>NC_088681.1:65775632-66411132 GCF_950023065.1 Planococcus citri
CGCGTTTATTTTAGGTATCAGACTTTTATAAACTTTGAAAAAATCAATTTTCAAGTTTAAAGTACGAGATTTGATCTTACAATATTTGGACGAACTTTCACAAACTCGAAAAAATTTTGGACAACTTCTCGACATTGGGTCAGACTTTTTTTATTTTTGAAAAAATTCCGATACATTTTTGATTTTGTTGTGTGAGACACATAATTATAGGAATTTGGATAAAATGAATAGTTTTTGCTATTTCTACGTAGATGTACCTACGTTGAGGAAGACTTTTAAATGTCAAATCTGGTTTTTAAAAGCTTGGAAGAATTCATTGAAGCGTTAAAATTGGGTACGTCAACTCGAAAACGACTTTCTGACATTTTGTCAAAATTCCCTTTTTACATATTTATTCATTTTATTTTATTTCAACTTGAGCAAAAAAACATATCCATGATTCAAAACCATCCTCGAAGAGGAGACTTCACATTCAGTTTTTTGTTCATCTGGCAGTTATTTTGTTGGGTATGAGTATGAGAGCATATTTTTTATGACTTCTTTAAACTGTCAGTTTCATTAAAAAATCGAGTCATTTTTCAATTTTTTTGAATTAAGTACGTATATAAATTGAAAAAATAATTTCAACTTTTTATCAAAGCTTGATAAATTTTTTCATGATTTGTATGTTTTTCAATTATGTAATTTGTAATTCAACAGTTTTATCTAATTTGGTAATTTTAGTTTGTTTTCTCAAATTCGTCGTTTTTTTATAGAGTAAATTTTTTAATAATAATTATGACATTTTTCCCACAATTGGACAAAAATTGCATTTTTTAAATTTTCATTTCAAAATTTGGTAAGCTTTCAATTTTTCTTAAATCTGATTTTTTTCTCAAGGTTTGGAGTTTTTGAAAGTTGACATTTTTTTAAAACAAATGGCAATCATACTTTTTAAAATTTTACAATTTTTCAAAAATCTCGCAATAATTTGATAGATTTTATGTAAACATTTTTTTACAAATTTCACGACTTTTTCGCAAATTTTATTGGATTAAAAGAATGTGTGTACTTGACGGCTATAATTTTCCAAGTTTTTCGAAGTTAAACGTGTTTTGTTTCAAACAAAAGTAGAATTTCATTTTTTTTCAGAATGTACCAGCTTGTTCAAAAATTAGCAGCGTCTCTCAAAGATTGGGTCAGTAGGTAGTGGGTCTAACTAGAGTGCAAAATTTCTCCAAAAATTGCCACTTTTCACCATCGAAAATTAAAAGTGGATTTTGAAGTGGGGGGGGGGGGGGGTTCTCATTGAAACTGACACGAATTGTGTCTCAAAATGTGGTCATTTTTTCCAAAATATTTTTCATTTTTGAAAATTTTAGCAATTATTACTTTTAATTTTTTTTAAATCTGGCAAAAATGAAAAAACTTGAAAAAATTGACAAATTATTAGAAATCTACGACGAAACGATGACAAATTTTGGAAAAATTAAACAAATTTTATGAAACAATGATGAATTTTAAATAAACTGGTACCTACATTTTGAAAAACAAAATCCGAAACAAAAAACATTACAAAAAATCTGTGAAATTTTGATTAATTTTCAAGATTTTAAAAAATTGAAACAGTAATAATTTGCTAAAACTTTAAAAACAACATAATCAAAAAAAATTATAGTTTTGGAAAGAATTTTTAAAATTAAAAAAAAAACATTACATTTTGATAAAATTTGTTAACTCTCTCCCCATTCCTGACAGCCCCTCCGATATAGAAAAATTTATTACTCTTGTTAAAAAACACAACCTGACAAATTCAATATAATCTGACGTTGGATGTAATAATCTAGTAATCATAAACACCCCCCCCCCCCCCCAAAAAAAAAACACCATAAGATCCTAACGGAAAATAACACGGGGGCAACAATTTGGAACTTTTTTTTTGTTTTTAGGTTGGAAATGCATTTAATTGATAGGTAGATTGGACCCTGAAACAAAAAACAGAGTGAGTTTTTTGAATTTGAGTCGTTTTTGTGTTCAGGGAAGATGGTCGAAGTTGCGAAAATGGTCGTTTTTGCACTACTTCAAAAATTCATAGCGACATCTGTATTGTATGAGTTTCAAGCGCTGTACGACTAATTTTTCTTCATTAATGTTTGCAATGGGGCAAAACGATCTGACGTCACACAGTGTATAAGTGGTTGCGGATCTTGATTCCCCTTACATTCAAGCCTAGTGATTGTTCTGTCCACTTTGCACTTTGATAAGTCCACACTTTCAAACCATCTCGAGGACCCCATTACTTTATGGCTCAAAATCGTAGAGAATTTTATCCCCTTTCTAATGGTACTACATTTTTTCAAATCCGCGAAAGTCTTCCTTGAGAAAATTTACTTGATGAGCTGCAAAAGGTAGCCAATTCATCTCATTGTTCTGTCAACTTTGCACTTTGAGGTGGCAGAACTTTTAAACCATCTCGAGGACCCCATTATTTTATGGTTCCAAATCGTAGAGAATTTTATTCACTTTCCAACGGTACTACATTTTTTGAAATCCTCAAAGGCCTTTCTTGAGGAAACTGACTTAAGGAACAGAAAAAGGTGGCAAAATTCAACTTATTGTTCTGTCAACTTTGCACTTTGAGGTGGCAGAACTTTTAAACCATCTCGAGGACCCCATTATTTTATGGCTTCAAATTGTAGAGAATTTTATCCCCCTTCCAACAGTAAACATTTTTTTGAAATCCGCAAAAGTCTTCCTTGAGGAAATTGACTTAACGAGCTGAAAAAGGTAGCCAATTTAACATAATATTGTTCTGTCCACTTTACACTTTGAGGCGGCAGAAGTTTTAAACCATCACGAGGACCCCATTATTTTATGGCTCAAAATTGTAGAGAATTTTGTCCCCTTTCCAACGGTACTACATTTTTTGAAATCCGCGAAAGTCTTCCTTGAGAAAATTGACTTAACGAGCTGAAAAGTAGAAGTGAACAGCATTGTTTACATGCTATACTTGTAAGGTTTACCTCGCAATTCACATGGCGCATGTATGCAATCTTAAATGCGCGTTTTGCCATATCAAATGTACAAATAAAAAAAAGTCCAATTTGGAAAAAATTTGAAAAATCCAAACTTAGTAGGTAGAAGCTTTTTTTTCTTCAAAATTTCCAATTTTGCAATGTTTTAAAATTTGTTTTTTGTTTTTTTGTTTTGTTTTGTTTTTTTTTTAAAGAAAAATTGACAGTTATTTTTAAATTATCAGAAGTGTAACTACCTGAGAAATAGTATAGTTCATGAAGGAGAAGAAAATTATTGCCAACATTATTTTTAACAAGTGAATGCAATTAGAGATCAGCTCCCAAGGGAAAATGCTTAGATCTGATGAGATTTACTTGGAGTTGGATCTATTCGGGCCAGGCAGCGCTAGTGTCGCTGTTTGGACTTAGAATCTGATGAGGACGAAAACGTGATATTTGATATTTGACATAGGTAAATAAAGTTCGAAGTTTTTCAAAATGATTTGTATTGAAGAAACTTTCGTCATTCGTGTGGATCGATGTGTTCAAATGGACAAAAACGATTAACAAACACACTAAAATTCAACACTGAAATTGTATATCAAAACATTCTCTATCACGTTTTCGTCCTGATAAAAATCAAAGTCCACTGGTGCAACACTAGCGATCCCAGCGGATGCCCGGCCCGAATAGGGAATTTTAAAATCCGATCTGGCCTGATGATTACGTATGATCAAATAAAAAACTGATTAGATTCAGATTTTTTTACCAGCTGAAGAATCAACAGAAACTTGGTCCAGGAGGCTGTTCGGATCTGATCTGATCTTGTGATCAAACAGATTTTTGGTTTAAACACAGGTAGTAATATTTGATTAGGCATGAGCAAGTTTATTTGGATCTAATGAGATATTATTTGACCAAATAATAATTTCATCCTGGTTATAGAATGATATCATACGATGTAATTAGAAAGACGCATGTTCGAATTTATCCAATTTGGTAACTTGAGCAGAAGTTTTGAACCTTTTGAGTAGATACTCATTCATCATTATTAATTTGACTATTACGATTCCAGGTGTGCATTGAAATTGAATAAACCGAGTCAAGAACCAGAAATGGCTGAAATATCACTCGACCAGGACCACGTCTATGATGCTACTCAATCTACACTTCTAACCCTGAAAGAATTATCAGCGATTGCAGTTGCTCTGAAAATATGGCACGGCCAAATAAATAAATATCGAACGATTGACGAATTGGAAGTATTTATTCCAAGAATACGACCACCTTTTTTGATGGTAAAAAATCCTGATTTACCAACTGTGATCGATGCTATGATCAGAAATTATGCTTCAAAATTGGGACCTTCAATAGATAAGTGGTTGAGAGAGCATCACAAAAGAGTACTATTTTTCCATTATAGTCATCAAAACTATATTTTGGAAGACTTCGATGACTTTGTGTGCGATTACGACGGCACCATTGATTATGCTAAGACAGCCGAACGTATGATGCGTTGCGATAAATTTGGCGATGTTGAAAAATTCAAAATAGCGTGTACATATTTTTTCGAAGACGATATCAGACGACTTTGGCCATCTATACGCAAAAAGATAGGCTTGGATTGTATTAATTTTCGCGATTGTCCTGAATTGTATTATTGGATTTGCTGCCTTAGAAATGAATCAAGGATAAAAATCAACATCGCGCGAAATAGTACTGTCGATGAAGAAATGCTAGACAATTGCATGCCTTACAATAGACCATCGGTAGAATATTTCTGGAATCGTATACCTCACCGAAACCAAGTTGGAAAAGCTGTGCGACTTCTTGGGTTTGAAATGGTGAATCTTACTAAATTCATTTTACCGAAATTCGATACCCAACAGCTTGATGAATTTGTCAATATGCATGGACGTTGGGTTTTGATACTTGAACTGTTGTCTCTGTTGGAATGTCGTTGGTTTGATGAAAAATTGATACCTCAAGCTTGGATGCGCATAAGAAACGTCATCAACGAGCCTAATTTTACCAAACTAGTCGTGGGTATGTTTGGATTTTGTAAAGATACGCTTCGAGCGATGATGACTGGGAATTGGTATCATGAGAATTTGTTTCATCTATGTCGCGAAATATGGTACAGTGCTCCGCAAAGTTCGAGGAGATCGGCGATTGAGGAAATATCATCCAACTTTTGGCATATAATTAATCGTGATCTTTCTTCCGATTCCTTATTGACTGTACTTACATACGCAACTTTCGAGGAGAGAAGCTTATTTTGGAGTAAGTGCTGGCCTAACTTGATCGAATGCAAAAATACCCAAGAATTGCAGCAAATAATGGAAATATGTTTCGAAAACGGCGATGCAATTATTCGATACAAAGAGAACGTAATGGCAACTAGTGATCATTTACGAGATCTCTGCGACGTGTTATTGTCTGAGCCGGACTTTGACAAATTGAATGATTCTGTGAATTTTTGCTGTCCTAACGAAGATGCAGCGAGACTTTTCAAGCTTCAACTGCTGGAGTCAAAGTTCCTCCATGAAAACCCTGTTTTTCGAGAAACATATTTTGGCCAAGCAGCAAAATTCAACGAGTTTATCAACGATGCTTATAACAACGCTGCTCTCGCTACAAATTTTAAAAATCATCTGATGTCTCTCCCTATTATTCAATGTTTTACTGCACCTGAGCGATGGTGCAGTAAAATCGAATGGTCTACGCAGTTAATTGAATTTACGGAATTTATCGAAACGTTTGTTTCAACCGAAGGAGAGCTAAGAAGGATGAAAATGCTGGTAATTGATCATTGGAAGAAAAATGGATTTGTTGTTGAGTCTGCCTTTGATTTAAGTTTTAGTCACGAATGGTCCAGTTCTGTTGATCAGTTTTTATTATGGTGTTTGGGAAGCGATGAAGAAGTTGGAAAATTTAAGCAAGTGGATCTCCTACGCTTTTTTTTGAATAGTGTCGAAGAGCGAACTAATGAGTTACGCCTCGTCACTAGTGACAAATGTCTCCCTTTTGTGAATCAGATTTTGTTTTGGTGTTTGGGAAGTGATGAAGAAGTTGGAAAATTTAAGCAAATCTGTGCCCGACACTTGAGCAATTCGGATTTAGATGTTAAACTAACATGAATATTGAATATGTTATTACACTTATTGGATATTTGGATGTTTATTTTTAATGTTTCATGATACCGTCGAATAATTATATTAATGATGAATTCCCATTATTTTTAGATCCTTATGGTGTTTCTTAGTACCTATACGTAAATAAAGTTGATTCAATTCAATGTTCATGCTGCATTATGTTTGTTGATAATTATTCACCAATGAAGTTTTTTGAAGTATTCGACCTCGACCTCTAAACTCCCCAGAGTGATTCAGATGTTGCATTTCGTCGGTTTAAAGAGAGTCAAATTCTGATCCAGAAAGCCCATTAACAGAGTCTTTACCGGCCCGAAAAAAGCGAGAGTTTGACTTGAGTAGCAAAAGTGATATTCTCTGAATGACACCAAATCAGTTGGAAAAAGTTATTGGGGGTGGGGGATTGTTGGGAAATGTTTTTTTTAAATGGTACTGAAAAGGTGATGAAAAAGTAGTGTTTTATATCTAAAAAATTCCGTTCGATTGGTCCCTGAATTAAAAATTTTTTTAAATAAAAAAACTCGACTTGGACTCTGAAGGAGAACTTTTATTCCAACCTCGGTCCTCCCCGCCCCCCTCCCTAAAAACCGACAATGAATGTGTCTCAAAATGTGGTGAATTTTTTCCAAAATATTTTTCATTTTTGAAAGCTTTAGCAATTTGTACTTTTAATTTTTTCAAATCTGGCAAATTTGTCAAACTTTAAAAAAGCCAGCTTGAAAAAATTACCAAATTGTTAAAAAGTGACAAATTTTGGGAAAAAGTCGCTGAAGAAAAAAGTTGACAAATTTTTGAAGAACAATGATAAAGGGGGAGTCCCGATAAGGCCACTTTTTGGCCCCAGGCCAGTTATCGACTCGACCATTCTTAAAATGTTGTAATAAATGTCCCAAATGCGAATCCGTGGTTAGTTAACCCAAAATGACCATTTTTTTGGGCTCCAGGGGTTCCCAAAGTTGCGAATAAAAAAATTATGTTTGGAACCACTGAGTATTATTTTCAAAACCTTTTTTAGCGTAAGATATCTGTTTGAACCGATTAACGTTATGCGAGGTGATTTCTCCATTTTCGACCCTCGGGAGCAGAAATGGGGGGGGGGGGGGTAATTTTTAGAAAATTGTGGAACCACCATTTTGAGCTTACCCCTTTGAAACTCCCTAAAAAGCTTTTTACAGTTTATTAGTACATATCTGAAAGACCTCCACTCTACCAGATTTTGAGCTCAATAAAATTTTGCGCTGGTACTCAAAAATCCAAATTTCCAATTGTTTTGTAATTTGGATTTTTTGGGAACCACTGGATAGCAATGCTGGAAACCTGCGATTTGCGCCAAACGTAACGTTTTGAGGTGTATATTCGATTATCTAGATGAAAAAGTTCAATTAAACTCCCCCTAAATTCGTAATTTTGAATCCTTATTTTAGAGCCCCGCACTTTAAGCACCCCTAAAAAAGGCGTTTATGCATATTTTTTTTTTTAAATTGTAAAATTTACATTTGAAACACACTAGCAAGTGCTCGATAATTTTTCATTTGATTTTTCCTGTAACTTTCAAAATTGAGCTATTTGGGGTCAAATTCTGACATTTTTACTTCGTTGAAATCGTGAAAACGTCATTTTAATGTCTTTTCGAAGAGTTAGATCTCTGAATTGGACCCAAAAAAGCTCAATTTTAAAAGTCTGTAAAATTTTGATTAATTTTCCAGGTTTTGAAAAATTAAAAGAAGAATAATTTAATAAAATTTTAAAAATTATAAAACTTGAATATGTAAATGAAATAATTTTGGAAAAAACCTTTAAAGTTCGGAAATAAATACTACGTTATTATGAGAAAAATGGGCAATTTTTGAAATGAATTAGCGCGTTTTCAAGAAGAGAATTTGAATTTTGGTAAAAAATGCCAAATTTTAAAAAAAGCCAACGTGGAAAAAATTTTGAAATTTGAAAAAAAGAATAATGCGCTGCTAAGTTTTAAACAAGTTTTTAAGAAAACTTACGAATTTGAAGGAAAAAAAGAATAGGTATCTACCTACCTACATATCTATTGCAAAGAAATATGCAAATTTGAAAAATGCAGACTTAATCACTTAGGTACCTATCGCAAGTTTCTTTTTTTTTTCAAAATAATTCGACACGTGTTTTTTCAAAATCCTGAATAAGTAGGTATTATTTCTTCTAAAATTCGAATTTTTTCTGCTCAAAATATAGATACTAATTTTTCAAAGTTTGTCAGTTTCTTGAAAATTATACACTTTTTAAATAGGTACCTACTACCTATTCATTTTTTATGATTTTTTAAGCTATGCAATTTTAGAATCTTTTTTAAAAAACTTTTCACAATCGCAAAGCTACAAGAAACTCGGTTACAATCATTTTTTGATGTTCCAGCAGTAAATGTTCTTAATAGTACTCCAGCAATTTTTTTTTCTTAAAGAAAAAATTGGCGGTTTTATTTTCAAATCATTAGAAGTGTATCAGAGAAATAGCAGCTTATGACGGTGAAGAAAATTATGATTAGCTCGACATTCCCAACATCATTTTTATCAAGTGAATGCAATTAGAAATCTACCCCGAGGGAAAATGCCTATAGATCTGATTAAATCTGGTGGGATTTATTTGGATCTGGGTAATTTTAAAATCCAATCTGCTTATGATGAAACAAGGATCTGATTAGATTCAGATCTTGCCTCCAGCCGGAGAAAGAACAGAATAATACTATGAATGGGAAATGATGGGGATCTGATCTGACTTGAGCTGAATACTTCCATAGATCTGGGACCTGTTAAGATGGGATTTGGCCTACAGAATGTTCAAACGGGTCTTTGCTCTGAACACAGCTGATAACATTTAATAAAGCAGGTTTAAGCGGATCCAATGAAATATTATTCAATCAAATGATGATTTATTCCTGGTTATATGTACTTGTGCACGAGTAAGATACAATTTGATGTAATTTAGAAAGAGACATGTTCAAATTTTAGTCAATTTGGTAACCTGATAACTCCTTTTGAGTACCAACTCATTCCTCATCATTAATTGGACTATTATACAATTCCAGGTGTGCGTTGAAATTGAACCGAGTCAAGAACCAGAAATGGCTGAAATAACACCCGACCAGGACCACGCCTCTGATACTACTCAGTCTCAATCTACTCTCGTAACCCTGAAAGAATTATCAGCGATCGCCGTTGCTCTGAGAATATGGCACTGCGAAATGAATAAATATCGAACGAATGACGAATTGGAAAAATTTAATCTAGAAAAACTACAAGTTTTATTAAAGGCACCAAATCCTGATTTACCAACTGCCATCGATACCATGATCAGAAAATATGCTTCAGCATTTGCACTTTCCGTAGATAAGTGGCTGAAAGAGCATCACAAAAGAGTACTATCTTTCCATTATGGTCATGAAAACTACATTTTGGAAGACTTCGATGACTTCGTATGCGATTACGACGGCGCTATTGATTATGCTAAGACAGCCGAACGTATGATGCGTTCTGATAGATTGGGCAAGATTAAGAAATTCAAAATAGCGTGCGCATATTTTCTCGAAGATCATGTCAGACGAGTATGGCCTTCTGTATGCAAAAAGATAAGTTTGCATTGTATTAATTTTCGCGATTTCCCTGAATTGTATTATTGGATTTGCTGCCTTAGAAATGAATTAAATAAGATACCAATCAACGGAGGCGCTGGAAATAATACTGTCGATGAAGAAATGCTAGACCATTGCATGCCTTACAATAGACTATCGGTAGAATATTTCTGGAATCGTATACCTTACCGAAACCAAATTGGAAAAGCTGTGCGACTTCATAAACGTGAAATGGTATCGTTTATTAAATTCATATTATTACCGAAATTCGATGACCACCAGCTTGATGAATTTGTCAATAATGAAAATTTTGATTTGATGCATACTCTGTTGAAACACGAGTGTCTTAATGAAAGATTGATAGGTAAAACTTGGATGCGCATAAGAAATATAATCAACGGACAGACTTTTACCAAGCTAGTCGTAAATATGTTTGAATTTTATAAGGATAAACTGCGACTCCGAGCGATGGATAAGAGTCAATTGTCTGAGAATTGGGTTTATCTATGTCGTGAAATATGGTGCAGTGCTCCGCATGGTTTGAGGAGATCGACGATTGAGAATATATCATCCAACTCCTGGCGTGCGATTATACGTAATTTTCCTTCCGAGTCCCTATTGACTGTGCTTACGTGCGCAACTACCGAAGAGAGAAGCTTATTTTGGAGTAAGTGCTGGCCTAATTTGATCAAATTCAAAAATGCCAATCAATTGCAGCAAATTATGGAAATATGTTTTGAAAACTTCGATGCAATTATTCAATACAAAGAGAACGTTATGGCATCTAGTGAACATCTACAGGATCTCTGCAGGTGGTTATTGCGTAAGCCAGATTTTGACAAATTAAATGATATTGTGAATTTTTGTTTTTCTAACGAAGATGCAACCAGACTTTTCAAGCTTCAATCGCTAGAGTCAAATTTCCTGCGTAGTGACCCTGTTTTGCAAGAAAGCCATTTTGGTCAAGTAACACAATTCAACAAGTTCATCAACGATACCTATAACGACACCACTCTCGCTATAAAATTTAAAAATCATCTGTTGTCTCTGCCTGTGATTCGATGTTTTACACCTAAATGGTGGGGTCTTTGCAATAAAAGCACAGGGTCTGAGCAGTTAGCTGAATTCGTGGAATTTATCGAAACGTTTGCTTCAACCGAACGAAACCTGAAAAGGATAAAAATGCTGGTAATTGATCATTGGAAGGAAAATGGATTTATTGTCAAGTATGCCTGTTTATCTGGTTTTAGTTACGAATGGTCCCGTTCCCTTGATCAATTTTTGTTGTGGTGTTTGGGAAGTGATGAAGAAGTTGGAAAATTTAAGCAAGCCTATGTCCAACGCTGGTGTTTGGGAAGTGATGCCCGGTACTTCACTATTAGTAGAGCGGGTTTCCCTGACGTTGAGGTGTTTTTGTTCTGGTGTTTGGGAAGTGATGATGAAGTTAAAAATTTCAAGCGAACCTATTTTATATCCTTCGCTTCATCACGCGGCCTTACTATTGATATCGAATATTATGAGCAATTTGGATTAATTGAACTAACATGAAAATGCTATTGTGCTGAGATGTTTATTTTTAATGTTTTATGAACTCTTTGAATAATTATATGATAATACGTAACACATATTTTTATTGTTAGATCGCTATGGTATTTTTAGTACGTACCTACCTGAGTAAAGTTGAATCAATTCATGCTGCGTTATATTTGTTGATAATTAATTATTCACCAATGAACCTTTTCGAAGTATTCGACTTCGACCTTTGATTGAAGTCCCCAGAGTGATTGAAAGGTTACCTACATTTCCTCTGGTCAAGGAACACCGAAGTATTAAGAGAGTGTCTATCGCTACAAAAAAGGCACAAAAGCACGAAAATATGTACCTAGTATAGAAATTTCTTCAGAAAGCTCGAAAATTTCCAAAAAATTGGCGTCATTATCAAAATTGTCGCTGTTTTTAATTTTTATTCGATTCCTCTTTTTCATATAGGTACTTCTTGAATTGGAAATTTTCAAATGTTCTTTGCATTAAATTTTCTATAAAACTACATTCTTCAAAGCTGAAAAATTAACGTCTGAAAAACCGATTCTCGTCATGTCAAAAATAATGTTTTTAGCATCATTTTTCGACCAGTGTACCGTATGAGCTGAAACTTGAAGCGTCAAAAACTTGGAGAATGAATCTTGAAATCTATTTACTTTGCGGTGTTGAGGAAAATTATGCAATTTAGGAACACACGTATTCATGTACATATTTTGTAGCATTCGCTGAAAATGGAATGTCTGGTGTTTCTATACGATTTGGTACTTGGAGCCTCCAGCGATTTTTCAATTTTCTCCGGAAATTTCAAATCACTTTGGAGGGGCCAAAAATAAATTTTAGGACCTCTAACTTTAGTCAGTGCTTATTGGGTTCTCTGTGAACCGTTCTAGGTCGTTAACCTAAGATTTCAGGAGTTGAGTTCAAAAGTGAATTTTTTAACAAATTTGTGAATTCCAAAAAATGCGAAAAAAACACCTATATTCCTTAAAAAAGTGCATACATGAGTGATTTTTTTAGCAAGGTGTTCTCACTATCACGTGAACCGAATACAATCGAATTGGTGGAAACAGAAAGGGGCTAAGTCCATTTTTGCAGTTTTCAGAAATAACAAAGAACTCATTTATTTGAAGATCTAAAATTTTTGGTAAACATGCTTAAGGTCATTGAAAGAGAACCCCAAGACACAATTTTTAGCACAGTTCAGGCATCTTACTGGGTCACTTTTATAGTGACTTAGTCACTTTTTTCACGAAAAGTCACTTTTGGTTACTTTTTTCATCAAAAAGTCACTATTGGTCACTTTTCTTCCAAAAAAGTCACTTTTTTGAATTTTTTTTCGTTTTTTAAACCAAAAAAAAACGTTTTTAATCCAATTCATCTTTTTTTTTACTCATTTTCGAAGGGTTTTATGCGAATTTTCTTTATTAAACAATTTCAGAATATTAAAAACACAAATTTTTACTTTTCGAAACATCAATTTTCGAAAGTTTTTGCCCTCGCTTCGCTCGGGCTTATTTTCTTTTCTTTTTCAAAATAAAGATGAAAATTTATTTTTTTAAAAATCAAGTACTAAAGCCAAAAAACAAATTTCTCACAAAAAACATCGTTTTTATGCCTCTCAAAATACAAATTTTCAAGAGCTTTCGCCCTCGATTAGGCCTGTCTTTTTTCATTTTCAAAATCAACTTCCTTCAAAAGAACATCATTCAAATTCTAAAATTTTAAAAATGAAAAAAATGAGCTAAGTACTCGTTCTCACATTAAAAAAAAACGGATTTTCCGGTGGGGCCAGACTGGAGAATAAAGTAATAGTTTTTAGGTGAGATATTGAACGTTTTTTTGCTTTTGTTTTTCGATTTTTTGTTCTCCTGAACGCTGGAATTTAAAAAAAATTAGTCACTTTTTTGGTCACTTTTTTCACTGATGAAAGTCACTAAAGTCACTTTTTTTTAGAAAAATTTGGGTAAGATGCCTGACAGTTTCGAAAAAAAATATTCACGTGCGCCGGCGCTGTTGCTGCCTAAACAAGTGAGACTTAGACCCTTTCTGCACTCAATCACCAAAATTTCTGTTGAAATTGCTCGGGCACGAATGGGGCTTGATTCTACATATAAGTACATCACTTAGACTGCTATCTCGTTTAAATTGACCAAAAACCCCTTGAGGTGTAAAACTTTTTGCCGAAGTTGTTAATTTTTTCGCCTTTTTTCAGTACATAGATGAACTTGAATTTTAAAAAATGGACTTCTCGAAAACGTTTGTTATTTTTTAAGGAATTCAAAAAATTTCCAGTCGATCCGCCGTGTTTCAAAACCCACATGTTCGTGAATTTTTTTTTTTCAAAATTGTGACTTGGTCCCTTTCTGTTCTCACCGATTCAATTGACCAAAGTTTTTAAAAATTCAGTATTTTCTTTTAATTCGAAAGTAGAATTTTATTTTTCAAGGTGTGCCAGTTTGTTCTAAATTTAGCAGTGTCTCAAAATTTGGTAGGTATCTACCTACTTTTTTCAAAATTTAGGAATTCTTTCTAAATGAAGCTAGAGAGCAGAATTTCTCAAAAATAGACCACTTTTTACCATTGAAAATAGAAAAAAAAACCAGACTACAAAGGAGGATTTTCATTTTAACCTCATAGCCCCCCCCCCTCTCCTTGAAAGGGGCACTGAATGTGTCTCAAAATATGGTCATTGATAATTATAACTGTCAATTCTTTTAAATATAACTTGAAAAAATTGGTAAATTCTTGAAAATCTACTACATAAAAGTTGAAAATTTTTGGATAAAAACTCACTAAATTCTGGAAAAAGTTGACAAATTTTTGGGGTATGTTGATAAATTTGAAATAAACGGGTACATTTTGAAAACAAAAATCCAAAACAAGAAACATTGCAAAAAATCAACAAATTTCTACAAAAAGTTTAAAAAATTGGCAAATTTGGAAAATCTGTGAAATTTTGTATAATTTTCTACATTTAAACAAAATTAAAATAGTAATAATTTGTTAATAAAATTTTTAAAACGACAAAATTTGAATAAATGACACAGTTTTGGAAAGAATTTTTAAATTGCGGAAAAAATTGCCACATTTTGAGAAAAATTGTCAATTTGGAATAAGCTAGCATTTTTTAAAAAAAAGAATAACTGAGTAGAAGTTTTAGTAAAAAATGCCAAATTTTAAAGAAAAAAAGCCAATTTGGAAAAAATTTGCTGCCAAATTTTAAAAACTGATGAATTCGAAAAAAAAGGAAATATTGCGGAATTCAAAATAATTTGGCACAAGTTTCTCCAAAATTTTGATTTATTCAAAACTTACTCAAATGCAATCTTTCAATCTTTCAATATCTACCTTTTTAGTATATTAAATGCTTTTTTTAAATTTACAATTTTAAACAATTTCGCAATGTTTTAAAATTTTTTTCATGTTTTTTTTTTTTTAAGAAAAAATGGCAGTTATCTTCAAATTATCAGAAATGTAACTTGTAGAGCAGGAAAATTACGTAAAAAAGCGAGAGCAAAAAGGAAAAAATTGGCACATAAATTTTTTCTTCGGGAATGTGTTCAGATGAACCCCCTGAACTACCAAAAAAAAAAACCGAACCTCCTAACCCTGGAGCTAATTTTTTTAGGGGGCTAAAACCGGTTCCGATTCACGTTTTTTGCGATTTACTCCGAAAATATTAGGTTTACGAGAAAAACTACCATGACTAAAAATGTTCCCCTTCAAATTCTCGACAATTTGATACTTGGCTCGATACCCACCCCTCAAGAGGGGTGTCTGAAAAAAGGGGTGGAAAGAGTAGGTGTTTGAAAAAAAGTCAGTCCAATAAATTGATCAAAGTTTTTACTTAATATCATTCGTTTTCGCTCAATTTTTTTTGCAAGGTCTACTCACCCAACTATTAATCACACCACCATTGATTGGTCTCCAGCCCTCCCAAGGGGTTGGTGGGGGATGCTTGGTTTTTCAAGTAACACACAACTGAATCATATATTTGAAAAACGAATCTGGACATGCAATATATCGAATGGTATGTTTTCGAGGTCGCTGAATACGAATACCAACTCATTTTCTGGATCCAACTCCTCAAAGCCCCTCTGTGCCCCAAAAAGGGGGTTAAAATTTTGAAAAATTGTGAAAAGTCGAGTGATATATCGAATGGTATGTTTTCGAGGTCGCTGAGTACGAATATGAACTTATTTATTGTGTCCCACCCCCCCCCCCCCAATGTCCCTCTGGGCCCCAACAAGGGGACCAAAATTTCAAAAAATCATTAAAAAGTCGAGTGATATATCAAATGGAATGTTTTTTAAAGCACAATGGTTCTCAGTCCCAAAAAAGTTGACGAAAAAACATGGTGTGATCTTTTTCTTTAAAGATTCACACCATTATTTTAGAAAAAATTCTGAAAATTCATCTCAAAAATACTGATTGGACTAACTTTTGGCGGGAGGAGGGGAGATGCAAGTAGAGCTACTCGCATTACCAAGGTATTGGGATCGCTGTTCAAAAAGTTTGAACGCTCATTTTGCAAAGAAAACATTTTACGTCTCAAGATTTTTCTTTAAAACGCTCACTCGCCTACCAGGTTTTGATTATTTTTCAATAGAAAATAAAATGGAACTAGAACTTTCACAGTGGTGTCGAATTTCATTGAAATAAAATGTAAGTATAATCATCCAAGTAATTTCAATTTTTAAATTTTGTCTAGGTACTTACGTGCCACTCAAATTATATTTTTATGGGAAATTTAAATGAAATTAAGCATTTATAACGTTTCTTTTTTTGCTGAAAAAACTCATAAAATTGATAAAATATTTCAAAATAGAATCCCGAAAACACACCATTCGATATACTTATTTATCACTCGACTTTTCATGATTTTTCAAAATTTGGAACCATTTTTGGAGCGAAGGGGGACATTGTGGGGTGGGACCCAAAATAAAGGTCATATTTGTACTCAGCGACCTCATAAAACATTTCATTTGATATATCACTCGACTTTTTGATGATTTTTTGAAATTTTGGCCCCCTTGTTGGGGCCCAGAGGGACATTGGGGGGGGGACACAATAAATAAGTTCATATTCATACTCAGCGACCTCGAAAACATACCATCCGATATATCACTCGACTTTTCACGATTTTTCAAAATTTTAAGCCCCTTTTTGGGGCACAGAGGGGCTTTGAGGAGTTGGACCCAGAAAATAAGTTGGTATTCGTATTCAGCGACCTCGAAAACATACCATTCGATAAATTGCATGTCCAGATTCGTTTTTCAAATATATGATTCAGTTGTGTGTTACTTGAAAAACCAAGCACCCCCCACCAACCCCTTGGGAGGGCTGAAGACCAATCAATAGTGGTGTGATTAATAGTTGGGTGAGTAGACCTTGCAAAAAAAATTGAGCGAAAACGAATGATATTAAGTGAAAACTTTGATCAATTTATTGGACTGACTTTTTTTCAAACACCTACTCTTTCCACCCCTTTTTTCAGACACCCCTCTTGAGGGGTGGGTATTGAGCCTAGTATCAAATTGTCGAGAATTTGAAGGGGAACATTTTTAGTCATGGTAGTTTTTCTCGTAAACCTAATATTTTCGGAGTAAATCGCAAAAAACGTGAATCGGAACCGGTTTTAGCCCCTCAAAAAAATTAGCTCCAGGGTTAGGAAGTTCGGGTTTTTTTTTGGTAGTTCAGGGGGTTCATCTGAACACATTCCCGAAGAAAAAATTTATGTGCCAATTTTTTCCTTTTTAAAACCGCTATTTGCCTGCTCTATTGATAAATACCAGCTTACGAAGAAGAAGAAAATTCTGATTAGCTGAATATTGCCTACATTATTTATTTACTTGGATCTAGGAAATTTTAAAATCTGATCTGGCCTGATAATTACTGATGATCAAATAAAGAATTGATTGGATTCAGATTTTTCCACCAGCTGGAGAATCAGCAGAAGCATGTTCTAGAAGATGTTCGGATCTGATCTGATCATGTGATCAAACAGGTTTTTAATGGAGTTTGTTTAGATCGTTTCCGTTAGCGTTAAATGTGGTGCCACTGGCAAACCGCGGAGTCCTTCCCTCGTTTTCGCCTAAAAATACTTTATTTATTTTTGGATTCAGTTAGTTTTTAAAATGAGTTTTTAGATGTACTTTTTGAGATGATGAAATTTTAGTAAAACGTGGTTTTTAAAAGGATATTTTTACAGCATCTTTGTTTTTATTTTTTTAAACATCCTCTTAATGCAATTTACTTTCAATGACTTCGTGAACACCAACATTATTGTGGCTTAATTAAGCAGGTTGAAGCGGATATAATGAGATATTATAAGATCAAATAATCATTTTTCTTCCTCGTTATGGATACGATTTGATGTATGTAATTAGAAAGACGCATGTTCGAATTTATCCAATTTGATAACCTGAGCAGAAGTTTTGAATCTTTTGAGTAGGTACTCATTCCTTATCATTAATTATACTCGTATTATTACAATTCCAGGTGTGCGATTGAAATTGAACCTGTAGTCAAGAACCAGAAATGGCTGAAATATCATCCGACCAGGACCACGTCCATAATGCTGCTCAATCTACTCTCGCAACCCTGAAAGAATTATCAGCGATCGTCGTTGCTCTGAAGATATGGCGCTGCGATATGAATAAATATCGAACGAATGACAAATTGGAAAAATTCAATCCAAAAAAACTACCAATATTAAGAACAAAAAATCCTGATTTACCAACCGCCATCGATACCATGATCAGAAAATATGCTTCAGAATTTGGACTTTCCGTAGATAAGTGGCTGAAAGAGCATCACAAAAGAGTACTGCATTGCCATTACGGTCATCGAAATTATATTTTGGAAGACTTCGACGACTTCGTATGTGATTACGAAGGCGATATTGATTATACTAAGACAGCCGAACGTATGATGCGTTGCGATAAATTTGGCCAAGTCGAGAAATTTAAAATATCTTGTACATATTTTTTCGAAGACAACGTCAGACGACTTTGGCCATCTATACGCAAAAAGATAGGCAGGGGCTGTATTAATTTTCGCAATTGCCCCGAATTGTATTATTGGATTTGCTGCCTTAGAAATGAATTAAATAACATACCAATCAACCGCAATGCGGGAAATGATACTGTCGACGAAGAAATGCTAGACCATTGTATGCCTTACAATAGATCATCTGTGGAATATTTTTGGAATCGTATACCTTACCAAAACCAAGTTCAAAAAGCTTTGCGACTTCATAAGCGTGAAATGGTAACATTTATTAAATTCATTTTACCAAAATTCGATGCTCTACAGCTCGATGAATTTGTCAATAACGAAGATTGTGATCTGATGCATACTCTGTTGAAACATGGTCGTCTTAATGAAAGATTGATAGGTCAAACTTGGATGCGCATAAGAAATATAATCAACGAACAGACTTTCACCAAACTATTCGTAGATATGTTTGAATTTTATAGGGTTGAGCTGCAACTCCGAGCGATGGATAAGAGTCAATTATCTGAGAATTGGGTCTATCTATGTCGCGAAATATGGCACAGTGCTCCGCATGGTTTGAGGAGTTCGGCCATTGAGAATATATCATCCGACGCCAACTTCTGGCGTGCAATGAGTTGTGATTTTATTTCCGAGTGCTTATTGACTGTGCTAACGTGCGCAACTACCCAAGAGAGAAGCTTATTTTGGAGTAAGTGCTGGCCTAATTTGATCGAATTCAAAAATGGCGAAGAATTGCAGCAAATAATGGAAATATGTTTCGAAAACGGCGATGCGATTATTCAATACAAAGAGAACGTTATGGCAACTAGTGATCATGTACGAGATCTCTGCGATTTGTTATTGTCGAGGCCGGATTTTGACAAATTGAATGATTTTGTGAATTTTTGTTTTCCTAACGAAGATGCAGCGAGACTTTTCAAGCGTCAGTCGCTAGAGTCAAATTTCCTCCGTAGAAACCCTGTTCTTCATAAAAACCATTTTGGTCAAGCAGCAAAATTCAACAAATTCATCAACGATACCTATAACAACACTACTCTCGCTACAAATTTTAAAAATCATCTGTTGTCTCTGCCTGTGATACGATATTTTACGCCTCAAAATGGGGGCTTTGTACTCGTAATCATTAGGTTTGAGCAGTTAATTGAATTCGTGGAATTTATCGAAACGTTTGTTTCAACCGAACGAAAGCTGAAAAGGATAAAAAAGTTGGTAATAGATCATTGGAAGACAAATGAATTTATTGTCAAGTATGCCTGTATATATGATTTTAATCACGAATGTTGCCGTTCCCTTGATCAGTTTTTGTTGTGGTGTTTGGGAAGTGATGAAGAAGTTGGAAAATTTAAGCAAACCTATGTCCAACGCTGGTTTTTGGGAAGTGATGCCCAATACTCCGGTGTTAGTCGCGTGTATTACCATAACTTTGATAATTTTTTTTCGTGGTGTTTGGGAAGTGATGAGAAAGTTGTAAAATTTAAGCAAACCCTTCGAACATTCTGAGCAATTTGGAATCATTAAACCAACATGAAAATGCTATTGTGCTGAGATGTTTATTTTTAATGTTTTATGATCCATTTGAATAATTATAAATAATGATGAACTCCTATTATTGTTATAGATCGCTATGGTGTTTTTAGTACTTACCTAAGTAAAGTTGATTCAATTCATGTAGCGTTGTATATTTTGTTGATAATTATTCTTTAATGAACCTTTATGAAGTACTCGACTTTGACCTTTAAACTCTCCAGAGTGATTCAGTGGTTACGTTTCATCGGTTGAAAGCGAGTGAAATCTGGTCCAAAAACAGCTATGTATCAAGAGAGTGTCTATACCGCCACAAAAAAAAGGCACAATAGCCTGAAAATATGTACTATAGACATTTCTTCAGAAAGCACGAATATTTCTAAAAAATTGACGTCTTTATCGAATGTTCTCTGCATTAAATTTTCTAGAAAACTACATTCTTCAAAGCTGAAAAATAATGTTATTAGGATCATTTTTCGACCAGGGTACCGTATGAGCTGAAACTTTGAGGCGTCAAAAACTTGGAGAATGAATCTTGAAACTGAGTGATTTGTTTGGTGTTGATGAAAAATTATGCAAATGAGGAACAAATCGATACACATTTATGTAACTTATTTTGTAGCATGAAAACTTGAAAATTCGCTGAAAATGAGGTATCTGATGTTTATACACAATTTGGTACTTGAATTCTCCAGCGATTTTTAAATTTTCCCCGGAAATTTCAAATCGCTTTGGAGGGGCCAAAAATAAATTTTGGAACCTCTAACTTTAGTCAGTGTTTATTGAGTGCTCTGTCAACTGTTCTAGACTGTTAACCTAAAATTCCAGCCTGTACAAGAGTTGAGTTCAAAAGTGAATTTTCAACCAATTTGTAAATTCCAGAAAATGCGAAAAAAATGAAATCTTCAAAAAAGTGCATAGGTACATGAGTGATTTTTTTTTAGCGAGGCGTTCTCACTATCACGTGACCCAAAAACATTGTAATTCGGCATTTTTACAGTTTCGGGCAAGTTTTACGATTTTTCCATTAATTTAAAATCAAATTGGAGTGGTTCAAAATGAATTTTAAAACCTATCACTGAGGTCGGAGTTTTAGAGTGGTTTAACTAAAATTGTAAACTTTGCGCATTTACAAAACTGAGGGGCCCGCATAAAGATCCATTGCACTCCCCCCTCCAACGATGATCCCGTGGGGAAACGTTTTTTCAAAGGATCAATCTTGAGGAATATTTCTAGCCCTTGTCCTCCAAAAAAATGGCCCTACTGACAAAATGGCGGCAATGTTGATTGACAGGTCAGCCGAAATCGTTAATTTTGGGTTCCAACATAGGACTTGCACGAAATTTTTTTAATCGTTCAATGATAGATCGAAAGAGTAGGCGACAGTTCATCACATACCAAAATTTCAAGTGCTAAAATGATGCCTTTTTCGATTTTTGGTGAATTTTTGAAAATCAAATTTAGGGCTAAAATGAGGGTAAAAATCAAAATTTTACTAAATTGACCTAGAAATCTAAAATTTGGGATATATCCTATTTTTGACCTGCCAACTCGATTAGAAACTGTCTCAAACCGTTTTGAGTAGTTCTGGAGCCTCCAGCAGATTTTTGAAACTTGAAATTTCCCGAAATTTCATCACCTGTGATTGGAAAGCCGAAATTAACGCTGCAAACTACATGCTAAAGTTAATTCGGACAGATTATGTGGCATTTTGAAAAAATCTGAAGTCTCCAAAAAGGCGCAGAAGGCTCCGAAATACTTACAAGGGAACCTCTTGAGGTGTCCGCTTCCGATTTGAACGGGACCGCGATTTTTGGAAAGAGCATGTTCCAAGATCCCCAAATCTAAATTTTCAGCTGCCCAAGTTCATTTTTCGATTTTTGGCGAAATTTTGAAAATCCAAAATTGACTATTTTGGTGATTTATGCTCTTTTTTTATAAAAGTACGTACTTGATCGGTAAAAATGTTCAAAATAAGTCCTAAAACTGATATTAACCCTCGCAACTCCAAATTTCGCCATTTCCAGCCATTCTGGAGCCTCCAGTGCTATTTTTCAATTTCTCCAGAATTTTCAATTTGCTCCAGAAGGCGTGAATATGAAGTTGGGCAGCTAAAAATTGAGTTGCGTGTTACATTCGACCTGTTTAACGAATTTATCCACATTCAAGCCGATTCTGGAGCGGACACCTAAAGAGTGGTTTTTTGAACAGCTTTTTTTCAAAATAAAAATATTCAAAAATCAAAATTTTACCGTTTGCGAGAAAATTTTCGAAATTTGCGCGAATCGCAGTATTTCGTCATGAACTAACTACACGAGGGCGAATTTCGCCATTTCCAGCCATTCTGGAGGCTCCAGCGCGATTTTTCAATTTCTCCAGAAGGCGTGAATATGAAGTTGGGCAGCTAAAAATCGAGTTGTGTGTTATGCTCGAACTGTTTAATGAATTTATTCAAATTTGAGCCAATTCTGGAGAGGACACCTCAAGAGTGGTTTTTTGACCTGCTTTTTTTCAAAATAAAAATATCTATCCAAAAATCAAAAATTTCTCGTTTGTGAGAAAATTTTTGAAATTTACGCGAGTCGCTGTATTTTGTCATTAATTAATCACACGAGAGCGAATTTCGTCATTTCCAGCCTTTCTTGGCCCTCCTTTTAATTTTTGGATATTTTTATTATGAAAAAAGCTGGTCAAACCCCACTCTTGAGGTGTTCCTTCCAGAATCGGCTCAAATGTGAATAAATTCGCTGAACAGGCCGAGTATAACACACAACTCGATTTTTAGCTGCTCAACTTCATATTCACGCCTTCTTGAGCAAATTCAAAATTCTGGAGAAATTGAAAAATAGCGCTGGAGGCTCCAGAATGGCTGGAAATGGCGAAATTTGGATTTGCGAAGGTTAATATCAGTTTTAGGACTTATTTTGAACATTTTTACTGATCAAGTACGTACTTTTTTAAAAAATAATAATTTCTTTCTGGTTACACATATCTACCTACGATTTAATGTATTTACATACGGGAAACTTACCTATTCAAATTTCAACCAATTTGGTAACCTCGATAAGTCCTTTTGAGTATACTCATTCCTCATCATTAATTAGACTATTACGATTCCAGGTGTGCATTGAAATTGAATAAACCGAGTCAAGAACCAGAAATGGCTGAAATACCACTCGACCAGGACCACGTCTATGATGCTACTCAATCTACTCTCGTAACCCTGAAAGAATTATCAGCGATCGCCGTTGCTCTGAAAATATGGCACTGCGAAATGAATAGATATCGAACGCATAACGATTTGGAAAAATTTAAACCAAAAAAACTACCAGTTTTCTTAGAAGCAAAAAATCCTGATTTACCAACTGCCATCGATACCATGATCAGAAAATATGTTTCAGAATTGGGACTTTCGATAGATAAGTGGCTGAAAGAGCATCACAAAAGAGTACTACTTTTCCATTACAGTCATCGAAACTATATTTTGGAAGACTTCGATGACTTCATATGCGATTACGACGGCGCTATTGATTATGCTAAGACAGCCGAACGCATGATGCGTTCTGATAGGTTTGGCAGGACCAAGAAATTCAAAATAGCGTGCGCATATTTTCTCGAAGAGTATATCAGACGAGTATGGCCTTCTCTGTGCAAAAAAATAGGCTTACGCGGTATTAATTTTGGCGATTGCCCCGAATTGTATTATTGGATTTGCTGCCTTAGAAATGAATTAAATAAGATACCAATCAACCGCAATGCGGGCAATAATACTGTCGACGAAGAAATGCTAGACAATTGCATGCCTTACAACAGACTATCGGTGGAATATTTTTGGAATCGTATACCTTACCGAAACCAAGTTCGAAGAGCTGTGCGACTTCATAAACGTGAAATGGTAACATTTATTAAATTCATTTTACCGAAATTCGATAACCACCAGCTTGATCAACTTTTCAATAACGAAGGTCATGATCTGATGCATACATTGTTGAAATATTATTGTTTTGATGATAGATTGATAGGTCAAACTTGGATGCGCATAAGAAACATAATCAACGTGCGTAATTTCGCCAAATTAGTCGTGGATATGTTTGAATTTTATAACGATGAGCTTCGAGCGATGGTTGAGAATCAGTATTCTGAGAATTGGGTTTATCTATGTCGTGAAATATGGCGCAGTGCTCCGCATGGTTTGAGGCGATCGGCAATTGAAGAAATATCATCCAACTTCTCGGATATAAATGTAATTAAGCGTGATTGTTCTTCCGAGTTGCTACTAAATGCGCTTACGTACTCAACTTCTGAGGAGAGAAGCTTATTTTGGAGTAAGTGCTGGTCTAATTTGATCGGATGCAAAACTAACGTGCAATTGCAACAAATAATGGAAATGTGTTTCGAAAACAGCGATGCAATTATTCAATACAAACAGAACGTTATGGCAACTAGCGAACATGTACAACATCACAGCCTATGGTTATTGTCTGTGCCGGATTTTGACAAATTGAATGATTTTGTGAATTTTTGCTTTCCTAACGAAGATACAGCGAGACTTTTCAAGCAAAAGTTGCTAGAGTCAAGTTTCCTGTGTGAAACACCTCTTTTTCGAGAAACACATTTTGGTCATACCATAAAATTCAACAAGTTCATTAACGATACTTATGAAAACTCTGCTCTTGCCATAAATTTCAAAAATAATCTGATGTCTATTCCTATGATTCGATGTTTTACACCTGAGTTTTGGGGCTTTACAAGCTCATCATGGTGTGAGCAGTTAATTGAATTTATGGCATTTATCGAAACGTTTCTTTCAACAGAAGAAGAGCTGAAAAGGATAAAAATGCGGGTAATTGATCATTGGAAGAAAACTGGGCTTGTTGTTGAGAGTGCCTTTAATTTTGGTCTTACTCACGAGTGGTCCTGTTCTGTTGATCAGTTTTTGTTATGGTGTTTGGGAAGCGATGAAGAAGTTGGAAAATTTAAGCAAGCCGATCTCCTGCGCTTTGTTTTGGAAAGTGATACAGCAATTGGAAAATCTGTGCGAAACGATATCATACAATCCGTAATTACTGACCAATGGTTCTCTTACCTTGATCAGATTTTTTTGTGGTGTTTGGGAAGTGGTAGTGGTGAGGAAGTTGGAAAATTTAAGATAATCTGTGCCCAACACTTTAGAAATTTGGGTATATTGAACTAACGTGAATACGATATTGTACTTCTTGGATGTTTATTTTTACTGTTTTATGATCCTTTATAATATATTACATAAATAATGATGAATTCCTATTACTCGTATTTTTAGGTCGCTGTAGTGTTTTTTAGTACCTATTAAGTATACTTATCTAAATACACTTGATTCAATTCTTGCTGCATTATAAGTACTTACTCGTATTTGTTGATTACATATAATTGTGATATTTTATCGGAATAAATCATCATGTCTGATCAAAAAAGTAACTACTTTTCGAATTTTCAAACCGTTTTTCGCTAGCTGTTTCCGTTGTCCGAGAAACTGATCGCATAAAGTTGTACATCAGAATGTATACTAAACAGCGATCATCAATTTGTGTCCGTCTGGGCTCGACCAGCCCATATTTTTAGGCTTTTCCATATAGCCCACACAGTGGGCCACAGATTCCCGCCTAAAACGGTGATACCCTAATTAGGATTCGACCCTCATCGATGTGCAATATGTCGATTGGTATGTTTTTGAGGTCGTAGAATTCGAATCTGGAATTCTTTTGTAGGAGTGGGGGGTGAGGCGTGGGGAGGGGAAATGTCAAATTTTGCTCATACCATCGTGCAATATGTCGATTAGTATGTTTTTGAGGTCGTAGAGTTCGAATCTGGCGTTATTTTTTTGTAAGAGTGGAGGGGTAAGGCGTGGGGAGGGGGGAAATGTCGAATTTTGCTCATACTGTCATACTATCGTGCAATACGTCGATTGGTATGTTTTTGAGGTCGTAGAGTTCGAATCTGGCGTTATTTTTTTGTAAGAGTGGAGGGGTAAGGCGTGGGGAGGGGGGAAATGTCGAATTTTGCTCATACTGTCATACTATCGTGCAATATGTCGATTGGTATGTTTTTGAGGTCGTAGAGTTCGAATCTGGCGTTATTTTTTTTGAAAGAGTGGAGTGGTGAGGCGTGGGGAGGGGGGAAGTGTCAAATTTTGCTCATACTATCGTGCAATATGTCGATTGGTATGTTTTTGAGGTCGTAGAGTTCGAATCTGGCGTTATTTTTTTGTAAGAGTGGAGGGGTAAGGCGGGAAATGTCGAATTTTGCTCATACTGTCATACTATCGTGCAATATGTCGATTGGTATGTTTTTGAGGTCGTAGAGTTCGAATCTGGCGTTATTTTTTTTGAAAGAGTGGAGGGGTGAGGCGTGGGGAGGGGGGAAGTGTCAAATTTTTCTCATACTATCGTGCAATATGTCGATTGGTATGTTTTTGAGGTCGTAGAGTTCGAATCTGGCGTCATTTTTTTATAAGAGTGGAGGTGTAAAGCGTGGGGAGGGGGTGAATGTCAAATTTTGCTTATATTATTGCGTAATAAGTTGTTTGGTATGTGTTTGTGAGGTCGTTAGGGATATGCCACCGAGCACATTTATCTGAAAGTAGAGAATATTTGAAAAATTGAAAAAATCTAGATTTAAAATGAAAATTGGAAATGCAAAATTGAGATATTCTGTGAACAAACAGGGCTACTGTTCATTTTTTAATTTTCCATTTTTCATCAGCACGGAAGTTCTGTTTCAAGCTTTTCAAATTTTAAAACACAATTACAAACAAACTTGGAAGTTGAACAATTCAAATGAAAATGATTTTGATGAAATTTTTTCTTCGTAGTGATTTTTTTGAAAAAACTGCAACGCTTAAATAATTCTGAAAAGAGTTGGAGCTCCCAATTTTGAAAAAATTAATTACGAAAACTTTCTCTACTCTGGGCAGATTCAAAATTTGGACAAAATCCCAAAAAAACTCAACGAGTTTAAAATTTTAAAATTGGAGGAGAGACATACCAACTACCAACTTATATACTGTACTATGTTTTGTATCAATATTCTATTCTATTTTTCAGTCAAATAACAATAACATAGATTGTGACAACCTGATAAAAAAATTTCATTCAATACCTCCTGCTCATAATGGATCAAGAAGAAAAAATATCTGTATTTCGGAGTTTTTCTAACCAAAAAATCTAAATTTTCATACCCTACTCGGAAATTTTATAAATTTTTCTCAAATTCTCAATTCAGTACTCCTCTCTATGGGTCAAAAAATCAAAAAATTGTTCTATTTTTTAGTTTTTCATCTCAAAAAAACCAAAATTTTGACACCCCACTTGAAATTTTTCAATTTTTTTCTAAATCTTTTATGTGGTACCCCTTTTTTGTGGCTCGAAATGGAAGGACTTCTTTTTTGAGTTTTTCAGCTCAAACCCTCACACCCCACTTTGAATTTTTCTTTATTTTTAAAGTCTCCGTGTACTACCCCCACTCCTGTGGGTCAAAATCACAGAAGGACTTCATTTTTGAGTTTTTCAGCTCAAAACCTCAAGATTTCGACACCTCATTCACTTGAAATTTTCAATTTTTTTCATAATCTCCGTGTACTCTCTGGCATTTCATAATGTTGAAGCATTCATGAAGAGGTCACTATCCCTCCTCGATCATTGATAGTGTAGTTCGTCGTCGTCGTGGTTCCTTGTCCTTTACAGGACATTGGAAATCGCATTTTTGTGGTACCCTTACAGGGTGAGGCGAATGCCTATTGCCACTGCGATTATTCTGGGGAATCGACGTTGTTTCGAGCTTCCACTAGTAGTTTCCCGTTGCTTTCTAGTGACATCTACACAAGCACCTTGGAGCTAGCCGGGTAGTTTAGAGACCCTGAGCTCCTCAGTGTTGACCTCTATAGACGCTCGAACCAGTTTCAGCTTTTTGATTCTGCTAACAGATGGCGTGCATTATCTGTTAGCTCGGCTAAATTGGTAGTCCCCCGGTACTTGGCGTGTAATGTTGATAATTGCACGAAAGATTTTTTAATTACACGCACAAGCTTGCCTCTGTAGCTGGGTTTGAACCGGGTACCTCGTGAATGGAGGTCCGCGGCTCTACCTACTACGCCACCGAGGGACTTCAGTGTAGTTCAACATCATGAAATATCATGATTGGAAACAACGAATTCTGCTCAAGCAATTTTCATGATGTAGAACTTCACTATCTATGATCGAGGAGGGATAGTGACCTCTTCATGAATGCTTCAACATTATGAAATGCCACAGACAACTGCTATTTGACAGTGTAAAGTTTTTCAAAGTGGTAGATAAGCCTATTTCGATACTTCTGCAGAAAAACAATTGTACCACTAACCTTTTGCGGGATGTAACTATTTGTTGACAAATATCGAGAAAGAATATCAACTTCAGCAGGAATTTCTCAAAACATTCAAAAGTTCAGAGTTGTGGTTGAACAGCAGTTGAAAGCTTTTTACTGAATCTCAAATTCCCTGAATCCTGTAGTCATAAGCTAGACACAATCTCGTGATTGTAAACGACGACTTCTGCTGGTGCAATTTTCATGATGTAGAACTACATTATCTATGATCGGGAAGGGATAGTGACTTCTTCATGAATGCTTGAACATTATGAAATGCCAGGGAGTGCTGCAATTTGACTGTGTAAAGCTTTTCAAAGTGGTAGATAAACCTATTTCGATATTTTTGCAGAAAAACAATCGTACTGCTAACCTTTGTAGGATGTAACTATTTGGTGACAAATATCGAGAAAGAATATCCACTTAGTGATAAACAGATTTGATGGGTGGATTGTAGATTATCTGAACTTATGTGCTGTTAAAAGCATCTGTGTTCCTTTCAATTCTTGTTTCTGTCATTTCAAGCCTACTTGATAATATTTCCCATATTATGTACTCTGCGTATTCATGCTCTGTTTTTTCAGGTTTTTATCGAGACAAGCATATCAAATTTTTGAAAAATCGCTCTGGTCCACCATTTACACACCTTTCTTAATTTCATTTTGTGAAAGCTCAACCATCAATATGTTCATCCAAAAATGGGACATGGGTCCAAGTATTTTATACCAACTTTTATCAATGTTTGCCCCCCAAAAAGGGGTGAGGTGTTCTTTGGAATTATGCTTTCACTCATTCATTACATCTAATGAAACTATATCATTCAGTTCCAAGATTGACCCAATCTGGTTTTTTGCTTCCTCGATTTTTGACAATAATCAAAGAAATAGGTAAGTCTATCATTATCGAGGTGGCTTCAAAGGGCTGGGGTGGTGAACTGTGAGTAAAAGTGATACTTGTGATGATCTTATTCAGGAAATTGAAAGCATTTTTTCATAACATCTCAGGATTTGCTAGGGTGTTTAAGGGTTAAAAATGATATTGAAAAAATGATGAATAATTATTATAGTGATTTATGTCTAAAAAATTCTGTTAGATACCCTGCATTAAAATTTTTTTCAAAAAAAAACTGGACTAGACTCTGAATCAGTCCCTCGCCCCGCCCCTGAACCCGGCACTAAATGTGTTTCAAAATGTAGTGAAAATATTTCTCATTTTTGAACATTTTCGCAATTATTACTTTTAATTTTTTCAAATCTGGAAAATTAATTTGCCAAACTTTATAAAAGTTGACTTGAAAAAATCACCAAATTTTTAAAAAGTGACAAATTTTGAAATTTGAAAAAAAAAGCATCAAAGGAAAAAGTTGGCAAATTTTTGGGAAACGCCGATAAATGTGAGATAAACTGCTGAACATTTTGAAAAACAAAACCCAAAAAAAGAAACATTGCGAAAAATCGGCAAATTCTAAGAAAAGTTTAGGAAATTCGCAAACCATTTTGAGTACTCATTCCTCTTCATTAATTATATTATTACGATTCCAGGTGTGCGTTGAAATTGAACCTGTAGTCAAGAAGCAGAAATGGCTGAAATACCATCCGACCACGTCTATGATGCTGCTCAATCTACTCTCGTAACCCTGAAAGAATTATCAGTTATCGCCGTTGCTTTGAAAATATGGCGCTGCGAAATAAATAAATATCGAACGAATGACGAATTGGAAAAATTCAGTTTAGAAAAATTACCTATTTTATTACAGGCAAAAAATCCTGATTTACCAACCGCGATCGATACCATGATCAGGAAATATGTTTCAGAATTAGGACGTTCAATAGATGAGTGGCTGAAAGAGCATCACAAAAGAGTACTATCTTTCCATTACAGTCATCGAAACTATATTTTGGAAGACTTCGATGACTTCGTATGCGATTACGATGGCACTGTTGATTATGCCAAGACAGCCGAACGCATGATGGGTTCTGATAAATTGGGCAAGACCAAGAAATTCAAAATAGCGTGCGCATATTTTCTCGAAGATTATGTCAGACGAGTATGGCCTTCTGTATGCAAAAAGATAGGCTTGCATTGTATTAATTTTGGCGAGTGCCCTGAATTGTATTATTGGATTTTTTGCTGCCTTAGAAATGAATTGGATGGGATACCAACCTCCGGCGCGGGAAATACTGTCGATGAAGAAATGCTAGACCATTGCATGCCTTACAATAGATCATCTGTAGAATATTTTTGGAATCGCGTACCTTACGAAAACCAAGTTCTAAAAGCTGTGCGACTTCAAAGGAGTGAAATGGTAACATTTATTAAATTCGTTTTGCCGAAATTCGATGACCATCAGCTTGATGAATTTGTCAATAACGGAGAATGTGATCTGATGCATACTTTGTTGAAATATCATTGTTTAAAAAATGAAAGATTGATATGCCAAACTTGGATGCGCATAAGAAACATCATCAACGAGCGTAATTTTGTCAAACTAGTCATGGATATGTTTAAATTTTATAACGATGGGCTCCGAGCGATGGGTGAGCACCAGTATTCTGAGAATTGGGCTTATCTATGTCGTGAAATATGGCACAGTGCTCCGCATGGTCTGAGGCGATCGGCAATTGACGAAATATCATCCAACTTTTGGAATATAAATGTAATTAATCGTGATTGTTCTTCCGATTTGCTACTGACTTTGCTTACTTGCGTAACGTTTGAGGAGAGAAGCTTATTTTGGAGTAAGTGCTGGCCTAATTTGATCGCCTGCAAAAATAACGTACAATTACAACAAATAATGGAAATATGTTTCGAAAACGGCGATGCAATTATTCGATACAAACATAACATTATGGCAACTAGTGAACGTTTACAGCATATCTGCAACTGTTTATTGCATAAGCCGGATTTTAATAAATTGAATGATTTGGTGACTTTTTTGTGTCTTAATGAAGATACCGCAAGACTTTTCAAGCAGAAATTGCTAGAGTCATATTTCCTCTGTGAAAAGCCTCCTTTTCGAGAAACACATTTTGGTCATGCAATAAAATTCAACGAGTTCATTAACGATGCTTATGAAAACTCTGCTCTTGCCATAAATTTCAAACGTAGTCTGATGTCTATCCCTATGATTCGATGTTTTAGTCCTGAATGCTGGGGCTCTTTAAGTTCATGGTGTGAGCAGTTAGTTGAATTTATGGCATTTATCGAAACGTTTATTTCAATCGAAGGAGAGCTGAAAAGGATAAAAAGGCTGGTAATTGATCATTGGAAGAAAACTGGGATTGTTGTTGAGAGTGCATTTTATCATGATTTTACTCACGAATGGTCCTGTTCTGTTGATCAGTTTTTGTTATGGTGTTTGGGAAGTAATGAAGAAGTTGGAAAATTTAAGCAAGCCGATCTCCTGCGCCTTTTTTTGGAAAGTGATACAGCAAGTGGAAAATATATGCGAAATGATGTTTTACACTCCATTATTAATGACCAATGGTCCGCTTACCATGATCAGATTTTTTTGTGGTGTTTGGGAAGTGAAGAAGAATTTGGGAAATTTAAGCAAACCTGTGCCCAACACTTCAAAGATTTGGGTTTATTGAACTAACATAAAAGCGATATTGTACATTAGATGTTTATTTTTAATGTTTTACGGGCCCTTTAAATGTAGGTACATTATAATGATGAATTTTTATTATTTTTAGGTCGCTATAGTGTTTTTTAGTACCTACTTATCTGAATAAAGTTGATTCAATTCATGCTGCGTTATTTTTGTTGATAATTATTCACCAATGAATCTTTTTGAAGTATTGAGAGCCTTGACCGCTGAACTCCCAGAGTGATTTAGTGGTAACATTCCATCGGTCGAAAGAGAATCAAAATCTGATCCAGAAACACTACTTAATTAAGAGAGTGTCTACTGACTCAAAAAAAGGCACGAAAGCACGAAAATATGTAGTATAGAAACTTTAACCCTATCATTGACATATCTTTGACAGAATTTAATAAAAATCTCACAAACCCCTTCATACTTAAAAGACATTTTCTTCTCCTTCTCGATAAGTATAAAGAATGCAGTTACATATATATTAGGGTGGTCCTCATTTATATGGTCAAAAATTTTTTTGGGGATTTTTTTGATTCCTCCTCCCAAAGTTGTTCCCTTGTATGAGAAAATAAATCCCTGAAAATTTTAGCCGGATCGGATAATACAATCATATTAACCCGTGCCGCAGAGCATCTGAAATTTTAGAACTGGTAGACCGCGTAGCCATTGTATAGAATAGCCTGGAAAAAGTGTAGAATGCGTAGAATGTGTAGAATGTGTAGAATGCATAGAATGAATGTGCAGACAATTTTTTTTTTAGAAAAACTTTCATTTTTCCCATCATTTAATTATTTATAATCAGTTTACATAATTAAAAGAAAGAAAATCCAAATTCACATTTCACATTTCATTTCCTGAACAAAAAAGTTGAACTTTCATTTTTCAAGGCACATTTTTGCTAAATAAACAATTTTTGGCTTTCAGATGGATGATTTTGCTGCATTCTACTCATTTTACACATTTTACGCATTCTACATCAAATTTTACGTATTCTGCACCAAAATGTAGAATAGGCTATTCTATGCATAGATGCCCAACCCTGGCTTTCTTAGCTATATTTCATCAGCCAACTCATTACCATGAATCTGGGAGTGTGAAGGTATCCTGCATAGTATGGGTGAGCTGTTTTGGAAGAGTTGCAGGAGTTCAGTAATTTCAACACTGTAAGAAATGATTTTCAAAACGCTTAATTCAGTTCCGAAATTGATGTAATGATTAGAGGAGAAGGTACAATTATGGACCCAGGTACAAATATGGACCCCCCCCCCATGGTTTAGTGTACAACCACTAGCACTACGGTCATGCTGGGTACCAAAAATTATACTAGTAGTGTAGTATCGATGATCCATGTACTTATTTCGGATCCATGCAAACTTGGGTGTCTCTCATCAGCAATTGTTTTTTTTGCGCATTATTTTCTTACCAATGGAAAATTTTACAAGTTTTTCATTCGGTAATTCATCAACTTCAAATAAAGTTTGGAAAAAAAATTATTAGCGAAGTAAGTAGCTTACAGTGTGTACTTTCGAAATATACTTTCATATTTGTCTGTACTTCAACTGATTTTCATAATTTTTTTCATTTTTCATAAACTGCGTCGATTTTTTTCATGGGTATAATAATGGACCCCTAAATTTTTTTACCTAATTTTGATTCAATATTTTTTAGAATGTTGAGAAAAGTGTTATTAACAAAGAAGACAAGTCCAAAGTGTCGAAAATGGACCATGATTTTTTCATTTTTCATAAACTTAGCCATTTTTTTGCATGGGTATAAATATGGACCCCTAATTTTTTTTCATTCAATTTTGATTCAATGGTTTTTAGAATACCGAGAAACGTATTATTAATAAAGAAGACAAGTCCAAAGCATCAAAAAACATCTTCAAATAAATTTGTGTTCAATTTTCTGAAATTTTTATTCATTTTTTTGAGGGGGTCCATATTTGTACCCGAGTCCATATTTGTACCATTTTATGTCACTTTTCTAAATTTCAAATTTCTCCATGAGTTTTCAACAAAAAAATTTTTTTTCTAACACAATATACTAGAGTCTTTGGCCTTTCGAATGGTATATTTGAAAAAAAAATTTGATAATTTTTTCTACCCTTTAAAGCCAAAAAGCTAGAGGGGGGTCCATATTTGTACCTTCTCCTCTACTGCACAGTACAGTAATTTTCAAATTACCTCATTTTGATGTAATGATTACATAGTTTGAATCAGAGAATGCATCAAATAATGGAATGAGTACATCGCAAGGATGAATTTATTGCATCACTAAGTTTCTCTGTATGAGAATGTAGTGAGTACTGTTGGCGAAGTACTCAGTACATTGTTTTTGTAAATCAATGCATCAATAACTGGTAAGCATTCCCATCCCATTCCCAAACAGTGATAAACCTATAAATACTTCCAAGGGCCTGAATGAAATATTCTACTCATGGCCATGTCTTTAAGTGCAGGTAGTTAGGAATGAAAGGTCACGGGTTCGAATCCCCGTTAGGTAGGAAAATTTTCGTAGGGAAATTGGGTCTTAAAAAATTTGTTGTAGTGAGAATTATTATCTAGATGTGCGGAGAAACTTGAAACAGATAGTACCGAACCCCCCCCCCCCCATTTTAAATATTGTTGAATAAAAACGATGGAATGGTTACTGCACTTCTGTGTAATAGTTACTTACTTATCTAAATATGTACTGATTATAAACACTGGACCTGCAGAGTAAGACAACCAACTGGCAGCCATCTTGCCAAAAAAAATCTGTGTAGGGATAATTTCTCCCACTGAGTGCTCTTGGCTGCGCTGCTGTTGATTTCTTGAACAAACTACATGCAAAATACAGCGCAGCCAAGAGCACTCAGTGGGAGAAATTGGCTCTACACAAAGTATCACTACCATCCCTCCCCCCCCCCAATTGCTGGCAGATAGATTTATTCTGATGAGCTTTAGATATTTGTGCAACTAAAAGTAAAAAGTCCTGAAAAAGCTGAGGCATGCTTGTATACACATTTTATAATTGTTGTACTTTCTACTTCATGTAAAGTGTATTCTCATATGTGGCACTTGATGTGCTCGTGTCTCATGTTTTAGCCACTTTTACGAAACTAGTTAATCAAAAAATGAAAAAATCGCTCTGTACCCCACTGCGTAGGTATACCCTTTGTGATTATATTTTGTTAAAGCATATTAACAAATTCATAAAATTAAAAATGGAGGACATTGGCCCGTATTTTACCTCAACTTTTTCATATTTATGCCCCACCAAAAATGGGAAGGGGCTCATCAAGGATTTGCTTTCAATAATTAGGTGGGTGGAATGCGATTACCTATATAAGATTACCTCAAATTTGGGCCAACTAGGTATTTTGCTTTTTCGTAATTTACAAAAAAATGAAAAAATTGACCCCTCATTTACAAAATGGTTTTGAGGGGGAGGGGGGCATACAACACATTAAAGTGATATTCATGTCAGTCCTATTCAATAAATTGAAAGCATTTTTTTGAATCACTTCCAGTTTGATCCAGGCCTTTAAGGGTTAAATCAATAGAAAATTGTACCTACCTAAGAACCAACAACTTAAGGAGTAGAAAATTCTGATTAGCTGGATATATTGAGAATAGGCTATTATATTTTATCAAATGAATGCAATTAGAAATCTAATCCCAAGGGAAAATGCATAGATCTAATTAGGTCTGGTGAGGTTTAGTTGGATATATGGAATAGGAATTTTAAAATCTGACCTGATCTGATAATTACATATGAGTTATGATCGAACAAATACTTGATCAGATTCGGATTCTACCACTAGCTGAAGATCAGCAAAAACAGAATGATCCCATGTAGGAAAATGATGGGATCTGATGTGACTTGATTTAAAGTAGATTTGTTCAGATTATATCTACGATCAAACTGGTCTTAATAAAGCAAGTTTAAGCGTATTTAATAAGATATTACCTATCATAATGAATAATAATTTCTTTCTGGTTATATTTCGCACCTCGGGAGTAATAAGGTCACATCTCAAAAAAGTGAAATTTTACAGGAGAGCGATTTTCTTTTTTTTAAAAACTTTACCTATACATTATTTTCATCAACTTATAATTAATTGTGAGGAATGAATAGCATCTCATTTTAAAGATTGGGTATCTTACCTTCATTTAGCATAAGAATAATTTGAAAAATAAAATCTTAAAGAGGAAATATTTCTATGTTTGGAAAATAAGTTGATGTGGAGGCGAAAGGAAGCATCCAGAAAAAAGTTCATGATAACAAAGTTGTAGAGAATTAAATTTCCAATCGACATAATGTCGTTAGTTTTTTTCTAGAGTGCTTAGTTTTTGAGTTTTTCTCAAAAAACTAAAATTTCATGATATGTGCAAATTCATTTTTCTGAAAAGTGATCAATTTAAAAAATTTTTTTCATTTGGTACAAACCAATAAAAAATGCACTCCTTGTGACTATTTCTAACTGACAAACATTCAAAACAATCAAAACTGTTTGTTAACACTTTGTATGTATGAAATTTGCACAAAAAAGGTGGAGTTTTTTGAGATGGAGCCTTATAACTCCAAACAACTTGCAATGTTGTTGAGATTTTGAGTTAGGCCATTTGCGTTTTTTACAAGATCTAGATAATGTACCCAACTCAAAGTGTTATTTTTGGTTGAGGGGGGTGATACAAACCCCAAAAATGCAAAAACATCAAAATCAATTTTTTTTGAGATGTGACCTTATTACTCCCGAGGTGCGATTTGTTCATACGATTTGCTACGTATTCGAATTTCAGCCAATTCGGTATAACCCAGTCAGTCCTTTTGAGTACACATTCCTCATCATTAATTAAACTGTTACGATTCCAGGTGTGCGTTGAAATTGGACCGAGTCAAAAACCAGACATGGCTGAAATATCATCCGACCAGGACCACGTCTACGATGCTAATCAATCTACTCTCGTAACCCTAAAAGAATTATCAGCGATCGCCGTTGCTCTGAAAATATGGCACTGCGAAATAAATAAATATCGAACGAATGACGAATTGGAAAATTTTAATCCAGACAAATTACAAGTATTATTAAAGGCACAAAATCCTGATTTACCAACTGCCATCGATACCATGATCAGAAAATATGCTTCAGAATTAGGACTTTCAATAGATAAGTGGCTGAAAGAGCATCACAAAAGAGTACTATTTTTCCATTACAGTCATCGAAACTATATTTTGGAAGACTTCGATGACTTTGTGTGCGATTACGACGGCGCTATTGATTATGCTAAGACAGCCGACCGCATGATGCGCTGCGATAAATTTGGCGATGTGGAAAAATTTAAAATAGCGTGTACATATTTTTTCGAAGACGATATCAGACGACTTTGGCCATCTATACGGAAAAAGATAGGCTTGGATTGTATTAATTTTGGCGATTGCCCCGAATTGTATTATTGGATTTGCTATCTCACAAATGAATTAAATAAGATACCAATCAACCGCAACGCGGGAAATAATACTGTCGACGAAGAAATGCTAGCCAGTTGCATGCCTTATAATAGGACAGCAGTAGAATATTTTTGGAATCGCGTACCTCACCAAAACAAAGTTCGAAAAGCTGTGAGACTTCAAAGGCGTGAAATGGTAACATTTATCAAATTCGTTTTACCGAAATTTGATGACCAACAGCTTGATGAATATGTCAATAACGAATATTGTGATCTGATGCATACTTTGTTGAAATATCATTGTTTAAATGAAAGATTGATATGCCAAACATGGATGCGCATAAGAAACTTCATCAACGAGCGTAATTTTGCCAAACTAGTCGTGGCTATGTTTGAATTTTATAACGATGAGCTCCGAGCGATGGATGAAAATCAATATTCTGAGAATTGGCTTTACCTATGTCGTGAAATATGGCTCAGTGCTTCGCATGGTCTCAGGCGATCGGCAATTGACGAAATATCATCCAAATTTTGGAGTATAAATGTAATTAATCGTGATTGTTCTTCCGATTTGCTAATGACTTTGCTTACTTGCGTAACGTTTGAGGAGAGAAGCTTATTTTGGAGTAAGTGCTGGCCTAATTTGATAGCCTGCAAAAATAACGTACAATTGCAACAAATTATGGAAATATGTTTCGAAAACGGCGATGCAATTAATCTATACAAAGAGAACGTTATGGCAACTAGTGAACATGTACAGCATGTCTGCAGCTGTTTATTGTACGATGAGCCGGATTTCGACAAATTGAGTGATTTGGTGGATTTTTTTTGTCTCAATAAAGATACCGCAAGACTTTTCAAGCAGAAATTGCTAGAGTCAAATTTCCTCTGTGAAGACCCTGTTTTGCTTGAAACATATTTTGGCCATGCAATAAAATTCAACAAGTTCATTAACGATGCTTATAACAACATTGCTCTTGCCATAAATTTCAAAAGTAATCTGATGTCTATCCCTATGATTCGATGTTTTACTCCTGAGTACAGGGGCTCTATGAGCTCATGGTCTGAGCAGTTAGTTGAATTTATGGCATTTATCGAAACGTTTATTTCAACCGAAGGAGAGCTGAAAAGCGTAAAAATGTTGGTAATTGATCATTGGAAGAAAACTGGGGTTGTTGTTGAGACTGCCTTTAATTTAGGTTTTACTCACGAATGGTCCGTTTCTGTTGATCAGTTTTTGTTATGGTGTTTGGGAAGTGATGAAGAAGTTGAAAAATTTAAGCAAACCGATCTCCCGCGCTTTTTATTGGAGAGTGATGCAGCAAGTGGAAAATATATTCGAAAGAATATTTTAGACTCCATAATTAATGACCAATGGTCCGCTTACCATGATCAGGTTTTTTTGTGGTGTTTGGGAGGTGAAGAAGAAGTTGGAAAATTTAAGCAAACCTGTGCCCGACATTTCTGCAATTTGGGTTTATTGAACTAACGTGAAAACGATATTGTACAGTAGATTTTTATTTTTAATGTTTTATGGGCCCTTTAAATGTACATTATAATGATGAATTCCTATTGTTTTTAGGTCGCAATGGTGTTTTTTAGTACCTACTTATCTGAATAAAGTTGATTCAATTCTTGCTGCATTATGTTTGTTCATAAATATTCACTAATGAACCTTTTTGAAGTGTTCAACCTTGACCTTTGATCGAAGTCCCCAGAGTGATTCAGCGGTTACATTTCATTGGTTGTGAAAGGTTTCAAACCATGAAATTTTTAATTCTTTTAGAATTTTCCGAAAAACTACAAAAAGCTCGGTTATAATTATTTTTTCATATTCTAGCAGTAAATTTAATGTAGGTTGATTATAACTACTCCAGTTGGAAAAAAAATTGTAAACGTACCTAATCAATAAGTCGTTAAGTATGCAAAGTGAGCTGATGGCATTTTTTTTTTTCATAACGTCACTTTTTTTAAAGATCTTTTTCAAATTTTTTCAAAACTTACCTATGCGATATTTCAATTAAGTATTTACTTTTTAGCATGTTCAAAGTATTTTTCTTTAGAAATTTGCCAACTTTGCAATGTTTTGAAACTTGTTGATTTTTTTTTGAAAAAGAAAAATTGACAGTCATTTTCAAATCAATAGAAGTGTACCTGAGAGCTAGCATGCTTAAGAAGGAGTAACAAATTCTGATTAGCTGAATATATGTATTGCCAATATTACAAATTTTTATCAAATGAACGCAATTAGAAATCTACTCCCAAGGAAAAATGCTTATTATGTCTGATTCGGTCTGGTGAGATTTTTAGTTGGATTTAGGAAATTATGAAATCCAATCTGGCCTGGTTATTACTTATGATCCAACAAAGATCGGATTATATTCAGATTTTACCACCAGCTAAAATAACCAGCAAAAACAGAAAAATTCCATGAAGGAAAATCATGGGATCTGATGTGATCTGATTCAGTGAGATATGTGATCAAACAAGTGTTAATCTATAAAGCAGGTTCCTCAGATTGAATAATAATTTCTTTCTGGTTTTACATACGATTTGATGAACATATTGCCATACAAAGACACAATAGTCAATACTAGGTAACTCGTTTATCGCGCATACTGCGCTCCCTTTCTAGACTTGAATGTTCATTTGGAAGATCTTAAGAATCTTTTTTTGCCTATATGTAATTCCCAAAAAGTTCTGCTTTTTGCTAACATTATTATTCTTGCTTTCTGCCAAAAATTGTGAAAGGTTATGGCTGTTTTGAGGATTGGCAGAAAAAGAATTGTTTCAAAGCAAAAAATTCCAATAATTCTTCCTTCTTATCAAAAATTACCCAAACGCGTCAATTATTCTCCAAAATATTCTAAAAAAACATCACTCTGTCATTGCTTTACCATAAATCAAAATAATGTCCTACTTTTCCATACAAAAATTGAGAAAAAGTATCATCTTTCTTACCAACAATTGCCTGAAAAGTCATTTGCAAAAGGTATGAAAAAAAGTTACTCATATTCAATTTTTGATTTCAAATCATGACTTTCCAAACACAGTTTCGTTACTTTTTTCAGGCTTTCAACAATGTTTTTCAAAAATTTCTCGGCGTCAAAAAAATTCAAAATCATTCAAGAATGTACCTTATATCAAAGCTGACCCTTTTGACAAAATTGATCAAAAAATCGCCTAGTCGCTAACGACTAGCCACTTTTTCGTATCAACTAACGATTTATAGTCTAACAACTAAAGATTTTTTGCGTAAATCTTTAGTGGTTAGGATGAATGGCGATTTTTGGTGTCATTTGTCATCAGACGTTCAAGCAACTGGAGATTTTTACAGTCATTTGTTGTGAGTTGTTTATGCACCACAAACAACTGATCTGAAAATCTCTAGTTGAAAGTAATTCACTAGGCGACGACTAGCAACTTAACCCTAGCAACTGACGATTCTTTTTATGTAATCTATGTGTGAGACTGACACGTCATCAGCCTTATATGCACTTCTTTCCCCCTCGGCCCACTATGAGTATTTTTTTGAATTTTCAACGGATTTCGGTTTCCGTTGTCCATTCTCATTGTTAGTATGTGATGTGAATGTTACTCAGGCACACGGCATGTTTAGTTGTTTATCTGTAGTTTGTGTGGTTATAAGAAATTGTTTTCTTTTAAAAATGTGTATTTGTATTCGTATATGATTGAAAGATGTGCGTTGTTTTTTTCTATAGCCAAATTAGATATTTTGCAATAATATTCATTCGATTTATGTGTGTAGTAATTATGTGATGTGTGGGAATGAGATATCCCAAAACATGGTGATATAGGTACTCGTATATAAGTAGCAGACGCAGATATTGAGGAAATTTAGTGAAATAGCCCACACGAGGACATGGGGGGAGGGGGTGATTACCGTGTTCTCAAGCTCAAGCAGATGAAAATTTGATCCAACAGGTACAAAAATAGGCATTTTAAACTTTCTGAACATTTTTTGAACTTTTTTTTGCTCTTATTTGGCTTCAGCTGTGATTATATCTTCCATTTTCATAAAATAATAGTGTAAATGATGACGAATTTTTAGCAAATTACAAGTATTTACATTTTATTTTGTTACCAAAAAAGCTTGCTTTCTCCTTCCCTTGAAAAATCGGGGCTATGTCACTGAGCATGTACGAGTATGTGGTGTTCTTTGTTACAAATCTCGCTAGAAATGCTACGTGGACTTTATTGAAATCGTGTTTGTGGTGTGTGTATTATACGATTTTGAAATTGCTAGATCGTCAGGCAGTCGTTAGCAACTATTTGGGATAAAATCGGCCGACCAAAATTGTGGTGAGTCGTTAGCAACTGACGAGTCTGCAGTCGGTAGTTAACTAGCAACTAGCAACTCTCAGCTAATCGCTAGTTGCTAGTTAACTACCGACTGCAGACTCGTCAGTTGCTAACGACTCACCACAATTTTGGTCGGCCGATTTTATCCCAAAAAGTTGCTAGCGACTGCCTGACGATTTTTTCTAGCGATTCTGAAAAATTTTGTCAACAGGGGAGACAATCAATTTCTTCATAATGTTGATCTACATTAAATTGGGAAATTCTTGGAAAAGCTTTTGTTAACATTACCAAAAAAAAAAAAATGGGAAATATATATCGGCACGACAGAAAAAGTGATTCAAACGACAGGACATTTGAACGACAAAATAGTCTATTTCAACGACGATTTTTAACGACAGTTCAGCACGACAAGTTAGGTAATACGAACGACAATTTGATTTCATACAAACGATGAAATAAATGTAATCCACATCCAAATAAATTATTGCCCGCCTAAAAAGTAATTTCCCGGGAAAATAAATTATTCCCCGCCAAAAAAAAAATTCGAAAAATTTACTCTTTTTGAAAAAAAAACAACTTGTAAACATGAATTTACAAGAAGAGAACGTTTGTGAAACTTTCCACCTCGTCGCGTCCCATCAGTAAAACTGATAGTAAATTTAGGTAATAGGTGGGTAATTCTCAAAAAAAGGTAAAATTCGTATACATGGCAAATTTCTCAGAGATTTTAGCATGAATTTTTCTTTTTTTCTGGTCCATTCTTGGACTTGGTCGTCACACGCCATGTTTTTGAAAAGAAATGTTATAAAGGGTCATGAACTTCATTTTTTTGGGAAAATTGACACATTCCCATTATCATAGAACACACAGGTTTGAAAACTGTCACACACTTTTTGCGCCAATTTTAGAGCAATTTTTAAGGTAAAGTACCAGTTATGGATAGGTTTTTTCAACAATTTTTTTTGGGCCCAATTTCGAACCTTTTTTCAATCTGATGGTTTGTATGTGTAAAGTGAAGCTTTCTGCACAAAATATATGAAAAACAAATTTTTTTATCGAAACCTCTATTTTACAGAGCCATTCAAAAAACCCTCAAATTATCCGCAACCGGACTTCAGGCCCGGTTGCGGATAATTCAACCATTTCTTATGAAAAAAAATACACGCGTTGAATACACCCTAAACTATCATACTATCTTGTCCAAACAGAAAAAAAAATTTTTGGTTCCAAGTTTTTCAAGAAAAAAAAAAGTACCAATTGAGGATAGAAAAATCCATTATCCGCAACCGGGCCCCATCTGGAATAAGTTCAAATTTGGTGCTATTTTGTTATAAAACGTATTTTATTGTAATTAAGAAGAATTAAGGCTATAAGAACTTGAAAAAAAAAAAAAAAAAACAAGAAAAAATTGTTTTTACAACACTTAAATAAGTGAGTAAATCAGCATACTCTATGATGAACATCAAATTTCAACTGGCCATAGCGCCCAAATGCGTCTATTTTCTCTAAATTGATCTAGAAAATAAAAGCCCGGTTGAGGATAGGTCCGAGCTAAAAAATTTGGGGCCCGGTTGCGGATAGGTCCCGCTTGAGGATAGAATTTTTTTTTTCAAATTTAGAAAAAAATTTACTGGAAATACAGTTTACACCATAAATAAGTAATGTTTAAGCCACACTAGTACTCAAAATTTGAAAACATGCTCAATTATCACACATTTTATACCTCATCAAATAAGCATGTACCAATGTGACTAAACATTCGCGAAAAATTTTGAAACCCTCAAAAACGGATTCTTTGACTTATTTGCTATCAGAATAGTCCACCAACCGCAAAAAATAACAAATTTATTTACCTTTTTCCATTTTTTCAAAATTTCACAAAATGAAACACCTCGAAAATCACCGAAAATTTTGCACTTTTTTTTCAGAATTTTTTTATTAGGACTTCGGAGTTGAGAATCACGATGTAAAGTTGTACACATGTTAACCTAATAACGAAGAAAAAGATATCATTTTTTTTTTTTTTTTTTGGTCACATAGAGCGCTACAAAATGATTATCCATAACTGGTGTCGATATCCGCAACTGGTACTTTACCTTAATTATTTTTGCTAGCTTCCCAATCTAACATTTTTTCTGGTAAGTGGCAGGACTGGTTGACTGTTCTCATAGAAATGTTACCCCGCACCATATCAAAATTGACCCTTTTTTTAAAGAGAATTACCCAGGTACATACACTATACAAATCCCCTATTTGATTGATCTGAACACTTCTTCATACTTCGTTCTTCTGGAAGGTCAGCGAAAATCGAAAAAAGCACTTGGTTCAGTAGACGAACTTTTTATTTTTAATTTTTTGTGACGTGCTTTTATAATTTTTCTTGTCGTTCGTTTTCCTATAAACTTGCATTTTTTTGTCGTTCATTTCTACATTTTTTTTGTCGTGCACATTTCGTCATTGAATATACGTATTATATAGACGTGCAATAAATTATTCTGTCGGGCAATATCTTACATCGTAGTTCAAATTCATTTACCGTCGTTTGAAAACTTTTTTCGTTGTGAAATGATTATTTTCCCGTGCAATGCCCTTTTTTGTCGTTAAAATGCCCTTTTCTCGTCGTTAAAATGCCCTTTTCTCATCGTGAAAACGCCTTTTTCTGTCGTGCCAATAAATCACTCCCAAAAAAAATTAATCACTTTCGATTTTCTTATCAAAGCTGACACAACTTTTCGCAACATTGTGATAGTATATATGGCCTTTAGTACAAGGAATAATCCTCACGATTATTCCTTGGAATAAACTCTGAAGTATACCCATAAATTAACTAAGTACAACGAAATACCTATAGTAGGGAGGGAGAATAGGTACCTATGATAGGTAGGGGGTACTTAGTGTAGTGAAGGTTGCTCTCAGTTGGCTCGGTCTAGTCTGTTTTCGTAACTAGAGTAGGAACGTTTTAATGTTGTTAAATACCATGTTGTATCAGTTTAATATTGTTTGTTAATTATATGTGCGAATTCGCGATAATCTGTTATTTCGTTATACAAAGATCTAATTCGATTGTTAAAGTGAGATGGTAATAAATTATGTAGCATTGAACTTTTGAATCGATTATTTTGTGTAATGAACTTCGTTTACGTATTCGTGGTTATAATCAACATTGAATGGAAAGGTAATTACTAGATAGGTTATTAGGAGTCTCAAACAATCTAATACATTTCGTAAAGTACCTATCATTGGGCAAATATCTAGTCTCTTTGGCTTTCTCAGCTTAAAAACTTATTACTTCTTTTCAACATAAATTTTAATTCAATCAGAAAATGCTTAGAAAATTTTATGTAACAATCCCCCCCCCCCTCCTCAAAATAATGTGAATCAATTTCGAAAAACTGATTTGAAATTATGGTTTACTCAAAAAAAAAAAAAAAAAAAAATTTTACAACATTTTGGACTTTTGAATAAAAAATTTTAGAATAATTATTTCCAGATTTCTGAGTCAAAAATGCATTTTTTATACTGCATCGGCATTTTTGAGCTTTTAGAAGCTTTTAAAAGTTTTCTTAAGTTTACGAATAATTGTCAAAAAATATTTTTTGGCAAGCTCTTTCTAAGTAGAGCAAGGTACAGTGGGGTAATTGCAAAAACGGGGTAATTGCAAAATTGTGACCTCATGCAAAGAAATATCAATTTTCTGGTTGTGCCAACTAGGGGATGTCGAAGTAACTCACAACTCGCGGGGTTCAACTTGTCGCTCCGTAGCAAACACTTTTATCGAAGCATGTTGAATCCACTCATAAGTAAAGTGAGAGGTGTTTTTTAAAAAAATGTATGTAAAATGGAAAAAACTGTCGATTTATCTGGAATTTTCACGATTTAGGGTCATAAAGGATTAAAGTGTAAGCGTAAAATATCGCTATTTGAAAATTTTTTTTCATTTTGGCCATAAATTGCGTTTTTGCAATTACCCCAGAAAAAATTGACTCGGGGTAATTGCAAACACGATTTTTTTTTTAAATTTTTGCTCTTACCACAAATATATTTTTTTGCCCTAAAATAACTTGAAAATGGTTCGAAATTACAAAAAAAATAATGATCAATAGTTGATTTTTTGATAATTTTAGCGAGTTTTTAAAAAATAATTTTTCAACATTTTTTCACTCCCCTAAAAATTTTTTTGGGAAGTGGAAAAGTTATCGAATATTTTACCGAATCAAGACCACGAATACATCAAAAGTTAGCAAATGACACGTAGAATACAGTGAGTGTGTTGAAAATGCAAAAAAATGAAAAAATGAAAAAAATATTGCCAACTTTTGCATTCACCCCAACATAGAGTAAATGCAAAAGTCGATTTTCAAATTTTAAAATTGCAATTTCTCCACGATTTATGGACCAAATTGTACCAAAATCTTACCATTGATAGAGAACCCCCTGAAGTATAAGTGGTACAAATTTCAGCTTCATCCGTGCAATAGTCTTCTCACAGCGCCCTCTCAAAGTGTCACTAATCAAAAAGTGCTTTGCAATCACCCCACTCTACCTTACGTATTTTCGCGTACACATCGACACGGTTTTTTATGCTGCATCAAACTTTTTGAGCTTTTTGAAGCTTTTAAAAGCTTTCTTCAAAACTTTTCGAACTTTTGATAAAAACCTGCACATCTACGGGTCAAAAGCTTTTTTTTGGCACATCGTCTAGCAAAATCCTTTCGGCCGTTCTTGCAAACGAACGGCTACAAAAAAAAGCCCTTTGCTATTAATATATAGATAGAATAGATAGATATAGATACTCGTACCTATTTGAATTTCAGCCAATTTGCTAACCCGATCATTCCTTTTGAGTACTCATTCCTCATCATTAATTAGACTGTTACGATTCCAGGTGTGCTTTGAAATTGACCAGAGTCAAGAACCAAAAATGGCTGAAATACCATCCGACCAGGACCACGTCTACGATGCTACTCAATCTACCCTTGTAACCTTGAAAGAATTGTCAGCGATCGCCGTTGCTCTGAAAATATGGCACTGCGAAATAAATAAATATCGAACGAATGACGAATTGGAAAAATTCAGTCCAGAAAAACTACGAATTTCATTAAAAGTAAAAAATCCTGATTTACCAACCGTGATCGATACCATGATCAGAAAATATGCTGCAGAATTAGGACTCTCAATAGATACGTGGCTGAAAGAGCATCACAAAAGAGTACTACTTTTCCATTACGGTCATCCAAACTATGTTTTGGAAGATTTCGATGACTTCGTATGCGATTACGAAGGCGATATTGATTATACTAAGACAGCCGAACGTATGATGCGTTGCGATAAATTTGGCCAAGTCGAGAAATTTAAAATATCTTGTACATATTTTTTCGAAGACGATATTAGACGAATTTGGCCGTCTATACGCAAAAAGATAGGCTTGAATTGTATTAATTTTGGAGATTGTCCCGAATTGTATTATTGGATTTGCTGCCTTACAAATGAATTAAATAAGATACCAATCACCGAAGGCGGGGGAAATACTAATGTCGATGAAGAAATACTAGACCATTGCATGCCTCACAATAGATCATCTGTAGAATATTTTTGGAATCGTGTACCTTACCAAAATCAAGTTGAAAAAGCTATGCGACTTCTTAGGCGTGAAAATTTGGTGAATCTTTTTAAATTCATTTTACCGAAATTCGATGACCGTCAGCTTGATGAATTTGTCAATATGCATGGAGGTTGGTGTCTGATGCAACATCTGTTACGAGTAGAACGCCGTTGTGTTAATGAAAAATTGATAGGTCAAGCTTGGATGCGCTTAAGAAACATCATCAACGTGAATAATTTCAGCGAACTAGTCGCGGATATGTTTGTATTTTATGAGCGGCGAGTGATGTATGATAATCAATATTCTGAGAATTGGGTTTATCTATGTCGTGAAATATGGAACAGTGCTCCGCATGGTTTGAGGCGATCGGCAGTTGAGGAAATATCATCCATATTCTGTAATGCAATTCGGCGTGGTTTTTTATTTTCTTTCGAGGCCTTATTGACTGCGCTTACGTGCGCAACTTTCGAGGAGAGAACCTTATTCTGGGAGAGGTGCTGGCGTGATTTGATCGAACGCAAAAATACCAAAGAATTGCAGCAAATAATGGAAACGTGTTTCGAAAACGGCGATGCAATTATTCGATACAAAGAGGACGTTATGGCACCTTGTCAATATGTACAGCGTCACTGCGGCTGGTTATTGCGTAAGCCGGATTTTGACGAATTGAATGATTTTGTGAATTTTTGCTATCCCAACGAAGATGCAGCGAGACTTTTCAAACAGAAATTTATAAAGTCGAATTTCCTCCGTAAAAACCGTGTTTTTCGAGAAACGTATTTTGGTCAAGCAACACAATTCAACAAGTTCATCAACGATGCTTATAACAACACAACTCTCGCAACAAATTTTAAAAATAATCTGTTGTCTCTGCCTGTGATTCGACGTTTTACACCTAAATGGAGGGGTCTTTGTAGTCAAATCTCATGGTCCGAGCAGTTAACTGGATTCATGGAATTTATCGAAACGTTTGCTTCAACCGAACCACACCTGAAAAGGATAAAAATGCTGGTAATTGATCATTGGAAGGAAAATGGATTTATTGTTGATTACGCCAGTTATTTTACTCGCAAATGTTCTCGTTCCCTTGATCAGTTTTTGTTGTGGTGTTTGGGAAGCGATGAAGAAGCTGGAAAATTTAAGCAAGCCTATACTCTACGCTGGTATTCGAGAATTGATGCTCGGTACTTCGAGAATAGATGGGTCGCTGGCTTTCATGATTTTTTGTTGTGGTGTTTGGGAAGTAAAGAAGAAGTTGCAAAATTCAAGCAAGCCCGTACCACAGATCACTAGGGCTTAGTATCGATGTCGAACATTCTTAGGTATTTGGATTGATTAAACTAACATGAAAAAGTTATTGTAAGATGCAGCGAGACTTTTCAAACAGAAATTTATAAAGTCGAATTTCCTCCGTAAAAACCGTGTTTTTCGAGAAACGTATTTTGGTCAAGCAACACAATTCAACAAGTTCATCAACGATGCTTATAACAACACAACTCTCGCAACAAATTTTAAAAATAATCTGTTGTCTCTGCCTGTGATTCGACGTTTTACACCTAAATGGAGGGGTCTTTGTAGTCAAATCTCATGGTCCGAGCAGTTAACTGGATTCATGGAATTTATCGAAACGTTTGCTTCAACCGAACCACACCTGAAAAGGATAAAAATGCTGGTAATTGATCATTGGAAGGAAAATGGATTTATTGTTGATTACGCCAGTTATTTTACTCGCAAATGTTCTCGTTCCCTTGATCAGTTTTTGTTGTGGTGTTTGGGAAGCGATGAAGAAGCTGGAAAATTTAAGCAAGCCTATACTCTACGCTGGTATTCGAGAATTGATGCTCGGTACTTCGAGAATAGATGGGTCGCTGGCTTTCATGATTTTTTGTTGTGGTGTTTGGGAAGTAAAGAAGAAGTTGCAAAATTCAAGCAAGCCCGTACCACAGATCACTAGGGCTTAGTATCGATGTCGAACATTCTTAGGTATTTGGATTGATTAAACTAACATGAAAAAGTTATTGTTCTTAGATTCTTATTTTTAATGTTTTATGATCCCTTTGAATAATATTAAAATATTATAATTATACCTAATGATGAATTCCTATCATTGTTGATCGCTATGGTGTTATTCGTATGTACCTAACCTACTTGAGTAAAGTTAATTTAATACATGCAACGTTGTACTTACTTATTTGTTGATAATTCACCAATGAACCTTTTTCAAGTGTTCGGCCTTGACCTTTGATTGAAAGCTCCAGAGTGATTCAAAGGTTATCTACATTCCTACGGTTGAAAGCGAGTCCAAATAGTGTGATCCAAAAAACACCTACATGTACAGGGTGTTCCAGAATAACCTTTCACTTTTGTTTTATTAGTAGCTCTGAGAGAAAAATGGTTACGGAAATTTTTTTATAACCAAAATGAAGTAGAAATGTGCCGTTTTTAGACCATATATTTGAGTTTTCATTATAAATTAAGTTTTAAAAATTATTCCACCAAGATGTTTTCCATCATTTTTGACACAATCGACCAAACGTTTTTTAAAATTATTGAACACTTTGTTGAGCATTTCTCTTCTAATCAGTCTTGATTCACGAATAATATTATCTAGGAGCTGTTTCAGAGTCCTAGGATCATCTTGATATACTTTTGACTTGAGGTAACCCCATAAAAAAAAATCACATGCTGAAAAATCAGGGGATCGAGGTGGCCATGAAATTTCTGTGTTCAGCGAAATTATTCGATGACCAAAATGCTCACGCAATAAAGAAATCGTGTCCGTTGCGGAATGACAGGTAGCGCCATCCTGTTGGAACCAAGTAACTCTATACTTGTGTCTGCGTTTCAATTCAGGAATGAGAAACTCGTTTAACATTTTGCGATACCTCTCACCGTTCACCGTTTCATCAAACACATACGGTCCCACTATACCGAATTTAGCCACGCCCATCCAAACAGTCAACTTAGCGGAGTGTAGAGGTTTCTCGTGTATTATCATCGGATTCTCTGTCGACCAGTAGCGCATATTTTGTTTATTCACATCACCGTTTAGATAAAAATGAGCTTCATCAGTAAAGAGTAACGAGTTCAATGGAATCTCACCAGTATCAATTCTTGTAAGCATATCCTCGGCAAATGATTTTCTTCTCACAAAATCAGTTTTTTGTAACTTTTGAATGATTAAAATCTTATATGGATGGAAACTGAGGTCTTCAGATAAAATTCGTTGCAGAGAAGTTGGTTTGATTTTTAAATTTAACGCTCGTTTACGTATTGAAGTGGTAGGGGTAGTCTGTACTGAATGCCTTACTCGGTCCGTTGTTTCTGGCGTTCTTACTGATCTTTTCCGACCTGTAGGCTTATTTTTACAAGCATGAGCGGTTTTCTCGAAGTTTTTTACCCATAATTTCACTGTTGGCCTCGATGGCACTTCACTTTTACCGGTAAGTTTAAAATGTTTGCGGAAGGCACGAATTGCACTAATGTAAGAGTCATTATTTTTGAAAAAGGCCTTTACAATAAAAGCGCGCTGCACAGCCGTCCACTTCTCCATGGTAAAAAATTAATACTGAAACATAATTCGGCATGTGTTGGCTACCTGGAACCGCTTTTACCATTCCCCTAACACCATTTGAACGCAGATCAGTGCTCACCAAAATGTGAAAGGTTATTCTGGAACACCCTGTATTAATAGTGTCTCTATCGGCACGAAAAAGGCACAAAAGCACGAAAATATGTACCTACCTGGTATAGAAATTTCTTCAGAACGTAAGTACAACTAAAAAATTGAAGACGTCATAGCAAAAAGGACATATGTGTGAAAGTTGTATTTTGAGAAAAAACTGTTTGAAAGTTTGAGTGCTTGTGAAGTTTAGAAATGTGCATATTTGAACATGGTGACGATTTTATCTTATTTTCCCACTATCTAACTATATGAAACGCTATGCACCATCAGTCTGGAGGAAACTGTGTGTTAGCGGTAAGCGCTCAAACATTTCGAATTAACTTATATGTCCTTTTTGAAGCGAAAAATTGGCCAATTTTTTGTTTGATTTAAAAATGCTTTTGAGCAAATTTTTGGATTTAAACCAGGTACCTAAATAATGGTTGATAGCACAAAATCGACCATGAGTAACCCATTATCTCTGAAAAAAGATCGCTATGTTGAGTAAAAAAAAAACAAAAAAGACAAGTTTTTTTGGCCAATTTTTTTTAAATTGATTTAAAAATGTTTTTGAGCAAATTTTTGGATTTAAACCAGGTAAATAATGGTTGACAACACAAACTCGACCATGAGTAACCCATTATCTCTGAAAAAGTAAATTTTTAATCGACTTCGCAGTTTTAAAATGCCGATATCTCACTGGTTTTTCGACTTTGTGAAGTGGGGGTGGTCTGGTCTCATATGATAGAGGAAGGTCTGAAGAATAACAATATGGATTCGTCTCAAAAAGGACATATGTGTCATATATACCCCTTTTTGTTATGACGTCTTCAATTACGGAATCTAATTAGATGTATTCAGATCAGGTGTGATCCAATCAGGTTTCTCATAATTATAGAATCCAATCGTGCCTGAACTGATCCAATACAAATTTTTCTTCGTCATTTTTGAACGTTTCGCATGTTTGAGCGAAAATCTCTATGGTGTGAGAAGTATTAGTAGTGGAGAGTCACCTTTTTTTTTTTTGAGAAAGATCTTTAGAAAAATAGTCGAAATGGTCAACTTCTGAATACGTTTTATCTATGTGTATTTTGTGTTGCTTGGCCCTTATTGATTTACTTCCCTAATGATCAAATTATTCATCCACACTCCAGAAAATGTGTAAAAATTCCAAACCTAAAATGAAGTACCTACATACCTAATGAGGTTTATTTTTATTATTATTATTTTTTTGGCGAGATATCATCATTCTAGTGTGTCCACACGATTACTTGGAGCCTCCAATCCTCCAGCAATTTTTCAATTTTCTCCGTAATTTTCAAATCGCTTTGAAGGGTCCAAAAATAAACTTCGGAACTCCCAACTTTGGTCAGTGTTTATTGGGGGTTTGTTAACCTAAAATTCCAGGAGTCGAGTTCAAAACGAATTTTAGACCAATATGTGACCCCGCCTGACAAAATCGACCATTTCGACAAAAAAAAGTGTCCAAAATAATGACGTTTAAAATTCATCTTAAGGGTTGAAATATCAGATTTTTGAAAAAAAACATTTTTTGAAATTTTATCGAAATGGTCGATTTTGTCAGGCGGGGTCACATATGTAAATTCCAGAAAATGTGAAAAAAATGAAATCTTCAAAAAAGTCCATACTGAGCGATTTTTTTCAGCAAGATGGTCTCACTATCACGTGACTCGAAAACAAGTGTTTTTGGAACTTCCGACAAGTTTTAAAATTTTTCCAGAAATTTCAAATCATGTTGGAGTGGTCAAAAATGAATTTCAAAACCTGTCACTGCGGTCGCTGTTTTCGAGCGGTTTGAAATTTTAACTGAAATTTGAGAGTAATTGCATCCTTTCCCCCTTCCCCCATCTTCTGGAACAATTTTTCTCTGAAAGGTGGCATCCTAAGGAAAATTTTGAAGCAAACTTTTCAAAAAACTAGACAGCTAAGCAAAGCTTAGCTGCAAAGTGTGCGTAGCTAGCTGCCTTTTTGTACAGCTATAACCGTTATTACATCCCTTGATTATATATTACATTACGAAGTAATACATAATCAAGGATTACATCTAGGTAGTGCATAAGTGAATCAACCATGTCACAGTAATGAGAATTTTTGAAACTCTCACTGCTTCAAAATAATAATTGTTTTTCAGTGTTTTCATATTTTCCAAATTACAATAGGTATTTCAGAATAATTTATAAGCTTGTATTGCTTCTAAATTAAGAAATTTCTAGTTGTTTTTCATAGTTTGCATTGTTTTAAAATTTACAAAATTTCAAATCAATTTCCCGAATTCCCCATCGCTACAATTTCATAAAGTTTTCAATAAATTTTCAGAATTTTGCATTGCTGCTGAGTTAGGAAATTTGCAATCAATTTTTAGAATTCACATTGCCTCTAAATAGTCAAATTTTGAATAATTTTTCATAATTCTTATTGTCTTTAAATTAAAAAATTTCAAATTCAATTTTCAAGTTCATATTATCCACAAATTGTAAAACGTTTACTCAATTTTTGGAATTTACATTGCCTCCAATTTTCCAGAATTCTCATCTTGTTCATAAATATTACAATACTTCTTTCATATAATTTTCAAGTTCACATTATCTGCAACTTACAGAACTTTTAATCAATTTTTGGAATTCTCAGCGTCTCTAAATACAAATTTTCATATTATTTTTTTTTAGAATTTCCATTGTCTTCAAATTTATAAATTTTCAAACCAATTTTCAGAACTTGCTTTTTATTCTAAATTAAGAATTAAATCTTATAAAATATGTTAAGAATTTGAATTGCCTCTAAATTACACGAAAAAAAATATGGGTAATTTTTGCAAAAATATTTAACTAAAAATACTGGTATTTAGAACAATTAAGTACCAGATCTCATTCAATAATTTTTACTGTAATCCTATAGTAAAAATTATCATTTTAATAAATTTTACTATAGGTACCAATAGTAAAAATCATTTTGTTTTAATAATTTCTACTAAATCATGATAATAAAAATTACATGTTTCAATTGTACATGTTCAATTTTTTTTTCTTATTTTCAAATTATTTGAAGTATCAGTTGTAATATGAAGGAAAAGAAAATTATTCTGTTTAGCTTGATATTCCCAATACTATTTTTTTAATTTTTATCAAGCGAATGCAATTAGAAATCTACTTACTAGTTACTCCCAAGGAAAAATGCTTGAATCTGATTACGTCTGGTGAGAAAGACATTTTAAAATCCGATCCAGCCAGAAAATTACTTATGATCAAATAAAACCACCAGCTGTTGTAGAATCAGCAAAAAAAATGGTCCAGGCGATGTTCTGATCTGATCTGATCTGATCCAGTCGAATATGTAATCAAACAGGTCTTTGGTCTAAACACAGCTGATAATGTTTAATTAAACAGGTTTAAGCGGATCTAATGAGATATATCAGATTGAATAATAATTTCTTCTTGATTATAGATATGATACGTTTTGAATTTTTTGAGTAGGTACTCATTCCTCATCATTAATTTGACTATTATTCGGATTCCAGGTGTGCATTGAAATTGAACGGAGTCAAGAACCAGAAATGGCTGAAATACCATCCGACCAGGACCACGTCTATGATGCTACTCAATCTACTCTTGTAACCCTAAAAGAATTATCAACGATCGCCGTTGCCCTGAAAATATGGCACTGCGAGATAAATAAATATCGAACGAACGACGAATTGGAAAAATTCAGTCCAGAAAAACTACAAATTTCATTAAAGGCAAAAAATCCTGACTTACCAACCACGATCGATACCATGATCAGAAAATATGTTTCAGAGCTAGCACTTTCAATAGATAACTGGCTGAAAGAGCATCACAAAAGAGCACTTTCTTTCCATTACGGCCATCGAAACTATATTTTGGAAGATTTCGATGACTTCGTATGGGATTACGAAGGCGATATTGATTATACAAAGACAGCCGAACGTATGATGCGTTGCGATAAATTTGGCGATGTCGAGAAATTTAAAATAGCGTGTACATATTTTCTCGAGGACGATATCAGACGAATTTGGCCATCTATACGCAAAAAGATAGGCTTGGATTGTATTAATTTTCGCGATTGCCCCGAATTGTATTATTGGATTTGCTGCCTTACAAATGAATTGAATAAGATACCAATCACCGACGACGCGGGAAATAGTACTGTCGATGAAGAAATGCTAGACCATTGCATGCCTTATAATAGATCATCGGTAGAATATTTTTGGAATCGCGTACCTTACGGAAAGCTAGTTCGAAAAGCTTGGCGACTTGATATGCGTGAAATCGTAAACTTTATTAAATTCATTTTACCGAAATGCGATCACCATCAGTTTGATGAACTTGTCAATAAGCATAGTGGTTGGTATCTGATGCAAGATCTGTTACAAGTAGAACACCGTTGTGTTAATGAAAAATTGATAGGTCAAGCTTGGATGCGCTTAAGAAACATCATCAACGCACATAATTTTGTCAAACTAGTCGTGGGTATGTTTAAATTTTATGAGCGGCGAGTGATGTACTCGTCTGATAAGCAATATTCTGAGAATTGGTTATGTCTATGTCGTGAAATATGGCACAGTGCTCCGCATGGTTTGAGGCGATCGGCAATTGACGAAATATCATACTTATTCTATCGTGCAATTAATAATCGTGATTTTTCATTTGATTTCGAGGCCTTATTGACTGCGCTTACGTGCGCAACTTTCGAGGAGAGAAGCTTATTTTGGGAGAGGTGTTGGCGTGATTTGATCGAACGCAAATATACGAGTACCAAAGAATTGCAGCAAATGATGGAAACGTGTTTCGAAAACGGCGATGCAATTATTCAATACAAAGAGGACGTTATGGCAACTTGTGAATATGTACAGCTTCATTGCGACGTGTTATTGTTTGAGTCGGATTTTGACAAATTGAATGATTTTGTGAATTTTTGCTTTCCTAACGAAGACACAGCGAGACCCTTCAAACAGAAAATTCTAAAGTCGAATTTCCTCCGTAAAATCCCTGTTTTTCTAGAAACGTATTTTGGTCAAGCAACACAATTTAACAAGTTCATCAACGATGCTTATAACAACACTACTCGCGCAACGAATTTTAAAAATAATCTGTTGTCTCTGCCTGTAATTCGATGTTTTACACCTAAATGGTGGGGTCTTTGCAGTCAAATCTCATGGTCTAAGCAGTTGACTGCATTCATGGAATTTATCGAAACGTTTGCTTCAACCGAACGGCAGCTGAAAAAGATAAAAATGCTGGTGATTGATCATTGGAAGGAAAATGGATTTATTGTTGATTACGCCAGTAAATTTACTCGCGGATGTTCCCGTTCCCTTGATCAGTTTTTGCTGTGGTGTTTGGGAAGCGATGAAGAAGCTGGAAAATTTAAGCAAGCCTATACTCTACGCTGGTATTCGAGAATTGATGCTCGGTACTTCGATAAGAGACGGTTCGCTGGCTTTCATGATTTTTTGTTGTGGTGTTTGGGAAGTGATGAAGAAGTTGTAAAATTCAAGAAAGCCCATATTGGAGGCCCCGTCACTCTGGCTTCAATGTTTTATTATCCCTTTGAATAATTATAATTATACCTATAGATGAATTCTTATTATTGTTGATCGCTATGGTGTTCTTAATAGTACGTACCTACTTAAATAAAGTTGATTCAATTCATGCTGCATTGTAGGTACTTATTTGTTGATAATTATTCACCAATGAACCTTTTTCAAGTGTTCGACCTTGACCTTTGATTAAAATCTCCAGAGTGATTCAAAGGTTACATTCCCACAGTTGAAAGCGAGCCCAAATATGATCCAGAAACACCTAGATACATATTAATAGAGTGTCTACTGGCACGAAAAAGGCACGAAAGCGCGAAAATAGTGGTAGAAATTTCTTCAAAAAGCACAAAAATTTCTGAAAAATTGATGCCATTATCAAAATTTTTCGTCGTTTCCGATTTTTATGCAACTTCTTCTGTTCCATATGTTTTTTGAATTATAAATTTTCAAATGCTGTCTGCATTAAATTTCCTAGAAAATTATATTCTTTAAAGCTGAAAACTTAACGTCTGAAAAACTGATTCTCATTTCAAAAATAATGTTTTTTAGAATCATTTTTCGACCAATTTACCGCATAAGCTGAAACTTGAAGCGTCAAGAACTTGAAGAATGAAATTTGGAAATGTCTTATTTGCTTTGTGTTGAGGAAAAATTATGTTAGGTACCCATAAACTTGGAAATTTGCTGAGAGTGGAATCAAAATCAGTTTGTTACGATACCTTTCAAAAATTGAATTTTCTTCTACTGCGAGCCAAAATTCGAATTTTCTCTCTGGTTTCTCCAATTTTTTGCCTAGGTATACTTAATGGTTTAAGAAAATATACAAAAGAATTTTTTTTAATTACAAGTTTTCTTTTGCCCACTTTTCGCTTAAGCCACTAGGCTTTTTTCAAATTTTCTGAAAAATGGTTGTTCAAGAACAAAGTTATTGTTTAACAAAATCTTGAATGAAGAAAACATTTTTTTTTTCATCATTTTTGAACGTTTCGCATAATTTGAGCGAAAATCTCTCTGTTGTGAGAAGTATTATTAGTAGTAGAGAGTCCATTTTTTTTTTTAGATCATTAGAAAAATGATAGAAGTGCTCTACTTCAGAACACATTTTATCTATGTATATTTTGGCCTGTAAGTATTGATTTACTTCCTTAATGATCAATTGACCATCCAAATTTCAGAAAATGTGTGAAAATTCCAAACTTAAAATAAAGTACATGATGATGTTTATTATTTGTTTATTATTATTATTATTTTTTTTTTGGAGAAAAGATATCATAATTTTGGTCTGTCTACACGATTACTTGGAACCTCCACTCCTCCAGCGATTTTTCAACTTTCTCCGGAAGTTTCAAATCACTTTGGAGGGGTCAAAAATAAACTTCGGAACTCCTAACATTGGTCAGTGCTGGGGGGGGGGGGGGGTTGTTAACCTAAAATTCCAGGAGTCGAGTTCAAAAGCGACTTTTTAACCAATTTGTAAACTCCAGAAAATGTGAAAAAAATCAAATCTTCAAAAGAGTCCATACTGAGCGATTTTTTTCCAGCAAGATGTTCTCACTATCACTATCACATGTTTTCGTTTTGGTGGTTTTAAGCCCTGTTTTAAAGATCTGGTTTCTGGTATCCTACCTTCATTTAGCATAAGAACACTTTGAAAAATAAAACCTTAAAGAGGAAATATTTCAATGTTTGGAAAACATTTTCAGGTATAACCTTTCATTAAAGTTGATGTGGAGGTGAAAGGATGCGTCCAAAAAAATTTCACAATAACGAAGTTGTAGAGAATTAAATTTCCAATCGACATAATGTCGTTAGTTTTTTTCTAGAGCGCTTAGTTTTTGAGTTTTTCTCAAAAAACTAAAATTTCATTGTATATATCTATGTATGTGCAAATTCATTTTTCTGAAAAGAGATCAATTTTAAAAAAAATTTCCATTTGGTACAAACCAGTGATGGTTAGTTACCGGTAATTTATAATTGGGTAACTTACCAGTAACTTACCGGTAAGTTACCGGTAATTTAAGTAACTTATAAATTTTCACTGAAATGGTTCTGAACATCAGAATTGAGATGAAGGTTACCTTGAAATTATCCATAACATCCAACAACTGACAGAAATGGGTAGGGACTTGTGTAGATGTCCCATTTTTGCGCCTTTGGGCTTGGGCAATGAGAAAATTGCTGCCCCTTCCTTGCTTTCAATTACCAAAAAATTCCTAATCAGAATTCAGAGTGCACCAGCATTTTCTATTACAAAAAGAGAACTGAGAAGAGAACTGCATTAACCAGTTGTAAGAATTACATCAAGGCAAAAAAAAAATTACGTTTTCTCAATCTCAATTCTCAACACCAACCATTTCTCAAGTTGAAGTTCAAACTACAGAGCAATGGAGCATTCAAATTTCAAATCAACCAAAAAAAAAACGAACGATTTTGAAGATTTGTAATAGGTACCTATCTAGGTATTGAAGTAGTCAAGTAATACAGTGTGCTTTGTATCAAGTTCAAGAGGTTCAACAAAATTAAAATTTACAGCTTTATTTTACCTCACAATTCAATTCATTTTTTTTTGATTTTACAATTTATTATTTATAGGCCCTCTCACAAGAAGTAGGTATGTACCTACTCTCTAAATTTGAAACAGTCAAATTTCACTGTTAAGTGTTAAGAAGGCAAATCCAAAATGTCATCACTGAAATAAAAAATAAACAGTGAAAAAGTACCTACTGCAAAAGTCAGTTATTTAAAATTTTTTGCTGCTGACCAAGCTGATCACAGTAGTTTTTGACTTTTTGACTGATCAACACAGTACCTACCTACCTACCTACCTACCTACCTAAATAAATAATAAAATTCATTTTTGACTGATCAGTTCAGTAAATAATTCACGTTTGAATTTTGATTTGACTGATCAGATCAGAAAATTATTTACTGAAAAATTAAAATCCAGTCAAAAACTATGGTTTGTAAGAAGCCAGAATGTTGTCATACCCTACTGTTGAGTGCTACACAGTAAAATTTGACTCTTTTAAATTTAGAGAGTACAAATTGTAATTTGTTGTATCTAGACAGCTACAGCAGTACATGCAAACATCAAAAATTACTCATGTCAACATTTCTGTTGAAAATTTATAAATTACCACGGTAACTTATGGTAATTTATGTCATGGTAACTTTCCGGTAACTTACCGGTAAGTTCTCGGGTAAGTTACCGCGGTAAGTTTCCATGCATCTCTGGTACAAACCAATAAAAAATACACTTCTTGTGACTATTTCTAATTCTAACTGAAAAAAATTCAAAACAATCAAAACTGTTTGTTAACACTTTGTATGTACGAAATTTGCTCAAAAAAGGTGGAGTTTTTTGAGATGTATCCTTATAACTCCAAACAACTTGCAATGTTGTTGGGATTTTGAGTTAGGGCATTGGCGTTTTTTACAAGATCTAGATAATGTACCCAACTCGAAGTGTAAATTTTGGTTGAGGGGGGTCATACAAACCCCAAAAATGCAAAAACGTCAAAATAATTTTTTTTTGAGATGTAAAAATTTATTATTATTACCCTCAAGGTGCGATATTATCTCATCAGATAATCATTTCTTTAGTGGAGGTTATAGATATGATGCATGTTCGAATTTATCCAATTTAGTAACCTGAACAGACGTTTTGTACCTTTTGAGTACCATAGGTAGAGTAAGTGGTAGTAAAATGGACCCCCAGTAGTTTTGGTGATATCAACTAGCGCAACCTGGTGAGAAATGACAGAAACTAGTGTTATTTGTACCACGTAGGCAGGTACTTCATTTTAGGTGGCCATCACTCATTATTTCTGACTTTCGAAGTGATAAGTGATAAGGCAGTTTGTTTGAAATGTGTGTGTTAGTGTGTTTCTCATTTTTAATAAAAAATTAAACATTTTGATTTGAATGCAGATTATATTTTTCTTAATTTATTCCTTGCTGAATGATAACTTGAGTTAAGTAGTACATACTTTTAGCTTTATTTTCATCTATTGGACATATTTTTTTGGCTCGAGCTTTCATACTGAAATTCATCTGTAATGTATTTGTATATGTCATACTTTGTGAGGTAGTATAAAATGGACCACAACAACAATTCCTGTTTTTCGATTTGATTTAGGCAATTGCGAGGTAATTTGATTTAGTCTTCCTAAACTAGACATATTTACCTATCGTTTAAGCCCTCGATGACCAAAAATGGTCAATTTGGTGAAGAGTAATCACAAAAATGAAAAAAGCGAAGGTGCTCCATTGTTCTTTTTAAAGTTTCTTTTGCCGTGGTCCATTTTACTACCCCACAAAGTCAGACCCCCTTTTTTGATACCTTCGCCAAAATGAAAATTGTCCCACCTGTATAAAAATTGTGAGGTAGTTTTATTAAAAATATTAATAAACTAGACACATGTACCTACTTATCTATAATTTAAGCCCTCGATGGCCAAAAATGGTCAATTTGGTGAAAATTAATCTCAAAAAAGGCTTAGGTGGTTCATTTTACTACCACTTACTCTACTCACTCATTCCTCATCATTAATTTGACTTTTACGATTCCAGGTGTGCGTTGAAATCGGACCGAGTCAAGAACCAGAAATGGCTGAAATACCATCCGACCAGGACCACGTCTATGATGCTACTCAATCTACTCTCGTAACCCTGAAAGAATTATCAGCTATCGCCGTTGCTCTGAAAATATGGCGCTGCGAAATGAATAAATATCGAACGAATGACGAATTGGAAAAATTCAGTTCAGAAAAACTACGAATTTCATTAAAGGCAAAAAATCCTGATTTACCAACAGTGATCGACACCATGATCAAAAAATATGTTTCAGAGCTAGCACTTTCAATAGATAACTGGCTGAAAGAGCATCACAAAAGAGTACTACTTTTTCATTACGGTCATCGAAACTATGTTTTGGAAGATTTCGATGACTTTGTATGCGATTACGAGGGCGCAATTGATTATGCTAAGACAGCCGAACGCATGATGCGTTCTGATAGATTCGGCAAGACCAAGAAATTCAAAATAGCGTGCGCATATTTCCTCGAAGACTATATCAGACGAATGTGGCCTTCTGTATGCAAAAAGATAGGCTTGGATTGTATTAATTTTCGCGATTGCCCCGAATTATATTATTGGATTTGCTGCCTTACTAATGAATTAAATAAGATACCAATCACCGACGGTGCGCGAAATACTACTGTCGATGAAGAAATGCTAGACCATTGCATGCCTTATAATAGGTCATCGGTAGAATATTTTTGGAATCGTGTACCTCTCCAAAACCAAGTTGGAAAAGCTATGCGATTTCTTAGGCGTGAAAATTTGGTGGATCTTATTAAATTCATTTTACCAAAATTCGATGACCATCAGCTTCATGAATTTGTCAATTGGTGTGGAGGTTGGTGTCTGATGCGAGATCTGTTACGATTAGAACGCCGTTGTGTTAATGAAAAATTGATAGGTCAAGCTTGGATTCCCATGAGAAATGTTATCAACGTACGTAGTTTATCCAAACTGGTCATCGGTATGTTTGAATTTTATAACGAAAGATTGCGACCGATATTGAATGAGAATCGGTATTTAGAGAATTGGGTTCATCTATGTCGTGAAATATGGCACAGTGCTCCGCATGGTTTGAGGCGATCGGCAATTGAGAAAATATCATCCAACTTCAGGCGTTCAATTAATATTGGTTTTGCTTTCGAGTCCCTATTGACTGCGCTTATGTGCGCAACCTTCGAGGAGAGAAGATTTTTTTGGGATTGGTGCTGGACTGATTTGATCGAATGCAAAAATACCGAAGAATTGCAGCAAACAATGGACATTTGTTTCGAAAACGGCGATGCAATTATACAATACAAAGAGAACGTTATGGCAACTTCTGAATATGTACAGTGTCACTGCGACGTGTTATTGTCCAAGCCGGATTTTGAAAAATTGAACGATTTTGTGAATTTTTGCTTTCTTAACGAAGACACAGCGAGACCTTTCAAGCAGAAATTGCTAGAGTCAAATTTCCTCCATAAAAACCCTATTTTTGAAGATAGTCATTTTGGCCAAGCAACGCAATTCAACAAGTTCATCAACGATGCTTATAACAACACTACTCTTGCAACAAAATTTAAAAGTCATCTGATGTCTATCCCTATAATTCGATGTTTTACACTTTGTGATGAGCGGATATGCCCTGACCGCCTACGCGTTGCTTAATGTAATTTCCCCTCAACGCAGTTTTATGATCTTGCCGGCCTTAGGCAAGATTATGCGAATCTTACTGTAGGGGCGTGATCAAGGCTATCGTGCGACAATTCTGTCGAAGCAGAGGCTTAGCTCCTGCTTCGTATTCTCTAGAAAAATCAGTCTTAAAAGTAACGAGTTCGCGATAGTTCCTCTTAAGCTCACCTAACCAGCTAAATAGATGACCAGGGAGCCCTGCCTAGGCTCTCTGGAAGTCAAACATTGAAGTACCCATCTCTGGATGGTGATTTTGAACTTATAACATGTCCGTCGTTAATTTCCTGCGTACGGATATGGTACTATTTTATATAACGCGATCGTCGTTAATTTCCCGCGTACGATCGTGGTACTTTTTTAGTCACTGGTATTGATTTATCCGGAAATCATACCTTTGTCTCTACAAAAATGGATCTCCGACCCAGACCTGCCGAAGCGACTATTATTGGGGTCGCCAGGGAGAGGCAGGCAATGTGAACATGCAAAACAGAAGTGTACTCAGACCAACCTAGGTAATCGTGTATCCTTTTATTCAGGGTTACGTGCACCCTTAATTTATCTAATTACGTTAAAATTATATCTTACGTAATTGTATTAATTGGTAGATGACGATGTGTTAATCATTTACCAATTGATCTATTTGTACCTTAGAAGCTGTTGTAATTTGCCTATATGTGTACTTTAATTTATCCCCTAAACCAATCTTCCGAGCCTAGCTTGCTAGCTTGCGTGCGTTGTACTTTGCCGCCTAATCTTGGCCGGTTAGGCATGCCATTGTATCGTCATGGCAAAACAGAATAATTTACGTTTTGACCCTTTGTAAATTATTTGGTATAATCTGCTCATTTTTGTATATATTTCTTGATTAAAATAATTATACATAAATGCTCCTTTCGTTATCATTTCATTGAACCCTAAAAGGTAACTAAAGGATTGTTCTTAAGTGAATAGTGTAGTTTGATTGACTAAAGTCTCTCCATCTTGAGCTAATCAGGCGTCTAAGAAAGATTTTCTCTCTTAACGAATATTTCTTAGAATTAGCCTAACACAAAATTATAGGAATTTCTCTCATACTCGATCATATTCATCCTCACTACCTAAACTAGTCATTCCTACTTTCACTATTATAACTTCATTGGGGTATTCTCAGTCAAAGCCCATGGCCTAAGCAGTCAAATGAATTCATGGAATTTATCGAAACGTTTGTTTCAACCGAACGAAAGCTGAAAAGGATAAAAATGCTGCTGATTAATCATTGGAAGAAAAATGAATTTATTGTTACTTACGCCCGTCATTATCGTTTTCGTCACGAATGTTCCCGTTCCGTAGATCAGTTTTTGTTGTGGTGTTTGGAAAGTGACGAAGAAGTTGGAAAATTTAAGCAAGCCTATGCCCTACGCTGGTGTACGGGAACTGATGCCCAGTGCTTCGCTAGAAGTCGCGTACTATTCCCTGACTTCGATAAGTTCTTGTTGTGGTGTTTGGGAAGTGATGAGGAAGTTGTAAAATTTAAGCAAACCCATTTCCGAGGCTCCATCACTCGGGCTTAATATCGATGTCGAATATTTTGAGCAATTTGGATTGATTAAACTAACATGAAAAAGTTATTGTGCTTACACAATTAGATGTTTATTTTTAATTATTTATGATCCTTTTGAATACATATAATGATGAATTCCCATTATTTTTAGATCTCTATTGTGTTTTTAGTATATCTGTGTACCTATGTACCTACCTAAGTAAAGTTGATTCAATTCATGCTGCGTTATATTTGTTGATAATTATTCACCAATTGAACTTTTTTGAAGTATTCGACCTTGACCTTTGATTGAAGTCGCCACAGTGATTCAGTGGTTACATTTCATCGGTTGAAAGCGAGTCAAAATACTATCCAGAAACACCTAGGGCCCTACATATTAATAGTGTGTCTACTACATAGCACGGAAAAGGCACGAAATCGCGAAAATATTATCTGCAGTCTCTTCAGAAAGCATAAAAGTTTCCAAAAAATTGGCATCATTATCAAAATTTTCGGTGTTTCCAATTTTTATTCAATTTCTTCTGCTCCATATGTGTTGAATTATAAATTTTCAAAGGGGAATATACTATTATTGGCACGACAGAAAAAAATGATTTGAACGACAAAATAGGGTATTTCAACGACAATAATAATTGTTAACGACGGTTCAGCACGACAATTTAGGTAATACGAACGAAAATTCGATTTCATATAACAACGAAAGAAATATACTTACCTAATCCACATCCGAATACAATTTTTAGGCCAAAAAAATTATTGCCTGGAAAAATGAATGATTCCCCGACAAACAAAATTTTCGAAAAAACTCGTTCTTAAAGTTGAGTTCAAAAAAGTTTTGCTTTTCAAAAAAATTTGATTTCTTGCAGAAATGGTTAAAAATTATGAAGAAGTTAACTTAGGTATGTTTTGTGAAGCAGGGTTTTTTTTGGTCAAAATTTTCAAAAGTTTTCAAGAATAAGTCTTTCTTTTTTCCAGAATTACCAAATAAATTTTGCTTTTTACAAATCGCAAAAAATCCTGTTTTTTTCAATAACTGCAATATGTTTTTTATTTTTTGAAAAAATTTTCCTTTCATGTTTTTTTTGTGTGAAATTCCAAAAAAATAAGTAAGTAGTCCAAATTGCTAAAAATTAATGGAAAGTTGTACTATTTTCTTTTTTTTTTTTTTTGGTCAAAACCACCAAAAAGATCTTTTGCTTTTCATCGAAACTTTGCCAAAATAACTGTCAAAAAATCTTACTTTTCGTTAAAACTGCCCTAAATGTGTTTAAAATTTCTCTGATGAAAGTTTTCAATCCTCCAAATTACTCCCATCTCCTCCTATTGTCCAAAAGAGCAAAAAAGCACTACTTTTGTGCTGTCGATGAACTGTTGTTTTTTTTGACGTGCTATTTATCAATTTTTGTACGTGTAGCTCGTATTTTTCACGTCGTCCATTATAAATGTGTGAAAATTCCTAACCTAAAATGAAGTAGATACGTAATAAAGTTTATTATTATTATTATTTTTTTTTTTTTTTGGCAAGATATCAACATTCTGATATTTTTACACGATTACTTGAAGCCTCCGCAGCGATTCTTCAATTCTCTCTGTAATTTCCAAATTCCTTTGGAGGGGTCAAAAATATACTTCGGAACTCCTAACTTTAGTAAGTGCTTATTTTGGAAGGTTGTTTACCTAAAATTCCAGGAGTCGAGTTCAAAAGCAAAATTTTGACCAATTTGTAAATTCCAAAAAAAAAAAGAAAAAATCAAATCTTCAAAAAAATCCATATTATATAGAGCGATTTTTACAGCAAAATGTTCTCACTATCACGTGACCCGAAAACAATTGTAATTTGATGATTTTGGAGCTTCCAGCAATTTTTAAAATTTTTCCAAAAATTTCAAATCATGTAGGAGTGGTCCAAAATGAATTCTAAAACATATCCCTGCGGTCGGTCTTTTAGAGCGATTTTGAATTTTAAATGAAATTTGAGAATAATTGTATCCTTCCCCCCCCCCCCCCCCTTCAATCATCTGGAACAACTTTTCTCTTAAAGGTGGCATCCTAAGCCTAGGAACATTTTGAAGCAAACTTGTCAAAAAAAAAAGTATGCGTTGTAAGATTTTGCTTTCTAACATGATATTTGCACAAAATACCTATGTTTGTCTTATTGCCATGTTTAAATTTTTTTCTTCAAAAGCTTACAAATTTGCAATATTTTAAAATTTTTCAATGTTTTTTGATGATTTTTTTTTTGAAAAAGAAAAATTGGCAGTTATTTTCAAATTATTTGAAGTATTAGCTTGTTAAATATGAAGCAAATAAGAAAATTCTGTTTAGCTTGATATTCCCAACATTATTCTTATTTTTATCATGTGAATGCAATTCGAAATCTAAGTACTTACACCCAAGAGAAAATGCTTGGATATGATTAAGTCCGGTGAGATTTTGTTGGATGTAAGATATTTTAAAATTCGATCCGGCCTGATAATTATACTTATATGATTAAATAAAGCCTCTAAAAAATCTTTCAAAACTGGCACATTATCTTTTAGACACAAAATTGTCTTTTATAGTTTAAATTATTATGTAGGTACCTATTTATGAACTCACGAAATAACCTAAAAGGTTGAAGTGAGTATAATTTCAAATAAACAACAAAGCCACCAGCTGTTGTAGAATCAGCAAAGAAATAAATGGGCCCGAGGATGTTCGGATCTGATCTGATCTGATCTGATCCAGTGAAATATGTGATCAAACAGGTCTTTATTGGTCTAGACACTGCTGATAATAATCAATCAGGTTTATGCGGATCTAATGAGATATTATCATATCAGGTAATCATTTCTTCCTGGTTAAAAATACCTATGATCAGGGCTTTTTTGTGGGGGGACGCAGGGGGACGCCGTCCCTCCAAAGAAAAGTTCGAAATTATCAACAAATTTCCATAAAAACTAAAAAAAATGAACAAATTTGAAAAAAATGAATAAATTTTGGTAACTTTTTTTAAAAATGTTGAATTATTGGAATAGTAAAGTGCGAAAACGAGATCAGAATTACGATGTAAAATTCGTAAATCTAAAATTTAGCATTCAAGTTTGCACCTCAGTACTTATCTTGCACGCCGGGGAGCCCGCTAAAGAATTATTGCACCCCCCCCCCCCCGTCGATCCTCTGGGACAATTTTTTCCTTAAAGGGGGAGTCCTGAAGAACATTTCTAGCCCTTGTACTTGAAAAAAAGTGACCCTACTTACAAAATGGCGGCCATTTTGATTGACAGATCAGCCGAAATCGCAGATTTTGCGTTCCAGCATAGGCCTTGCACGAAATTTTTTAAACTTTACAAAAGTAGATCGAAAGATCAGGCAACAATTTTTCACCTGTCAAAATTTCAAGTGCTAAAGTGCATTTTTAGATTTTTGGTGAATTTTTGAAAATCAAATTCAGGCCAAAAATGAGAGAAAAAATCAAAATGTTATCAAATTGACCAAGAAAGCTGAAATTTGGGATATACCCTATTTTCGACATGCCAAGTCGATTGGATACTGTTCAAACCATTTTGAGCAGTTTTGGAGCCTCCAGAAAATTTTTGAAACTCGAAATTTCCACAAAATTTCATCAAAATGGAGTTGGAAAGCTGAAATTTATTCTGCAAACTAATTTCAATGCGCTACGAAGTACTACAGGTAAATTTCAAGTCGTTTTGGAGCCTCCAGCGATTTTTTTAAAATTCTGGAGCCTCCAGCAGATTTTTCAAGCTTTAAATTTTTACAAAATTTCATCTATGGAGATGGAAAGCTGAAATTTATTTCGCAGACATAATTTCAATGCGATATGAAGTCGACTACATGGTGGTTTCAAATGGTTTTGAAACATCCAGCTATTTTTTGAGAATTTCAATTTTCCAAAAAACGCCATACGACCTTTCAAAAAGTCGCTGGAGGCTCCAAAACGACTTGAAATCCACCAGCAGTCGACTTCGTAGCGTATTGAAATTAGTTTGCTGAATGAATTTCGACTTTCCATCTCCGTCGAGTTACAAAAAATCTACTAGAGGCTCCAGTAAATTTTCAAAAAGTCGCTGGAGGCTCCAAAATGACTTGAACCCACCTGAAGTCGTCTTCATAAGGTGTTAAAATTGGAGTGTAGAGTAAATTTCAGCTTTTCATCTCCATTTGATGAAATTTTGTAAAAATTCAAAGTTTGAAACTTCGATTTTTCTCTCTCAAAAATTCAAATTATGTACAGTGGCAGGGAGGGGAGGGGGTGGTATGAAAATTAGGGGCTTGCAACTTTAATTTAGCGTCCCCCTCAGAAAAGAAATACAAATAAAGGCCAGCCTATGATGCATGTTCGAATTATCGAATTTATCCAATTTGATAACCTGAGTAGACATTTTGAATCTTTTGAGTAGGTACTCATTCCTCATCATTAATTTGACTATTACGATTCCAGGTGTGCATTGAAATCGAACCGAGTCAAGAAGCAGAAATGGCTGAAATAACACCCGACCACGTCTATGATGCTGCTCAATCTACTCTCGTAACCCTGAAAGAATTATCAGCGATAGCCGTTGCTCTGAAAATATGGAACTGCGAAATGAATAAATATCGAACGAATGACAAATTGGAAGAATTCAATTCAAAAAAACTACCAATATTAGGAACAAAAAATCCTGATTTACCAACTGCCATCGATACCATGATCAGAAAATATGCTTCAGAATTTGGACTTTCAGTAGACAAGTGGCTGAAACGGCATCACAAAAGAGTACTGCATTGTCATTACAGTCATCCAAACTATATTTTGGAACACTTCGATGACTTTGTATGCGATTACGACGGCGCTATTGATTATATTAGGACAGCCGAACGTATGATGTGTTGCGATAAATTTGGCCAAGTCGAGAAATTTAAAATATCTTGTACATATTTTTTCGAAGACAATGTCAGACGAATTTGGCCATTTATACGCAAAAATATAGGCTTGGGCTGTATTCATTTTCGCGATTGCCCCGAATTATATTATTGGATTTGCTGCCTTAGAAATGAATTAAATAAGATACCAATCAACCGCAATGCGGGAAATAATACTGTCGACGAAGAAATGCTAGACAATTGCATGCCTTACAATAGATCATCTGTAGAATATTTTTGGAATCGTATACCTTACCAAAGCCAAGTTCGAAAAGCTTTGCAACTTCATAAGCGTGGAACGGTAACATTTATTAAATTCACTTTACCGAAATTCGATGCTCAACAGCTCGATGAATTTGTCAATAACGAAGATTGTGATCTGATGCACACTCTGTTGAAACATGAGCGTCTTAATGAAAGATTTATAGCTCAAGCTTGGATGCGCATAAGAAATATAATCAACGAGCGTAATTTTACCAAACTAGTCGTGGATATGTTTGAATTTTATAAGGGTAAACTGCGACCTGGAGCGATGGATAAGAATCAATTGTCTGAAAATTGGGTTCATCTATGTCGTGAAATATGGTGCAGTGCTCCGCATGATTTGAGGAGATCGGCCATTGAGAATATATCATCCGACTTCTGGCGTGCAATTAGTCGTGATTTTTCTTCCGAGTCCTTATTGATTGTGCTTACGTGGGCAACTACCGAGGAGAGAAGCTTATTTTGGAGTAAGTGCTGGCCCAATTTAATCGAATGCAAAAATACCCAAGAATTGCACCAAATTATGGAAATATGTTTCGAAAACGGCGATGCAATTATTCAATACAAAGAGAACGTTATGGCATCTAGCGAACATCTACAGAATCTCTGCCGCGGGTTATTGTCTGAGCCGGATTTTGAAAAATTGAATGATTTTGTGAATTTTTGTTTTCCTAACGAAGATGCAGCGAGACTTTTCAAGGTTCAGTCGCTAGAGTCAAATTTCCTCCGTAGAAACCCCGTTTTTGAAGAAAACCATATTGTTCAAGCAACACAATTCAATAAGTTCATCAACGATACCTATAACAACACTACTCTCGCTACAAATTTCAAAAATCATCTGTTGTCTTTGCCTGGGATTCGTTGTTTTAGACCTCGGCCATGGCACAATAAGATCGAATTGTCTAAGCAGTTAATTGAATTCATGAAATTTATCGAAACATTTGTTTCAACCGAACGAAAGCTGAAAAGGATAAAAATGCTGGTAATTGATCATTGGAAGGAAGATGGATTTATTGTTCAGTTTTCTCGTTTTTTTGGTTTTAGCCACGAATGTGCTCGTTCCCTTGATCAGTTTTTGTTATGGTGTTTGGAAAGTGACGAAGAAGTTGGCAAATTTAAGCAAACATATGCCCTACGCTGGTGTACGGGAATCGATGCCCGGTACTTCGATGTAATTTTCCCTGACTTTGATCAGTTTTTGTTGTGGAATTTGGGAAGTGATGAGGAAGTTGTAAAATTTAAGCAAACCCATTTCTGAGGCTCGAACACTCACGCTTAATATCGATATAGAATATTTTGAGCAATTTGGATTGATTAAACTAACATGAAAAAGTTATTGTGCATACAATTAGATGTTTATTTTTAATGTTTTATGATCCTTTTGAATGTAGTTATAATGATGAATTCCTATTATTTTTTGATCGCTACTCTGTTTTTAGTACCGACCTAAGTAAAGTTGACTCGATTTGTACTGCGTTATATTTTTTAATAATTATTCATCAATGAACCTTTTTGAAGTGTTCAACCTTGACCTTTGGTTGAGGTCCTCAGAGTGATTCAAAGGTTACATTTCCACGATTGAAAGCGAGTCGAAATATGGTCCAGAAAAACTTTGTACTTACATATGAATAGAGTGTCTACCGGCACGAAAATGCGAAAATAGTATTGAAATTTCTTCAGAGCACACAAAAATTTCTAAAAAATTGACGTCATTATCAAAATTATCGTCGTTTCCAATTTTCATTCAATTTCCTCTTTTCCTTCACTTCTTGAATTATAAATTTTAAAAATGCTCTCTGCATTAAATTTTCTAGAAAACTACATCCTTTAAAGCTGAAGAATTAACGTCTGAAAAACCGATTCTCATGTCAATAAAATAATATTTTTAGAATCATTTTTCGACCAGCGTATCGTATAAGCTGAAACTTGAAGCGTCAAAACTTACTGAATGAACTTTGAAACGTCTTATTTGCTTTTGTGTTGTGGAAAATTATGCTACCTAAGTACTTATAAACTTGGAAATTCGCTGAGAATGGAATCAAAATCAGTGCATGTTTATCACCACGTTAGCAACCAACTTTTGAAATTCAATATTTTTTTACGAATTCAAGAGTTGGTTGCTGAAGTTCAAAGTTGTAAGTAAGAAAAGTGCACAATTTATCCAAAATTGTGAATTTCCCCTCTGGTTTTCTAAAATTGTTAACCATAAATGGTTCAAGAAAATAATACAGGAGAAACTATTTCAAATCACAAGTTTCCCTTTGCTCTCACTTCGCTTTGGTCACTCGGCTTTTTTTTTCAAATTTTCTGAAAAATGATTGTACAAGAACAATGAGACACTTAGTTTCACAAAATCTTTAGCAAGGAATAGTAAGTTTTCTTATCGAAAAAAATAAATTTTTCTTGAATTTTTTTTAACGTTTCTATATTAATTCGAGCGAAAATCTTTCTGTTGTGAGAATTATTATTTGTAGAGAGTCCATTTTCTACTCGTATTTCCTTAATGATCAATCAAGCATCCACATTCCAGAAAATGTGTAAAAATTCAAAACCTAAAATAGATTACATAATGAGAGCTTTTTTTTTTTTGGCAAGATATCATCTGGTGTGTTACACGATTACCTACTTGGAGCCTCCAGCGATTTTTCAATTTTCTCCGGGAATTTCAAATCGCTTTGAAGGGGCCAAAAATAAACTTTGGAAACTCAGTGCTTATTGGGTGCTCTGTCGACGTTCTAGGTTGTTGAACTACGAGTCAAATTCCAGGAGTCGAATTCAAAAGTGAATTTTTGACAAATTTGTAAATTCCAGAAAATAACTTGTAGGTAATTTTTTTTCTCGAAAATGAAAAAAAATGTAGGTCCAATTTTTGCTATGTTATTCTACATGAAAAAAACTACAACTGAGAATTTTTTCGGAATTTTTACTCACGGACATCATGGGTATTATGTATTTAAATTATAAGTTTTTAAATCGATTTTTTTAGGTATTTGAAAGTGGCAATACTGATTTTGACATCATTCGTCGTCTCGTCAATTACCCTCTCAAAGTACTACAATTTGAAAAAAAAATCAAAATTCTATACCACGTACAGTCGTACAACCTCAGCAATTTGCAACTAAAATTTTCCATTTTCGTTTCGGCCATTTTGGAGAACTTTGAAGCCCCACAGCTTGCGTAATTCGTCATCGTTTGATGACCTCTACACATCGCACTTCGGGATGTAGTATAAGTACCCCTTGCTATCATGGGATAGACTGTACTTACTACATGAATTCGAAGAGCTTACGTCAGAGAATAAATCTAGAGTGGGAAATGGAAAAGTTTATGACGCTAGGTACTTACCTACCTAGCGGCAGTATGTTTTTATTCGATGTAATAGTAAGAACGTGTGATATATGTTCGACCGTTTTTTTATCTTTTATTATTCAATTTGCAATGTAAAGTGTTTCTAATTCGAATGATTAATTAAACTATTTTTCAATGATCTAATATTTGTGTCGTGAAAGTTAATTTGCTCAAAGGAACATGTTTTTCTGATTGATTCAAGTATTGGATCTAATGGAGTAAGTCATATTTTCGAGTACACCGGCATGGCTGGGACTTGATCCCATGCCAGTTCCGGTCAGAATATAGGTCTTATTTCATAGTTAGGTTTAGAGATAGCCAAGGTAAATGGCTCCGTTAAAATCTGAGTACGAAATATCCAAGGTAATGGTTTAGTGGTTAGATTCAATTAGATAGTCTAGTTAAAGACTTAATAGGACCTAATTAATAAAATGAGATGATCTCGGAGTAGATCTATTAAGACAGTACCATCTATTTTCTCCCTTGAGGTTGAAATGTACGTAATTCTTAGCTAATTACAATTCGAATTATATAATTAGGACAAGTCCAAAACATGATTGTCGTTTTGATAGGCTCTGCCTATTTTGTAAATAATGTGTAAATCTCCCCTCTCTTTTGGTTTCTTGCTTGTTAATTCGAATCATATTATCATTATTTTCGATAGAGCTTAATTTTATGTTGATAGGTAGGTTTCCTTTTATCCTAAATACCCATCCCAATAATCCAATATGTGAATCCTTTTATACCTACAACACTCGCTACTCTCCCTAGTCTAAAAATATTCATCAATTTCCTAATACCTATCCAACATAAAATTAAAATGGCGCCCAACGTGGGGCTAGGGCTTAGTGTGTGTAAATAGGTTCAATTACCTAATTAAAATTATTAATTTTCGATCTTTTTGTGTCAAAATTCCATTCGAACATGTGGTTCAAATTTTAACATGAAAATAGGATTCGAATAACAAATAGGCCTAGATTAGTTTTATATCGTTATCGCAATGTGCCATTCTCTCGCCTTTAGGAAAGTTCGGTCAGTCTCGGATAGGTAGGTACTGAATTGGTAGGTACCTATCTTCCTAGGGGTATTTGCGTGTGAGAGAGAATGTTTTAACTCGTGCATAATTGTACTAGCCTTCTAACGCGATAAAATTGTAACAGAAAAGTACCAGACCATCGAATGCAACGAGTACCAACGAGAAACGAACGAGATAACGATTACTCTTCAGCTGCTACAAAGTACCAGAATTGCTTAGCATTAGAAATAAAACATGTTACAACTAGATTTACGTTCAAGTACGTTGTATTGCTATGGCAAGGCAGGGTTTGAGTAATAAAGGCCGCTAAATTATTTTCCCCTCTCCCGCATATGTTCGAACACCCGAGTGTTTGAAATATGCCTTAGTATTAGTATGTGTTTTTATAATAAAATCACCAGAAAATCAAATAAAAAAAAAAAAAAATTACGTGTAGAAAAATCGACACTCGCGTCGACTAAATTCCAAGAATCGTAGGATATTTTTCTAGATATTGTTATTGTGATGTCGAGTCGCCATTTTGTAATGCTTATCTCTATTGTCTATTTCCAAACGATCGCAGTGTTTTGATACAAGCTCTTTGAGTATTCTTTCTACTTTCATTCGATGAACATCGTTGATTTTGCGTCGCGTAATTTTTCATCTATTTATGCTTTGTTTTTTGCGATTTTTAATTCGAATAAATGATGCGATCGTGTAATTAATGAGTAATTGATTAACGTAAAGGATTTTGTGGAGTTAAGTGCGATTTATTCGTGTTATTGTTCGATTTCGGTATCTCATCAGATCCAGCCGAATACGTTATCTTTGTTTACCTTTTGGAATCGCTTGTTTTCGTATTGATATTTACTATGACTTCGATTGAGGTAAAGATTTTGGAATTTTGTCTAGATATGTGTTGTATTTTTCTTTTGTGTGTATTTGTGTAAGCTCAAAAGTATTTTACGTGCCAAAATTGGTTATGTGAATAACCTGGCGCCTGACGTGAGTATTTGTTTCCTTTTAGATTTGTTTCATGCACGTCAGGTATTTTTGAGCTGTTAGGTTAGTTTGTGTTAATGTTAGAGTAGAATTCGAATGTAAAACCATTACCTAAGGATTCGAATAGTTAGGGAACTAGGTTCAGTTAGGGATTTAGTTAGTTAGGAATATTCTGACCGGAACAAGCCATTGGTGTGCTTGAGTCTCCATTAATTCGATTTGTATACAGTGAATAGTGAAGAAGAATTCAACGTTGCTGATATCGACGATTCGATTGTAGACATTCGATCATTCGATCCAGCTATCATCAACTTTACGATAAATAGTAGTGATATTAATCTCGAAATTTCGAATAACGAAGAAAGCGACGATTCTGTTCAAACGATAACCGAAGCAGACGATTCAATTGAACGAGAACTTCGCGGTATTCGAGACCAGTTTAACGAAACTCGATCCAATTTCTCCGACGACGAATTCGAATTACCTAAAAAGTCCAGAAAATCTCGCAGTTTGTCGAATTCATCATCATCATCGATTGCTTCTGCATCTCCAACTTCGATTACAAATAAATTTGAATTATTATCAACTGAAGAAAAGAAGAGTAAGCGTCAGTCTCGTCATCGTAGAAGAGCTAAACTTTTCTCTCCAGTTGGCCCACATTTACGTGCGATTTCACATCCGCCTGGTTTCTACAGAGAAACAAAACCAACGTTTCGACCTCGTACAAAAAAGACGTACGATTCTAACGACAGTGATTATCACGAAGTTCGCGAAGAAATACCTGTTGAAGAAATTGCTGAAGTATTCGACGAAGTCATGCAAGCTGAACTCGAGGAGTTGAGAGCTAAGTACGCTGATTTGCAAGCGACTGAGAGGTCTCTTCGCGAGAGATTGAATACTCGAGAATCTCTCCAGAATGATCCAGTTCCAGGAACGTCAACTGGAACCGGAGGTGTCTCTGCCAAACAATTATGTGATATATTGGCTGTTAATAATAGCACTTTTGCCGAAGAAGTTGCTAAACAATTCTCTATCTACGTTCCACAACCTCAACAACAAGGTGGACGTGGTGGTGGAGGTGGAGGTCGAAATCAAGACTTTGTTCCTCAACCTACTTGTTTGATAATACCGAAACGCAACTATAATTTAGCAGCTGATAGCGAAGAGCTTTCTTTCGGTATTCCCGGTACTAGATCGTTATTGAAGATTTCACCAGTTGTATTTTCCAGCGTCGATAATTCGAATCACAACAAAGCTACCAAGACAATTCTTCAAAATGCTCGTTTGAAATCTTGGACAGCTGGAAAAGACCATCGTTGTGTCGAAGAATTCATCGTAGAATTTGAAAACGAGATTCGTCAACTAGTTAAAACCAACCAAGAATACAATATTGGATTCGATCATTTTCTCGATTCTCCAGATTTATTGAATTTCAAGAAACAGATGAAAGTAGATACTCCATGGCATGAGAATGCGATCAAATTGATTCAAATGTATTCGAATGTTCGTGAGCATTCTAATGAATTAAAATGTTTCAATGAGAGTGTCAAAAAACCTCAACAGAGTGCTGTCGATTATGCCACTTTTTGGTTACGTCGTTTACATTGGAACTCCTCGGTAGAAGCGAAATACGTATCTGAAGTTTTATTGGAAGACAATAAAATTGGAATGAAATATCGAGAAATTTTCAAAGAGTGTTCACCGACCGACTCTATTGAAGATTTAATTGAAAAAATTACGAAACTTGAATTCTCCGGTACTTCTAAAGAAAAGAATATTGACGCATCTTCGTATTATCATCAAGTCACGAAACCTATGCTTGACAAAGAGAAGAAATCATATTCGAATAAAGATGGTTCAAGTTCCAGTAAATCTTCCAGTGGTTCCAGTTCGAATAAAGAGCCACCAAAGCCATCTTCGAATAAGCCGAATCCTTTTGAAAAGTTTAAAAAGGGTCAGCTGCTCAAATACGTCAGTTCAAAAGATGGCAAATACCAATTGAAGAAAATCGAGAGCATAAAGGAAGTAGAAAATGAACCTAATGCTCAAATTTACATCATCGATCAAAATCATCAATTAGTCGATTACGTGAAGCCGAAAGAACATGAACCAGAACCTGAAGGTGAAGCTTTCGATTGCGAATTCGACCCCAATGATTTAAACTACTGAAAGGTGCTACCAAAGGTCGCAGTAGTACCTTCACTCGAGTTAAGCCGACCAAAAAGTTCACTTTACCGAATGCTTCCATTGTAAATACCAAAAATGCACCGATTGTACCACCAGTCATTCCAGAAATTCCAAAACAGAAAGAACCAGTTTATTTGTTTTGTGATGGAATACTTTACATCGGTAGCAACGTCATGTTCCGTTTCTTGCGTCAATATGATAAGAAACCCGCTTGTAATTTGGAAAATTACAAATTAGTTGGTGACAATTTAACTGCTAAAAAAGTCAATCAGTTATTCGATGAACACACCTTCGATATTCCGGCCGGCGTCGAACATGCAATTATCCATCTAGGATTGCAAGAATCAATATTCAAGAAGCTTGATAGTTCGATTTTCCAAATGGAATTGGAAAAATTGATCATGCGATTACGTGATAATTACCAACTCAAGCACATTGTTCTCGCTTTGATCGCTCCGACTAACTTTGCTGTTCCAACAGTAGAATATTGGGAAACTCTCGAAGAAGTAAATAAAACGATTTACTTTACAGCAGGCAAGCAAGATAAATGCCTGTTTTGGAACGCGTTTTCTCCATTTGTAAAACGTAACGAACTAATTCCAAATGAAAAGCGATGGTTTAAATACGTGGCTGAAGGAAATATCTTGTACGATATAAAAAGAGAATTATATCAAGGTGGCGTTAATCCGAAGACCGCTAAAGCAGATTTGGCAGGTTGGAAAATATTCGAATTAAATAAACTACAATACGAAATGTGTAGCTTTATGAAGAAGTTTTGCCATATCAACATATTCGAATCTACAAAGCCACAACCGAAAGATGAAAATCTCGATCATCTTTATGGACGTACAGATGCTCCAGTAGTATTCAATTTGAATGACAGCATCATTGACGTATTACAACCAGTCGATATTGAGTATTCGAATAAAGACATTTCACCTAAAATCAAAGTACAATTTGGCAAAATTGAGATCGATGCTCTGATTGATAACGGGTGTTCGCACGTTCTAATGAACGAAAACGCTTACGAGCGTATATTAGCAGAATATCCAGAATACAAGAAGAGCGAAGTGAGAGCTGAAGGGATGGGCCAGAAGTTTACATTGGCTGCTACAAAATCACATCCTAAGATAAATAAAATGGCATATTTATCAATCAGCTTTCCTACTCAAAAGCCAAATAAGAGCGTCTATAACATTCAAGTATTCATTGTTAAAGACCTCAACGCTCAGCTTATCATCGGTCGCAACCTAATGCGAGCATTCGAAATGGTCATCTTTACGGCGAAAAATTATATCGAATTAACTGATCCTGCCAATACTTCCGGTAAAAATCGAACGTTCACGATTCCATATCAAGAAGCTGAAAAAGTTCCAGTCAATTTCGAATTAAAACCTGATCCTAAACAACAGCCGTTAAAAGAGGTTCATTTCATCAACTTCATCAAACCAGAAGAAATATTTTCAATTAGCGAGAATCCTGAGTATGTCATCGAAACTGAGCTTCGTTACAAAATCGAAGAAGCTGTCGAAGGCACGGAATTATCTCAAAAACACAAAGGTACGTTGCGTAAGCACCTATATAACAATTATGAGCCATTTGAAAACAGGATAGGTCTATGTAATTGTTACGAGCATAGGTTTGCCTTTGTGGGAAATAAACTTCCCCCTCCTCATAAAGTTTGGTGTAAAACCAGGCCTATTCCACATCGATATGAAGATGGAGTCCACGAAATCATCCGAAAGTGGAAAGAAGAGGGAAAGGTAGTTGAAAGACAGTCTCCTTATAAATTAGGATTAGTATACGTTGACAAAGGAGGTGGTAAAGTTCGAATCTGTCTTGATGGTCGTCCATTGAATGAATTTATCTATCGTCATTCTACAGAACCTCCGAACATAAACCATATGCGTATGAAGTTCAAAGACGCGAACTACTTTACGATATTCGATTTCAACAATGGTTTTATGCAAATAAAAGTAGTCGATGACCAACAATGCGTTTTATCATTTACTGTCGATGGCATTCCATTAGTCATGACAGTAGTTGGTTTTGGTACGGAGGATTCCCTTGCAGCATTTGTCTACGCTTTGAGATTGGTACTCCGCGGATGTGAAGATTTCACAGGAGTTTACATGGACGATGTAATTATCTATTCGAAGACAATAGAGGAGCATCTTGAGCATATTCGAATCTTTCTCGAAAAAGTCAAAGCTGCGGGAATGACTTTAAATCTCCGTAAGACACAGTGGTGTCGAAGAAAAATAAAATATTTGGGAATGATCTTTTCTGACGAAGGCGTACAGGTAGATCCAGAAAAGATAGAACCGATATTGAATTTTGAGCTTCCCAAAGATGTAAAGTGCCTCCAGCAGTTTCTCGGTATGTTTCAGTACTACCGAGAATATATGCCGAGAATCAGCCTGCTGTGTGAGCCTTTATATGCAATGATTGCTAAAAAAGGTGTTTTCATTTGGACTGAAGAGAACATCCAATGTTTCAATTTATTGAAACAAGAATTAGCCAATGAAACCCTTCTCACTTACCCTGACTTTTCCAAGCCCTTCTACGTGTATACTGATGCGTCTACGAAGGCAATTGGAGGTGTTGTTATGCAACCGAATAGAAAGAATGGGAAAGAGCTTATGATGCCGATAGCTTTTACTTCCAGAGTCTTAAAAGGATACGAGAAATCCTACTCTGTGATGGAGCTAGAATTATTAGCCGTTGTACATCTATTGGCTAAAAATTATTATTTGCTCGCTGGAAATGAGGTGAACTTGTATACTGACAACATAGCAGTCACCTATTTAAAGAAAAATCAATTACTTCCGAATAGAATTATAAAGTGGTTACTTTACCTGGATAATTTTCGTATCAATATTCGTCATATTGCTGGAGCTGATAATTCGATCGCAGATTTTTTGTCTCGCTATTCATTTAACATCACTGAAAACGATAAGAATTTCACCATATTTCTATTCGATTATGTAACACCGAAGTGTTTGTATACTGAATTTCGAAGACTTCGTTCGATTCAAAATAATGATACAGCAGTTCAAAATTGGATCGCAAAAGCACCAGAACGAGTTCGAATTGATGATGATTTAAAATTGATTGTTTTCCAAAATCAAAATGACCAAGAATGGAGAATTTTTATTCCAAGTAATCTCCAACTTGATATCATTAACCATTATCATTATGACTATGGGCACGTTGGAATTACAAAATTAATTCGAATCATTCGAAGGCATTTTGACTGGCCTGGACTGACATCTCAAGTGCAACAATACGTTAATGGTTGTATATCTTGCCAGGTATCAATGCGAACTACGTCAAGAATGTATGGTCCAATTCAATCGATAACATCTGACAATTTTAATCACATTCTTTGTCTGGATAATTTTGGCCCGATTCCATCGAGTACAGCTGGTGTTGACCATGTATTCGTAATAGAGGATCATTTCACCAAATACGTTAGACTTTATCCAATGAAAGTCGTGACCTCTACGAATATCATTGATCGAATGGAAAAATGGATAGCTGAATTTGGTTGCCCAAAGATCATTTTGAGCGATAATGGACCGCAATTTTCTTCAAAACTATGGAGAAAATATTGGCTCAAAAAGAATGTTCAAATACGTTATACATCGCGTTATACGCCAAATTCGAATCCTGCCGAACGTATAATGAGCACATTAGGTTCAAGTATTCGAAAATACCTCAGTGATAAGCAGAAAGCATGGTGTCGTATTATTCCTGATATTGAGCGAAAACTCAATTACACTGAGAGTGCTGTGACTGGATGTATTCCCTATGAAGCAGTTAAAGGTAGACTCGTTCCTGATCCACTCGTTGAAATTGTAAAGAAACGAAAATTACCTGAAAATCTCCATCAGAAGATATTCGATAATCAACGTAAAGAAATCGAGAAAAGAAGAGAATATTTTAGCAAAGTTCATCCTCCAGTTCGATTAAAAGAAGGGGATCGTGTCTTCGTAAAAAACCGAGTCCAATCTTCGAAAGAAAAAGGTGTCGCCGCTAAACTGTCTCATCAGTGGAAAGGTCCTTATAAAATAGTCAGTAAACCTTGGATCAACGTTTACGAGTTGGAAGACGAAAATAGACCCGGCTACATCATTCGTGAGAACATTAGACATCTGAAAAAATACGACAAGGCAACTGATGATCCAGAAACGCCTCCTATAGAGTAGTGTCTTAAGTCTCGTCTTGTCTTAGTCTTCTTTTCTCCCTCTCTCTTTTTTAATTATATTTTAGCGTTATAAAATAGTTTGTATTCGAATAAAAAAGTCTCGTAGAATTATTCTAATCTATGAAAAATGGTATTTTAATTTGTTCACAGAATAACATGTACGCGAGTTGTCTCGAGGGACACGTACATCCTCTAAAGAATCAACAAATGCAGAATATCGCTGCTCATACTTGCACAGCAGATGACCTTGATCTACGAGTAATGTACGTACGTGGAAAACAGCAGCGGACATTATTGATTGTTTTCCAAGAGGTCACCTGTCCGATTAAAACAACCATTCGCCGCTATATCGATCGTCTCAATCTTCATCCTGAACTGGCAGAGTACTACAGAGAGAGCGAATTTCAACGAATCGAGCTGTATATCAGAGAGTATCTCTTAACCATCTTGGCTGCTGATCTGATAAAAGGTTTCAAGCGCTGCGTCATATCCGATCCGGCTCCGAGGCTATCTGAACAGGTGTCTTCCGTTGCGGTTGAGATCATCAATTTACGATCGTTCTTAGTTGACTCAATCACCTCGCTTTGGGTACCTCCGCCTCCTCTCGCTCGTCCGAATCTTTCGATAAATATACGAAGAGCCTTCTCCGTTGACGATTTGAATCTGCCACCGTACGTAATTCCCGCCGTTCATGTCGAAAATGCTGAGGAAGTCATCGCTCCTATTCGAATTCCAGCAAACGATAACGTCGCAACTGCTCAGTCCGCCGAAGAGAACTCCGATAATGTTTTTGATACGACTGATGGTGACGATGACGATGTGTTCGAATCAAACTTCGAGAAATTAAATAAGACATTCCACGATCTCAACGTTACTCTTTCCGAAGACGATGTTCGAATGATCAATTCAACGAAACGAGAATTATTCGTCAGCCTTACCCGATGTGATACGAAGAAATCTGAGCTGAAAAGCCCAGATGAAAGTTTGCCAGAAGCCAAACGTCATGAGCCCGAAGTGTTGCCTAAGCCACCGAAATCAGTAACATTTCACTTTGCTGAAGGTGAACTACCATCTCATCGATTAGTCACGCCCGACGAACCGCTACCTTTCACTCTTGAAAGCATGTTGGCCCAATTGAAGGCGAATTCGGATAGCGCACCTTCAACTTCATATTTGGTACCTCCAGTGATTGCATCCTCAAGTGATCACATCTTCGTTCGACCGCCGCCTTCAGATGCTGAGAATGAAAAATGCAACGATAAATCCGAGAGTTCACCTGATAACAAGAAGCCTGTCGATTCGAATGATGTTGAAAATGTAGTCACTGATAGATCTAGTAATTCGAATGTTCCAGCGGTGATTCCTGCAGCAATTCCAGTCATCCCTACCAACGATCGTGCTTATCTTCGAGTAACTTTTCCACGGTTCAATTACGCCGAAATCGATGGCAAACAATACTTCGCTCGTGATCTTATCGATTCGGACAAAATCCCAGAGCAGAGATTCAAGACATACGTTCCGCCTTTTTATCCGAGAAATTATATACTTATGGCATTCGAATGGAACGGTCCAGATTTTTCTTCACTCTACTTACGTCTCTGGAATGGCCTCAATAGAGGGACCACCGTTAATTACCATATTGTGGTACCGATTTTTCCACGTTATGTGCGTAGACAGACGTTTGAATGGCCTCGTACCCGAGTTGAAGCTTTATGCTGGAGGAACCATTTGAACTTTGTGCGGAAAACGGTTTCTGAAGAAATTTTTCCTCACGAGTATGTCGATTTCCCGAGATGGAGCTACGAAGACAGGAACTTGGAGGTGAATCATCTTCTTACCATACTCGGTAACGTACGTGGCCAGGAATTGGAAATAATATTTGATGCGACGTTGCCAGTTTCGTTAATCAGCCAAGACGCCGTCGACAATTTAACACCTTTTGTCGATTTTCAATTCACCGAGTTACAACATCCACGCGCCACGTACGTACCGTGGAAGGATTTTGTTCGAGTGCTTTCTCACAAACGTACTACCGTTCCTATTCGATTAACCCCTAATATCAGATGGCATGTCGAAGAAGAACATTTGTTCAATTGTTACGTCGCCGATTTCCCTGTATCCAGAGGACGTGATCCAAAGTTAGGAACGATAATTCTCGGAAGACAATTGATTCCGCACATTAATCGATTTGACCCAGATAAATTGGATATGTCGATCATGGGTCCTGAGGAGAATCGAAGGTTGCGATCAATTCGTTGTAAAGAAAAAGTCCCAGAAATTCGAATTAGGGGATTAATGCGAACATTACGGGAAGCGACTCCTGATGACATCAAGGCTGAATTCGAACCTGTTCAGAATTATTGCATCGAGAAGATAAAAGGTTGCCGTTATGACGAAGATTATGTCGACTTTTAATTCGATTTTTGTATTTCTTCTTCTCGTGTATTTGTACGTGTTCCTCGTGAAAATTGTGAATTTTGTGTACTGTTTATCGATTGCGACTAAACCTACCCGGATATGACTCTGTAAATATTTTATTTTTCTTTTTTCTTTTTTATTCGAATTATTGTTATTGGTGTTTAGTTCGATTTGTTTTGTTTTGTTTTTGTTTAAAAATCTGATCATTGAATAATTTTTCCTTATGAAGGTTTTGTAAAATAGTTTATTAGATTTTTCATTTGTCATTCGATTTATCATATCAGTAGAAAAATTATTGTATTTCTGTTTCTTACTTGTGTAGTCTAGCTTTTCCTTTTCCTACTCGGCGATTTCTTCCTTGTCGGGGGGAGAGTTTATGTAGTATAAGTACCCCTTGCTATCATGGGATAGACTGTACTTACTACATGAATTCGAAGAGCTTACGTCAGAGAATAAATCTAGAGTGGGAAATGGAAAAGTTTATGACGCTAGGTACTTACCTACCTAGCGGCAGTATGTTTTTATTTGATGTAATAGTAAGAACGTGTGATATATGTTCGACCGTTTTTTTATCTTTTATTATTCAATTTGCAATGTAAAGTGTTTCTAATTCGAATGATTAATTAAACTATTTTTCAATGATCTAATATTTGTGTCGTGAAAGTTAATTTGCTCAAAGGAACATGTTTTTCTGATTGATTCAAGTATTGGATCTAATGGAGTAAGTCATATTTTCGAGTACACCGGCATGGCTGGGACTTGATCCCATGCCAGTTCCGGTCAGAATATAGGTCTTATTTCATAGTTAGGTTTAGAGATAGCCAAGGTAAATGGCTCCGTTAAAATCTGAGTACGAAATATCCAAGGTAATGGTTTAGTGGTTAGATTCAATTAGATAGTCTAGTTAAAGACTTAATAGGACCTAATTAATAAAATGAGATGATCTCGGAGTAGATCTATTAAGACAGTACCATCTATTTTCTCCCTTGAGGTTGAAATGTACGTAATTCTTAGCTAATTACAATTCGAATTATATAATTAGGACAAGTCCAAAACATGATTGTCGTTTTGATAGGCTCTGCCTATTTTGTAAATAATGTGTAAATCTCCCCTCTCTTTTGGTTTCTTGCTTGTTAATTCGAATCATATTATCATTATTTTCGATAGAGCTTAATTTTATGTTGATAGGTAGGTTTCCTTTTATCCTAAATACCCATCCCAATAATCCAATATGTGAATCCTTTTATACCTACAACACTCGCTACTCTCCCTAGTCTAAAAATATTCATCAATTTCCTAATACCTATCCAACAGGGAGTAATAAAAGGTTACATCTCAAAAAAGTGAAATTTTACTGGAGAGTGATTTCTTCACCCGTACGGAAAAATACTATAGTTCGCCATAGTATTTTTCCGTACGGGCATTTAGCATAAGAACATTTTGAAAAATTAAATCTTAAAGAGGAAATATTTCAATGTTTGGAAAACATTTTGAGTTATAACCTTTCATTAAAGTTGATGTGGAGGTGAAAAGAAGCGTCCAAAAAAAATTTCATTTTAACAATGTTGTAGAGAATTAAATTTCCAATCGACATAATGTCGTTAGTTTTATTGTAGAGTGCTTAGTTTTTGAGTTTTTCTCAAAAAACTAAAATTTTACTATACGTGCAAATTCATTTTTCTGAAAAGTGATCAATTTAAAAATTTTTTTCCATTTGGTACAAACCAATAAAAAATACACTTCTTGTAACTATTTCTAACTGACAAACATTCAAAACAATCAAAACTGTTTGTTAACACTTTGTATGTACGAAATTTACTCAAAAAAGGTGGAGTTTTTTGAGATGTACCCTTATAACTCCAAACAACTTGCAATGTTGTTGGGATTTTGAGTTAGGCCATTTGCGTTTTCTACAAGATCTAGATAATGTACCCAACTCAAAGTGTAAATTTTGGTTGAGGGGGGTCATACAAACCCCAAAAATGCAAAAACGTCAAAATAAATTATCTCATCAGATAATCATTTCTTTATTGCAGGGTATAGATATGATGCATGTTCGAATTTATCCAATTTGGTAACCTGAACAGACGTTTTGTACCTTTTGAGTACCATAGGTAGAGTAAGTGGTAGTAAAATGGACCAGGGATGACCAGGGTCAGTGATGGAAAACTGAAACTGAAACTAGAACTGAAATGAGAAAAACTTAAACTAAAAATTGAAAACTTGAACTGAAAAAAATAAAACTGAAACTAAAAACTAAAAACTTGAACTGAAATGTAAAAAAAGTTTTGCCATCATTGAATTTTGTCCACAAAATCATCAATCTATGCTCAAAATTCTTATTTTTTCAAAAGCTTTTGCCCTCGCTTTGCTCGGGCCAATTTAATTCCTTTCTTTCTAATCAGAGTTTTAAAAAAACCATTGATGTTTAGAAAAAGTGGAAATCAGAAAAACTTGATATTGTTCTACTTTTTGAACTACAAATTATCGAAGCTTTTGCCCTCGCTTTGCCTGGGTCAATTTGTCTCTCTTCTCATAGTTACAATTTCAAGAAAGTCAAGACAACTTTTGTATTTAAAAAATGTTGAGATGAAAAACCTAATTTTTTCATTAAAATTGATGTTGTTCTACTTTTTAAATCACAAATTTTCCAAAACTGAAAACTTTTGCCCTCACTTCGCTCGGGCCATCCAAGATGCTCCTTGTAAAATATTAAAAATATGAAAATTAAACAGAACAGTTACAGAAATACTCAATACTCAAAGTATACAAAAAATGCAAAATTTTCACTTTTTCTGAACAGAACTACTGGATTTTCAAATTTTTTTGATAGGTACTACAGTACTCAGCACGTTAAAATTTTGATTATTGTGGCGAAATAACAAAGGATGATGCAATCATCCTCCCCAGTGTTGAGAACCGTTTGGAACCACCACAACCGCTTTTTTAGGTCAATTGAAACGGGACCCAGAACCATCAGAACCGTTTCAAAATTTGGAAAAGAGAAGTACCGAAAGAACAACCATATAAAATGATTTTGAAACAATTTAGAACCATTTAGAACCGATTGAGTTTTTTAAGGAAAGAACAACCAGAACAAGAACCAGAACAAGTTCTAAATAAGAAGAACCATCAGAACCCTTTTCAGGAATCGGTTCTTTTTGGTCGTCTCATCATTGAAACTTCGTTTTTTTTACCAAAGTGAAATAAGAATTCATGTTTTTCATGCAAAATAAGCGAGGTAAAGGGGAATTTTTGCAAATTTTCAATTTTTTGCCAATTTTTTGCATCTGGAACCATTTGGAACCATTTTTTAATTGGTGGAACAACCAGCACCACCAGCAAAATATCAAAGGAGGAGTAAAAGGAACCACCAGAACCGTTTGAGTTTGAGAAGAACTGACAACCATTTTGGAAGAACAATGTGAAAGGTATCTTTTGGAACCAAAACAAAACCGTTTCAAAGCCACAACTGGGAACCTTTTGAGAACCGAAACCAGAACCACTTATTTTCAAAGGTTCTGAAAACCACAACCATCACAACCAATTCAAATCCAAACGGTTCTCAACACTGATCCTCCCATGTGGCAAACTTGTCTTTTCTCCCCCCCTGCCCAGATTTTCTCTGTGCAGCCTGCAGCCCTGCATATTTCTTCACAATTTTTGAGTTTGAAATGTTTGAATTTTGAAATTTGAAGTTATTGTTGGCAAGTCAACTCAGTCAAGTAGGAATAGCAAATTAGTTATGAAAATTCATGAAAGAAAAGGGGAAAAAATTTCATTTCTTTTTGAACCTCAAGAAAAAATTATGAAAACTGAAACTGAAACTGAAATGGAAAACTGAAAACTTGAACTGAAAAAATCAAAACTGAAAACTGAAACTAAAAACTTGAACTGAAATGTAAAAGTTTTGCCATCACTGACCACTTGACCAGGGTAGTAAATGGACCAAGCGCAACCTGGCGAGAAATGACAGAAACTAGTGTTATTTGTATGTACCAGGTACTTCATTTTAGGTGGCCATCACTCATTATTTCTGACTTTCGAAGTGATAAGGCAGTTTGTTTGAAATGTGTGTGTTTCTCATTTTTAATAAAAAATTAAACATTTTGATTTGAATGCAGATTATATTTTTCTTAATTTATTTCTTGCTGAATGATAACTCGAGTTAAGTAGTACATACTTTCAGCTTTATTTTCATCTATTGGACATATTTTTTTGGCTCGAGCTTTCATACTGAAATTCATCATGTAATGTGTTTGTATCTGTCATACTTTGTGAGGTAGTAAAATGGACCACAACAACAATTCTTGTTTTTCGATTTGATTTAGGCAATTACGAGGTAATTTGATTCAGTATTCTTAAACTAGACATATTTACCTATCATTTAAGCCCTTGATGATCAAAAATGGTCAATTTGGTGAAGAGTAATCACAAAAATGAAAAAAGCTAAGGTGCTCTATTGTTCTGCCATTTACTTAAGTGTTTTCATGCAGTTTTTAAGGTTTCTTTTGCCGTGATCCATTTTACTACCCCACAAAGTCAGACCCCTTTTTTGATACCTTCTCCAAAATGAAAATTGTCCCACCTGTATATAAATTTAAATTATGAGGTAGTTTTATTAAATATTATTAACTAGACACATGTATCTATCATTTAAGCCCTCGATGGACAAAAATGATCAATTTGGTGAAAAGTACTTACCTAATCTCAAAAAAGGCTTAGGTGGTCCATTTTACTACCACTTACTCCACTCACTCATTCTCATCATTAATTTGACTATTACGATTCCAGGTGTGCGTTGAAATCGAACCGAGTCAAGAACCACAAAAATGGCAGAAATAACATCCGACCACGTCTATGATGCTGCTCAATCTACTCTTGTAACCCTGAAAGAATTATCAGCGATCGCCGTTGCTCTGAAAATATGGCGCTGCGAAATAAATAAGTATCGAACGAATGACGAATTGGAAAATTTTAATCCAGACAAATTACAAGTTTCATTAAAGGCACAAAATCCTGATTTACCAACCGTGATCGATACCATGATCAGAAAATATGTTTCAGAGTTGGGACTTTCAATAGATACGTGGCTGAAAGAGCATCACAAACGAGTACTACCTTTCCATTATGGTCATCGAAACTATATTTTGGAAGACTTCGACGACTTCGTATGCGATTGCGACGGCGCTATTGATTATGCTAGCACAGCCGAATGTATGCTGCGTTCTGATAGATTGGGCAAGACCAAGAAATTCAAAATAGCGTGCGCATATTTTCTCGAAGATTATGTTAGACGAGTATGGCCTTCAGTATGCAAAAAGATAAGTTTGCATTGTATTAATTTTGGCGAGTGCCCTGAATTGTATTATTGGATTTGCTGCCTTAGAAATGAATTATATAAGATACCAATCCTCGCCATGGAAAATTATGTTATTGATGGCGAAATGCTACTCATTTGCATGCCTTACAATAGATCATCTGTAGAATATTTTTGGAATCGTATACCTTACCAAAATCAAGTTAGAAAAGCTTTGCGACTGCATAAGCGTGAAATTGTAACATTTATCAAGTTCATTTTACCGAAATTCGATGACCATCAGCTTGATGACTTTGTCAATAACGAAGATTGTGATTTGATGCATGCTTTGTTGAAAGATAATCGCCTTAATGAAAGATTGATAGGTCAAACTTGGATGCGTATAAGAAACATAATCAACGAACAGAGTTTTACCAAACTAGTCGTGGGTGTGTTTGAATTTTATATCGATAATCTCCGAGCGATGGATAAGAATCAATTGTCTGAGAATTGGGTTTATCTATGTCGTGAAATATGGCACAGTGCTCCGCATGGTTTGAGGAGATCGGCCATTGAGAATATATCATCCGACTTCTGGCGTACGATTATACATGATTTTCCTTCCGAGTCCTTATTGACTGTGCTAACTTGCGGATCTACCGAGGAGAGAAGCTTATTTTGGAGCAAGTGCTGGCCTAATTTGATTGAATTCAGAAATGGCGAAGAATTGCAGCAAATAATGGAAACGTGTTTCGAAAACTGCGATGCAATTATTCAATACAAAGAGAACGTTATGGCAACTAGTGATCATGTACGAGATCTCTGCGACTTGTTATTGTCGAGGCCGGATTTTGACAAATTGAATGTTTTTGTGAATTTTTGTTTTCCTAACGAAGATGCAGCGAGACTTTTCAAGCTTCAGTCGCTAGAGTCAAATTTCCTCCGTAGATACCATGTTTTTCAAAAAAACCATTTTGCTCAAGCAGCAAAATTCAACAAGTTTATCAACGATACCTATAACAACACTACTCTCGCTACAAATTTTAAAAATCATCTGTTGTCTCTGCCTATCATTCGATGTTTTACACCTCGGCGGTTGGGCAGTAAAAAAGTATGGTCTGAGCAGTTAATTGAATTCGTGGAATTTATCGAGACGTTTGTTTCAAACGACCGAAATCTGGAAAGGATAAAAATGCTGGTAATTAATCATTGGAAGGAAAATGGATTTATTGTCGAGTATGCTCGTTTATTTGGTTTTAGCCACGAATGTTCTTGTTCCCTTGATCAGTTTTTGTTATGGTGTCTAGGAAGTGATGAAGAAGTTGGCAAATTTAAGCAAACATATGCCCTACGCTGGTGTTCGGGAATTGATGTTGATGCTGAGTCCTTCGACATTAGTCAAGTACGTTTCCCTGACGCTGATCAGCTTTTGTTGTGGTGTTTGGGAAGTGCTGAAGAAGTTGTAAAATTTAAGCAAATCTACATTATGTCACACCCTTTAATACTCGGATGTCCTATTGATGTCGAATTTTTGGCGCTATATGGAATTCGTTATAGTGCTTAGATGTTTATTTTTAATGTTTTATGATCCCTTTGAATAATTATACTTATAGGTAATGATGAATCCCTATTATTTTTAGATCTCCGTGGTGTTTTTAATACCTACTTAAATAAAGTTGGTTCAATTCACGCTGCGTTATATTTGTTGATTATATGTATTATTCACCAATGAACCTTTTTCAAGTGTTCGACCTTGGAGAGTCCATTTTTTCGATATCTTTAGAAAAAATTGATCTACATCCTGAATGATCAATTGATCATCGACGTTCCAGAACATGTGTAAAAATTTAAAACCTAAAATGAAGTACTTAATGATAGATTTTTTTTTTTTGGCATGATATCATCTGATGTGTCTACACGATTTGGTACATTGGAGTTTCCAGTGATTTTTCAATTCTCTCCTGAAATTTCAAATCGCTTTGAAGGGGCCAAAAATAAACTTTGTAATCTCTAACTTTAGTCGGTGCTTATTGGGTGCTCTGTCAACTGTTCTAGGTTGTTAAACTACGAGTAAAATTCCAGGAGTTGAGTTCAAAAGTGAATTTTTGACCAAAATGTGAATTCCAGAAAATGTGAAAAAAATATTAAATCTTCAACGAAGTCCATACTGAGCGATTTTCTCAGCAAGATAGTCTCACTATCACGTGACTCGAAAACAAGTGTAATTATACGTTTTTGGAACTTCCAGCAAAGTTTTAAAATTTTTCCAGAAATTTCAAGTCATGTTGGAGTGGTCAAAAATTAATTTTCTGATTTGTTGCGAAACATTTGAACCTACTAGAGAAAGTGCCCTATGTTGAAAATGATGGCGTAAAATGTAGAAATTCTGACCTGATTACCATTAGGTATGTTCTGATCTGATTGTAGTGGGAAGAATGTCAGGTCTCACAAGGGAACCTCTTGAGGTGTCCGCCTCCGACTTGAACGGGACCGCGATTTTTGGAAAGAGCATGTTCTAAAACCTCCAAATCCAAATTTTCAGCTGCCCAAGTTCATTTTTCGATTTTTGGCGAATTTTTGAAAATCCAAAATTGACTATTCTGGTGATTTATGCTTTTTTAAAAAAAGTACGTACTTGATCAGTAAAAATGTTCAAAATAAGTCCTAAAACTGATATTAACCTCCCAAATCCCAATTTCTCCATTTCCAGCCATTCTGGAGCCTCCAGTGCGATTTTTCAATTTCTCCAGAATTTTCAATTGGCTCCAAAAGGCGTGAATATAAAGTTGGGCAGCTAAAAATCGAGTTGTGTGTTATACTCAACCTGTTTAACGAATTTATCCACATTTGAGCCGATTTTGAGAGTGACACATCAAGAGTGGTTTTTTGACCAGCATTTTTCATCTATAAGAAATCAAAAAAAAATCAAAATTTTACTGTTTGCGACGAAATTTCCAAAATTTACGTGAATCGTTGTAATTCGAACACAACAAACCCCCTGAGGCCGAGTTCCGCCATTTGCAGCCATTATGGAGCCTCCAGTGCGATTTTTAAATTTATCCAGAATTTTCAATTTGCTGCAGAAGGCGTGAATATGAAGTTGGGCAGCTAAAAATTGAGTTGTGTGTTATACTCGACCTGTTTAACGAATTAATCCACATTTGAGACGATTCTGGAGCGGACACCTCAAGAGTGGTTTTTTGACCAGTTTTTTTTCAAAATAAAAATATTCAAAAATCAAAATTTTACCGTTAGCGAGAAAATTTTCGAAATTTGCGCGAATCGCAGTATTTCGTCATGAACCAGTGGCGTAGCCAAGGGGGGCGAAGGGGGCCATGGCCCCACCCTTGCGAGCGAAAATTTGAAAGAAAACATGCAAAAATGGACGTTTTTTCGTTGTTTGGACCCATTTTTTCTAAAAATTTTCGAGCAGTAATTTTGCCTTCATTTTCATGAAATCACCACACATCACAATAGATTTCCAGAAAATTACCCCTGATTTAGATTTTTCATGCCTGAAAATCTGGTTTTGCCCCCTCCTTGAGAAAATTCTGGCTACGCCACTGTCATGAACTAACCACACGAGGGCGAATTTCGCGATTTCCAGCCATTCTGGAGGCTCCAGCGCGATTTTTCAATTTCTCCAGAATCTTCAATTTGCTCCAGAAAGCGTGAATATGATGTTGGGCAGCTAAAAATTGAGTTTTGCGTTATGCTCGAACTGTTTAACGAATTTATTCACATTTGAGCCGATTCTAGAGCGGACACCTCAAGAGTGGGTTTTTGACCAGCTTGTTTCATTATGAAAATATACAAAAATTAAAGGGCGACCCAAGAAATGCTGGAAATGGCGAAATTCGCTCTCGTGTGGTTAATTAATGACAAAATACAGCGATTCGCAAAAATTTCCTCGCAAACGGTAAAATTTTGATTTCTTTGGATTTCTTATTATGAAAAAAGCTGGTCAAAAAACCACTCTTGAGGTGTCCGCTCCAGAATCGGCTCAAATGTGGATAAATTCGTTAAACGGGTCGAGTATAACACACAACTCGATTTTTAGCTGCCCAACTTCATATTCACGCCTTTTGGAGCCAATTTAAAATTCTGGAGAAATTGAAAAATCGCACTGGAGGCTCCAGAATGGCTGGAAATGGAGAAATTTGGATTTGGGGGGTTAATATCAGTTTTAGGACTTATTTTGAACATTTCAAGTACGTACTTGATAGAGTGAGATCAGGCATGATTGATATAGATGGTTATTATCATAATTCCTACCTACGTGATTGAGTCAAGAAATATTCCCTAAGGTAGTGAATTTACGCCTCGCCAGGTTAGCTCAAAATATCGGAGAGGTTTCAGTCATGCAGCTCATTCTTCACAGAAATAATCTCTAATTACCAATAAAACTCATATTAATTACACTAAAGTGATAATATGTTTATTGTTAATCAGAAATAATGAAATCAAATACATATTAAAATGGGTATAAAGATCAAAGAGTATAGAATAACTATAGAGTTATTTTATAATAGGTACATGCCAGGGATGTTCCTTGACATGTCAAATAACTTTTTTGACATTACATGTCAAATAACTGTCAAATAACTATTAGTGTCAAATAACATGTAAAATTACATTTGAGAATGTAAAATAATTCAGCCAATCACAGACAAGGAAAATTCACTGATAATAACTGATAACTCAGTAATTTTTCAGCTTAAGAATGAATTATGAATGATTACGAGTCAAAATTCGTTTCAAAATGGAAAAATTTTAAATAAATTACCACCAGTAAGGCTGCAAAGAGTAACACTTTCATTTCATCTCATGAAATAACGTTAAAAACACAAAATCACAGTCGAGTCAATGAGAATTTATTCATTAATAGGTATCATTATTCGGATTTGTTTTCACAATCATTGCTCTTCCAACAGTATCCTTTGGTCTCATTCTCATCTCATTCCTTTTCACATTTATTTTCACAAAACTTTCAAATCTAATTATACTCAAATTTCAAATCAACGCAAATGAGTTAAATCAAACTAAGTTCAGTTCAACATCAAAGAAACAGAAAGCTCAATCAAAATCAAATACCTACTTGTTAATTGGCTTGTGAGAATTCGATTTTGAGCATTTTTGTAGTTTTTTTACATTTTTTTTAGTTATTTGACATGTGTCAAACAATTCGCGTTATTTGACAATGTAAAATTACGTTATTTTACACAGTTATTTTACAGTAAAATAACTCGAGTTATTTGACGGAACATCCCTGGTACATGCACAAGCTTATACCATACGACACGCGTTAGTTAATTACAGAGGATGGGTAATTAAGTACCCTAGAAATTGCATGCAATTTCGGAAATAGTGGTGAAGTTACTCACCAAGGCTCACATAATGTCCGCTTCTACTGTCTCTTTCAGGGTGGCTCACTAATACTAGGCCGGTCGACAGCAATGTATTACACGAGGTACCTATTCTTCTAGGATAATCATCGATGGCCAGCATAATCGGATGATTTCCGGTGTGAACGCGATTAATTATGTATACGATAATGTAAATCACGAAAACAAGAAACATATTAACCACTAAAAGTGGGCGAAGATTGAATAAAAGGGATGAACGCCCTATAGAGGACTTCATCTACTCGTATCTACATAAGTACACTTTTTGACCAAGAACCACTCTTCGCGACGAGCTTTGTTCAAGTTCAACTTGATTAAAATACATCTAGTTTGGCTCGCGTCCGTGTTGCTCTATTTATACTATTTTTGGGTGCATCGGATGCGTTCTATGCGTTTGCTGCGCGCGATTACGTTATAGCTACGTAGTAGGAGTAGCACAGTAGTAGGAGTTAACACATTACCGAACTTGCAGTTTAAGGGAGTTATTTTATTCATCATCTCTATGGTGATGATTAATTTAATCATCGCTTAGGCGATGAAGGCATATTTCCTCATATCATATGCCCTTCCGGGGGTTGACCCCTACAGCAGGTCACGGGGGGAAGCACGGATCACGAAAAATAAGAGGAAAAATATGCCGTAACCCCGCTTTCCCCTCCCTTCCAAGACAAGGGAGGCTCCACCACCCTGCCCCTCCGTACTTTGCTGCGTTGATCTGCAGACTATTTTGAGGTGACAGGTTTTCAAGAGATGGGTCGGAGGGTGGGATTTTTGAAGTGGAAAAGTTGTTAATATGCTCCTGACTACTAAAGGTGTCTATAATTTTTTGAAGTCAATAATGAGGGATCGTTTACTCAAATTTATAACCAATCAACAGGATCGAAAGATGGTAATGTGTTTTACAGAAAATTCTAAAATTTTTTGAGTTCCGAAATGGCCCTTCTCTTTTTGTTATGTAGCCAAATGTATCCTAAATGCCTTAATGGGTATGAACTGAAGGTTTTCCTTATAACTGGATAGAATAAATACGCGAAGTATGTGCTCTGCCAACGAGAGTGGTTCTTGGTCATTAAGTAGCATTATGTTAATTTGGCCTATAAATTTATGAAGATTTCCTATTCCTTGCAAATATGACGGCGACGAAAAGCTAGCTTCTTTTATGGAAAGTTTTACAATTGTCATATTGCAGATTTTAAATTTTAATTCCCTAATTTTTGTTCAGATGTGACGACCAAAAGTATAAAGTTGAAAAAGTTCGAAAGCTAAGAAAAGTTGATTAATGTCACTTTGTGTTCTAGTTTGTACATTATGCGGCCCTATCTTTCCGAAAGTGCATACAGTTTCGAAAATTTTGCTTAATTCTACCGTTTTTGCGTAATTCTAAGATTAATTTTAAAGGCATACTATATGTATATGGCATGAAAATAAATGCATAGAAACATGAATCTAACATTGTAGAGAACATAGAATAAATGTAAAAAGTAATATAAAAAATTGCGTAAAGTTTCATGGAGAAAAGAAAAAATTTTGCTTAACTCTAGGATTTTGCTTAATTCTATTGTTTTGCGTAATTCTAAGATATTCGTCTAATTCTACAGGGATAATATATGTGCATGGCATAAAACTATATGTATAAAAGTAGACACATGATGCAGGATTTGAATATGAATGCATATAAAAGACAAATATTGTAAAGAATGCAAAAATATGAACTATTGAATAATGTTGGTTTGTGAAAATTTCTGTTGAAGAAGTAGTGGTATTGTATGATGAGAAGTTGTAGTTGTTTAGTCACCGACAGTATCATTATCAATGAATCTCAGCTTTTTTCGAGTCAAACATCTCTCAAAGTCGTCAATTAGCATAGGATCATTACTCTGGACTGCGTTGTTTTTGAGTCATAATAATTCTGTGGGGAAGCAAACTATTAGTATGTTTTTCAAAAAATACTTACTTGTTGGAGTTTGTCTATAGATGAGAGTCTGAAACGTTAGTAATGTTCTACTTTTATATTTAAATCTAGGGTTAAATATAGTTAATTAATAAGTATATAGAAAATACAATTTTACAACAGCGATCCAATCCCAGAGGTCCAGAGCTCTACTGGTTTTGGCCTGACAAATTGGTCTCTTTCTCAGCCTCCTCCTTCTTTATCTCATCATCTCGTGATGGTGTTCGATGATCATTTAGAGATGACCTGGAATCAGAAGCAAACATACGAGCCGCGCGGTCGCGTGGCACATTAACTGGCGGCATGCTGGTTTTTTCCACCTGCTCTATAGCTTCTTCTACCATACGCACGATGGGATCGGTGCGTCGTCTTACATTTCGAACTAAGCTTTCCTCCTCCTCGCGTTTACGACGTTCTACACGACGTGGTTTACCTTTCTTTCCGAGATTATTTGCATTCTTTTCGGTGGAAATTTGTACACTTTGCACCACTAGATCTGTTCTGCTTGAACAAGAAGAGGTAGAGGGGGTGGAAAGGATTGTAGTTTGGGATAATTTAGTAGATGAAGTCGTGGTAGGAGGAGGATCTATTTTAACAGGGGTCAAGCAAATTCTGGGAATTCGGAGGTCCAATGGTAGTAGTGGAAGAATATTATTTGGAGGGATTTCAACATCAGGTGTAGGGGGTCTGGGAGATTGGCTTGTAGAGTGTCTGGGAAGTACGTCTGGGATAAGCTCATTTCTGAGGGCTAGAAGTACGTTGGCATATTGGTTGGAGGGGTAGAATGGGCCATATTGGTCGATTCCTGCCCTATCTGTATGAAATTCTTCGAAAATATGTGGAATTCTAGTTATTCTAGCTCCAAGAGTTCTTTCCCAATCGTAATTTAAAGCTCTGTTAATTTCTGAAAATTGTTCCTGGTTGACTTTCTTGTGCGGGATGAGTGGAAGGATTATGAGTTCTTGCACTTTTAGTTTTTTGAATAATAGAATAATAGCTTGGAATATATTGAAGAATTGTCCGTATGACGTACCTCTTTGTATGTCAAAATTCCCAATTGACATCATAATTCGTTTTGGGAGTTTTAAGAACGTTTCGAGATATAAGAGTAATTCAGAAGCTAGAAGGTCTCTACGGTACATTTCTATGTCAACCAGGTTTTCATAGGGTTTAGATACACTTAAGTATCTTGCGATACCATCAGCGTGTCCATCCCCCATAATTAGGATATTATAGGCCAAAAATACGATGATATAAGCATCGTCCAAAATTTCGTATCCTGCTGCCGTAAAGCCATGCGGGTACGAATTAATGGGATAGAAAGGTTCTATTTCAGCTGAATCGGAGCCGAACCGGGCTCTATAATTTTTATGAAAAAGGCGCTTGTCAGCAGAAGTGCCCTTTTTTGGCTTTGGGGGGAAAATTTTGGATCGTAGTGTCGTAGGAGCTACGCGATCCGAAGTCGTACTAATGCCGGAACCTGAGGCTCTAGAGCTGTCTGACGAAGTGGAAGGTGTTCCAACTACGTCTACATATTTGAGTTGAGAGATTATGGGCTGGGTTAATGAACCAGCGTGTACAGTTTGTTGTCGAGGAGTGACAATCGTTGGAATTGGGGTCTCTACAGGCTCTGGTCTTTGAATCAGTGCAGAATCACAAGAAGCTTGTGGTTTTGCGAAAGAAGATTGTGCTGAGTTTTGAAATTGTCGCCACAGTGGTGGGGGAGATGTAAACTGCGGTACATCGGAATTTGAAGTCGAAGATTGTGGCATGACGGATGCAGTTTGAGAAGAAGAAGGTTGAGGATTGTTTGAGGAATTTATTCTCGGACGTATATTCGAAAATAGATTGCCTATCTGATGATCTAGGAGCAAGTTGTATCGAGTCATTAAATTGAAGTGTTCTCGTCGATACTCCTCTAGCTGATTTTTTAGTTCAATATTCTCGTTAATCATCACCATCTCGATACGTGTGATGTAATCTCGTTGTGATGCGAGTTGATTTACGAGAGACTGGACTCTAGAGTCAGTGTTGAGTACTTGGAATATTCGTAAGGATTGATCCACAAAGAAAGAATCAGATCCTAAGATCATTTGCTTACATGACGGATGAGGACAGGGGACACATTGTGCACCTTGTTCTGTTCTAGTAGTGGAATTTATATACAAGCGATATAGGCATCCAAAATGAAAAAGGTGCCTACATGCTGTTATGTAGATATCGTCATGAATTGCCCTTGCAAATGGTCCGGGCAGTGCTAAAGATAGCTTGCACTGGTCGCAAATAATCTCGCAATACGACATGATTTCTAGGGAAAAAATCGAACTGTGGTGTTGAAAGAATTGAAGGCGGTTCAGGGAAATATTCGAAGATTCGAATGAATTTTTGGAAAGATGGCCGAAAACTCTATTTGAAAAATTCAAGAATTAATCGAAGGAGGTTCGATACAAAATTATAATCACGCTGAATGATTCGATTGAAACGAAAGATTGTCAACAAGGAGTTGACAATATTGATCGAATAGTTGATCAGGTGAAATTGTGTTCAAAATCTGGATTTTTGAGGAAAAGATTGTAAAAAATAATAAGACTGAATATTTTGGTGCAAAGATACAAATAATCACTCGCGAATTCGATGCAAAAGATCCAACTAACTTACTTAAATATAAGCCAGCTAGATCAAGTTGAGATATAAAGCAAACTCGGATCGAATAGGTAAAGTAAAGTCAAAACTTACCACAGCTAAGTCGAGAGGTGTCGTGTGGATCCCAGCACTACATATAATGAGGTGAGATTCGAGAAAAGGTAGCACCTTTATTTCAGTTTTCTATCTTTTTGGATGATACAGCTAGATGAAAAAAATCGTCCCCACCTCCAAATCCATAAAATTTTGGTGCGTATATGATTGTAAGAACACTTGTGTGTGAGAAGTAGATAAGAAGGCGAGGTAATTATCAAAAAATAAAATAATCGAATATAAGAGAGAAAAATATGAGTGACAAGTATCGCCGTCTGTTGAAGTTTTTATGGCTTTTGACTATTTTATCGAATGGTTTCTCTGGATGTGGTAGCGCTTCGTCTGGACTTCATTCTAAGTTTCTATGAACTGAATTTTCCGAAAAAAGCTGACTATACAAAAAAATCAAGATTGCCAGACGAATAAAATGCATGGAATTTTGCACATCGTTCAGTTTTCAAAGTAGCGAATTCGTAGAGATCGCTATGAATCGTCGAAGTAATGCAGGCTTATCGCTTGCACTGTAGACGATTATTTCATCTATAATGCTGCCGGTGTTGCTCGAATTTTTGTACCTTACTTGATATCTTAACGAGGTACTAACTTATTTGACGTTTTTATGAGCAGCTAGCAATCCTATTTACTCGCGCCGTTGACCAAAATTGTCTTCTGTGCTGCGCTGGGAACCATGCGGTTATCAATTTTTAGAGAAGATCGTTCTGGTTTTATTAGGGGACATGGTACAGTATCCTATAGTGGCATGATATTTACATATTGTGGCGTATACTGAAACAATAAACACACTGTGTAGAATATTACGTAAGGGCATTTACTGTTGTTGGGCAGTAAATGCTGTGTGCGAGAGATTTTTAATTAAGGTTACATATATGTACAGCTTATATTATACCTACGATTACGAGTCGAAGATTTTAATAGGAAAAGGAAAAAAAAAATGATTTCTGGGTTGAGTGGAAGTAGGTATATTGTAAGGTGTGTTTGAACAAGGGTGTACTATATGGATAAGTTTAGGAGAAATATCATTCTATAACATACCAGGACCTAGATCTAGGTATGTTTGCGAGTATTTGAATTCGTATTTTATGAAAAGAAGATAGGTATATGGGCTATTGCGAAGAGAATTATTTCATGGAATACTCGTGAATCGTATTTAATTTACTTGATAAGCGTATTCTTTTCCCAAGTCATCGGGTAGCAAATCGCGGACCAATCTGTGTACATGTTTATTTGGGTTCGTTTGCGTATTCTTCTCCAGCTGTCTATTGCGGGTGTCTGCGCTCTGTGTTGACGAGATGTAGTAGGGTCAATGTCACACTCGCTGACCGTTTTGGAGTAACAAACTCGGGGTGTGAAGATGCGTTGTTGATGTTTGTGTACGTAAACGACACAGTTGGGTTCCGGGTTCGTCTACCTGCTACGTATCCGTGGTGTATTTTACCAAGGGCTAGAACTACGATTAACATAAAAAGGAATCGGTTATTGTGTGTATTTGTGATAATGAAATCAAGTGATTTTTACATTTACGTTAAAAGAGCAGTATAGCTTGAAAGTACGTCAGGACATAGGATAGGGTATTTAGCGTATCTCCAAGCGATGTAAGATAGTATTTTACTTAGTGTCCAAATTACGAGTTCAAAACATCGATCTTGGTAAATGTCTTAGAATACTTACTTATAGATAAGGTACCGAGGACAAAAAATGAATTAATGATCGAATATAATTTTGAATTTAGAGGAAAAGAAAATGTTTTCACTTGGAAATGCACGAGGACATATGATAAGGTATTTTTTGGTGTACTTCCAAGCAATTTTAGATTGTAATTTTCTATCTGTAAAAGTATACATACCACAATAGGATAGTAGAAAGGGTTATAAGACTCAAAAAAAAATATTTACACTGACTTATCCTTAATGCTTTGCTTGTTGGGTGTATGTTGTAATTAAGAAATGTCACAGGACATAGATCTTGTGATCTTGCGCATTTTTAATTGCAATGATTAACTATTGGTGAGATTATTTTTCATCTCTTGAGTTTTTGTTATGGCTGAAAAGTGTATCAGGACATATGATCTTGGGGTTTTTGTACACTTTTCAGTCTTAATGAGTGGTTGTTGTTGAGGTCGAAAGATGTAGCAGGACATATGATAGGGGAATTTTTGTACATCTTTCAATTCACAACGATAAAGTGGTGGATTTTCTGCAAAGCATTAGGTTTTCCATGGTTGGTTTCCTTCATCGTCTGATTTTTCATCAGGAACCATCTCATAAAAACGAGCAATAGGCTCTTGATCGCTATCAGATACGTAATTTAGGAATTTTGTCTCGAGCTGTTTTTTCCAGTGTGTCGCTGGTTTCGTCCGTAATCTAGCGAGAACTCGTTCAGATCGTGTCCTAGTTGGTAATGAGGTAGGCCTTTGAGCACTTGCCCCTGCCCTAGGAACGTTTGAAGTTTCGCTAGGTTGCGATTCTGGAATTACAGAGTCAGGTGGGGTGTCCAATGGGTTTTGAGCATTGGAGAGGTCATTATCAGGTGAATTTTGGAGCGTCATAGGAGCATCCAAAAATATTTCATCGTCAGAATCTTGGCTATCCTGACTGTCTTGGCTATCATCGATTGTCGAAATAGTCTCTTGAGACGAAGATTCAATTGCCCTATTCTTACGTGGACGACCTCTTGCTCTTTTTATTACGCTGGGGGGTTCATCCTGTGCCCCTGAAGTAGAGGGTTGGGATTGCGAAAGAATTGAGTCTTGAGACGCATGTGTTGTAGCTTGCGCCTTTTCAGGTCGTTTATTTCGTGCTTCAGCACGTTTTTCACGAGCTGATTTTGCTACTTCTTGTAAGACCACTTGAGACGCTTTTCGAAAGTCTTTCTTACTGATTACAATTTCAGTGTCATCTTCTTGATCTGAATCGAGGTATAGTTCATCATCTTCACTGTCGATTTCAGATTCATTTCGATAGTCAGTAAGAAATTCTTTGATTCTTTGCTCTAATGAGCGAGAGTCAATGCTAGATTTAAGGCAAACTTCGCTTCTCAACTTTTCTAAGTTCTCTTTTGTAATAAAAAGAGTCAATTGGCGAATGTTTGCTACTCTGTTAATTTCATCGTCATCAGTTGGTTCCAAAAGATAGCAGTTATGGCCATTTCTTTGGACAACGATGTATGGTCCAGTTTTCTTTTCATATAATTTGCCGGAAGTTTGTTTGGCGAAAGATGATTGTTTGTGATTGGCCATTAAAACCCAATCTCCTTTCTTAAAGAATGTTGGGTCGGGGTGACTTTTATTGAAGGCGTACTCTTCTTCTATTTTCTTCAGCCTTCTTTTTTCTCGAATAAAAGTCTCAACTAATTGACGGGGGGTCATTTCATTTATCTTTTGGTTGTCTTGCTCGATAGTATAGACAGCCTTTTTAGCTAATGAATCAGCGATGATGTTGGTAAACTCATGTTTTCTTGCAAAAACATGGATGAATTCGACTTTTTCGAACTCTTTACGAAGTTCGAGAATTTCCTTGAATAGATGTTCATGGTGAACTGGTTTATTCCGGGAATTTTTCCAGTTGTTGGTTTGCCATAATGAGCAGGTATTGTTGAGCGCTTTTATTGCGTAATTCGAGTCACTCAATAATTTTACTTTTTGGATATCATTTTCTTTAAGTACTTGCAAAGCGGTACGGATTGCAATTAATTCAGCAAGATTATTCGAAATTGGGTATTGAGTGCTCGTTATACGTTCTGAAATATTTAAAATTGAGTCTGGCGCAAAACAAATACCTATTCCAGCAATTGCATTCGCGTCACCGTTTTTTGAACAGGCTCCATCCGCTGTAACACGGACGTAACCATCTGTGTCAAATATCAAGTCAATATCGGGATTTAACGTTTCCTCGAGACATTTTTCAGTCGAGACAGATGGAATTTCGCGTTTGATCATTTTCTCATGAATTTTGATGAGTTCTTTCCTGAAGTTGAACTTTACACACGTCTGGGGTATTTGTAATCCAATAACATCTGCGATGCCCCAGGCTTCATTGGGTTTAAATCCAAATGAAGTTGGTGTATTGTTCAATTCATCCTCAATTTCAGAGATAATATCTTGCCATCCAAGATGTGAACGGTAAGGATTGTGGTTCTTATTAATTTTTACTCGTAGTTTGTCTCCAATCCAGCGCATCGTCCTTTCCACGGATGAAGATTGTGGATTGTATGTACTGGTGTGAGCCGCTTGAATTTGGTGTTCTTCGAGTAAATTGTACCAGGAACTGGAGATGAATTGTGAGCCATTGTCTGTTATTATTTTCTTGATGTTTACCTTGTGGCTTTCAATATCAAAAATCACCGTAGCCATTTGTTGGCAGACTGATTTTTTCTTGATATTGTATAATGTTCGTAGCCACGTCCGGTTCGTGAAAACATCTTTTGTGACCAAGAGGTATTTTGGGTCATTTTTCATTGCAGGTAAAGGTCCAAGCAAATCGACTGATAGAACATCTCTGAGTGCGTATGCTTCAATGTGTGCATATTCAATAGTCTTATGATTTGCGTAGTTCTTATTGACCTTACAGACAATACATACGTTGCAAATTTCGCGAATATACGCCAATGAATTGTTGTGATAAAATATCCTGCGAAATATTACGTCAAGTTTGGTAGATCCTACATGGCCATATACGCAATGTAGGTAATCAACAGTGTCATAGAAAAGCTCATTAGGCAGGCAGGGCACTTTTGAACCGTTTTCTAATTTTTTCATGAGAATTTTCTCCCCTCTGACATTTTTGAATATTTCAAATTTCGAAAGTTTGTTTTTCTGAGCATCTCTTTGCTTTTTATTATTCGCCGGGATACTTTCCTCAAGAATTTCAATGAGTTTTTTACACGTCGTGTCTGTCTGTTGATATGACGAGATGTTTCTGAGACGTTTATGAAGTTCAGGAATATTTTCAGCAAGAAATTTGACTTCCAGGGGTGCAATTCCTGTCTCAAATTCTTGTGAGTGAGGTTCCAATGGCTCAGTTTGAGGTTCAAATGGTTCCAGCTCTGTTGGATCTGAGTCATCCGGAATTTCAACATTGTGAACTTCTAATTCAGGTGCCTTTATTTTATAAAGGGCCTTGTTTGAAAAATTCATATCATAAATAATATCGTAACAATTTAGAACGGTTACCCAGTGAGCCGCCTTTCGGTGGGTTTGAGCAATTTCTCGAAATCGGTTGATTATTGGTAAAAGGTTAGATCTGACATGGACTCGTCGACCATGTAGCCACATTTGTAATTTTTGAACACATTTTACCAAACACATAATTTCTCGGTCAAATAAGGTGAAGTTTTTCTGGTGCTCTTTAAATGCTATCGAGATGAACATGATGATTCGTTTGTCATTCTCGACCATATAAAATAGTACTCCGTTCATCGAGTCATCAGAGAGTTGGGTGTCCAAGAACAGATCACCTTCCTTTGGAGCTTGTTGTAGTTTGAAGTCCTTCTTGAATTCAGCTTTCAAGGTCTCAAAGGCTTTTTGTTGTTTTTCTGTCCATTCGACAGGTACATCACCTTTCGTAAGATGGTAAATGGGGTTTACAATTTGGGAATATTCAGGAATAAAATCCCTGTAGAGGCCGGTATTGCCAACTAAAGCCAAAATGTCGTTCTTTTTGGATAGAGAGAATTTTCCTCGTTTAGTGTGTTTCTTTTCAAATTCCTCTAGTTTTCTAATTTTTTCACTTTGTTTTCCAATTCCTTTATCTGAAATTACGAAACCAAGATGATCAGCGCAATTTTTGAAAAATTGAGTTTTTGTTGGATTTAGCTTCAGACCGTGCTCTCTTATGAGGTGAAAGACTTTTTCAAGTATTTTGATAGTTTCCTCAAAAGTTGTTCCTGATATTTTTATGTCGTCGACGTATTTTGTAATTCCGTCCTCATTTTCAATGACTTGATTAATCATGTGTACGAACTCACCTGATGAGATTTTGAGCCCATAAGGTAGCCTGGTGAATTCGTACACTTGCCCTTCAACTTGAAAAGCAGTAAATTTACGTGATTCCAAATCAAGTTCAAGTTGCCAAAAGCCTGCGGTGAAGTCGAGGGTGCAAAAGAACTTGTCGCCAGCATTGTCATAGAGCATGCTTGCGCTTGTATTTGGCTCAGTTAAGACATTGACTAGGAATTTATTGAGTTCGTCAGCGTCGAGACATAAGCGAATATCTCCATTTTTCTTAACTACAGGTGCTAAGGTGTTAATATAGCATGAGTGTGAATACTCGATGATACCGAGAGCGAGCATTTTAGTTATTGCTTTGCGTAAAGCAGGCAATAATTTTTTGCTAGGTCGAAATTTTTCCCCTCTCCATGGTTGCAGGTGTGTGTTTCCTTCTTGAAACGTGAATTTAACCTGCTCTCTTGTGTATTTACCAGGGTTGAGGTCAAAAATATCGGCAAAGTGCTGCAGTCTATCGAATCCTCGGATCGCTTGTTGTAATGTAATTGATCCATTTTCAAGAGCCATATTCAGATCAGCCCGTAGGTTTTCTTTAAAAGTACGTTGAGCCAATCTACGCTCTTCATGAATTTCTTGCTCAATGATCGTATAGTGAGTGTCAGACATATCTTCGGAAAATGTTTCATATTCTTGTTCGTTAGTAACCAACGAGAATACCGTCAATGCACTTTGAAATTCATCAGTGTGCATGAACGGTATTGTGAATCTTTCACAAAATTCTGGTCTACATTTTACGAGTCGTTTGGGGACATTCAATTTCATTTTTAAGTAATCCATTGTAATTCTGCCCAAAATAAATGTCTGACCTGGTGCGTCAATGATGTAAAATGGCACCTTTATCATTTCGTTTCCAAGTATCATTTGAAGTTCAATGATATGTGTCGCAGATGGAATTAGCGAATTATTGGCCAATCTGAGTTGGACTTGTTTTTTGAGTTTGATGAATTTCACCCAATTTGGAGCCTCTTCAAGGAATGTTTTGACCATTAAACGAGAGAGCACATTGGGAAGTGCCCCTGTATCAAGTTGTAACGCAACCTTTCTTGCGCCAATGGTGACTGGTATGACACACGCAGGGTCATTAGTTTTTTGAGTCACAAGTTGAGAGGAAGTTGTTGGGTCAGGCTCCTCGTTCTTGAGAGAAGTGTTGTCTATCGCATCAATGAACTTGATATTTTGTTTTTTCTTCATTTTATGGAAACGTTGTTCATTGATTTTTGCGACTAATATTTCATCCAAACTCATAGCTGTTGGTGAATCTGATAGAATTGCAGGGTCATTATAGAGATTGCGAATCGCGTTCTTAATTTTTCTTTCTGGTTTGAGTCTATTGCCTAAATCTGTGATTTTGAGCGTTAAAATTTGATAAATTGGAGCTTCTGTTGTGTTTTCATTGGTGTCACTTCCCAAGTATTCTACTTCTGCTTGAGTGGGAAGTGTCGCCATTCTTTCTTTGAATGATTCGATTCGTGCTATCTCTGAGATGAGTAAATTGCGGACGTCGCGGTATTCCGTGATTGAAGGGAAATATCGTTTTATTGCGGAGACATAGTGAAATTTTTGTTCTATTGGCAGTAATTCTTTGCGTGCACCAACTCTGGGTCTGGTGTATTGTTTACCCTGACTATGAATAATTTCTGTTTCCAAAAAGCTCATAGCTGGCATACGTAAGAATTTTATCTTAGGATTGTTGGCTACACGTACATATATGTTCTTGAAGTCGACATAACGAGACAATTTTATATCATATTCATCTGGTGTGCGTGGTTTTACCAGAGGGAATAATAGAATTATGCTCTGTGCACCCTTGTCAAGTAATAAGTCGGTTATGTTGTGTAGCTGTTTTTCAATGATGTGATACGGTTTGCGCGAAAAATTGAATTCTAACTGACCTGCAGAGACTATAAAGTGAGATTTTTTCGGGAAATTAGCCCTCTGTAACCTACGGTGTAATTCTTCGAGGGCTAATTGATCGCGTAAATAGTCAGGTAAATGGTTTGATAACGTTACTTCGCCGCGTGCTATATAATGGCTCAACCCATCACCAACCCAAATATATTTTTCCAAAATTAATTCTGAGGGGGCTGTGAAGGCACTAGGAGTTGCCCCTCGGCTACCTAGTGGCTTTCGTTTCCCGAAGCAGAGCTTTCATCATCATCGGAGGGAGAGGTTGTCATTAATTGCAAGGCAGCAGTAATCGTTTGCAAATCTAACTCTTCCGGCGCATCTGCGAAGATTGTGTTCAACATGTTGCATGTCGCCACCTGATCATTTAAATCTTCTGGGGGTGGTTGGTTTACAACATATTCATCCAAATCTTGATCAAATTCTACTGCTTGTACGGCAGCCGCGGGTGTGTTAGATTGAGTTTTTGGTCTAAATCTGTTAATTGTCAAATTGCCATTTTTATCGATACCAAATGGCTTGGGTGTTGGATTTGAAGTAGTCGTATTTGGGTTTTTTACTTGATTGGGGTTTTGAAGTATCGTTTTCTGTTCTGGCTTATCCTTCGGAGGATAAGTCGTTGCAGGAAGATTCGACGAAGTTGGTGGTGAGAACGTAAATGGTTTTTCATTTTGAACTGGCTGGCGATTGTTGGTGAAATTTTCATTAAAATTTTTCGGAATCCCCTTCTGCGAGATGAGATTATAAATTGCCAGTAACTGCTCATTTGAAGGTGTGCCCTTATTAGTGTATCGCGAATTATTTACAGGCGCGGGTACGGGAGGGTCATCAAATTTACGTCTATAATTTCGTTGAAACCTAACAGGTACTTCATTTTCAGGATCGTATTGAATTCTAGCCAAATTGGACAATTTTTCAAGAAAATCATCCATAGACTGTCCCTCTTCCATTAGTCTAGTCTGGTAATTTTCTGGAGCTTTCCCTATCAGGATGTCGATAATTTCATCCTCACTTCTATGGCGATGATTTCGAAGTGATTTCGCCCATCTGGCCATTTTATTCGCCATATCTTTGAGGTCTTCCGCAGAGTTGAACTCATATCTGCAAGCTTTCATTGCTTCATTTTGAGCTCTGCGATCCCAGTAGAAGTCCAGAAATTTATTTTTCAATTCGCGGTAATTTCGTACGTTTCGTACAGTCTCAAGAAATGATTTACGAGTTTTTGTATTAATCACCCCTTTAAATGCCAGAATCTTATGTCTTTCAGCTACATTTGTTTCCGAAAAATACGCATCAAATTCGTCTAAGAATTCATGCGGAAAGTGCAGTTGGTCGTCTGTGAAAGTAATACCTGCACTTTTTATAGATCCTGCATCAATCGCGAGAGATTTAACTTTTGAGCCACTTGCCGAGGGAGTATATTGGATTTTCTCTTTGATGTTATTAATTTCTTCGACAATTTGAGCACAACCTTCGTCACGCTTTTTAGTTTCTTGACAAATTTTGTCAATTGTTTCAGAAATTCGTTGCAAGTCCAAAGTATTCCCTTTCGTGGCATTATTTGTTTCGATCAGAGCAACGCGAGTAGATTTTAATTTCTCTTTCAACTCATCAACCCAGGTTCCTGCTTCTTTTAGGTTGTTATGAGCTTGCGTCGCGAGATCAGCAAGCTTAGAGTTGACATAAATTCCAATTCCCTTTGCCTCGCATGCTACCTTTGTGGCATTTTGAATTTTATCTTTTTGATTTTCAAAATTCTTTTTCACTTCGGTATCAATTTTTTCATTCCAGTCCCAAGTTTTTTGAAAAATTGCAAATACTTGCTCGTTGGTAGTATCTTTAAAAAGTTCTGGTTCAAAGGGGCGAGAGTACTGTTGGGTACCTATCCCTTCGTCACTTGGGGTTTGTAAGTCACTCATATCCTCATATACATGCTCTTTAGCATATGCCTGAGAATGATCACTAAAGACGGAGTGAGTGGAATTTTGGCTATTTTCCTGTTCCATTTCACTGATGTTATTTAAAACCGATTTCCGATCACGTTTACGAAATTCGAAAAATTTACAAGGTTTTCTACTCACCCTACTGCGTGTGTTCAAAGCTGGAGGAGTGTTCATAGAATCACGAAATACTAAGTGTGAACGAAAGTCCAACGCGAAAGTCTAACTTGTTCAAAAGTCACACAGAGAATAGTTGAACTGATCAAATAGCTTGAGTTTATATAGTGTTTTTGGATGCCTATTTTGACAAAAAAGAGAAGTGGAAATCTGGAGGTTTGGTGGGAACTTCATTGTAGTCCTTTTCCCACAAAAGATCGTGAGAATTAAGCTCTATGTGCTTTCTCACGCTAAATTTTCTCGCTTTGGGTTATAAAAGTCTATTTCAAGCTCATTTTTCTCATTTTTGGATGAAATTTATAGCTCTGATGCATTTAGCTACTTGATTTATATTGGATCATCCCTATTTTTGACCAATAAATCCGTCAAGATGTTGTATTTTTGTCAGAAATAGTAGCAATTAATGTCTGGTATCTGCAATTTATGGTAGCAAGAATATTGTAAATGTGTAAGTTGGCTGAATTGTAAGAAACATAAATCTGTCAGAAAACAATCAAAAATATGAATTAATTGCACAAAAAATGGATCTGACTATTTAACTATTGTTAGTATGTGATTTCTATTTGGTTCTATTTGTAAGTATAGAAAAATAAAGACTGACAGAATCAATAAATTTGAGAAGTTAATTGGATTATTTTAAGGGTTGTTAGTATATGTGTAAGCATAGAACAATGAAGCTGACAGATTAATGGCTAGATTTATTGAATTTTGGAAAAATTACTCGGAGTATTTGTCTATTGTTAGTATGTACACATGCATAGAACAATCAGGCTGACAGATTAATGATTGAATTAATAGATTTTGAAAAATGAATCGGAGCATTTAGCTACTGTATTTATGTCTGTTTTCGTTTTCTTATACTTGTAGGTATAAGAATAATAAAAATGTTAGAAAAATATTGAATGGTAATAAATTGTAAAAAACTGTCAAAATGTCAAGCAGAATATTTGAATTATTGCATGTTAATATTCTCCAGTCTCCTATGTGATCAGTATAGAAAAGCAAAAAATATTAAAACGTTAATTCAATTAATTATATGGCTATTAGTATGGTTAGTTTTTACATGCGAGAAAATAAAGGTAGCCTTTATGTATCTATGCTGTATACAGTAGTCGTTTACGTATTCGTTGCCGGGCATCTATATGCTCCAGCAACCAGGTGTAATAAAGTAGTTGAATCTAGACGTTTTTATTATATCCAAAAAATAGGTAAGAAAAAATGTAATCAAATGATGACATTTTTATTATATCAAAAAGGTGTTCTCAGGTATCCGAGAAGATTCTGTATGTTTTGGTTAAATAGGTGTAATAAAGTGACCAAATAGTGATAGTTTTTATTGCTAAAGCAATAAATGTCAACGCCTTGAACGAAAGATGTTCGAGTCTCTTGCTTATTAATTTTTATGACTATCTACTGGCGCTATGATTTCGTGAGAATATTTCGGCTCGGAGATTTTAAACAAAGAATTCTATTCAAAAGTAAAGGCTCTGTAAGGCCATGGCACGTGTATGTGGCTATATGAGCTGGATACAAAGAAGATTCTCTATAGGTATGATATCTATGCATTTTATATGGAAAAAGATCGCGCTCTTTTCTACTGAGAACTTAGATATTTTTTATCCTATGATTTTTAAAAAGTTTCCTCGGAGATTTCGAGTCTTTGCAACGATCTTTTTGGGCTAGATTTTCGAAATTTTGAACTTACAGAGATTCAAAATAGAGTGAGCAGATAGATACTTTTTTACATAAAACGTAGCCAGTGTGGAATTCGATCAAATGACCCAAATCATGCAGGCTATTTGATCATTTTCTCACTGGTAACTTGAGAAGATTTTTACAGAAAGAAAATCAACGAACTATTTATAATCTGAACTTATTCCATTTTTCTACAGATTTTCGTCTGTAAAAAGGAAGAAATAAATTCGTTTCTAGGTACCTACTTGAATAAAATGAGCTAGACTGCTTATTTTACCTATACACCAAGCTGTTAAAATGTTACTAGGTACATAGAATAACTAGATTAAAGTGGCCAAAAAATTTTCATCAAAATTATGACATTTTGATGAGTTTAAAACTGGTTGGCCTCACTCAAGTTGTCATTGTACTCCATATGGGAGGAATGAGTTTGAGTGAATTTCTTCTCAACCTAACTATACTGACATTTTCGGAATTTTGAACACTTTTGCTATGAGCATAAAAAGATCAAAGTTTTATGCTTTGCTTTTTTGTGGGTAATTTTGCACTTTTCTGCCAAGTTGTCAGATTTTCATCTTCGAACTTGGCAAAAAATAGCAATTTTGCCCTGATTTTAGGTCCGAATTCGTCAGATGGCTAATCTGTTCCATTTGGAACAAAATTAGCCTCGGAAGAATTTTTTTTCTTATTTGTGTTGTATTTTCAGATTTTCGTCATCGTAACTTTCATGGAAATGTCCGAAAATACACCACAAATGTGTTAGTTAGGTCCAGAAACAAGTAAATTGATTTTAAAAATATTTAAACTATTTCGATTCGGACTTGTACTGTTACGAATCGCGAGTCAAATGGTCTTATCTAGAATTTTTTTTTTTTTTTTTTTTTTTTTTTAGTCCCTATTCTAAATTTTTGCACACAAAGGTGTTTGAAAAAATTTGTTCTATCGTTTATATAGACGTTTTTTTTTTTAAAAATTTTTTTTTTTTTTTATGCTATTTTTTGAGAATTTTTGTTTGCTATTTTTCAAAGTTAGACTCACATGATGGTAGAGTACTCACTTTAGGAGACAAACTTACCAATCGCTCATGGGGAGTACCATGATTCTCTGTGAGTAAAATATCCTTCATGAGAGTCTTATGAGAACAGCAATTTTTAGAATTTTTTGAATTTTAAAAATTTTCAAAAGTGCATAATGAATGAGGTATCACAATTCTACCGTGATTCTCAAGATGACTATCGCCCATGAGGCTAGTCAGATTTTACATCTTGCTCATTGGGAGAAGCCCTCTTGATTGGCACAATATAGCTGCGATCCTTTATCCATTACGTAAGACAGAGACTAGTTATTTTTGTGATCTCAAAATTTTATTTAGATGAAATTTTGTTTATTATTTTAAGATTAATGTTCTCTGACGATACACAGCAACTAGGGTACCGCAATTCTACCGTGATTCTTGAGATAATTGTCTCCCTTGAGGCTAGTCAGGTTTTACACCTTGCTCATGAGGAGTTTTCTCTCAATTGGCACAATATAGCTGCGATCCCCTACCCACCATGTAAGTCAGAGATTAATTTTTTACAAAGCCAGAGTTTTACGTGGATGAAATTTTGGTTATTATTTTATGAATGATATTCTCTGTAAATACACAGTGACCAGGGCATCACGATTCTACCATGGTCCTCGAGATGATTATCTCCCTCGAGACTAGTCAGGTTTTACACCTTGCTCAGCAGGGAGTTTTTTCTCGATTAGTATGATATAGCCGCAGCTACCTACCCACCATGTAGGTTAGGGAGTAGTAACCACTTTCGTTTTTTAAAAGAATTTATTATTTTGACTCGGACTTGTATTTTTACAAATCATGAATCGAAAAGTATTTTAGAATCTTTTCCTGCCCCTATTCGCAATTTATGCACGAAAGAGTGTTTGGAAAAATTCATTTTATGTACATAGAAATATACTACATTATTTTAGCATTGTGTTAGTAAGCATTATGTACTGAAACTTTTCTCACTAAAATATGAGCTATCATTTTACCCAAAGACCTATCTACGAGACTTCAAGGCAAAAAACGTATTTTTAGTGGGATACAAGAATTTAAAAAAAATCAAAACGAAAAAAAAATCAAAAATTTTGGAAGGTTATAATTTAGATTAATTCAAAACGTAATTTTTAGTTTGAATAATGCTCATTTTTCAAGAGCTTTTTGAATTCAAGAAAGTTCAAAAATTAATTTTTTAAGATACAGTGGCCTTTGAGTTCAAAGGTCAAAGGCTTATCATTGAAACGTAATTTTTTAGCTTGAATTATGCTCGTTTTTCGAGCTTTTTGGATTCAAGAAAGGTCAAAATTTAATTTTTGTAAGACACTGTGGCCTTTGAGATTCAAAGGTCAAAGGCTTATCCTTGAAACGTAATTTTTGGCTTGAATTATGCTCGTTTTTCGAGCTTTTTGGATTCAAGAAAGGTCAAAATTTAATTTTTGTAAGACACTGTGGCCTTTGAGATTCAAAGGTCAAAGGCTTATCCTTGAAACGTAATTTTTGGCTTGAATTATGCTCGTTTTTCGAGCTTTTTGGATTCAAGAAAGATCAAAATTTAATTTTTGGTAAATTTAAATTTTTTAGTTTATGAGTTTTCGAAGATTTGTGGCATGTATGATTTTTTCTAGAGAGGTTCATCCACGTCAGGCGCCAGACTAAGTGATTAGTCAATTTTGACATGCAACATATCTTGGAAAATCATGTTTTTTCACTCGAATTGTGTTCTTTAGGAGAACCATTTGGAATTCGAGTTTGACAAAATTTGAAAAAATCGAAAAGTTTGAAGATTTTGGAAAAAATTTAGATTTTTAAGGGTGGGTATTTTAGTAAGTCGGACTGAAAATTTTGCAATTTTCGGAAGAATTACGCGGAAGTTAGGCGCCAATATGATAGAGTGAGATCAGGCATGATTGATATAGATGGTTATTATCATAATTCCTACCTACGTGATTGAGTCAAGAAATATTCCCTAAGGTAGTGAATTTACGCCTCGCCAGGTTAGCTCAAAATATCGGAGAGGTTTCAGTCATGCAGCTCATTCTTCACAGAAATAATCTCTAATTACCAATAAAACTCATATTAATTACACTAAAGTGATAATATGTTTATTGTTAATCAGAAATAATGAAATCAAATACATATTAAAATGGGTATAAAGATCAAAGAGTATAGAATAACTATAGAGTTATTTTATAATAGGTACATGCACAAGCTTATACCATACGACACGCGTTAGTTAATTACAGAGGATGGGTAATTAAGTACCCTAGAAATTGCATGCAATTTCGGAAATAGTGGTGAAGTTACTCACCAAGGCTCACATAATGTCCGCTTCTACTGTCTCTTTCAGGGTGGCTCACTAATACTAGGCCGGTCGACAGCAATGTATTACACGAGGTACCTATTCTTCTAGGATAATCATCGATGGCCAGCATAATCGGATGATTTCCGGTGTGAACGCGATTAATTATGTATACGATAATGTAAATCACGAAAACGAGAAACATATTAACCACTAAAAGTGGGCGAAGATTGAATAAAAGGGATGAACGCCCTATAGAGGACTTCATCTACTCGTATCTACATAAGTACACTTTTTGACCAAGAACCACTCTTCGCGACGAGCTTTGTTCAAGTTCAACTTGATTAAAATACATCTAGTTTGGCTCGCGTCCGTGTTGCTCTATTTATACTATTTTTGGGTGCATCGGATGCGTTCTATGCGTTTGCTGCGCGCGATTACGTTATAGCTACGTAGTAGGAGTAGCACAGTAGTAGGAGTTAACACATTACCGAACTTGCAGTTTAAGGGAGTTATTTTATTCATCATCTCTATGGTGATGATTAATTTAATCATCGCTTAGGCGATGAAGGCATATTTCCTCATATCATACTTACTTTTTTAAAAAAAGCATAAATCACCAGAATAGTCAATTTTGGATTTTCAAAAATTCGCCAAAAATCGAAAAATGAACTTGGGCATCCGAAAATTTGGATTTGGGGGTTTTAGAACATGCTCTTTTCAAAAATCGCGGTCCCGTTCAAATCGGAGGCGGACACCTCAAGAGGTTCCCTTGTCAGGTATGAAACAAATTTGATCTATTCAGATCAGGCCTGATCCAATAGGTTTCTCATATTGAATCTAATCATGCCTGAACTGACTCAATCCTATCAATATCTTGATGGTCAGATGTCTACATCTGATCAGAGCCAATCACTTTCTGGTAGGAATATGAGAAAGTCATAATTTCTAAAATACGTACTTATGTTTTAAAATTCGATTTATACGAAACTGTGAATTTGCATTCCGCCCTCATGTCTAGATATTTACTTACTCATTTATATTTGACTTTTACTCACTCGATCATTACGATTTTAGGTTCAAATTACACTTGTGGGAAGTCAAGACGTACCTGGAAATGGATGAAACTCAACGTGCTCTGATAACCCTGCAAGAATTATCAGCGATCACCGTTGCTCGGGAAATATGGCGCTGCGAAGTGAATAATTACCGTACAAATAACGAATTGGAAAAACTCACTCCGAAAAAGCTAAGCATTTCGTTAAAGTCGAAATTTCCCGATTTACCTACTGCGATTGATTATATGATAGCGAAATATGTAACAAAATTTGGTCTTTCGGCGGAAAATTGGCTCGAGCAGCATTACAAAAGAGTATTCTTTTTTCATTACGGTCATCAGAACTATGTTTTGGAAGACTTCGATGATTTTGTGTGCAATTACAAAGGCACTATTGATTATGTCGAGACAGCCAAACGTATGATGCGTTGCAATAAACTCGGCGATGTCGAGAAATTTAAAATAGCGTGCACGTATTTCTTCGAAGAAGACATCAGACGAATTTGGCCATTCGTGTGCAAAAAGATGGGTCGGAATAATATTAAATTACGCAATTGCCCTCAATTATATTATTGGATTTGCTGTCTCAGAAACGAGCTGGATAAAATACCTACTTCGCATCATCAAACTGTCGATGAAGCAATGTTTGATCGTTACATGCCTTATAATGGACCATCGCTAGAATATTTTTGGGATCGTATATCCTACCAGTACCAAATTCATAGCGCTGCGCGACTTGTTCAGCTTAAAGATGAATTTACGATTCGGTTCATTTTAACAAAACTCGATTACCAGCAGCTCTATGAATTTGTCAACATGAAAGGCTGCGATCTGATCTGTGATCTGTTAAGAAAACGTTATTTCGAAGCCGAGTTTGTACTTGAAGTCTGGATGTGCATGAGAAACGTTATGGATGAGGGTAATTTCACAAAACTAGTCGTGGATATGTTAGACACTGAGAGTACGCGTCCATACGCCAAAAAAATAAAAAACACTCATAACGATCATAAGAATTGGTTACGTCTATGTCGTGAATTATGGCACAGTGCTCCTCATGATTTGAGACAATCAGCCATCAAGAACATATCAACCAACTTGAAGCTGTTCACTTCATTTCGTAGTAAAGCTCGCAATGAATCCTCAGTGTTGCTGTTAACTATTCTCGAGTGTGCAACTCTCGATGAGAGAAGCTCATTTTGGACTAACTGCTGGCGTAATCTGATCCTAGGCAAAAATACCGAAGATCTGCCGCGAATAATGGAGATGTGTTTCGAAAACGTCGATGCAATTATTCAATACAAAGAGAACGTCATGTCAACAAGTGAACATGTGCAGAATCTCTGTGCCGAGTTATTAAAGAAGTTCGAGTTTGAAAAATTAAATGAAATGGTGGATTTTTGTTGTCCTAACGCGGAAACATCTATGCATTTCAAACAACAATTACTCCAATCAATTGCACTCAAAGATAAATGTTTTTTCAGGATTTGGATTATGATTTATAATAACGCAACACAATTTGAAAACTTCATCAACGATGTTTATGAAAATAGTGACCTCGCTACAGATTACAAAAATCAATTTCTTATGTGGCTGCTCGCAAGCGAACGCGATTTAAACGAGTGGGTTTATTGTATATTAGACTTCGAGTGGAAAGAATTTCCGAAATTTTTTGAAACATTTGTTTCAACGGAGCAAGCAATGCTGGAGATGAAAACGCGTGTAATTGATTGTATCAAAATATGTCCTAGACAGAGTATGCGTGACATGTTTTATAAACCTATTTTCGATCAGTTATTGTTGTGGTGTTTGGGAAACAACAAGGAAGTTGAAAAATTCAAGCAAGCAAACAATATTGTGAGTAATTCGAATTTGCTCAACTAACGTGGAAAAATGTTGCTCGATTTTTCCGATGATCACTTCCAATAGATATGAAGACTTTTTTCAATTTTTTTGTGATAGTTTTTAGTCGAGTTATATTGAAAACTAGTTTTATTATTACCTATAGGCATTGACATTGTAAGAGTATAAGTAAGCCTTTCTGTGTTAGTCCTCAATAAACGTTATTAATAAATAATCGAAAACATTTGAAATTTGAAATGTGTACGTTTTCATATCCTAATCCTTGTATTGTTATTACTTTTTCATCAGAAAAACACTCAACACCACTGAATAGTTTTGTTGTCTCCCCTTCCCCCTCACGCCATTGAAAAATAGGACTCGAACCACTGCTTAAACACTATAGGGGAGGAATTAAAACAAAACCAAAATCTATACTTACATTTTTACCTTCTAATTCTTGGATCAGGTGCATTTTTATTAGAAAAACACTGCTTATACCTATAGGTAAGTATTTAATAGTTTTACTCACCTCCTTCTTTCATCATCGTAACACGTGATTAAAAAGTGGAACTTGAGTTATTTCAAAAAATAAGCGAGTGTAAAATAAAATTGATTTTTCACATTTTAATCTCGTTGGATAGGGTCCATTTTCATCAATCAAATCTGTACTACAAATATGTAAATAAGTCCCTTTCCTTCCTGAATGATGAAATAGTGAAACTTGTCCTCTCCCCTTAAATTTCTGAAAATACTTACTTACCTCATTGAATGTACATATGTGACCGTCCGCGATAAAACCGACCATCCGTCGCAAAAAATCGACAATTTTTTTTTCGCGAATTTTTGTTCCCCAAACCATTTAAGGCCCAAAAATAGGCGAAAAAACATTTTCGTTTTTTTGCGACGGATGGTCGGTTTTATCGCGGACGGTCACATATATAAATTCTGGCACAGAAATTAAAAATTAAAAAAAAACATATCAAAATAAGGGGGTGAGGGTTCTTAAAAACGAAATTATTTTGGAGATATTCCTGACAAAGAAATTGAAAATTGAAAAAAAAATCTTTTTGTTATTCATTTAGGTCGTTTTTTTGATCTTTTTCTCACATTTTACCAGTATTGTTTGATTATTTATCTATTCAAAAATAGGTACTGGGAAATTTAAGATTTTGCTGAATGCTGTAGATCGTCTGGAAATCATGGAATTTGGTTCAGAGGAGTCCATATCATTGATTTTTACTTATAGTTTCAGTTTAAATGGAAGAGCCCTACATGCCTTTAAAAAAGAAAAATCGTGAATTGCAAAAAATCACTGTTTTGTGATTTTTGAAAATTCGTTAAAAATTTAAATACCGATTCAGGCAGCTGAGAGGTTGTGGGGGCTTTAGTTCGTGGTCTTCCCTAAAGTCACATTTTTTTCTTTTAAACCGAGATAAACATCGAGTGGTTTAGGTGAACAATTTTCCTGGCATCGTGATAAATAAGCCAATTTATTGTACTCTCTAAATTTAAAGCAGTCAAATTTCACTGCTTAGCAGTCAAGACATTTTGCCTTTTTAGAGCAATAGTTTTTTTTACTGCAAAACAGTGAAAAATTACTGAATTGGTCAGTCAAAATGATTTTTTACTGACCAATTCAGTAATTTTTCACTGTTTTGCAGTAAAAAAAACTACTGCTTTAAAAAGGCAAAATGTCGTGACTGCTAAGCAGTGAAATTGACTGTTTCAAATTTAGAGAGTAGATAAATTTCAAGATTTTTTGATACTATGTAAGTACTCCTATATTCAAATGTGTGGGATGGCGTTATTGCAAATCAATATTTGAGATTATTCGGAATGAATTTTTTTGTGTGAGTTTGTATCAATTTTTTTAAAGTATGTACCTACATAATTTTGAATCAATTTCTTTGACAAAATATTTTTCAAATCAGCCCAAAAATGAAGTGTCCAACACGCAAACGATCGAAGTGGCCAACTCGGAAACATAGCGACTAACTAATTAATTTAAAATGATTATGTGACACTAAACCAAACAATGTGACCAATATACCTTCACTTGAAATAAATAAAACTGTAAAAACGAACAGTGTTGAGCTACACTCTTTTGTAGCATGCTCTGCATCCCTTAACCTTTGTTCACAGTTGACAGACTCGTAGTCCAACATCTACCACTTCTTCCCCTTTCACCTTCGCCTTCTAAACGGAACCAGATCTACTTGGGTAGTGTAGGTAGTCAAGTATTGTGTGGTCTTTTTGTTAGGTATTGTTAGATACATTTTAACGTGGTTTGGTTAATCACGTCACACGTGTTCGTTCTTTCTGATAAAGTGGAGAGATGTTGGAACTATTTTTTGTGTACGTAATGATTATTAATATTAACAACATTTCCAAGTAAAATATAGTGAACGATTTCAAGTCTTCCTGGCTGTTGAATAATTTGGTGAGTATTTATTTAGATATTATTTAAAGTTTTTCTAAACCACGTTTCATTAGATTGTGTAACCGCGACCAAACTATCAATAATCGCGAGTTTCCGTCTGTTTCGCCACAGTTGAGCGTCACGTGGCAAAAATATTGCTGAAAATTACATCATAATATATCGAATTTTACGATTTATTGAATGGTATTTTGTATCGAAGCATTAGAAAAATTGCTGCCAATCACCAAAAAAATCGTGAAATTTTTACTACATAATTTCGCAAAAATTGCGTATAAAAACATTTGAATTATAAAACTTTAGGTAGCAGTAAAAATTTACATTGTTTAATCTGTTGAATAAAATTTAGCAAACACTACTTGTAATGTCTAGGGGGAAAAAAAAGAGAGAATGAAGAAATATAACTTTTTACTAACAAGGGAACCCTTGAGGTGTCACACTCCGATTTGAACTGGACCGCGATTTTTGGAAAGAGCATAGTCTAAAACCCCCAAAACCAAATTTTCAGCTAACCAAGTTCATTTTTAGATTTTTGGCGAATTTTTGAAAATTCAAAATTGACTGTTTTTGGCGATTTATGCTTTTTTTAAAAAAGGTACGTACTTGATCAATAAAAATGGTCAAAATAAATCCCAAAACTGATATCAATTACCCAAATCCAAATTTCACCATCTCCAGGATTTCTGAAGCCTCCAGAGCGATTGTTCAATTTCTCCAAAATTTTGAATTTGAACCGATTTAGAGAGTGAAACCTCAGTCAAGAGTGGTTTTTTGACCAGGTTTTTTCAAAATTAAAAAATTCAAAAAAATAAAAGTTTCTCGTTTGTGTGGAAATTTTGAAATTCTCGCGAATCACTGTATTTTGTCCGTAACTAATCCCCCAAATCAAAATTTCACAATTTCCAGCCATTCTGGAGCCTCCAGCGCGATTTTCAATTTCTTCAGAATTTTGAATTTGCTCCAGAAGGCGTGAATATGCAGTTGGGCAGCTAAAAATCGAGTTGTGTATTATACTCGACTTGTTTAACGAGTTTATCTACATTTGAGCCGATTTTGAAAGTGACACCTCAAGAGTGGTTTTTTGAGCTATCACTCTCGCTCCAAAACGGCTGGAAATGGTAGAATTTGCGCTCCGGGGGTTAGTTCTTGAATAAATACAGCGATTCGCACAAATTTCAAAAATTTCCTCACAAACGGTTATCTTTTGATTTTTGGGATTTTTTAATTTTGAAAAAAGCTGGTCAAAAAACCACTCTATAGTTTTGTCATCTTCCGTCTCCCCCTCTTTGAAAGCAAGACTTGAACCATTGCTTTAACATTATTTTGAGAGCAAGAATGCTAATTTTTCATGTTTTCGCGTTCTAGTCGCGTGTCACATTTTTTTTAAATGGGAGATAAATATCTGGAGTGGATTAGGTGAACCATTTTCCTGACGTCGTGATAAATAAGCTACTTAATTTATTGTAGACAAATTTCAAGATGTTTTGAAACTACTCAAGTACTCATGTATCGAAATGTGCGAGATAAATAAGTAGAGGTAGGTAAACCAAAATTTCATAATCACCAAGTGAAATTTTTTCAACTCATTTGCTTGTCAACTTAACGTTTTTTAAATGTTTGCCTTTCACACAACGCATAGCATTGATTCCATAATTACGATTCTAGGTCCGAATAGAACTGGAAATGGATCAAATGGCTACTCAACCTGCTCTGATAACCCTGCAAGAATTATCAGCCATTGCCGTTGCTCTGGAAACATGGCGCTGCGAAGTGAATAATTATCGTACGAATAACGAATTGGAAAAACTCACTCCGAAAAAGCTAAGCACTTCATTCAAGTCAAAATTTCCCGATTTACCTACTGGGATTGATAATACAATAGAGAAATATGTAACAAAATTTAGTCTTTCGATGGAAAATTGGCTCGAGCAGCATTACAAAAAAATATTCTTTTTTCATTACGGCCATCAGAACTATGTTTTGCAAGACTTCGATGATTTTGTGTGCGATTACAACGGCACCCTCGATTATGCCAAGACAGCCGAACGTATGATGCGTTGCAATAAACTTGGCGATGTCGAGAAATTTAAAATAGCGTGCACGTATTTCTTCGAAGACGATATCAGACGAATTTGGCCATTTGTTTGCAAAAAGGTGGGTCTGAGTAATATTGAGTTGGGCAATTGCCCTCAGTTATATTATTGGGTTTGCTGTTGCAGAAATGAGCTGGATAAAATACCTACCTCGGAGGATCAGACTGTCGATGAAGCAATGTTTGATCGTTACATGCCTTACAATATACCATCGCTGGAATATTTTTGGAATCGTATATCCTACCAGAACCAAATTCAAAGCGCTGCGCGACTTTATCAGCTTAAAGATGAATTCGTTATTAGGTTCATTTTAACAAAACTCGATTACCAACAGCTCTACGAATTTGTCAACACGAAGGGCCGTGTTATGATCTGTGATCTGTTAAGAAATCGTTATTTTGAAGACGAGTTTGTACTTGAAATCTGGATGTGCATGAGAAACGTTATGAATGAGGGTAATTTCACAAATCTAGTCGTGGATATGTTTGACACTGAGAGTACGCATCCATACACTAAAGAAAAAAACGATTATAAGAATTGGTTATGTCTATGTCGTGAATTATGGCACAGTGCTCCGCATGATTTGAGACAATCAGTCATCAAGGACATAATATCATCCAACTTATATCTGTTCACTTCTTATCGTAGAGTTGATGGCGATGAATCTTCAGAGTTGCTGTTGACTATTCTCGAGTGTGCAACTTTCGATGAGAGAAGCTCATTTTGGACTAACTGCTGGCGTGATCTGATCCTAGGCAAAAATACCGAAGATTTGCAGCAAATAATGGAGATGTGTTTCGAAAACGGCGATGCAATTATTCAATTCAAGGAGAACGTCATGTCACCGAGTGAATATTATGTATGGAATCTCTTTGTCGAGATTTTAAAGAAGTTCGATTTTGAAAAATTAAATAATTTGGTGGATTTTTGTTGTCCTAACGCGGAATTATCTAGACATTTTAAACAACAATTATTGCTTCAATCACGCGTATTCGATGACAAATGTGATCTCGAGATTTGGCTTACTATGGATAATGACACAACACAATTTGAAAAGTTCATCGACGATGCTTATGAAAATAGTGACCTCGCTACAGATTACAAAAATCAATTTCTTATGTATCTGCTCGGAAGCGAACACGATTTACGCGATTGGATTTTTTCTGCGTTGGAGTGCAATTGGAAAGAATTTCCGAAATTCATTGAAACGTTTGTTCCAACGGAACAAGCAATGTGGCGGATGAAAACGCGTATAATTGATAGTATCAAAAAATTTTCGGGATCTAGTACGTTTACTATGTTTTATTATAAACCAGCTTTCGATCATTTATTGTTGTGGTGTTTGGGGAACAATGAAAAAGTTGTAAAATTCAAGCAAGCAAACAATATTAGGAGTTATTCGAATTTGCTCAACTAACATGGAAAAATGTTGCTCAATTTTTCTCGACGATATATATTCCAATATGTATATTTAAAGACTTTATTTAATTCTTTCGAAAGAAACTCTTATTTATTTGTATGTATGTACTTACTTGTAGGTAAACATTTTTTTGTGATAGTTTTTAGTTACCTAAGTTATAATACCTATTGAAAAATAGTTTTATTACCTAGGCATTGAAATTGCATAATGCCTCTCTGTTAGTACTCAATAAACATGCAATAAAAACTTGTAAACATTTGAAATTTTTAACGTGTACGTTTTTACATCCGTGTCCTCGTAGAAACATACTTAGTACCTACATTTTCATCTGAAAAACACTCAACATAGAGCAGGCAAATAGCGGTTTTAAAAAGGAAAAAATTGGCACATTAATTTTTTCTTCGGGAATGTGTTCAGATGAATCCCCTGAACTACCAAAAAAAAACCGACCCTCCTAACCCTGGAGCTAATTTTTTTAGGGGGCTAAAACCGGTTCCGATTCACGTTTTTTGCGATTTACTCCGGAAATATTAGGTTTACGATAAAAACTACCATGACTGAAAATATTCCCCTTCAAATTCTCGACAATTTGATACTACGCTCGATACCCATCCCTCAAAAGGGGTGTCCATAAATAGGGGTGGAAAGTGTTAGTGTTTCAAAAAAAGTCAGTCCAATAAATTAATCAAAGTTACCACTTAATATCATTAGTTTTTGCTCATTTTTTTTTTTTACAAAGTCTACTCACCCAACTATTAATCACACCACCATTGATTGGTCTTCAACCCTCCCATGGGGTTGGTGGGGGATGCTTGATTTTTCAAGTAACACACAACTAAATCATGTATTTGAAAAACGAATCTGGAAATGCGATATATCGAATAGTATGTTATCGAGGTCGCTGAATACGAATATCAACTTATTTTCTGGGTTCAACTCCTCAAAGCCCCTCTGTGCCCCAAAAAGGGGGTCAAAATTTTGAAAAATCGTGAATAGTCGAGTGATATATCAAATGGTATGTTTTCGAGATCGCTGAGTACGAATATGAACTTATTTTTAGTGCCCAACCTCCCAATGTCCCTCTGTGCCCCAACAAGGGGGCCAAAATTTCAAAAAGTCGAGTGATATATCGAATTTTTTTGAAACACTTACTCTTTCCACCCCTATTTATAGACACCCCCCTTGAGGGATGGGTATCAAGCGTAGTATCAAATTGTCGAGAATTCGAAGGGGAATATTTTCAGTCATGGTAGTTTTTATCGTAAACCTAATATTTTCGGAGTATAATCGCAAAGAACGTGAATCGGAACCGGTTTTAGCCCCCTAAAAAAATTAGCTCCAGGGTTAGGAGGGTCGGGTTTTTTTGGTAGTTCAGGGGGTTCATCTGAACACATTCCCGAAGAAAAAATTAATGTGCCAATTTTTTCCTTTTTGCCCTCGCTTTTCTACGTTATTTTCCTGCTCTAACAGTCAACACCACCGAATAGTTTTGTCGTCTCTCTTCCCCTTTCGCCATTGAAAAGTATCCGACGGTGCCAAGTATTTGCCATAAATGTGCCATGCCACATGTCACATAATAGAGCATATAAATTTCGTTTATCATGCAACATTAATGTAACATGAGCAGAGGCCTTTTTCATTGGCATATCTATGATACATTTCTGCATCATGTTAAATTTTCATAAATGGCACATGAAAAACGAAATTTATAGGCTGTATTATGTGACATGTGCCATGGCACTTTCTAAGTACAATTTCATGTTACATAAATTTTATCCCTCCCAAGTGACCAAAATGTTGCATGAAAAACGAAATTTATATGCTCTATTATGTGCCATCAGCTATGGTACATTTCTGGCCTGATCTCATGTCACATAAATTGTGTACTTTCCAGGTGACAAAAATGTTGCATGAAAAACGAAATTTATATGCTCTATTATGTGCCATTAGGTATGGCACATTTCTGATCTGATCTAATGTCACATATGTGGGCATTCAAAGTGCCTAGTGCACCATATTTTTATCACAGAGTATTCATCAAGATATCATACCAAAGTCACATTAATGTCACATTTATGGCACTTTATTAATTTTAGCAGTATTTATTAATTAACTATTTTTATTAATTATTAATTCAAGTTTTTTCATCATTTATAGCTGTATTACCATTCTTAACATATTTATTTATGAGATACTTTTCTGGAACATGCTTCAATTTTTAATAAATTTTCTGCCGGACGGAGGATTCGAACCTGGGACCTCTGGATTACTGAGCACAGATTAGTGCAGCTAGCCACCCTGTGAATATTTCATATAAGGACAAAAGTGGAATATAATTGTTACTGTCCTCATAATTTGTTACATATACATGCCATTAATGCCACAATTTTCCTTTTCACATAATTCTAAGGGATTTATGGTGATTTTATCAGAGGTACTGTTGATATCATTTTCATCATGGCATAAATGAGTGTCCTTTCATGACTTATTGCTGAAATGATATACTTATCACTTTGTTTGGTATATTTTTATGAGCTTTTTTTAAGCACTTTTATGATACAATATAAAAATTGAAATTATGGGACATAAAAATGTAATTTTATTTGGTTTAAATTTGCTGCAAAGTTGAACAATTTCCTGCAGATTATTTTGATGGCTTACTGATAGCACATAAATGTTTCTTTTGGAAGTGCCATTATAAGCACTTGCTTATGGCACTTTATTGATACAATAAAAAAACAATAAAAGAGGAACATTGATGAAAACTGAAAATTTGATCTTAATGTACCTATGTGTTGAGTATAAAAACTGCACAATTTCCAAAGAGTCATTATATGGCATGTTGATTAGACATTGAAATTTTTGTTGCAAGTGCAATTTTATGCACTTGATTCTGGTACTTTTATGATACAGTAAAACAGTGTAAATGATGGTACATAAAAGAGAAACATTCATGAACGCTGAAAAATGTGGTCTTTGTGTGCTGTAAAACTGAAAAATGCTCATGTGTCATTTTATGGTTTGCTCATGAGACACTAACGTTTCTTCTGCAAGTGCAATGTCATGCACTTGCTTCTGGCACTTTTATGATACAATAAAAGAATGAAAGTTATGAGAGATAAAAGAGAAATGTTGGTAAGAACTGAAAATTTGACCTTAATATGTCATAAAAAATTCACTATTTCCAAAGAGTCATTGTAAGGCATGTTGATTGGACATAAATGTTTTTTTGGCAAGTGCAATTTTATGCACTTGATTCTGGCACTTTTATGATACAATAAAACAGTGAACATGATGGGACATAAAAGAGAAACATTCACGAAAGCTGAAAATGTGGTCTTTGTGTGCTGTAAAACTGAAAAATTTCTAATGTGTCATTTTATGGTTTGCTGATGAGACACTAATGTTTCTTTTATGAGTGCAATTTTATGCACTTGCTTCTGGCATTTTTATGATACAATAGAAGAATGAAAATTATGAGGCATTAAAGTGTGACATCAATAACAACTAAAAATTTGTCCTTTATGTGCATTAAGGCACACAACTTCCTGCAGAACTGTGTTTGTCATACTGCAAGCACTTTCATTTCACTCTGAAATGATATTTTTTCAGAGCCATTACAATTGGCATTGTTTTGTAATTTGCTGATATGACATACATGTTACTTTTTTAGAGCAATTTTATATACTGCTGTAAAGTAGCTTTATGTTATCTTATGTGGAGTGCAATTATGGGATAGATCAAAGTCCCTTATATGTGAATATAAACTGTGACATTAATGTGACGTTGAACCACATGCTTTGCTGCATGACATGATAATGTCACATTTCTGAACCATTTCAGGTAGTTTTTCATGTGCTATTATTATGGGTCATAATATAGCATTAGATGAAAATCTATAATGACACATTTGTAGGTGGCATTATGAGTACTAAGATGATTGCTCATATTGGTAACAATAAAATGACACAATTCATGCCATGCCATTTTCAAGTCACATTTTTATCCACTAAAAATGGTACTGAAATGTGACCTTTTAAAATCACATTCATGCCACCAGAATATGGTTTGATTTGTTACAATTGAAGCACAATTTTAATGGCATGACATAATTGTAACATTTTTCTGTTACATACCTTGTGCAATTTTTAGAGCATATCAATGTAGAGTCATGAAATGGCGAAATTATGTCACTTTTATGAGCCTAGAGTGCCATAAAATTTCGTTTTTGGCACCGCCGGATATATTCGAGCCACTGCTTAAACACTGGATCAAAATTAAAACAAAACCAAAATATTTAAATTTTTACCTTGTACCTAATTATTGAAATATCGGGCGCATTTTCATTTTAAAAACACCCCTTTCTCTCATCAACGTGCTGAAACGTGATGAAAAAGAGGAACTTGAGGGAATCCAAAACAATAAGTGAATGCAATAAAGTTAATTTTTCATGTTTTCACGTTTTAATCTCGTTGGATTGGGTCCATTTTTTTCAATCTAATGTGTACTACGAGATAGTCCCTCTCCTTCTTGAATGATGAAATGAGGAAACTTGTCCCTTCTCCTTTAAATTTCTAAAAATATTTATACCTACCTCATTGAATGTAGGTAGATGAATTATGACATAGAAATAAAGAAAAACTTTTTCCGAAGTAAGAGGCCGGGCGTTCTTGAAAAAGGGATCAAAACTTCAAATTTGCATAAGTTTACGTAACTGGGAATGACTTGAAAAAAACATTATGTGGACAAGTTGCCTGTCTTTAACATTTAAGGGACAAGTGAGCTTTGAAAAAACAATATTGATAAAAACGTAGTCCATTTTTTACCTTGAGAATGGGTAGTACTCTGGAAAATAAACAAATTTTGTCATTATGAATTTTTGCATAGCTTTGAAATTGAAAGGGCCAGAAATATTTGTTTCTTCCGAAATATTTCTCACTCCTTCAATTTCAAAGTTAGGCAAAAATTCATATTTACAAAATTTGTTTATCTTCCAAAGTACATGTCAGAATTCATCTACCTACATTCAATGAGATAGGTAAGAAGTATATTTTTAGAACTTTAAGGGAGAGGGGACAAGACTCGCAGTCCAACATCAACCACTTCTTTCCCTTTCACCCTCACCCTCTAAACACTAAACTGCTTTTTCAATGTATCTTTCATCCCTTTCACAGGTATTATTCTCTTGAACCAGATCTACAATTCTTACTTGTGTATTTCTACGTCTTTTCCTCATTAGTACTAACTAGTATGGTCTTTTTTTTATTGTTTGGTTTATCACATGTTCGTTCTTCGTTCTTTCTGCATAAATGTGACTTTTGTGTGAGAAAATATTATTTTTTGTTATTTCTACTTACGTTGTACATATGAGACGATCATTGATGTTAACAACATTTTCAAATTTCAGGTGAAATATCTCTAATTATTGAACGATTTCAAGTCTTCCTGGCTGTTGAATATAATTGGTGAGTACTTATTTAGATATTATTTAAAGTTTTTCTAAACTACGTTTTACTTGATTGTGTAGCCGTGACCAAACTATCAATAATCGCGAGTTTCCGTCTGTTTCGCCACAGTTGAGCGTTATTTGACGAACATACATACGTAATGCTAAAAAACACATCATAAATGTCAAATTTTAATTTTACGATTTATTCAATGGTATTTTGCATCGAAGCATTAGAAAAATTGCTGCAAACCACCGAAAAATGGTGAAAATTTTTGCTAACTTAGCACAAGTTGCGTATATAAAAACGTAAAACTTGCTAAAATTACTTCAAACTTATAAAAAATAACTTAGAACTGATAATTTGAGCAAAATTTTATGAAAATTGCGCGAATTATAAAACATTAGGTTCAGGTAGCAGTAAAAAGCATCGTTTTATCTGTTGAATGAAATTTTGCTAAAATTAAACAAAAAAAATGAGAATGAAGAAATATAACATTTTACTTCGTGGGTCATTCCACGTCAATTAGACCAAGAAGTGGCGGGGGGCTCGGCAATTTTTTTGAAATTTTTCCTGTTGAAAGACCTTCCGAAGGGATGGCCAATGGCGCAAATCGCAGCCCCGTAGCCCATTTTTAAAGGCAGCCAGGGGGTGTCAAAGTTTTCAGTGGACTTAAAAATATCATCTATTTCAGCAGTGGATTACTCAATAACCGTGATACCTACCAAAATGTAAGTTTTTCCCATAGTCAAGGGTCTTGAAAGGCTTTTTGGTGATATCATAAAAATCAGGGTTGCCACTTTTTTTTGTACAAAAAATTAGCTCGAAAAGGTTCAAAACGTAGTTTTCATATAGTTCCGACTATCAAAAATTCTGAAAAAAATACATTATGGCCAACTTTTATGCTGAACAACATATTAAAAAATTGGGATGGCACTATGTCGCAAAGTCGATTTAAAAAAACTCAAAGTTTTCAAAAAAATACGATTTTTTAATTTAAAACACGAAAAAAGTTTTGATTGGTAATGTTGACCCATTTGACCTCTATTTTTACGTATATTCGTTGAAAAAGTTGAAAAAACCCTTTCACTCGATGAAACAAACTCATCACAAAAAAATCACAAACACGAAAAAATTCAATTTTCAATTTCAAACATCAAAAAAAGTTTAAATTTATTCAGTTGTCATATTTTGACCTCTTTCTGACGTATTTCATGAAAAAGTTGATAAAAATTACACTCACAACAAAAAAATAAGAATTCGTTCATTTTTTGAATCTTTTCGAATTTTGATTTTTTTGTGAGGAAAAATTTCAAAAAAATCGCCAAACTCCCCTACCACTTCTTCGTCAAATTGATGTGGAATGACCCTCGTAAGAATTGTCGAATGTGATAAAGTTGGTAAAATTGAGGCACATAATTGAAATAAGTAACAATTGCTTGAAACATTTTCTGGGTGTTATTATCTGGACAATTCAGAAAAATGGGAAAAGTAAGGGAATTTTACCCTTCTGAAGAAATTAAAATTTTTCACTCTAAGGACAGAGAATTTTATAAAATTAACTACCTACCGATCTAATTGGATATAACTCCCAAACTTTTTTTATTGTGATAAGTTTTTAACGTGAGTCATTATGAAAAAAAAAAAGATTTGAGCCTGCAGGCTACGAGTAACTGAAATATTAGCCCGTTCCCCTGAATTTCGAAATGTGTACGTTTTAACATCCTAATCCTTGTATGTATTTATTAGGTATATTTTCACCAAACACTACTCAATAGTTTTTCACCTCCCCCCCCCCTTTGAAAGTAAGACTTGAGCCATTGCTTTAACATTTGTGAGAGCAAGAACGCTAATTTTTCATGTTTTTCCGTTCAAGTCTCGTGCAACTTTTTTTTTTTAAATGCGAGATAAAAATCGGAAGTGTGATAAATAAGCTAATTTAATGTAAGTAGTCAAAATTCAAGAGGTTTTGAAACTAATCAAGATACCTACCTACTCATATAACTATCGAAATGTGTGAGATGAATACGTAGGTTTTTTTCATCTACCAATTTGCTTGTCGACTTCACGTTTTTTAAATGTTTGCCTTTCACACAACGCATAGCATTGATTCCATAATTACGATTCTAGGTCCGAATTACAGTTGAGCCGAGTGAAAAACTGGAAATGGATGAAATGATATGTGACATGACTGATGCTACTCAACCTGCTCTGATAACCCTGCAAGAATTATCAGCGATCACCGTTGCTCGGGAAATATGGCGTTGCGAAGTGAATAATTATCGTAGGAATAACGAATTGGAAAAACTCACTCCGAAAAAGTTAGGCACTTCATTTAAGTCGAAATTTCCCGATTTACCTACTGCGATTGATAACATGATAGAGAAATATGTCACAAAATTTGGTCTTTCGATGGAAAATTGGCTCGAGCAGCATTACAAAAGAGTATTCTTTTTTCATTACGGCCATCAGAACTATGTTTTGGAAGACTTCGATGATTTTGTTTGCGATTACAACGGCACTATTGATTATGTCAAGACAGCCGAACGTATGATGCGTTGCAATAAATTCGGCGATGTCGAGAAATTTAAAATAGCGTGCACGTATTTCTTCGAAGACGATATCAGACGAATTTGGCCATTCGTGTGCAAAAAAGTGGGTCTGAATAATATAGAGTTAGGCAATTGCCCTCAGCTATATTATTGGATTTGCTGTCTCAGAAATGAGCTGGATAAAATACCTATCTCGGCGTATCAAAATATCGATGAAGCAATGTTTGATCGTTACATGCCTTACAATAGACCATCGCTGGAATATTTTTGGAATCGTATGTCCGATCAAAACCAAATTCAAACTGCTGCGCGACTTTATCAGCTTAAAGATAAATTTTTCATTAGGTTCATTTTAACAAAACTCGATTATCAGCAGCTCTACGAATTTGTCAACATGAAAGGCTGCGATCTGATCTGTGATCTGTTGAAAAATCGTTATTTCGAAGACGAGTTTGTACTTGAAATCTGGATGTGCATGAGAAACGTTATGGATGAGGCTAATTTCACAAAACTAGTCGTGGATATGTTTCAGACTGAGAGCACGCGCCCACACACCGAAGAAAAAAACGATCATAAGAATTGGTTATGTCTATGTCTTGAATTATGGCACAGTGCTCCGCATGATTTGAGACAATCAGCCATCAAGAACATATCCACCAACTTAAAGCTGTTCACTTCGTATCGTAGTAAAGCTGCCAATGAATCTTCAGAGTTGCTATTAACTATTCTCGAGTGCGCAACTTTCGATGAGAGAAGCTCGTTTTGGACTAATTGCTGGCCTAATCTGATCCTAGGCAAAAATGTCGAAGATTTGCAGCAAATAATGCAGAGGTGTTTCGAAAACGGCGATGCAATTATTCAATACAAAGAGAACGTCATGTCAACAAGTGAACATGTACAGAATCTCTGTGCCGAGATATTAAAGGAGTACGAGTTTAAAAAATTGAATGATTTGGTGGATTTTTGTTGTCCTAACGCGGAAACAACTAGACATCTTAAACAACAATTATTGCTCCAATCACATGCATTCGATGACAAATATTATCTTAAGATTTGGCTTATTATTCATAGTAACACAACGCAATTTGAAAAGTTCATCGACGATGCTTATGAAAATAGTGACCTCGCTGCAGACTACAAAAATCAATTTCTTATGTCTCTGCTCGCAAGCGAACACGAGTTACGCAGTTGGATTTATTGTGCGTTAGACTGCAATTGGAAAGAATTTTCGAAATTTATTGAAACATTTGTTTCAACGGAACAAGCAATGCTGCGGTTGAAAACGCGTATAATTGATATCGTGAAAAAAACTTATGGTCCAAGTAGGCTGTTTTATAAACCTTTTTTCTTTGATTTATTGTTGTGGTGTTTGGGAAACGACGAGGAAGTTGAAAAATTCAAGCAAGAAATTTCGCTCAACTAACGTGGAAAAATGTTGCTCAATTTTTCCGAAGATACCTTCCAATAGATAAGGTACATGAAGGCTTTTTTCAATTATTTTGAAAGACACTCTTATTTATTGTACTTACTCGCAAGCATTTTTTTGTGATACATATGTAGTTTTTAGCAACCTAAGTTATAACATTGAAAAATAGTTTTATGTATGCATTACCTGGGCATTGAAATTGTATCGGCCTCTCTGTTAGTTCTCAATAAACATGTAATAAAAATTTGCAAACATTTGAAATTTTTAATGTGTTCGTTTTCACATCCTAGTCCTCGTAGGTACATATTTAGTACCTACATTTTCATCAGAAAAACGTTCAACACCAGCGAATAGTTTTGTCGTCACTCTTCCCCTTCGCCATTGAACACTAGAACAAAATTAAAACAAACCCAAAATATTTAAATTTTTACCTGGTAGTTCTTGAAATATAGGTACCTATCAGGTGCATTTTCATTAGAAAAACACTACCTATGTTTAGTATTTTTGATCACCCCTTTCTCTCATCTACGTGCTGAATTGTGATGAAAAAGAGGAACTTGAGGGAATCCAAAAAATAAGTGAATGCAATAAAGTTAATTTTTCATGTTTTCACGTTTTAATCTCGTTTGATTGGGCCCATTTTTTTCATTCAAATGTGTATTAAATAGTCCCTCTCCTTCCTGAATGATAAAATAAGGGAACTAGTCTCCTCTCCTTTAAATTTCTAAAAATATTTACCTACCTCATTGAATGTAGGCAATGGCGTAGCCAGGATTTTCTCAAGGAGGGGGCAAAACCAGATTTTTAGGCATGAAAAGTCGAAATGAGGGGTAATTTTCTAGAAATCTATTGTGATGTGTAGTGATTTCATGAAAATGAAGGCAAAATTACTGCTCGAGCGAAGCGAGAGCGAAATTTTTTAAGTCGTAACCAGTTACATAATTATGCAAATCTGAAGTTTTGATCTCTTTTTCAAGAACCCCCGCCCTCTTATTCCGGTAAAAGTTTTTTTAAATTTTTAATCTCTGTGTGTCTGTGTCAGAATTCATCTACCCATAACATTCAATGAGATAGGTAAGAAGTATTTTTAGAATTTTAAGGGAGAGGGGACAAGACTCGCAGTCCAACATCAACCACTTCTTTCCCTTTCACCCTCACCTCACCCTCTAAACACTAAACAGCTTTTTCAATATTGTATCTGTCATCCCTTTCACAGGTACCTACCTATTATTGTCTTGAACAATTGAACCAGATCTACAATTCTACATATGTATGTAGGTACTTGTGTATTTCTACGTCTTTTCATCATTAGTACTAAGTAGTGTCGTCTTTTTTTTAATTGTTGTTTGAACTATTTTTTGTCATTTCTACGTACATATGAGACGATCATTAATGTTAACAAAATTTTGCAGGTGACATATAGTGAACGATTTCAAGTCTTCGTGGCTGTTGAATAATTGGTGAGTACTTATTTAGATATTATTTAAAATTTTTCTAAACTATGTTTTACTCGATTGTGGTGCCGTGACCAAACTATCAATAATCGCGAGTTTACGTCTGTTTCGCCACAGTTGAGCGTTACTTACTTGGCAAAAATAATGCTAAAAAACACATCATACTCGTATGTCAAATTTTACAATTTATTCAATGGTATTTTGCATCGAAGCGAAGCATTAGAAAAATTGCTGCGAATCACCAAAAAATCGTGAAATTTTTTACTAACTTCGCACAAATTGCGTATAAAAACGTAAAACTTGCTAGAATAAGTTCAAACCTATAAAAAATAACCAAGAACTGATAATTTGAGCAAATTTTTGTGTGAATTGCGCGAATTATAAAACTTTAGGTAGCAGTAAAAATTATTTACATTGGTTTTTCTGTTGAATGAAATTTTGCTAAAATAAATAAAAAAAAATGAGAATGAAGAAATGTAACTTTTTACTTCGTGGGTCATTCCACTTCAATTCTACCAAGAAGTGGTGGCGTTCAGCAATTTTTTTTAAATTTTTCCTATGGTAAGACCTTGCGAAGGGTTGTTCAATGGCGCAAATCGCAGCCCTGTAGCCCATTTTTAAAGGCAGCCAGGGGGTGTCAAAGTTTTCAGTGAACTTGTAATATCATCCATTTCAGCAGTGGGTTACTCGATATAACCGCGATACCTACCGAAATGGATCTTTTTCCCATAGTTAACGGTCTTGAGAGGATTTTTGGCGATATCATAAAAATCAGTGTTGCCACTTTAGTTAATAGTTTTCATATTGTTTCGACTCTCAAAAATTCTGAAAAAATATATATAATGGGCAACTTTTCATGCTGAACAACATTAAAAAATTGATGCGGCACTATGTCGCATAATCGATTAAAAAAAATTGAAAGTTTGCGAAAAAAATGAGGTTTTTTGATTTAAAACATGGAAAAAACGTTTTGACTGGTGAAGTTCACCCATTTGACCACTATTTTCACGTATCTGTTGAAAAAGTTGAAAATCCCCTTTTGCTCGATGAAAGTAACTAATCAAAACACGAAAAAATTCAATTTTCAATTCCAAACATCAAAAAAAAGTTTAAATTTATTCAGTTGTCTAATTTTGACCTCTTTCTGACGTATTTCATGAGAAAGTTGATAAAACTTATACTCACGACAAAAGTATAAAAATTCGTTCATTTTTTGAATCTTTTCGAAATTTGATTTTTTTGTGAGGAATTCATTTTATCGAGTGAAAGGGGGTTTTCAACTTTTTCGACAGATACGTAAAAATAGAGGTCAAATGGGTCAACTTCACCTATAAAAACTTTTTTTCATGTTTTAACTTTAAAAAAACGCATTTTTTCGTGAACTTCAAAATTTTTTTAAATCGACTTTGCAACATGGTACTATCCCAATTTTTCAATATGTTGTTCAGCATGAAAAATTGTGCGTAATAGGTATATTTTTTTCAGAATTTTTGAGAGTTGGAACAATATAAAAACTACGTTTCGAAACTTTTTGAGCTAATTTTTTGTACGAAAAAAGTGGCAACACTGATTTTTATGATATCACAAAAAAGCCTTTCAAAACCCTTAACTATGGGGAAAAGTTCCATTTTAGTAGGTATCACGGTTATCGAGTAATCACTGCTGAAATGGATGATATTACAGGTTCCCTGAAAACTTTGACACCCCCTGGCTGCCTTTAAAAATGGGCTAGAGGGCAGCGATTTGAGCGATTTGCGCCATTGGCATCCCTTCGGAAGGTCTTTCCACAGGAAAAATTTCAAAAAATCGCCGAACCCCCCTACCACTTCTTGGTCGAATTGATGTGGAATGACCCTCGTAATAAGTAGGTAACTGTCGAAAGTGATAAAGTTGGTAAAATTGAGGTACATAATTGAAATAAGTAACAATTGCTTTCAACATCTTTCTGGGTGTTATTATCTGAAAAATCCAGAAAAATGGGAAAAGTCAGGGAATTTCACCCTTCTGAAGAAGTCATAGTTATGTCCAGGAAATTCAAAATTTTCACTCTAACGACAGGGAATTTTATAAAATTAACTAGGTACCTACCGGTATCCCCACCCCATTTAAAGCGGAATTAAGCTAAAAATCCCCTTATTTTGCCCCTATTTTCGGTTTTTTCCATCTTAATAGGAGTGGAGATGACCTAGGAAGCTGAAACTTGGATATGTTGATCACAGATAGGGTACTGTCCGATGGTATGATTTTGGACCTTTTTCATCCATTTGGGGTCATGTTATGCCCCTCCAAAAAAATGACCTTTCTGTAATTTTCAACTTTGACCCTCCACACTCCAGAGGTCAACTCTAGCTCCCAAAAGAATCCCATTCCCCAAGTTTGACTTCATTTTATCAATTAGAACAGGTTACAAGTCCCAAATCAAAAATGTAAAATTATTGAAATCACATCATTTTGAGGGGTCGTAGCGCCGCCCCCCTTGAGGCTAGGGAGTTGATCGATAGCTCATTTGATAGGTATTGGGGAGGAGATGAAATGATCACTGGACTCATTTTATTCAAAATTCAATATTTCAGGAGTTCTTGATGAAAAACTGATTTTGGGGGGCTTTGATCCACTGTGGGGGGGGGGTTAGCTCGTGGGGTAAGGGTGGGGACTTTTAGTATGTTGTTCCGCACACCACCCTAGACAATATTCACCAAAAAAACCTTTGTTTGCAATTATGTTTGGGTTCGCCCATTTTTTTCTGCTATTTGCCTGGGCTACTAGTCTCGTGCAACTTTTTAAAAAAAAAATGCGAGATAAAAATCTGTAGTGGATTAGGTGAACCATTTTCCAGATATCGTGATAAATAAGCTAATTTAATTTAGATAAATTTCAACATGTTTTGAAACTACTCAACTAGGTACCTCTACCTACTCATATAATTATCGAAATGTGCGATATGAATAAGTAGGTATGGTAAGTAGGTAAGCCAGAATTTCATAATCACTGAGTGAAATTTTTTCAGCAAATTTGCTTGTCAACTTCATGTTATTAAAATATTTGCTTTTCACTCAGCGCATAGCATTGATTCCATAATTACGATTCTAGGTCCGAATTATCTACAGTTGTGCAGAGTGAAGAACTGGAGATGGATCAAATGATATGTGACATAAATGGTGTTAACCTACCTGCTCTGATAACCCTGCAAGAATTATCAGCTATCACCGTTGCTCGGGAAATATGGCGCTGCGAAGTGAATAATTGTCGTACGAATAACGAATTGGAAAAACTCACTCCGAAAAAGCTACGCATCTCATTCAAGTCAAAAGTTCCCGATTTACCTACCACGATTGATAGTACGATAGAGAAATATGTAACAAAGTTTTGTCTTTCGATGGAAAATTGGCTCGAGCAGCATTACTATAGAGTATTCATTTTTCATTACGGCCATCTGAATTATGTTTTGCAAGACTTCGATGATTTTGTTTGCGATTACAACGGCACTATTGATTATGTCAAGACAGCCGAACGTATGATGCGTTGCAATAAATTCGGCGATGTCGAGAAATTTAAAATAGCGTGCACGTATTTCTTCGAAGACGATATCAGACGAATTTGGCCATTCGTGTGCAAAAAGGTGGGTCCGCATAATATTGAATTTGACAATTGTCCTCAGATATATTATTGGATTTTCTGTCTCAGAAATGAGCTGCATAAAATACCCACCTCGGAGCATCAGTCTGTCGATGAAGCAATGTTTGATCGTTACATGCCTTATAATAGACCATCGCTGGAATATTTTTGGAATCGTATGTCCTACCAAAACCAAATTCATAGCGCTGCGCGACTTGTTCAGCTTAAAGATGAATTTTATATTCGGTTCATTTTAACAAAACTCGATTACCAGCAGCTCTATGAATTTGTCAACATGAAAGGCTGCGATCTGATCTGTGATCTGTTAAGAAAACGTTATTTCGAAGCCGAGTTTGTACTTGAAGTCTGGATGTGCATGAGAAACGTTATGAATAAGGGTAATTTCACAAAACTAGTCGTGGATATGCTTCAGACTGAGAGCACGCGCCCATACACCGAAGAAAAAAACGATCATAAGAATTGGTTATGTCTATGTCGTGAATTATGGCACAGTGCTCCGCATGATTTGAGACAATCAGCCATCAAGAACATATCAACCTACTTAAAGCTGTTCACTTCTTATCGTAGTACAGCTGGCAATGAATCTTCAGAGTTGCTGTTAACTATTCTCGAATGTGCGACTTTCGATGAGAGAAGGTCATTTTGGACCAACTGCTGGCGTAATCTGATCCTAGGCAAAAATGTCGAAGATTTGCAGCAAATAATGGAGATGTGTTTCGAAAACGGCGATGCAATTATTCAATTCAAAGAGGAAGTCATGTCACCGAGTGAATATGTATGGAATCTCTTTGTCGAGGTAATAAAGAAGTTCGATTTTAAAAAATTAAATGATTTGGTGGATTTTTGCTGTCCTAACGCGGAAACACCTAGACATTTTAAACAACAATTATTGCTCCAATCAAATGCATTCGATGACAAATGTTATCTTAGGAGTTGGCTTATTTGTCGTAAATCCGACACAACACAATTTGTTAAGTTCATCAACGATGCTTATGAAAATAGTGATCTCGCTGCAGATTACAAATATCGGTTTCTCGCGTCTCTGCTCGCAAGCGAACACGATTTACACGAGTGGATTCACTGTACGTTACAGTGCAATTGGAAAGAATTTCCGATACTTTTTGAAACATTTGTTCCAACGGAACAAGCAATGCGGCGGGTGAAAATGCGTATAATTGATAGCGTCAAAAATTTTTCTAGACTGCGTTGGGATGGGCTGTTTTATAAACCTATTTTCGATGATTTATTGTTGTGGTGTTTGGGAAACGATGGGGAAGTTGAAAAATTCCAGCAAGAAAACAATATTTTGCTCAACTAACGTGGAAAAATGTTGCTCAATTTTCTCGACGATCTCTTCCAATAGATATGTGAAAACTTTTTAAAATTCTTTTGAAACTAACTTATTTATTTGTACTTACTCGCCAGCATTGTTTTGTGAATGTTTTTAGTTAAGTTATTATATTGAAAAATAGTTTTATTACCTAGGCATTGTAATTACATAGGCCCCTCTGTTAGTCCTAAATAAACACGTAATAAAAACTTGCAAACATTTTAAATTTTTTTGAAATGAGTAACTACGTTTTCACACCCTAATCAGTACCTACCTACATTTTCATCAGAAAAACACTCAACACTACCGAATAGTTTAGTCGTTTCTCTTCCCCCTTCGCCATTGAAAAGTAAGATTCGAGCCACTGCTTAAACACTGGGGAACAAAATTGAAACAAAACTAAAATATTCAAATTTTTACCTTGTAATTCTTGAAATATCAGGTGCATTTTCATTACAAAAACACCAAGTACCTATATTTAGTATTTTTGATCGTCCCCTTCTCTCAACGTGCTGAAACGTGATGATGATGAAAAAGAGGAAGTTGAGGGAATCCAAAAAAATAAGTGAATGGACCTTAATGTTAATTTTTCATATTTTCACGTTTTAATTTCGTTGGATTGGGTCCATTTTTTTCAATCAAATGTGTATTAAATAGTTCCTCTCCTTCCTGAATGATGAAATAAGGGAACTTGTCTCCTCTTCTTTAAATTTCTAAAAATATATACCTACCTCCTTGAATGTAGGTAGGTATGTAGATAAATTCTGACATAGAAATAAAAAATTAAAAAAAAAACTTTTCCGGAATAAGAGGGCGGGGGTTCTTGAAAAAGGGATCAAAACTTCAGATTTGCATAAGTATTTGTGTAACATGGGTAATTCTCAGAAAAAGGTAAAAATCGTGTACATGGCAAATTTCTCAAAGGTTTTAGCATGAATTTTTTTTTTTTTTTTTTGGTCCATTCAAGGATCATCCCCCACACATTTCACATATGGTATTGAAATTTTTAGCCCCTCCTTTCATTGGTGTACATTCGATTTTATACCCCAAATGTCCTTCGACTTGGCTGTCACACACCATGTTTTTGAAAATGAATGTTATAAAGTGTCATGAACTTCATTTTTTTGGGGAAAAATTGGCACGTTCTCATTATCATATAACACGAAGGTCCATTATTGTGCAAATCGCAATTGCAATAAGTCCATAGGAAGCTGACATTTCACATTTGAAAACTGTCACACACTTTTTGCGCAAATTCTAGAGCAATTTTCAATTATTTTTGCTAGCTTCCCAATCCAATATTTTTTTCTGGCGAGTGGCTGCACTGGTTCACTGTCTTCATAAAAATGTTACCCCGCAATGTTATTCTCATAACCTACGCAATGGCTCGTTCTGATCGTACTTGTCTCTGAAAATATGATATTTCGCAAAATTGGTGTCCTTCGGCTTGCCTTTTTATTTACCCTGATGAACCCGCCAAAAACGATAATTGAGAAAGGGAAGTTATTCTACATGATAAGTACACATTTATTACGTGTTAAAAATCGAATAATGTCCAGTAGGTAAGGCTAGAAACGAAAAAACGTTGAGATTGTCCTTCGGCTTGTCCAGCGCCCATTTGTCCTTCGACTTGGCCAAATTTCAGACAGCTGTACTTTTATCCCGCTAGTCGACATATTACACGATAAAACAAGCAAAATTTGACATTTTCTCCCTCCCCTCACCTCACCACTACCCCTACCATAAAAATAAGTCCAGATTCGAACTCTGCAGCCTGAAAAACATAAATTGACATATTACACGATAATATAAGCAAAATTTGACATTTTCCCCCTCCCCACGCCTCCCCCTCCACCTCTACATAAAAAATAACTCCAGATTCGAATTCTACGACCTCGAAAACATATCAATCGACATACATTACACATCGATGAGGGTCGAATCGTAATTATCGCTGTTTTAGGGGGGCCGGGGTCCACAGTGGGGGGATTGAATTGAGGCCAACACTAGAACAGGGATCTGGGACACCTATACAAATGATTCTCACTTGAAATTTTCCAAAAAAGTGATTTTTATTTTTCAAAATTATGCACATTAAAATTGACCTTTTTTCTGAGAATTACCCAACTGGGAATGACTTAGAAAAAAACGTTTTGTGGACAAGTTGCCTATCTTTAATATTTAAGGGACAACTGAAGGGTACAGGGAAAGAACGATGTAACTGGTATTTTGCAAACTTTACAGGAGAGCGTTTTAAAGATTGAAATATTTCTCAGTTTGAAAGTATAATGTCTCAGATATATTCCCAAAGTCTATTAGAACAATTCTGAGCATAAAAATATCATTCACGAGTTATCAGAATACATTGAGAGCATTTTAAACCTAACGCGCAAGAAACAAGTTACATCGTTCTTTCCCTGTGCTCCTCAACTGAGCTTTGAAAAAACAATATTGATAAAAACGTAGTCCATTTTTGACCTTGAGAATGAGCAGTACTCGGGAAAATAAACAAATTTTGTCATTATGAATTTTTGCACAGCTTTGAAATTGAAGGGGTCAGAAATATTTGTTTCTCTCGAAATATTTCCAACTCCTTTAATTTCAAATCTTTTGAACGCTCAGTTGCCTCCTAAATATTAAAGATAGGCAACTTTTCCACATAACGTTTTTTCAAGTCGTACCCAGTTACATAACTATGTAAATCTGAAGTTTTGATCCCTTTTTCAAGAACCCCCGCCCCCTCGTATTCCGGTAAACGTTTTTTTTAATTTTTTATTTCTGTGTCAGAATTCATCTACTTACCTACATTCAATGAGATAGGTAAGAAGTGTTTTTAGAATTTTAAGGGAGAGGGGACAAGACTCGCAGTCCAACATCAACCACTTCTTTCCCTTTCACCCTCACCAACTAAACAGCTTTTTTAATGTATCTTTCATCCCTTTCACAGGTATTATTCTCTTGAACCAGATCTACAATTCTACATATGTACTTGTGTATTTCTATGTCTTTTCATCATTAGTACTAACTAGCGTGGTCTTTTTTTTATTGTTAGATACATTTTAACGTGGTTTGGTTTATCACATGTTCGTTCTTTGTTCTTTCTGCATAAATGTTGTATGAGAAAATGTTGTTTGAACTATTTTTTGTCATTTCTATGTACCTACATTATAAGACAATAATTAATGTTAACAAAATTTTCAGGTGACATATAGTGAACGATTTCAAGTCTTCCTGGCTGTTGAATAATTGGTGAGTACTTATTTAGATATGTATTACCTATTTAAAGTTTTTCTAAGCTACGTTTTTTAAACTTGCTAGAATAACTTCAAACCTATAAAAAATAACCAAGAACTGATAATTTGAGCAAAATTTTGTGTAAATTACGCGAATTATAAAATTTTAGGTAGCAGTGAAAATAAGTTACCTTGGTTTATCTGTTGAATGAAATTTTGCTGAAATTAAACAAGAAAAATGAGAATGAAGAAAATATAAATTTTTACTTCGTGGGTCATTCCACGACAATTCGACCAAGAAGTGGTAGGGGGGTTCGGCAATTTTTTTGAAATTTTTCCTGTGGGTAGACCTTCCGAAGGGATGAACAATGGCACAACTCGCAGCCCTCTAGCCCTTTTTTAAAAGCTGCTAGGGGGTGTCAAAGTTTTCAGTGAACTTGAAATATCATCCATTTCAGCAGTGAATTACTCGATAACCACGATACCTATTAAAATTAAACTTTTTCCAATATGTAGTTGAGGGTTTTAAAAGGCTTCTTGGTGATATCATAAAAATCAGTGTTGCCTCTTTTTTTCGTACAAAAAATTAGCTCAAAAAGTTTCAAAGCGTAGTTTTTGTATCGTTCCTACTCTCAAAAATTCTGAAAAAAATATATTAAAAGGACAACTTTTCATGCTGAACAACATATTAAAAAATTGGTATGGCAATATGTCGCCAAGTCGATTTAAAAAAATTCAAAGTTTGCGAAGAAATGCGATTTTTTGATTTAAAACACGAAAAAAAGTTTTGATTGGTGAAGTTGACCCATTTGAACACTATTTTTATGTATCTGTTGAAAAAGTTGAAAAACCCTTTTCGTCGTCGTCGTTTCCTTATACGCGGTAGGCCTGTTGGCCTGTCTGCTGCGGTGTGGAACCTGTTGAGGATGAGCCTGAGTTATCTGTGAGTTTCCTCCTTGGTCTCCCTCTGCTTCCCTTCCCCGTTGGTGTATGTATATTGAAGGACCTGTTTCGGTGATCTTGTTTCCTCCATCCTTTTGACATGATTTCTCCAATCTTTCCTATACTGTGGCCGAAAAACCCCTTTTGCTCAATGAAATAAACTACTCACAAAAAAACCAAAATTCAGAAAAATTCAATTTTCAATTTCAAACGTCGAAAAAAGTTTGAATTTATTCAGTTGTCTTGTTTTGACCTCTTTCTGACGTATTTCACAAAAATTACACTCGGGTCATTCCACGTCAATTGGACCAAAAAGTGGTAGGTGGGTTCGGCGATTTTTTTGAAATTTTTCCTGCGGAAAGACCTTTTGAAGGGATGGCCAATGACGCAAATCGCAGCCCTCTAGCCCATTTTTAAAGGCAGCCAGGGGGTGTCAAAGTTTTCAGTGAACCTAAAATATCATCCATTTCAGCAGTGGATTGTTCGATAACCGCGATACCTACCAAAATGGAACTTCTTCCCATAGTTAGAGGTTTTGAAAGGCTTTTTGGTGATATCATAAAAATCAGTGTTGCCACTTTTTTTCGTACAAAAAATTAGCTCAAAAAATTTCAAAACGTAGGTTTCATATCGTTCCGACTCTCAAAAATTCTGAAAAAAATATATTATGGACAACTGCTCATGCTGAACAACATATTAAAAAATTGGGATGGTAACTTGTAACAAAGTCGATTTAAAAAAATTTAAACTTTGCGAAAAAATGCGATTTTTTGATTTAAAACATGAAAAAAAGTTTTGATTGGTAAAGTTGACCCATTTGACCCCTATTTTTGCGTATCTGTTAAAAAAGTTGAAAAAACCCCTTTCACTCAATAAAATGAAGTCATCACAAAAAAATCAAAATTCAAAAAAATTCAATTTTCAATTTCAAACATCAAAAAAAGTTTAAATGTATTCAGTTGTCTTATTTTGACCACATTCTGACGTATTTTATGAAAAAGTTAATAAAAATCTCACTCACAGCAAAAAAAATAAAATTTGCTTTTTTTGAATTTTGATTTTTTTGTGATGAGTTAATTTCACCGAGTGAAGGGGTTTTTTCAACTTTTTCAACAGATACGTAAAAATAGGGGTCAAATAGATCAACTTTGCCAATCAAAACTTTTTTTCATGTTTCAAATCAAAAAATCGCATTTTTTTGCAAAGTTTGAATTTTTTAAATTGACTTTGTTACAAGTTACCATCCCAATTTTTTAATATGTTGTTCAGCATGAACAATTGTCCATAATATATTTTTTTCAGAATTTTTGAGAGTCGGAACGATATGAAACCTACGTTTTGAAATTTTTTGAGCTAATTTTTTGTACGAAAAAAAGTGGCAACACTGATTTTTATGATATCACCAAAAAGCCTTTCAAAACCTCTAACTATGGGAAGAAGTTCCATTTTGGTAGGTATCGCGGTTATCGAACAATCCACTGCTGAAATGGATGATATTTTAGGTTCACTGAAAACTTTGACACCCCCTGGCTGCCGTTAAAAATGGGCTGGAGGGCTGCGATTTGCGCCATTGATCATTCCTTCGGAAGGTCTTTCCACAGGAAAAATTTCAAAAAAATCGCCGAACCCACCTACCACTTTTTGGTCCAATTGACGTGGAATGACCCACTCACAAAAAAAAATTATTTTTTGAATCATTTTAAATTTTAATTTTTTTTGTGAGGAGTTCATTTCATGGAGTGAAAAGGGGTTTTCAACTATTTCAACAGATGCGTAAAAATAGGGGTTAAATGGGTCAACTTCACCTATCAAAACTTTTTTTCATGTTTTAAATCCAAAAATCGCATTTTTTCGCAAACTTAAAATTTTTTAAAATCGACTTTATGAAGTAATGCCAATCCAATTTTTTGATGTTACTCAGCGTGAAAATGTTGTCCATAATATAATATCTTTTATGAAAACTACGTTTTGAAACTTTTTCAGCTAATTCTTTGTACGAAAAAAAGCGACAACACTGATTTTTATGATATCACCAAAAAGCCATTCAATACCTATAACTATAAGAAAAAGTTCCATTTTGGTAGGTATCGCAGTCATCGAGTAATCCACTGCTGAAATGGATGATATTTCAGGTTCCCTGAAAACTTTGACACCCCTTGGCTGCCTTTAAAAATGGGCTAGAGGGCTGCGATTTGCGTCATTGGTCATTCCTTCGAAAGGTCTTTCGGCAGGAAAAATTTCAAAAAAATCGCGGAACCCCCTACCACTTCTTGGTCGAATTGATGTGGAATGACTCTCGTAAGAATTGTCGAAAGTGATAAAGTTGGTAAAATTGAGGTACATGATTGAAATACAAATGCTTGAAACATTTTCCGGGTGCATCTGGACAATCCAAAAAAATGCGAAAAGTAAGGGAATTTCACCCTTCTGAAGAAGTCATAGTAATGTCCAGGAAATTCAAAATTTTCACTATAAGGACAGGGAATTTTATAAAATTAACTACCTACCGATCTAATTGGATATAACTCGCAAACATTTTTTATTGTGATAAGTTTTTAACGTGAGTGATTATGAAAAAAAAAAAGATTTTTACCTGGCTGCGAGTAACTGAAATATTAGCCCGTTCCCCTGAATTTCGAAATGTGTACGTTTTAACATCCTAATCCTTGTACATATTGTATTTATTAGGTATTAGGTATATTTTCACCAAACACTACTCGATAGTATTTTCTCCTCCCCTTCCCCCCTCCTTTGAAAGTAAGACGTGAGCCATTGCTTTAACATTTGTGAGAGCAAGAACTCTAATTTTTCATGTTTTCCCGTTCAAGTCTCGTGCAAATGTTTGCCTTTCACACAACGCATAGCATTGATTCCATAATTACGATTCTAGGTCCGAATTACAGTTGAGCCGAGTGAAAAACTGGAAATGGATGAAATGATATGTGACATGACTGATGCTACTCAACCTGCTCTGATAAGCCTGCAAGAATTATCAGCGATCACCGTTGCTCGGGAAATATGGCGCTGCGAAGTGAATAATTATCGTACGAATAACGAATTGGAAAAACTCACTCCGAAAAAACTCAGCACTTCGTTAAAGTCAAAATTTCGCGATTTACCTACTGCGATTGATAACGTGATAGAGAAGTATGTAACAAAATTTGGCCTTTCGATGGAAAATTGGCTCGAGCAGCATTACAAAAGAGTGTTCTTTAATCATTACTGCCATCAGAACTATGTTTTGGAAGATTTCGATGATTTTGTGTGCGATTACAGCAATGGTACTGTTGATTACATCAAGACTGCGGAACGTATGATGCGTTGTGATAGATTGAGTAAGGCCAAGAAATTTAAAATAGCGTGCACGTATTTCTTCGAAAACGATATCAGACGAATTTGGCCATTCGTGTGCAAAAAGGTGGGTCCGAATAATATTGAGTTAGGCAATTGCCCTCAGCTATATTACTGGATTTGCTTTCTCAGAAACGAGCTGGATAAAATACCTACCTCGGAGCATCAGTCTGTCGATGAAGCAATGTTTGATCGTTACATGCCTTATAATAGACCATCGCTGGAATATTTTTGGAATCGTATATCCTACCAAAACCAAATTCAAAGCGCTGAGCGACTTTATCAGCTTAAAGATGAATTTTTTATTAGGTTCATTTTAACAAAACTCGATTACCAGCAGCTCTACGAATTTGTCAACACGAAAGGCTGCGATCTGATCTGTGATCTGTTGAGAAAACGTTATTTCGAAGACGAGTTTGTACTTGAAATCTGGATGTGCATGAGAAACCTTATGGATGAGGATAATTTCACAAAACTAGTCGTGGATATGCTTCAGACTGAGAGCACGCGATCGTACACCAAAAAAATAGAAAACGCTCATAACGATCACAAGAATTGGTTACGTCTATGTCGTGAATTATGGCACAATGCCCCGCATGATTTAAGACAATCAGCCATCAAGAACATATCAACCAACTTAAAGCTGTTCACTTCTTATCGTAGTGAAGCTGGCAATGAATCTTCAGAGTTGCTGTTAACTATTCTCGAGTGTGCAACTTTCGATGAGAGAAGCTCATTTTGGACTAACTGCTGGCATAATCTGATCCTAGGCAAAAATACCGAAGATTTGCAGCAAATAATGGAGATGTGTTTCGAAAACGGCGATGCAATTATTCAATACAAAGAGAATGTCATGTTAAAAAGTGAACATGTGTGGGAAATCTGTGTCAAGTTATTAAAGAAGTTCGATTTTGAAAAATTAAATGATTTGGTGGATTTTTGTTGTCCTAACGCGGAAACATCTAGACATTTTAAACAACAATTATTGCTCCAATCACATGCATTCGATGAAAAATTGCATCTTAGGATTCGGATTATGATTCATAAATGCGACACTACACAATTTGACAAGTTCATCGACGATGCTTATGAAAATAGTGATCTCGCTGCAGATTACAAAAATCAATTTCTTGCGTCTCTGCTCCCAAGCGAACACGATTTACACGAGTGGATTTACTCTACGTTAGAGTGGGATTGGAAAGAATTTCCGAAATTTTTCGAAACATTTGTTCCAACGGAACAAGCAATGCGGCAGGTGAAAACGCGTATAATTGATCGTGTGAAAAAATTTTGTAGACTGAGTAGGGATATGCTGTTTTATAAACCTATTTTCAATGATTTATTGTTGTGGTGTTTGGGAAACGACGAGGAAGTTGATAAATTCAAGCAAGAAAATAATATTTTGCTCAACTAACGTGGAAAAATGTTGCTGAATTTTTTTGACGATCTCTTCCAATAGATATGTGAAGACTTTGTTTAATTCTTTTGAAACTAACTCTTATTTATTTGTACTTTTAGTCAAGTTATAATATTGAAAAATAGTTTTATTACTAACCTAGGCATTGAAATTGCATTAGGCCCTTCTGTTAGTCCTCAATAAACTTGTAATAAAAACTTGCAAACATTTTAAATTTGAAATGAGTACGTTTTCACACCCTAATCAGTATCTACCTACATTTTCATCAGAAAAGCACTCAACACCACCGAATAGTTTTGTCGTCTCTATTCCCCCTTCGCCATGTTGAAAAGTAAGATTCGAGCCACTGCTTAAACACTCGGGAACAAAATTAAAACAAAACTAAAATATTTTAATTTTTACCTTGTAATTCTTGAAATATCAAGAGCATTTTCATTAGAAAAACACTAAGTACCTATATTAAGTATTTTTGATCGCCCCCTTCTCTCATTAACGTGCTGAAACGTGATGATGATGAAAAAGAGGAAGTTGAAGGAATCCAAAAAAATAAGTGAATGCACCTTAACGTTAATTTTTCATGTTTTCACGTTTTAATCTCGTTGGATTGGGTCCATTTTTTTTCAATCAAATGTGTATTAAATAGTCCCTCTCCTTCCTGAATGATGAAATAAGGGAACTTGTCTCCTCTTCTTTAAATTTCTAAAAATATATACCTACCTCATTGAATGTAGGTATGTAGATGAATTCTGACGTAGAAATAAAAAATTTAAAAAAAACTTTTTCTGGAATAAGAGGGCGGGGGTTCTTGAAAAAGGTATCAAAACTTTAGATTTGCATAAGTATTTATGTAACTGGGAATGACTTGAAAAAAAAACGTTTTGTGGACAAGTTGACTGTCTTTAATATGTATTTAAGGAATAACTGAGCTTTGAAAAAACAATATTGATAAAAAAAAAAAACGTAGTATATTTTTGACTTTGGGAATGGGTAGTTTTAGGAAGTAAACAAATGTTGTCGTGATGAATTTTTGTCTAACTTTGAAATTGGAGGGGCCAGAAATATTTGTTTCTTTCGAAATATTTTCTTTTTAAATATTTCTGACTCCTTCAATTTCAAAGTTAGGCAAAAATTCATAATGACAAAATTTGTTTATTTTCCAAAGTACATACAGTTTTTCTCAAGTTTTTCTTTTGAAATATTTCCAGCCCCTTCAATTTAAAAGTTAGGCAAAAATTCATAATGACAAAATTTATTTTCCAGAGTACCACCCATTCTCGAAGTCAAAAATACATTTTTCTCTATTTTTTTTCAACGCTCAGTTACCCCTTAAATTTCAAAAATAGGCAACTTTTCCACATAACGTTTTTTAAAAGTCGTATCCGGTTATATCCAAATTTGAATATTGATATCCATTTACCAGACACCCTGTATGATAGCTAATATTGCTTCGGGGATCGAGAGAGGAGAAAAATCTTCGAATGAATTGATTTTTCACGTGGAAGATCAAGAGGGCATATGGTAGGAATTTTGTTAAATTCGAAAAAATCAATAAATTGTGAATTATTTTCTCTTGAAATCTGACAACTTGTACCCAGACGAGGGGAAGATTTAGAAGAAAAAAAAGACGAAAATTTGAATTAAGAATTGTATTTTTATTCACAGTCTATGATTGTATTCGTATGCATTGAACTTTTGACCACTTTTATCAGGGTGTCCACAAGCCTGGAAAACCTGGAAAACCTGGAAAAGTCAGGGAATTCGGTCGGTCTAGAAAAGTCAGGGGATTTCGTAATTTTCACGCAAAATCCATGGAATTTTGAAAAAATGATCAATTGCAAATTTTGGATGAAGACCTGTGATGAAAGGAAAACATCATTTTTTACTTCTCGAAACACAAATTTTCAAAAGCTTTAGCCCGAGCGAATTTTCTTTTCTTTTTTAGAAGCAAAATAAAAATTTCTAGATTATAAAAATCAAGTTTTAAAGCCAAAAAAGGAACTATTCACGAAAAAAACCAATATAGTTCTTATGCATCTCGAAATACAAATTTACAAAAGCTTTCGCCCTCGCTTAGCCCTGTTTTCTTTTTTAAAATCAAATTCCTTCAAAAAAAATATCATTTAAATTCTAAAATCTTGAAAGCCAAAAAAACTACTGGTCCTCACATTAAAAAACCTCGTTTTTATGCCTCTCGGAACGCAAATTTTCAGAAGCTTTCGCCCTCGCTTCGCTCGAGCCAGTTTTCTTTTCTTTTTCAAAAATAACTTCCTTCAAAAAAACAACATTCCAGTATTAAAATTTAAAAACCAAAAAATAAACTCCTCGCATTTAAACAAATACTTGAACTCGTTTTTAGGCATCTCGAAGTGAAAATTTTCAACAGTTCTCGCCCTCGCTTCGCTCGGGCCAATTTGTTTCTCCTTTTAACATAGACAAATTTCACATTTTGTGGCCTCCAAAGATCCAAAAAAGAAAACAACAATTATCATAAGTCATATGAATATTGTATCAATTGGCCAAACTTGATGCAGGTTGTTTTTTATATCCAAAGAAGTATCCAGTTCGAAGAGAAGCTTAATTATGAAAAAAATTACACCTCTCCCCCCCCCAAAAAAACTTCTTCAATTCAAGTATGGGGTACGCATAGAAAATTTTAAAAAATGGTCTGGGAAAATGGAAAAATTGGCCTGGAAAACCTGGAAAAGTCAGGGAAAATCATTTCCAGAAATGAGTGGCGACACCCTGTTTTATTCTTAAAGTTACGAGTGTACTTTATGAAAATTAAAATCTATATTTTTCTAATAAATATTTCTTTTGTAACGTGACTTCTTCAGAGATAACCAAATAGGTAGGCCTAATCTTGCATGTTAATCATTGAAAAGATGGAAATAATAACGAACGATTATCTCGTACGTATTTGTAATTAGATATCAATGAAAATTTCTCTCACATGTGACTCATTCGAAGCATCTGCTTCTTTTCTAAACATCAAGTACTTCAACTGATTTTTTGTTAAAATCTTAGATCGATCGTGCTCTATGTTCTTTTAAATGCGAGATAAATATCTGGAGAGGATTAGGTGAACCATTTTCCTGGCATCGTGATATTATTGTACGAATAGATAAATCTCAAGATTTTTTTGAAACTATAGGTACTCCTTTTATCAATTTTTTAAGAAGGAATTTTGAATCAACATCTTTGACAAATTAATTTTCATATCAGCCCAAAAATGAAGTGACCAACTCGCAAACGAAATTTTATTCAAAATGATTAGGTGACAATGAACCAAACAATGTGGCTGGTGCCTATACATATTTAAAATAACTTAAATTGTACATGAAAACATACAGTTGAGCTACACACAATGTTGTCGCTAGCCTTGCATCCCTTAACCATTCTAGACTCGCAGTCCAACATCATACCACTTCTTTCCCTTTAACCCTCACCCTCTAAACAGCTTTTTCAATGTATATCCCTTCCACAGGTATTATTCTCTTGAACCAGATCTACAATTCTACATAATGGTCAACTGGTGTATTTCTACGTCTTTTCATCATTAGTACTATCTAGTGTGGTCTTTTTGTTATTGTTAGATACATTTTATTTTTAACGTGGTTTGGTTTATCACGTATTCGTACTTTCTGCATAAATGTGACTTTTGTATGAGAAAGTGTTGTTTGAACTATTTTTTGTCATTTCTACGTACATATGTGACGATCATTAATGTTAACAACATTTTCAAGTGAAGTATTGTGAACGATTTCAAGTATTCCTGGCTGTTGAATAATTGGTGAGTACTTACTCGTATTGTAGATATTATTTGAGGTTTTTTTAAACCACGTTTTACTCGATTGTGTAAACACGACTAAAATATCAATAATCGCGAGTTTCCGTCTGTTTCGCCACAGTTGAGCGTCACGTGGCAAAAATATTGCTGAAAATTACATACTTAATATGTCAAATTTTACGATTTATTGAATGGTATTTTGTATCGAAGCATTGGAAAAAATGCTAAAAATCGCCAAAAAATCGTGAACTTTTTACTTATTTAGCAAAAATTGCGTTTAAAAACATGAAACTTGCTCGTAGAATGACTTCAAAACAATCACATAAAAATAACCAAGAACTGATACTTAATTTGAGCAAAATTTTACGAAAATTACGCAAATTATAAAACTTTAGGTAGCAGTAAAAATTTACATAGAATGAAGAAATATTAGAACTTTTTATTTCGTAATAATTGTCAAAAATAGTAAAGTTGGTAATATTGAGGTGATTGAAATAAATAACAGTTGCTTGAAACATGTTTCTTGGTATTATTATCTGGACAATCCAGAAAAATGGGAAAAGTCAGGCAATCTTACCCATCTGAAGAAGTCGTGATAATGTCAAGAAAATTCAAAATTTTCACTCTAGCATCAGCGAATTTTATAAAATTAACTACCTACCCGTCTAATTGGTATAACTCGCAAACATTTTTTTGTGATAGTTTTTAACGTGAAGGTCATTCCACGTCAATTGGATCAAGAAGTGGTGGGGAGATTCGACGATTTTTTTGAAATTTTTTCTGTGGAAAGACCTTCCGAAGGGATGACCAATGGCGCAAATCGCAGCCCTCTAGCCCATTTTTAAAGGCAGCCAGGGGGTGTCAAAGTTTTCAGTGAACCTAAAATATCATCCATTTCAGCAGTGGATTACTCGATAGCCGCGATACCTACCAAAATGAAACATTTTTCCATAGTTAGGGGTTTTGAAACGCTTTTTGGAAATATCATCAAAATCAGTGTTGCCACTTTTTTTCGTACAAAAAATTAGCTCAAAAAGTTTCAAAACGTAGTTTTCATATCGTTCCGACTCTCAAAAATTCTGAAAAAAATATATTATGGACAACTTTTTATGTTGAACAACATATTAAAAAATTGGGATGGTACCATGTTGCAAAATTGATTTAAAAAAATTCAAAGTTTGCGAAAAAGTGCGATTTTTTGATTTAAAACATGAAAAAAAGTTTTGATAGGTGAAGTTGACCCATTCGACCCCTATTTTTACGTATCTGTTGAAAAAGTTGAAAAAACTCTTTCACTCGATGAAATGAACTCCACACAAAAAAATCAAAATTCGAAAAGATTCAAAAAATGAACGAAATTTTATTTTTTTGTTGTGAGTGTAATTTCTATCAACTTTTTCATTAAATACGTTAGAAAGAGGTTAAAATAAGACAACTGAATAAATGTTTTAATTTTTTTTTGATGTTTGAAATTGAAAATTGAATTTTTTCGAATTTTTATTTTTTTGTGAGGAGTTTATTTCATCGAGTGAAAGGGTTTCTTCGTCATAAGAACTACGTTTCGAAACTTTTTGAGCTAATTTTTTGTACGGAAAAAAGTGGCAACACTGATTTTTATGATATCACCAAAAAGCCGTTCATAACCCCTAACTATGGGAAAATGTTCTATGTTGGTAGGTATCGCGGTTATCGAGTAATCCACTGCTGAAATGGATGATATTTTAGGTTCACTGAAAACTTTGACACCCCCCTGGCTGCCTTTAAAAATGGGCTACAGGGCTACGATTTGCGCCATTGGTCATCCCTTCGGAAGGTCTTGCCACAGGAAAAATTTCAAAAAAAATCGCCGAACCCCCCTACCACTTCTTGGTCCAATTGACGTGGAATGAACCGTGAGTCATTGTGAAAAAAAAAATTATTCCTAGGTGCGAGTAATTGAAATGGTAGCCCGTTCCCCCAGTCAATCCTCAATAAACAATAAATATATTGCAATAAAAAATTCAAAACATTTGAATTTTAAAATGTGTACGTTTTAACATCATAATTTCCTAATCCTTGTATTTAGGTAGTATATTTTCACTACGAAAACACCAAAACACTACTCAATAGTTTATCACCTCCCCTCCCCCCCTCCTTGGAAATCAAGACTTGAGCCATTGTTTTAAAATTTGTGAGAGAAGGAATGTTAATTTCTCATGTTTCCGCGTTCTAATCTCGTTGGATTGGACCCATTTTTATAAAAAAAATTGTATTAAATAAGTAAATAGTCCCTCTCCTTCGTATTTTCAATTTTTACAAAAATTTTGGATCTCTCCCCAAAGCAAGGAGTTTAATTCATTGATGCGATTTCTAAGTAAGCCTGTTTTTTGTAATGTTTGATTACACTAGGCAACTAAATATTTGTGTTCGGGCTGAAAATGGGCTTAATCGATACTTCAGATCCTAAAACAAAAAACAGAGTGGGGTTTTTCAATTTGAGTTGTTTTTGTTGTCAGGAGAGACGTTTGTACTCTGTAGCGACATCAGTATTGTTTTGCGTAAAAATCCAAGTCTGTCTTGACCACAAAAACAACTCAAATTTTAAAAACTTTCTATTTTTTGTTTTCGGGTCCAAACTATCCATTAAGCCCATTTTCAACCCAAACACAAAAAAAAGTTGAAAAAAAAAGTTGCCTTAAACGTACTGTTATTTATCTACCTACTTATTCAAATACCTACACAGCCTACACTGGAAAATTAAAAATTTTGGCGAATGTTGTAGACCAGCCGGCGGGAAATCATGGAATTTGGTTCGGAGATGCATTTTTTAAAAAAAATCACGAATTGCAAAACAATCACTGCTTTGTGATTTTTGAAAATTCACTAAAAATTGAAATACCGATTTACCTAGGTACCTCTATCTATGTACCTGAAATTTTAGTTGTGAAAGGCTTTAGATCGCGCTCTTTCCTAAAGTAACATTTTTTTGTTTTTTTAAAATACGAGATAAATATCTGGAGTGGATTAGCTGTGAATAATTTTCCTGGCATAGTGATAAATAAGCTATAGTTTATTGTTGACAAATTTCAAGATGTTTTCATATTATACTCAATTATGTATATTTAAATGTGCGAGATGAATAAGTAAGTAAGTACATACTTATATGGACCAAAATTTCATTTTTCAACTTATTTGCTTGTCAACTTCACGCTTTTTAAATATTTGCCTTTCACTCAGCTCATATCATTGATTCCGGCCATGATTACGATTTTAGGTCCAAATTACAGTTGAGTAGGAAGAAGAACACAAAATGGATGAAATCATAAGTGACACGATTGATGCTACTCAACCTGCTCTGATAACCCTACAAGAATTATCAGCGATCACCGTTGCTCGGGAAATATGGCGCTGTGAAATGAATTATTATCGTACGAATGACGAATTGGAAAAATTCAATCCGAAGAAGCTACGCATTTCATTAAAAACAACCTTTCCTGATTTACCAACAGTGATTAATAACAAAATCGAAAAATACTTTTCAAAATTTAGACGTTCAATGGAGAACTGGCTCGAGGAGCATTATAAACGAGTATTTTTTTCTCATTACCTTCATCAAAACTATATTTTGGAAGACTTCAATGATTTTGTCTGCGATTACGGAAATGGCACCATTGATTACCTCAAGACTGCCGAACGTATGATGCGTTGTGATAGATTGAGTAAGTCTAAGAAATTCAAAATTGCGTGCACGTATTTTTTCGAAGACGATATCAGACGAATTTGGCCATCTGTATGCAAAAAGATAGGCCTGAATAATTTTAATTTTGACGACTGTCCTCAATTGTATTATTGGATATGCTGTTTGAGGAATGAGCTGAATAAGATACCTACCTCATGGAACCAAACCGTCGATGAAACAATGTTTAATAGGCACATGTCTTCTAATGGACCATCGTTGGAATATTTTTGGAAACGTGTACCTTACGAAAACCACATTCATAAAGCAATTCAACTTTATTTAAACGACGAGAAGGAAACATTGGTAAGATACATTTTACCACTATTCGATGATCATCAACTCGGTGAATTTGTCAATGTGTATGCAGGTTGGGGTGTGATGAGTGATCTATTATTAAAACCTTCTTATGATGAAACGCTCGCACTTCAAACCTGGATGCGAATGAAAAACATAATAAAGGAAGATGATTTTACAGAACTAGTCTTAAAAATATGTAAATATGGGCCCAGCACCCATAACGTAAAGGTTGAGAATCACGATGATAAGATTTCATCATTATTATGCGATGAAATATGGTACAGTGCTCCACAGGATTTGAGACGATCGGCAATTAAGAACATATTATCATCCAAGTTTGATCGGCAGTTCGAACATTCAGTTGTTACTTATCGCGATCATTCTGCAGATTTACTCTTTACTATTCTTACGTGTGCAACTTTCGAAGAGAGGTACTCATTTTGGCATTACCGTTGGCATAATATCATCTTCAGAAGAAGCCTTCGTGATTTGCAACGAATAATGGAAATGTGTTTCGAAAACGATGATGCAATTATCCAATATAAACAAAACGTGATGGTGACAAGCGAACGTGTACAGCATCACTGCAAAGAGCTAATACGAAATCTCAATTTTAAAGAACTGGATGAATTGGTAGATTTTTGTTGTCCTAACAAAGATCCAGCGAAACTTTTCAAACAGCAATTGCTACAGTTTAGTTTTCTCCGTAAGAAGCCTGTTTTGTCGGAAAACCATCTCAGCAAAGCAAACGAACTTGATAAATTCATCAACGATACTTATAATAATACTGATTTAGCTAGAAATTTAAAAAATCATGTGTTGTCTCTACCTGTTATTCGATGGTTTAAGCCTCCTCGGTGCAGCATTCCACGCCCATGCTCTGTTCAGTTGAACGAATTTATGAAATTTGTTGAAACATTCGTTTCAACCCAACGAAAGCTGAAAAGGATAAAAATGCTGGTAATTGATCATTGGAAGAAGAATGGATATTTTGATTCCTATCATTATGATGTTCATCGCGAATGTTCCAGTTCCATCGATCAGTTTTTGTGGTGGTGTTTGGGAAATGATGAAGAAGTCGAAAAATTTAAGCAAACCTATGTCAAGTGCTTCATCTACCGTTCGTAGATAAGGTATTAAGTTGATATTCTGGTCGTGGTTGGCATCAATGTGAGAATTTTCTATAACACAATTATTAAAAATAAGTTACCTAGGTAATTGAAAAGTTGACACAATACAAAATGAATGAAACTTGTATGAATATTTTCTTATGAGTGTTTTGTCTATATTTTTAGATTTTTTGAATACCGCTATATTTATCGATACCTATCATATAGATGAATTGCGATCACGAAGATACATATTTAGGCCTATTTTTGAAGTTGAACATTTTCAGCAGGTCTCAGGTCTGTTGAAATTTAGCTGATCTGTAGTATTTTAGAAAAACAGAAGAAAAAATCTGATGTGATCAGATCTGATGCTTTTTCATTGGACAGATAAGTAGGTACATTACACCAAATTGCGAGGGGAAAAATGACGAATGATTTTGACCAAATTCAGTAGAGACCTTCGTATTGAGTTAAAAGTCACTCAGAAAATAGTTTGTTTCCGTAGGTGCCCCTGGAGAGGAATTACGTGTCCTCACTGTCCTCAAAAAGGAGGCATTTTCGAAATTAAAGCAAACACAATCGTGATGAAAAAAAATTTGAATGCTAGCGTTGAACAATTGAAGACTTGAATATGCTAAACTATAACGTGGAAATGTTGCTCGATTGTTTTGATGGTCTCTTAAAAAAAAAATTATTAATACCAAGATATTGAAATTGTAGCCCCTCCCTCAGGTCCTCAATAAACATGTAAATAAAAAATCCAATACAGTTGAAATATACTCGTATGTATGTTTTCACGTTCTAATCCCTGTATTTGGTACATTTTCATTGAAAAAACACTATACTTATTGCTAAAAATGGACATTTTTTCTGTCCCAATTTCTGAAATGAATTTTCGATGTAGGGGTAAGAAAATTTTCCGAAAAGTTTCTCCAGGTAATACCAACATGAAAATCAGGAAATTTTGATATATTCGTCAAAAATTTTTAAAGCCAAAATTCAAAATTTTGAGAAAAAAAAATTAAAAATGATATTTTTGCACATGCTGTGTCAATTACAAATGTGGGAGTGGCATCATTTTCAACACAAAAAATTCTTGGTTAGAAATGAAGAAACTGACGGTTGGGTTTAAAATTATTTTGGAAATTGAGTTTCAAGGACGTTCCAATAAAAACTTCAGTCCAATTTTATAATTAATGTAAATTTGCACCTATGTACCTAAATCAAAAACGAAATTCGAACTGTTTTCGAAATTTTCCACAAGAAAGCCGATTATAAAAGTTCAGACTTTCCATTATCTGAAAGTTTACTCTTTACATAAATTTTTGGAATTTGGGAGGAACTGAGATTTTACTACGTTCTCCTTCAGTTCAACTTCTGTGATGATCATAAATACACCCAAAATAGGATTTCTTAAATTTGGAAAATTTTTCACAAAAGCTCGTAGGTATATAAAAGTTCAAACTTTTTATCATGTAAAAATTTACCTACCCTATAGAATAAAATTTTATTTTGGAATATATAGATGGAAGTAAAATAAAAAGTTCCCAAACCAGTATCAATTTTGTGCGAACTTGATATACTTGTACCTAATGGATTGGTATTTCCAAACTAGGATTCCGTAAATTTAAAAAAATTTTCATATACAGCTCGCACACAAAAGTTCGATTTTTTTAATAAGTATGTGAAAATTTTCTCAGGAGATGAAATTTTCATTTTGGAATTTTGGGCCGAAAAAAGATATTATGGGTCTCACATCAACGCCAATTTTGAGAAAAATATTTTAGAGAATGCAAATGTATTACACTAAGTTTGACCAAAATGTATACTACATAGTTTGAGAATGTTTTAATCCATTTCCACCAAAATTCCCACTTTTTTGTACTTTTACCCGATTTAGGGAGGTGTTGGGGGGCCGTGGATGAGTCCAATCAAAAATCTGACGTCATATTCGTGTTCAGCAGCATCATTCATTAAAAACACACAATTCGATGTATCACATGCCCCAGACTTTTTTTCAAGTTTTACCCAAAGGAGGAGCCCCGATAAGACCACTTTTTGGCCCCAGGCCAGTTATCGACTCGACCATTCTTAAAATGTTGTAATAAATCCAGGGGTTCCCAAAGCTGCGAATAAAAAAATTATTTTTGGAACTACTGAGTATTATTTTCAAAACCTTTTTTAGCGTAAGATATCTGTTTGAACCCGATAAACGTTATGCGAGGTGATTTCCCCATTTTCGACCCTCGTGAGCAGAAATGGGGGGGGGGGGGTTAATTCTTGGAAAATTTCGGAACCACCATTTTGAACTTACCCCTTTGAACCTCCCTAAAAAGCTTTTTACAGTTTATTAGTATCTGAAAGACCTTCATCCTACCAAATTTTGAGCTCAATAAAATCCAACTTTCCAATTTTTCGTAATTTTGATATTTTGGGAATCCCTGGAAAGCTAGAAACCTGCGATTTGCGCCAAACGTAATGTTTTGAGGTATATATTCGATTATCTAGATGAAAAAGTTTAATAAGGCTCCCCCTAAATTCGTAATTTGGAATCCTTCTTTTAGAGCCCCCCTCTTTAGGAACCCGGGTCATTCCATGTCAATTCGACCCAAAAAAGGCGATTTTGAATGTCATGTCTTTCGATTTCGCTCAAATTTTTTTTACAATATCTACCCACCCAGTAAGTAAGAAACCCGCAATCAGTTTGGTCCCACCACCCCTCCCCTCAGAGGTGGGTGGAGGGGCTTCCATTATTTTCACATTGTCTCGATGATGCTTTTTTGAAATATCTTATTTTCAAGATGGGATCTCTCAATTGAGGGGGAGTACCCCCACCCCCAATTTTGGGCAAAACTTTCAAAAAGAAACTTGGGGCATGTGACATATTGAATTGTATGTTTTTGGTGACGTTGAACACGAATATGACGTCAGATTTTTGATTGGACCCCATACACGGCCTTCAGCACCTTCCCAAAGGGGGTAAAAGTCGAAAAAAATGATTACATTCGTGTGACACATGATTTAATGTGTTTTTGGTGACGCTGAATACGAATATGACATCATATTTTGAATTGGACCCCATCCACGGCCCCCCAGCACCTCCCTAAAGTAGGTAAAAGTCGAAAAAAATGATTTCATTCGTGTGACATATGGAATAGCATGTTTTTGATGACGCTGAATACGAATATGGCGTCAGATTATGAATTGGACCCCATCTACGGCCCCTAGCACCTCCCCAAAGGGGTAAAAGTCAAAAAAATGGTTTCATTCGTGTGACACATGAAATAGTATGTTTTCGATATCGCTGAACACGAATATAGCCTTAGTTTTTCAAATTGCCTCACCCATGGCCCCCAGAACCTCCCCAAACAGGTAAAAGTCCATCAATTACATATGTGACACGAATGTAATAATTTTTTTCGACTTTTACCCCCTTTGGGGAGGTCCGGGGGCCGAATCTGACGTCATATTCGTATTCAACGTCACCAAAAACATGCAATTCAATATGTCACATGCCCCAGATTTTTTCTCGAAAGTTTTGCCCAAAATTGGGGGTGAGGGTACTCCCCCACAATTGAGAGATCCCATCTTGAAAATTAGATATTTCGAAAAAGCGTCAAAAGGTACATCGATGGATTTTTTTCAGATTTTTAAACGGTAGCTCTCACTTACAGCGCCATTTTGAAATTTCAACTTTCAATTTGAAAGTTCAACTTTCAACTTTTGAAAATTTCAAAATGCTTAAAAAATTTAAAATTATATGCCCGTTTGAACTGTGAAATCAGTTTTGATCAATGTATCATAGCTTCGGAGGAATGCGCTGCTGAAGTTGAGTACCTCGAGACAATGTGAAAATGATAGAAGCCCCTCACCCGCCCCCTGAGGGCGGTGGGACCAAACTGATTGCGGGTTTCTTACTTACTGGGTGGGTAGATATTGTAAAAAAAAAATGAGCGAAATCGAAAGACATGACTCAAAAAGTAAATCGAATTGACATGAAATGACCCACCCCTAAACAAAGCGTTTATGCATATTTAGAAAAAAAAATGAAGAATTTACATTTGAAACACACTAGCACGTGCTCGATAATTTTTCATTTGATTTTTCCTGTAACTTTCAAAATTGAGCTTTTTGGGTCAAATTCTGAGATTTATACTTCGTTGAAATCGTGAAAACGTAATTTTAATGTCTTTTCGAATAGTTGAATTTGTATTGAGGTGAGACCTATGGTATCTGACTTCGACCCAAAATTCCAAAATAAAATTTTGAGTACCTAACCCTTAATTTTTTCAAAAAAAAATCTGCTCAACGAAGTTATAGGTAAGTACCTGCTCCTTGCAAATTAATGAAATTTTTTAATTTTCATCAGCCAGAGGACACCTCAAGCCTGTTTTTTCGACCAACGATTTTCGATTATCCATCAACTCAAAAATACTGGAAAAATTAAAGATTTTGCTAGATGCTTTAGACCGGCTTCAAATCACTGAGTTTGCTTCAGAGGAATCCATCCAACGGAAAAGCACTGCTTACATTTTTTAATGAATAATCACGAATTAGAGAAAATCATCATTTTGGGAGTTTCAAAAATTTGCCAGAAATTGAAAACCCGATTAAGCAACTGGAATTTTGGTTATGAGAGCTTCAGATCGTACTCTTTTCCATAGCCACAGTTTCTTTTAAATTCGAGATGAATACATAGGTATATTATAAAGTGGATTGTGGTAATAAATAATAAGTATGCCAATTTGTTGTAGAAAAATTTCAAAATATTTTGAAGCTATATGTACTTTTATTATCAAATGTGCAAAATGAATTCGTAAATCAAAATTTCATATTCGCCAAATGAAATCTTTTCAGCTCATTTGCATGTCAACTTGACGTTTTTTAAAATGTTTGCCTTTCACTCAGCTCATGGCATTGATTCCATAATTACGATTCTAGGTCCGAATTACAGTTGAGCAGGAAGAAGAACACAATAATGGATGAAATGGAATGTGACACGAATGATGCTACTCAACCTGCTCTGATAACCCTACAAGAATCATCAGCGATTACCATTGCTCGGGATATGTGGCGCTACGAAATGAATTATTATCGTACGAATGACGAATTGGAAAAATTCAATCCTGAGAAGCTACGCATTTCATTAAAAACAACTGTTCCTGATTTACCAACAGTGATTCAGAACACGATTGAAAAATACTTTTCAATATTTAGACATTCGATGGAGAACTGGCTCAAGGAGCATTACAAAAGAGTATTATTTTTTAATTACGGTCATCAAAACTATATTTTGGAAGAGTTCGATGATTTTGTGTACGATTACGACAATTGCACTGTTGATTACCTCAAGACTGCCGAACGTATGATGCGCTGTGATAGATTGAGTGATACTAAGAAATTCAAAGTCGCTTGCACGTATTTCTTCGAAGACGATATCAGACGAATTTGGCCATCTGTACGCAAAGAGGTAGGCCTGAGTAATATTAATTTTCACGACTGTCCTCAATTATATTACTGGATTTGCTGTTTGAGGAATGAGCTGAATAAGATACCTACCTCACAGAACGAAACTCTCTTTGATAAAATGCTAGACAATTGCATGCCTCGCAATGGACCATCGGTAGAATATTTTTGGAACCGTATACCTTACCAGCAACAAGTTCAAAAAGCGAGGCAAAATTTTTGGTATGACAAAGAATTGGTAAGATTAATTTTACCATTATTCGATGACTACCAGCTTGGTGAATTTGTCAATAATCACGGTTGTAATCTGATGAGTAATCTATTATTAAAACGTCCTTATAATGAAACGTTGGTACTTGAAACCTGGATGCGAATGAGAAACGTAATGAATGAAGTTGATTTTTTTAAACTAATCTTGAATATATTTCAACGTGGACCGAGCACTCTCTACGTAACGATCGAGAATCCCGATGATAAGAATTCGTCATTATTATGCGATGAAATTTGGCACAGTGCCCCACATGATTTGAGACGATCGGTAATTAAGCGCATATCATCCAAGTTTGATCTGCATTCCGAGGGCATAAGTATTAGTTATCGCGATCATTCTGCAGATTTACTCTATACCATTCTTACGTATGCAACTTTGGAGGAGAGGTACTCATTTTGGCATAACGGTTGGCGTAATTTTCTCTTCTATACAAGCTTCTCCGATGTGCAGCGAATAATGGATATGTGTTTCGAAAACAACGATGCAATGATCCAGTATAAACAGAACGTCATGTTAACCAGCGATCGTCTGCAGTCTCACTGCAAACAGTTAATACATGGGCTCGATTTTAAACAATTGCATGTTTTGGTAGATTTTTGTTGTCCTAGCAAAGATACAGCGAAACTTTTCAAACAGCAATTGCTGCAGTTGAGTTTTCTCGGTGAGAAGCCTGTTTTGTCGGAAGATCATTTTAGCGAAGCAGCAGAATTTAATGAGTTTATCAACGAAGCCTATGATAATGCTGATCTGGCGACAAAGTTTAAAAGTCAACTGATGTCTCTCCCTATAATTCGATATTTCAAGCCAGATTGTATTTCACGTCCATGCTATGTCCAGTTGAACGAATTTAGGGAATTTATTAAAATGTTTGTTTCAATGGAAGGACAGTTGAAACGGATACAAAACCGGGTGATTAATCGTTGGAAGAAGAATGGAATTCCGGAACCGTGTGACTATCATTGTGGCAAACCTCGCGAGCATGAACGTTCCATTGATGAGTTTTTGCTGTGGTGCTTGGGAAGTAATGAAGAAGTTGTGAAATTTAAACAAACATGTGTCCAGCCCTGGTAATTGCAAAATTGTGACCTCGTGGAAAAAATATTTATTTTTGGTCGCGCCAACTAGCAGGTGTCGAAGCCTAAAAAGCTATAAGGTATATCATTCAGATTTTGTAAAAAATTTTAAGCCAAAAAAAGCACCTTTCACCTGAAAAACTTCACTTCTCGAAACAAGCTTTTGCCCATGCTTAAGGCTCGTAATCGACCTACTTTTACAGTTTTGTATTGTTTTTCAACTGGTTGCGATGCAAAATAGTCGAAGTCTATCTTTCTGTCAAAAATAGCTAAAAATCTCACCTTCTGTCAACATTTCCAAAATAGCCTCGTTTCTTGCCAAATATTGTCACTTTTTCGCGAAAAAATTCAAGAAGTATTCATTTCCCTCTCTAAAAATTACCTAAAAATCTCGTTTTTTCGTCTAAAAAAATATCGATGACCGAAATATGTCCCCCATTTTCAACGCGAAGATTGCGAAAAAGTGTAATTTCCAAAAATTTGCGCTTTTCTCCGAAAATACTCGGTTTTGATTTTCGCTTAAAATTGTCAAAATTCTCGGTTTTTGGAAAAAAAAAATTCTAAAAAGTATTATTTTTTTCCAAAAGTTGTCCAAAAGTCTTCCCTATTGCTGAAAATTTTAGCTTTTTCGCAGTTGAAAAGTCTCGATTTTTTACGTAAAATTTCCATAAGTTGCAAAGTGAAAAGCCTGACTGTTCGAAACAAAATTGCTGATTTTTACTAAATTTATCAAATTTTTGCTTCAAAATTACCTAAAAGCTCGGCTTAGGTATCTACCTGTTTGCCAGAAATTGTCAAAGTGTCTCTTTTCACCAATAATTTTCACAAAATTCTTCTTTTTGCTAAATTTGTAAAAATCTTGCTTTTCGCTCGCTCTTCAACAAAATATTCAAAAATATTCGTTTTTTTTTTCAAAACAATCATTTAGAATTTTTACACAAAAAAAAAAAAAAAAAACAAAAAAACTGTGCAGATGTATCGCTTTTTTGCAGAAACTGTCAGAAAACCATTAATTTTGTTAAAATTGTCATTTTCGTTTTATTATTTGAAGAATTTTCCTTTTTCGTCAAAAATTGCCAAAATCCCTATTTTGCTGCCAAAAAATGATCAACGTTAGCTAAAAATCTCACCTTTTGTCAAAGTTTCCACATAGGCTCATTTCTTGCCAAATGTTGTTCGCACTTTTTCGCAAGAAATTTAGAAAGTATGCATTCTCCTTCCTAAAAATGACCGAAAAATCCCACTTTTTTGTCCAGAAAAAGGTCAATGAGCGAAAAGTTTCTGCCATTTTCAACGAAGATTGCGAAAAGGTACTTACTATTTTTTGGCCAGTGATTGCCAAAAATTCGTGCTGCCAAAAAATTGTCAAAAAGTCTTGAGATTTTTTTCTGTACTTACTAAAATGTTTTGCTCGCATTTTATCACTTTTTTGGTTACTATCAAATACTTTTCAATTACTTTTGGTCACTAAAATTACTTTTTTGGGGGAGAAATTGAGTACGAGCCCGGCCCTCGCTTCACTCGAGTCTGTTTTCTTTTCATTTTCAAATTGAAATTTTTTAAAACTCATCATTTAAATTCTAATACCTCAACATGGGGTAAATGTAAAAATCGGTTTTCGAATTTCAAAATTGCAATTTTCTCAAAAATTTGTGGACAAATTTGTAGGTACCAAAATTTTTCTATTGACAGAAAACCTTCTGCAATATAAGTGGTATAAATTTTAGCTTCATCCGTAGGTATGCTGTTTGACATCAATGTGGAAATTTTTTATAACTCACTTCACTTTTTTAATACTTACCTATATGTACATTTTTCAATTAAAAATAAACTGAAAAGTTGACGAATGAAACTTGTGTGAGTATTTTATTGTCAATATTTAAGCAAGCTAAACATTTTTGAGCAGATAATATTTTGATGAACTAACTCGAAAATTGTATATGTAATGTAAGTACAATAATGCTATTGTGTTTTTAATATGTACATACGTAAGGTAATAATAAAGTTGATTCAATTATTTTTATGCTGCAGTTTTTTTTTTTAAATTAATAATTTATTATTATTCGCCGATGGATTATTTTGATTTCTCCAAAGTAACTCATTCGGATATATTTCATCAGTTAAAAGCGAGTTGAAATCTGATCCAGAAATAGATACACACAATGTATTAAAGTTAAAAATCGATCATTTATATAGGTACATATTTTCAATCCGTAGAAGGTGCAGATGTGAATCTGATTAAACAGGTCTGTTGAAATCTAATCTGATCTGATCAGATCTGATGATTTTCCACTAGTTGGACAGATAAGTATGACTAGGTACATTACGAGTATAGCGGATTGCGAAAGGGAAAATGACAGGATTTTTACAAAATTCAGTGGAAGTCTTCATATTGAGTAGAAAGTTACTCAGAAAACAGATTGGTTCCGCAGGTGCACCTGAAGAGGAATTAATGGGTCCTCAAAAAGGGAACATTTTCGAATTCAAGCAAGCAAAATTGTGACGAGAAAGTTTTTGAATGCTGGCGTTGAACAATTGCAGTAGGTACCAAATTTAAATTTGCTCAACTGACTTGGAAATTTTGTTCAATAAAATTTCGGAGGATTCTAGCCAAACGTAGTGTAGACCATCCTTTTGAGTTGAAATTCAATCAGAAAATGTTCATCTCCAGAGGTTACCAGCTGGTGAGGAGATATTGGTATTCACAGAAGAGATTTTTGAAAGAAAAAAAAACGTGTTTTTTCGCACTTGAGCAGTTGGAAAGGAGGAGTTGCGATAAGGCCATTTTTTGGCACCAGCTAGTTATCGACTCAACCACTTTTAAAATGTTGTAATAAAAATATGAATCCATGGTTAATTAACCTAAAATGACCATTTTTTGGGCTCCAGGGGTTCCCAAAATTGTGAATAAAAAATAATTTTAGGAACCACTGAGTATTGTTTTCAAAAACTTTTTTTTACGTAAAATATCGGTTTGAACCCGATAAACGTTATGCGAGGAGATTTTTCTATTTTCGACCTTTGGGGGCAGAAATGGTCGGGGGGTTTCAATTTTTTGAAAATTTTGGAACCACAATTTTGGACCTACCCCTTTGAACCCCGCTAAAAAGCTTTTTACAGTTTATTAGTATCTGAAAGACCTCCATCCTACCAAATTTTGAGCTCAGTAAAAATTTTCGCTGGTACTCAAAAATCCAATTTTCCAATTTTTCGTAATTTTGATATTTTGGGAACCCCTGGAAAACTAGAAACCGGCGATTTGCGCCAAACGTAACGTTTTGAGGTGTATATTCGATTACTTGGATGAAAAAGTTAAATTAATAAGCTCCCTGTGCTCGTATATTCGCAATTTTGGAACTTTTTTTAGAGCCTCCCACTTTAGGCACCCCTAAATAAGGGGTTTATGCATATTTTTTCGAATGAATTGAATAATTTACGTTTGAATCACACTAGCAAGTGCTTGATAATTTTTCATTTGATTTTTCCTGTAACTTTCAAAATTAAGCTATTTTAGGTCAAATTATATTCTGGCGTTTTTACTTCGTTGAAATCATGAAAACGTTATTTTAACGTCTTTTCGAAAAGTTAAATCTCAGAATTTGATCCAAAATAGCTCAATTTTGAAAGTTACTGGAAAAATCATATGAAAAATTATCGAGCACTTGCTAGTGTGTTTCAAATGTAAATTCTTCAATTTATTTGAAAAAATATGCCCAAACGCTATTTTTAGGGATGCTTAAAATGGGGGTCTCTAAAAAAAAGGGTTCAAAATTACGAATATACAGGGAGCTTAATTCAACTTTTTCATCTAAGTAATCGAATATACATCTCGAAACGTTACGTTTGGCGCAAATCGCAGGTTTCTAGTTTTCCAGGGGTTCCCAAAATATCAGAATTACGAAAAATTGGATAATTGGATTTTTGAGTACCATCGAAAATTTTTATTGAGCTCAAAATTTGGTAGGATGGAGGTCTTTCAGATACTAATAAACTGTAAAAAGTTTTTTAGCGGGGTTCAAAGGGGTAGGTCCAGTTCCAAAATTTTCAAAAAATTGAAACCCCCCCCCCCAATTTTTGCCTCCGAGCGAGGGTCGAAAGTAAGAATATCACCTCGTATAACGTTTATTTGGTTCAAACAGATATTGTATGCTAAAAAAGTTTTTTAAATAATACTCAGTGGTTCGCTAAAATTATTTTTTTATTCGCAACTTCGGGAACCCCTGGAGCCCAAAAAAATGGTCATTTTGGGTTAACTAACCACAGGTTTGTATTTCTTACATTTATTACAACATTTTAAGAGTGGTTGAGTCGATAACTAGCTGGTGCCAAAAAATGGCACTTATCGCAACTCCTCCTTTGCAAATGGGTTACTTTTGAGTAGATTAATTCGTGTTTTGAAAATTTTTTCTTCTCAAATATTTCGCATTATTGTGCCAAAACATGAAAAGATAGGTACCTATATATTATAATGTCTGAAACTGGGGAAATATTTTCTCACAACAATATGTCTGATATAATATTAAAATGCCAGAGAATATGACATGATATCAAAATGCCAGAAATAGGTAATTTTCGTTGTTAGAAGCCGCACATAGTAAGGGGGATACGTTGCCTATTTTTCCAGACTTTTAAAAGTCAGACTTTTGAAGAATGGAAAAAAATGTTTGCAAGTTTTTAAACGTCATAGCGACTCAAGTCAGTCAATTTCTTTCCAAGTTTCCAAAAGTGGGCTTGATAAAATGTAAACGTCCATTTCAATGTTAGGTGCCTGCCCAAAATCAGGGCAAAGTCACCTCTCCAAGTGAAGCTGATTTTAATGTACCTATATCTTAGTTTCGACCCCTCAAATCGATTGGATGACATTTTAAACCGTTTTAAGCAGCTCTTAAACCTCCAGCATATTTTAAAATTTGCAATAACCACAAAATGTTACCGAAATTCACTTTAAACCCTCAATTTTAACATGCTGAGTTGACAGAAAGTGATATTAAAGCTTTTCTGGAACCTTCAGTGAGATTTTGTAGATACCAGATTTTCATAGAGTGCCATAAACGTGCATAATATAAATTTTAGTTTTTCAACTTCATTAAATGACATTTTGTCGAAATTTCAACTTTTGAAAAATCTGCTGGAGCCTCTACTTAGAACTGCTGAAAAGGGTTCGAAAACGTTTTCAATCGATTCGTATAGGGAGGGCAGAGGGTACTCGAAAACAGGGTATTTGCCCAAGATTGAAATTTCGTTCTTTATTTTCTAAATAGTCGCTATTCGTTGAAGGAAAACTTGTGCTAAACTTTGCCATCAAAATTTGGCAGGTATTTGAAATTCGAACTCTGAAAATAGCTCAACTTCGGAATCGTAACTATTCTCATTTTTCTTCAAAACGCCACTAGCAGATTTTCTCCAAGATGCAGCATTTCCAAGCTACTAATTCCTAAAAAAGAAAAATTCGCTCCATCCTACAACACCAAAAAGTGGTTGAGGAGACAATAATAGCGATTTTACATAATTATTTAAGCATTCGTAAAACTTAAACTGCACGTTACTCTATGCTTGCATGACTTCAACTCATCTCATGGAATTGATTCGATCATTACGATTCTAGGTTCGAAATTCGAATTACAGTCGATCAGAGTGAAGAACTGGAAATTGATGAAATCATAAGTGACTTGAATGATGCTATTCAAACTGCTCCTGTTGACTTGAAAGATTTATCAGCGATCACCATTGCTCGGGAAATATGGCGCTGCGAAGTGAACTATTATCGTACGAATGACGAATTGGAAAAATTCAATCCGAAAGAGTGCATTTCATTAAAAACAACATTTCCAGATTTACCAGAAGCGATTGATAATTTGATAGAGAAATATGTTACAAAATTTGGTCTTTCGATAGAAAATTGGCTCGAGCAGCATTACAAAAGAGTACTCTATTTTCATTACGGCCATCAGAACAATGTTTTGGAAGACTTTGATGATTTTGTATGCAATTACGAAGGCAATATTGATTATACTAAGACAGCCGAACGTATGATGCGTTGCGATAAATTTGGCGATATCGAGAAATTTAAAATAGCGTGTACGTATTTTTTCGAAGACGATATTAGACGAATTTGGCCATCTATTCGCAAGAAGATAGGTTTGAATAATATTAATTTTCACGATTGCCCTCAATTGTATTATTGGATTTGCTATCTTAGAAATGAACTGCATACGAGGATAACCCGACAGGACGTAACTATCGATGAATTAATGTTCTGTTATCCCATGCCTCATAACGGACCATCGGTGGAATACTTTTGGAATCGTATACCCTACCAAGACCAATTTCGAAACGCTATGAAACTCCAAGAGCGTAATGAAGGTAGAGACACATTCGTTAAATTCATTTTTCCAAAATTCGACGAGCACCAGTTTAATTTATTTGTCGATGGGAGAGGCTACGGTCTGATCTGTGATTTAATGACATTTCGTTGTTTCGATGAAAAGTTCGTACTTCGAACATGGATGAGAATGAGAAACAAAATAAACGAGCGAAATTTTATCGCCCTAGTCGTGTGCATGATGCGAATGGAATGTTGGCGTCTCAAAATTCTTGATGATCATGATCTCATGAAGTTACGCGTGTGTCGTAAAATATGGAACAGTGCTCCAAGTGATTTGAAACAGTCGGCGATTAACCAAATATCATCCAAATTAGATCTGTTCCATTCCTATCAACGTCTTGAAAATCGTTTGAATACTTCGGAGTTCCTATTGACAGTTCTTAGGAGTGCAACTTTCGAGAAGAGAAGCTCATTTTGGACTAATTCTTGGCACGATTTAATCTGCGGCAAAAGTGTCGATGATTTGCAACAAATAATGGAAATATGTTTCGAGAACGCTGATGCAATTATCCAGTTCAAAGAGAACGTCATGGTAACAAACCAACACGTACAGAATCTCTTTGTCAAGTTCATAAGGGAACCTAATTTTGAAGAATTGAATAATTTTGTGAATTTTTGTTACCTTGATGAAAGTTCAGCGAGACTTTTCAAGCAGCAATTGCTACGGTCACATTTCCTCGATGGAAGATCTGTTTTTCAGTATGAACATTTTAGTCACGCGACACAATTCAACAAGTTCATCTGCGATGCTTATAATAACGTTGATCTTGCTACAGATTTCAGAAATCAACTGATGTTGTCTCTCGTGATTCCAGACAATTTATCACGATGGGTTTATTTTGTATTATTTGGCGTGCCGAACCAATTTATAGAATTTTTCGAAACATTTGTTTCATCAGAACAAATGATGCAAGAGATGAAGACGCGTGTAATTGATTATACGAGGCAATGCATGCGTTCGGATAGTTTTAGGATGGGGCTTAATTATTCTTCCTTAGATCAGTATTTGTTGTGGTGTTTGGGAAGTGAAGAAGAAGTTAGGGAATTCAGGCGGGCAAACTGGGAATTAGTACGAGAACATTTGGAGTAGTTAGGTAATTGGGATTTGTTAAACATGAAAATGCTGTACAAGTGTCAAAATGAAGACAAACCCTTATTTTTAGTTTTTTAAGCGTAGGTTAAACATTTTAGAAAAGTTGATTCAGTTCACTCAGTATTTTTGAATTTTTAAATAGGCGATTCTGTAAATGGCTCTTATTTTAATACTTGTGAAAAAAATGTTTGCTTTTTTTCTTGTGGCGAAATTTTAAATAAGTATTCAAACCCTCATTTTACCGAAAGAAAAAATTCTATGGAAATTTTGGGTTTGGTGAGTTGAATTCCCAAAGCACAAAAAATGTTCGAATTGATTCCCACCTCGTTTTTACTGATGCACGAATTGATTCCCATTTTATTTCTGCTCACGTTCGGATTGAATTTGGAAACGTAAGACAATGGCGAAAATCTGACAATCAAGGGTCAGACGTTGGCTCTCGAGTGACATTCAACAGAAAAAATCAAGACGTATGAATATTACCAACTGTTCGTGAAATGGAATCAATTTACGCGCAGGAAAAAACGACGATGGGAATCAATTCGATTAGGTACTTACTTTCAGATTCCCATCTTCCCTCCTTGAAAAAATTGATAATTTTTTGGCTGTTTTTGTCAAAATTTTTAAATTGTCATTAATTACCGAAGAATCGGCACCACTGCAAGTGCCTTAAAAAATATTTACGCAGTTTTAGAAATAATTTTTTTACATGCTTTGGCTCGATTTATGCGAAATATTTCAGAAAAAAAAATTTAAAAGCATGAATTTACACCAAAATAAACGATTTGTGAATTTTCAACTGCTCAGTACAACCCTAAAAGTGATCTTGGATTTTTATGGCAATGGCTTAGGTCGACACAGAAACTCAGAAATTATTCTTCTGTGACTGGGTCATTTTTACCAAAACAGGTTGAGTAGGGGATAAAGCGAAAAAATCATGATTTTTTTGGTTTTGAAAATGACTTCTGTTTTAAAACCTTTATGAGGACAATATATTAACTCTGCTCAGAAAACCGAGGAAAGTGTTTTCTGGAAAAGAGAGTGGTTATCTGATCAAAAACCGTACATTTTTTATTAGAAAGTTCAATTTTTAATTAAAAAAAAAATTTCAACATTACGGGTCTTTATGTAATGAAAACAGGAGGGTTTTCATTCAAAAAAAGATTATTCGCAAAGGAATTCTTAAGGAAATTTTTTTTTTTTTTGGACAAATTGATTGATTTTTAAAAAAAATTGAGGTGGGGACTCTGGCATGATTTAAATATTTTGTCAAGAAATGGACGATTATTTTCTCGTAAAAGCTGAAAACGTCGGGGGAGGGGGTTGAAGCGCCAAAAAGCGAAACTGTAAAATAAGATCCTCCTTATTCTCTAATGAATTATTTCTACCTATGTATTTAACCTTGACTACTTTCATTGTCTTATAAATACAGTAGCTTTATAAAAATTGGTTTGCATCTTTCTAATACCTAACTACTTGAATTAATTTTTCATTGTGACAATATTTATTCAAATAAATAATAATTATAATCTAAAATTTAATACTCTTGATTGAAAATAAAGAATAATAACCACGATTACTTATTCAAATATTTCTCAAGAAGGAACTGCTTGAGATGTCTGCCTCAGTCTTACTTTCAATGAGAATGTGATCTCTGATAATAACACCTAAGGTTATGGAGCTCAACTTCGAATTTTCGAAATTCTTAGTGAAAATCATTGAAACTATTCTCAATTTTCTTCGAAATGTCGTAAATAGATTTTCTCCAAATTGTAGCATTTCCAAGCATTGGACTTAGAAATTGGGCATTATGGCAAAAAAACCATTTCTAATGAAAGAAAAATCGTTTCTTCTGCCCCAAGAAGTGTTTGAAAAGCCAATAGTAGTGATTTTATAATATGTTTATTTCCAATGTAAGAAATCTATGAATAAATTTTGAGCAAAATCGGAGTCCCCAAATTCAAAACAGGGCTGATATATAGTACATACGAGTATTTATCTGATGGTGACGCAGCTCGAAAAAGATTAAAACGTGTATTTGGATACGCACAGATCTGTTGAAATTAGGTAAGCAAATCTATTCAAACATGGTCGTGATCTGATCAAATCTTTTTATTCGTGTTAATTGCATTAGGGTCATTCGATGGCAAATCGGCGGATTTTTGAACGCGAGGGGTCTTCGATTTTTATCAACCCACAGCTATTTGTACACCAAAGCTCCTAAACCCACCTGTCAATTCTGTAATTCTGAAATAATCTCCACCCAACACCTTCTATTCTACTGTCCCTCCCGCAAAACAAAACGTCAATCCTTAAGCATTTCAGACCTCAACCCTACAATTCCTGACAACAGAAAACATTCTTAAATACATCAAAGAAATCAATCTTTCAAACCAAATCTAGACAAACCCCTCGAAACTGGGCGTAAAAATCCTGGCAATTATACACGCCCAGTATAAAAAAATGTCACCAAAAAAAGAAAAAAATTCAAAGTTTAGCACTTATTGCAAAAATACCGTCAGAAACCTGAAAAATGAAAATTTTTGCATTTTTGAGTTATTTATTTACCCCCTAACTGGTCGACGAATTGACATAAAACACCATTTTTCGTACCACCCATACCCAGAAAAATGGTATTTCTCGTAAATTAATTGACAGATGTGGGAGGGGGAGTGGGATTTTTTCACATGTTCGTCTAAATATTGGTAAAATATCTCAAAAATGCTAAAATTTTCATTTTTCAAGTTTCTGATGGTATTTTTGCAATAAGTGCCAAACTTATGATTTTTTTTCTCGAAAATGAAAAAAAATATCCTTCCAATTTTTTCATATTATTTTATTTTACATAGAAAGGACTATAACTGAGAATTTTTTCAGAATGGACATCGTAGTTATATTTCAATTATACCTTTTTAAATCGACTTTTTTAGGTTTTCGGAAGTGGTAACACTGATTTTGACATCATCCGTCGATTAACCTCTCAAAGTACTACAATTTGAAAAAAGTTCAAAATTCTATACTGCTTACAACCGAAGCTATTTGCAACTGAAATTTTCCATTTTCGGCCATTTTGGAAAAACTTGGGAGCCCAATAGCTCCCGCGAAAAAAATTGAAAAAATGTCCGGTTCGGGTCATTCCATGTCAACTCAACCAACGTTTTTGAGTCATGTCTTTCGATTTCGCTCAAATTTTTTTTACAATATATACCCATCCAGTAAGTAGATAATAACCCCGCTATCAGTTTGGTCCCAGCCCCCTCAGGGGGCGGGTGGGGGGGCTTCCATTATTTTCACATTGTCTCGAAGTACTCAACTTCAGCAGCTCATTCCTCCAAAACTATGATACTTTGATCAAAACTGATTTCACAGTTCGAAAGAGCATTGCATTTAGAACTTTTTAAGCATTTTGAAATTTTCAAAAGTTGAAAGTTAAACTTTCAAATTGAAAGTTCAAATTTCAAAATGGCGCTGTAAGTGGGAACTACCATTTAAAATTTTGAAAAAATTTCCATAGATGAAACTTTTGATGTTTTTTCGAAATATTCAAGTTTCGAGATGGGATCGCTTGATGGAAGGGGAGCACCCCACCCCCAATTTTGGGCAAAACTTTTGAGAAAAAATCTGGGGCATGTGACATATCGAATTCTATGTTTTTGGTGACGCTGAACATGAATATGATGTCAGATTTTTGATAGGACCCCATACATGGCCCCCAGCACCTCCCCAAAAGGGGTAAAAGTTCAAAAAAGTGTTTTGATTGTACGACACATGGAATAGTATGTTTTTGGTGACGCTGAACACGAATATGACGTCAGATTTTTGATTGGACCCGTCCACGGCCCCCAGCACCTCTCCAAAGGGGATGACCACCCCCAAAAAAATGTTTACATTCGTGTGACACATGAAATAGTACGTTTTCGATATCGCTGAACACGAATATTGCCATAGTTTTTTAAATCGACCTCACCCATGACCCCCAAAACCTCCGCCAATTGGTAAAAGTCCAAAAAAATTGTTGAGGGCCGTGGATGAAGTCCAATAAAAAATTTGACGTCATATTCGTGTTCAGCGTCACCAAAAACATAGAATTCGATATGTCGCATGCCTCAGATTTTCTTTCGAAAGTTTCGCCCAAAATTGGGGGTGGGGGTGCTCTCCTCTATTGAGAGATCCCACCTCGAAACTTGAATATTTCGAAAAAACATCAAAAAGTTCATCTATGAAAATTTTTTCAAAATTTTAAATGGTAGCTCCCACTTACAGCGCCATTTTGAAATTTGAACATTCAATTTGAAAGTTCAACTTTCAACTTTCGAAAATTTCAAAATGCTTAAAAAGTTGTAAATGCAATGCTCTTTCGAACTGTGAAATCAGTTTTGATCAAAGTATCATAATTTTGGAGGAATGGGCTGCTGAAGTTGAGTACTTCGAGACAATGTGAAAATAATGGAAGCCCCCCCCACCCACCCCCTGAGGGGGCTGTGACCAAACTGATTGCGGGGTTATTACTTACTGGCTGGGTATACATTGTAAAATAAATTTGAGCGAAATCGAAAGACATGACTTTCAAAATCGCCTTTTTTTGGTTGAGTTGACATGGAATGACCCGTTCGCGTTATTTGCCATCGTTTGATGACCTCTCCTCATGATCTGATTAAAAAATATGGATAACTAATCGTGCAAAAATCCGCTGATTTGGCATGGAATTGCCCATTTGCAAAATTTGGGGACCTCATTGTAGAAAAAAGTTCAGGACAAAATGGAAATGAGCGAGACACGTATTTAAGCATACATTTCGAGAAGACCGAATTAATAACATTTTTTTAGTTTATTTGCTGGTCAACTTCACGCTTTTTAAACTAATTTACCTTTCACTCATCTCATGGAATTGATTCGATCATTACGATTCTAGGTTCGAATTACAGTCGAGCAGAGTGAAGAACTGGAAATGGACGAAATCATAGACGACTTGAGTGGTGCTATTCAACCTGCTCCGGTTGACCTGAAAGAATTATCAGTAATTACCATTGCTCGGGACATATGGCGCTGCGAATTGAACTATTATCGTACGAATGACGAATTGGAAAAATTCGATCCGAAAAAGCTACGCATTCCATTAAAAACGTCATTTCCTGATTTACCAACTGTGATTTATAACATGATAGAGGAATATGTTACAAAATTTGGGCTCTCTATGAAATCTTGGCTGAAGGAGAATTACAAAAGAGTATTCTTTCTTCATTACACCCATGAGAACTATGTTTTGGAGGACTTCGATGATTTTGTATACGATGACGACGGCACTATTGATTATTCCTGTACAGCCGAACGTATGATGCGTTGCAATAAATTTGGCGATGTGGAAAAATTTAAAATAGCGTGTACATATTTTTTCGAAGACTATATCAGACGCTCTTGGCCATCTATGCGCAAGAAGATAGGTTTGAATGGCATTCATTTTCGCGATTGCCCTCAATTATATTATTGGATTTGCAGTCTGAGAAATGAATTGCGTAAGATACCCTCAAATCACCATACTGTCGATAGAGTAATGTTTGATTATTACATGCCTTATAATAGACTATCGGTGGAGTATTTTTGGAATCGTATGGCCCACCAAGACCAATTTCAAAGAGCCGTGGAACTTCATGAGCAGGATATAGACACATTCGTTCGATTCATTTTGCCGAAATTCGACGAGCGCCAGTTTGATCAATTTGTAGATAGGAAAGGCAGTGATCTGATCTGTGGTTTGTTGAAGAATCGATATTCCGATGAAAGAGTCGTACTTGGAACGTGGTTGAGCATGAAGAACAAAATAAAGGAGCGAAATTTTATCGCACTAGTCGTGGGTATGTTGGAAACCGAGTGTACGCGCCACGATCACAATCTTAAGAGGTTATTCCTATGTCGTAAAATATGGGACAGTGTTCCAAAAGATTTGAAACGATTGGCAACTAAGCAAGTATCAACCAAATTATATCTGTTCAATTCCTATCAACGTCTTGAAAATCGTTTGAATACTTCGGAGTTCCTATTGACAGTTCTTAAGAGTGCAACTTTCGAGGAGAGAAGCTCATTTTGGTTTAACTCTTGGGAAAATTTAATCCTAGGCAAAAGTGTCGATGATTTGCAACAAATAATGAAACTGTGTTTCGAAAACGATGATGCAATTATTGTATTCAAAGAGGAATTGTCTAAAAGTAAAGACGTACAGAATCTCTGCGTGGAGTTAATAAAGGAACCTAATTTTGAAGAATTGAATGATTTTGTGAATTTTTGTTACCTTAATGAAGATACAGCGAGACTTTACAAGCAGCAATTGTTGCAGTCAAATTTTCTCGATGGAAGATCTGTTTTTCGGTATCAACATTTTAGTCACTCAACGCAATTTAACAAGTTCATCTGCGATGCTTATAATAACGATGACCTTGCTACAGATTTCAAAAATCAACTATTTTTGTCTCCGGTGGTTCAAGACCATTTACCACGATGGGTTTTTTCCGTGGTAATCAAAGAGTGGAACCGATTTATAGAATTTTTTGATACGTTTGTTTCATCGGAACGAATGATGCAGGAGATAAAGACGCGTCTGATTAATTATACGAGGCAATTTATGGGTTCGAATGATTTTAGGAGGGAGATTTATACTTCCTCCTTTGATCCGTTTCTATTGTGGTGTTTAGGAAGTGATAGAAAAGTTGGGGAGTTCAGGCGGGGCAACTTGTGATTATGATTGCCGAGATTTTCATCTTTGGAGTACCTAGTATGAATGTGTACATTTAGAGTGGTTAAATGAAATATGGAAGTTCTGTACAATTATTTTTTTTATGTTTTATATGAAAATGACGACTAACTCTTATTTTTACTCGTACCTAGTTTATGTTTATTACCTACCTTTGAATATGAATAGTTTTTTCCTTTTTATAAAAGTTGATTCAGTTCACTCTGTATTCGTTTATTTTTAAATCGGTGGCTGGCATTTAGAGAAATTCGGATTTGACAAACTATACCATGAAAATATATATACTTATTATGTACCTTTGTACCTAGATATTTACTATTAATTTTTTATGGTCCATTTTAGGTGTATCTACTAACAAACTCGTATTAGTCGTATTACGTATTTTAGTTTTGTGAGGCTATTTTTTTGTTGTTTTTTTCGTAGTAAAGTTTGTTCCATCCATATACTGCATTACTTTTATTTTATTTTTGTTCAGAAAAATGAAAATGAATAAGCATTCACCAATGAATTATTTTTAACGCCTCAAAGTGATTCAGTGGATCGATTCTATGTACCTATTAATATTGTCAAAATTCATAAGAGTTGATTGTACTAGTTCACCTCTGAATCCAACGGGTCTTTGCTCATACGAGTAATTTTAAACTTTTTTAGAAAGGAAGATCAGTAATTTAAAAATAAGTGTAATGTCTCCTCTTCAAGGATAGTTTTAAATCAGGGGTATATTTTTTTATTTAGCCACAAGTTGACTTACTTATTACTCGATCGGAGGTGATCATCCGAACCTGACCTAAGCTTTATACTGAGAACTTCCACAGTCAGGCACCCAGCTCTGGTCAGATGTGTCAAAAAGGATGTAAGTGACTCATCTAACCAAAATTTGATCTGATTAGGTCTGGTCCGGTCTGGTTCAGTCATCTGGACCAGGTTTTCAGCCTATTGACTTGTCTAGCTGTCTGGCTTCCTAAGGTCGTCGATCATCTGTCTGCCTCTCTGTCCTCTTGAGATCATTGATCTTTCTATACCTGGACTATTAAGGACACTATCTACCTCTCTTGAGGTCATTGACCCTTCTGCTAAACTTCTGGTATGTCATATTGAGGTCATTGACCCTTTTGTCTCGGATCTCAAGACCACTGACCTACTTCTTAAGGTCAATAACCCGTCTGTCTGGTTTCTCAAAATCGTCTGTCTTTTTGTCTGGCATTTTGAGGTCATTGACTTGCATGTCTGGACTATCAAGGTCACTGACCTACCCCTCTCGAGGTCATTGACCTGTATGTACTCTGTACGGCTTCTCAAAGTCGTTAGTATAGTGTCAAAATATTTCGGAATTTTTTTCAAGTTTTCAAAAGTCTGATATTTTTTAAAATTTATAATCAGTAGGATTTTTCCAGCTTTTAAAAGTCAGCACCTTTAAATTCCAAATCGAAGTGCAGAGGCCTGAAAATCGACGAAGAAAGAATTTGAAGAAGGTTTTTCCCAATCGTATTAATCTCAAATCTTGAATTCGAACCGATATTGCCTCTTATGAGTAAAGATATGCTCCAAAACCAAATTTTTGGAATTTTTAGTCCGCATTTTCTAATTTATAAAATGAATATTTGAATAAATAAATAAATAAAACTGAAATACACCTACGCCATATGCATTTTATGATATGTAATTTTTAGTAACTGAAAAAAAAAATGTAAACTATTTTGCTACATATCATTGCAGGAGGAGGGAGGAAGGGATATCCAGAAAACTCGATAATGGCGCCCATCTTGAAAAACAAAAAAAGTTAAAAATCGTGTACATGGCAAATTTCTCAAAGGTTTTAGCATGAAATTTTTTATTTATTTTTTTTTGGTCCATTCAAGGATTATCTCCCACACATTTCACATATGGTATTGAGATTTTTAGCCCCTCCTTTCATTGGTGTACATTCGATTTTATACCCCAAATGTCCTTCGACTTGGCTGTCACACGTCATGTTTTTGAAAATGAATGTTATAAAGTGTCATGAACTTTATTTTTTTGGGGAAAAATTGACACATTCTCATTATCATAGAACACGAAGGTCCATTATTGTGCAAATTGCAATTGGAATAAGTCCATAGGAAGCTCACATTTCACATTTGAAAACTGTCACACACTTTTTGCGCAAATTTTAGAGCAATTTTCAATTATTTTTGATGGCTTCCCAATCCAACATTTTTTTCTGGCGAGTGGCTGCACTGGTTCACTGTCCTCATAAAAATGTTACCCCGCAATGTTATTTTCAAAACCGACGCAATGGCTCGTTCTGATCGTACTTGTCTCTGAAAATATGATATTTCGAAAAATCGGTGTCCTTCGGCTTGCCTTTTTATTTACCCTGATGAGCCCGCCAAAAATGATAATTAAGAAAGGGAAGTTGTTCTACATGATAAGTACGCATTTATTACGTGTTAAAACTCGAATAATGTCCATTAGGTAAGGCTAGAAACGAAAAAACGTTGAGATTGTCCTTAGGCTTGTCCAGTGCCCATTTGTCCTCCGACTTGGCCAAATTTCAGACAGCTGTACTTTTATCGCGCTAGTCGACATATTATACGATATCGTACAAGCAAAATTTGACATTTCCTCCCTCCTCACACCTCACCCCTACCCCTACCAAAAAAATAAGTCCAGATTCGAACTTTGCGGCCTGAAAAACATGAATCGACATATTACACGATAATATAAGCAAAATTTGACATTTTCCCCCTCCCCACGCCTCACCCTCCACCTCTACATAAAAAATAACTCCAGATTCGAATTCTACGACCTCGAAAACATATCAATCGACATATTACACATCGATCGATGAGGGTCGAATCCTAATTATCGCTGTTTTGGGTGGGCCGGGGTCCACAGTGGGGGGATTGAATTGAGGCCAACACTAGAACAGGGATCTGGGACACCTATACAAATGATTCCCACTTGAAATTTTCCAAAAAAATGATTTTTATTTTTCAAAATTATACACATCAAAATTGACATTTTTTTTGAGAATTACCCAACAATCAAAAAAAATATTACACGATTTCTTGAATTTTTAGGAGATTGGAGGAGTCAATGAAATCAATCACCCACTCCCAATATTATGACATACGTAATGAAATGATTTTGTCTCACAATATTTTGATAATTATTTTACATTATGACCAAACTTTTGAGACTCTGTATCCCTTCTGGTTTTGCGAATTTCATCGCGAGAAACTCGTGCTTGTAAATGTCATAAATATGCAAGCTTTCAGAATTTTTTTTTCAGATTTTTAAATTTCTCATGCTTCTAAAATTTGAGCTCTCGAAAATTCAAATTGCAGCATTTCCAAGCAATTGGTCTCCAAAGTTGGGTATTATATGAGGGTCATTCCACGTCAATTGGACCAAGAAGTAGTAGGGGGGGGGGTTCGGCGATTTTTTTGAAAATTATCCTGGAAAGACCTTTCGAAGGGATGACCAATGGCGCAAATCGCACCCCTCTAGCCCATTTTTAAAGGCAGCCAGGGGGGTGTCAAAGTTTTCAGTGAACCTAAAATATGTATCATCCATTTCAGCAGTTGATTACTCAATAACCGCGATACCTACCAAAATGGAACTTTTTCTCATAGTTAGAAGTTTTGAAAGGCTTTAAAAATCAGTATTGCCACTTTTTTTCGTACAAAAAATTAGCTCAAAAAGTTTCGAAACGCAGTTTTTATATCGTTCCGACTCTCAAAAATTCTGAAAAAAATATATTATAGACAACTTTTCATGCTGAACAGCATATTAAAAAATTGGGATGGTAACATGTTGCAAAGTCGATTTTAAAAAATTTTAAGTTTGCGAAAAAATGCCATTTTTTGATTTAAAACTTGAACAAAAGTTTTGATAGGTGAAGTTGACCCATTTGACCCCTATTTTTACCTATCCGTTGAAAAAGTTGAGAGAACCCTTTCACTCAATGAAATAAACTCCTCTCAAAAAAATCAAAATTCAAAAAAATTCAAAAAATGAAGGAATTTTTATTTTTTTGTCGTGAGTGTAATTTTAATCAACTTTTTCATGAAATACGTGAAAAAGAGGTCAAAATAAGACAACTGAATAAATTTAAACTATTTCTGATGTTTGAAATTGAAAATTGAATTTTTTCGAATTTTGATTTTTTTGTGAGGAAGTTGTTTCATCGATTGAAACGGTTTTTCAACTTTTTCAACGGATAGGTAAAAATAGGGGTCAAATGGGTCAACTTCACCAATCAAAAGTTTTTTTCAAGTCTTAAATCAAAAAATCGCATTTTTCTCAAAATTAACATTTTTTTAAATCGACTTTGCAACATGTTACCATCCCAATTTTTTAATACGTTGTTCAGCATGAAAAGTTGCCCATAATATATTTTTTTCAGAATTTTTGAGAGTCGGAACGATATGAAAACTACGTTTCGAAACTTTTTGAGCTAATTTTTTGTACGAAAAAAAGGTGGCAACACTGATTTTTATGATATCATCAAAAAGCCTTTCAAACCCCCTAACAATGGGTAAAAGATCCATTTTGGTAGGTATCGGGGTTATTGAGTAATCCACTGCTGAAATGGATGATATTTTGGGATCACTGAAAAATTTTGACACCCCCTGGCTGCCTTTAAAAATGGGCTAGAGGGATGCGATTTGCGCCATTGGTCATCCCTTCGGAAGGTCTTTCCACATGATAATTTTCAAAAAAATCGCCGAACCCCCCTACCACTTCTTGGTCCAATTGGCGTGGAATGACCCACGACAAAAAAACACGATTATTGAAAACAAAATTCGCTCTTGCTGCCCCAAAGAAGAGGTTGAGAAGCCAATAATAGCGATTTTGATCTATTTATCCCAATTTGAGGAATCTATGAATAAATTTTGAGCAAAATCGAAGTCCATAAATTTAAAAAGAGGGCTGATTTGGCATCTGGTGGGCTAGCTCAAAACGCAATCGGATGTCATCACTTTCCTATGGTACCTAATACCTGCAATGTCTGTGTTGAAAATAAGCAAATTTTGAAAAAAAATCGAGATTTAGTGGAAATGAGCGAAATACTTACCTCAGCCGAAAATGCGAAAACATCGAATTAATAAACTCATTTTGGTTTATTTGCATGAATAGGTATTTATACCTACTTGCATGCTAACTGCACGTTACATTGACATTCATGCTTGACTTCAACTCATCTCATGGAATTAATTCGATCATTACGATTCTAGGTTCGAATTACAGTCGAGCAGAGTGAAGAACTGGAAATGGATGAAATCATAAGTGACTTGAATGATGCTATTCAAACTGCTCCGGTTGACTTGAAAGAATTATCAGCGATCACCATTGCTCGGGACATATGGCGCAGCGAAGTGAACTATTATCGTGCGAATGGCGAATTGGAAAAATTTGATCCGAAGGAGTGCATTTCATTAAAAACAACATTTTCCGATTTCCCAGCTGTGATTTATAATAACATGATAGAGGAATATGTTGCACAATTTGGTCTTTCGATGGAAAATTGGCTCGAGCAGCATTACAATAGGGTATTCTTGCACCATTACAGCCATAAGAACAATGTTTTGGAACACTTCGATGATTTTGTATGCGATTACAACGGAACTATTCATTATTCCCGTACAGCCGAACGTATGATGCGTTGCAATAAATTTGGCGATGTCGAGAAATTCAAAATAGCGTGCACGTATTTTTTCGAAGACGATATCAGACGAATTTGGCCATCTGTATGTGAAAAGATAGATTTGAATGAGATGAGGTTTCGCGATTATCCTCATCCTCAATTGTATTATTGGATTTGCTGTCTCAGGAATGAACTGCGTAAGATAAGGCGTTCGAGTGTTATTTTTGATGAAAGCTATTATGAAATGATATGGGAACGCACCTCCTGGGAATGGCGTACTGTCGATAAAATAATGTTCGATTATCACATGCCTTATAACGGTCCATCGGTGGAATATTTTTGGAATCGTATACCCTACGAAGACCAATTTCACAAAGCTGTGGAACTTTATAAGCGTGATATAGACACATTCGTGAGATTTATTTTGCCAAAATTTGACGAGCACCAGTTAAATTCATTTGTTGATAGGAAAGGCTGCAGTGGTCTGATCTATGATTTGTTGAGAAATTGTTATTCCAATGAAAGGATCATACTTCGAACATGGTTGAGCATGAAAAACAAAATAAACGAGCGAAATTTCATCGCACTAGTCCTGGGTATGTTGCAAATGGAGTGTTCGCGCCACGAAAATCTTGAGAATCACGATCTTCAGAGGTTATGGCTATGTCGCAAAATATGGTACAGTGCTCCACAAGATCTGAAACGATTGGCAATTAAGCAAATATCAACTAAATTACATCTGTTCACCGACTATCGCCTTAAAAATCGCAAGGATTCTTCGGAGTTCCTATTGACTGTTCTTAATAGTGCAACTTTCGAGGAGAGAAGCTCATTTTGGACCAACTCTTGGCATAATTTGATCCTAGGCAAAAGTGTCGATGATTTGCAACAAATAATGGAATTGTGTTTCGAGAACGCTGATGCAATTATTCAATACAAAAGGAAGGTTATGGAAAAAAGTAAACACGTACACAATCTCTGTGTCGAGTTAATAAAAGAACCTAATTTTGAAGAATTGAATGATTTTGTGAATTTTTGTTACCCTAATAAAGATACAGCGAGACTTTTTAAGCAGCAATTGCTGCAGTCAAATTTACTCCATGGAAGATCTGTTTTTCGGTATCAACATTTTAGTCACGCGACACAATTTAATAAGTTCATTTGCGATGCTTATAATAAAGTTGATCTTGCCACAAATTTCAAAAATCAACTTATGCTGTCTCCTGTAATTCAACACCATTTACCACGATGGGTTTTTTCTGTATTAATCAACGAGTGGAACAGATTTCTAGAGTTTTTAGAGATATTCGTTTCATCGGAACAAATGGCACAGGAGATAAAGTCGCGTCTAATTGATTATACGAGGCAAGGCGTGAGTTCGAGTGATTTTAGGATGTTGATTAATGGTTCTTCCTTTGATCAGATTTTGTTGTGGTGTTTGGGAAGTATTGAAGAGGTTAGGAAATTCAAGAAGGTGTACTTCTGACATTGATCGCCGAGATTTCTACCTTTGGAGTTGTACTAGAACATTTTAGAGTACAAGAGTAGTTAATTTGAATTTTGTTAAACATAGAAATGCTGTACAATTTTTTTTCATCATTCATGTCAAATTGATGAAGGCATACTTCCGTCTTTTAATTTTAGTTTTTTTCGTTTTTAGATAAGTAATTTTATTCAGTTTACTCGGTACTTATTTTATTTATTTTTAAATTGGTAATTCTGTAAGATTGATCTGAATTGTTTGACTTCTACCATATTTCTAAATATGTATTTAAACCCCTCATTTTATATAAACAAAAAAATGCTATGAAAATTTGGGAGTTGATGAGTTTATTCTCAAAACACCAAAAATGATCGAATCGATTCCCACCTCGTTTTTACGAATTGATTCTCGTCTGGCTTATATTCGTATATTATGGTTTAAATGTGCAATAGTACCCAAGTAAAGTGCCAAAAAATGACACACAAAGGTCAGATTTTGGCTCTCGAGTGACATTCAACAAAAAAAATCAAGGCTTTGGTAAACTTACTGTCCGTGAAATGGAATCTATTTATACACAGGAAAGAATGACCTGGGAATCAATTTGACTGCTCCAGGTTCTCAACTCCCCTCCATGAAAAAATTGCTAATTTTTTGGCTGTTTTTCTCGAAATTTTGAAATTGGCAAAAGTTACCAAACAAAATATTTTTCTCAGTTTCAGAAATGATTTCTTTCTATGCTTCGGCTCAATTATTTCAAAATATTCAAGAAGAAAAACTTTTAAAAATACTAATTTACCCAAAAATAAGCGATTGGCGAATTTTAAACTGCTCAGTAGAACCCTAAAAGTGGTCTTGGATTTTTATGGCAATAGCTTAGGTCGATGTAGAATCTCAAAAATTATCATTTGGGGCTGGGCCATTTTTACCAAAACAGGTTTTGTAAGTGTTTCAGGACCCACGTCCCATTTCTAGGGGCATCGTCGGAGCCAAAATTTTATCCGTGTGACTTTCAACTCAAAAAAAAAAAGGTCCTCACTAGTCCTCACTAAATTTAGTCAAAATCCCACAACATTTTTTCTTTTTTTTCTGCAATCCACCCTACTATTCCGTCTGGGTTATGGTCCAGAAATTCGGATGCAGAAATTGAAAATTTAAAAAAATTGCAATTTTATTTTTTTGATATTTTTTAGACCATGAAGACATCCACACAGGGAATTACCTACCGTTTAAAAATATCGAGGAAAGTTTTTTTATAGAGATGAGTATCTGGAAATGTTTTGATCAAAATTGAGAAATTTTCGATTTAAAAAAAAATTTGAATAATTTTTTATATTTTTTCCAACTTTTTGGGTCCATATTTAGTGAAAACGACGTTGTGGGGGGAGAAGGGAGCAAGGATGATTTTTTTTCTCTGAAAGAGGGTTGCCTAGAGAACAATTCGGACGCAGAAATAAATGATTTTCAAAAAATTGCTATCAGAATTTAGGTAATTTATTCCATTTTTTTCATATCGTACTTTGGATAGGCATGCGCAAGAGGATCAACGTAACTTGAAAGAACGTAAGCGATTTTTTTTGGATAAATTGATTAATTTTTTTAAAAAATTGAGTCGGAAGCTCTGACATAATTTATCTATTTTGTCAAGAAAAGGGTGATTATTTTCTCATCGAAGCCAATAACTGGGGGGGGGAGGGAGTTGAAGCTTTAAAAAGCGAAACTGTTAAATAAGAGCCTCCTTATATTACGTATTATTATTATTTTAATTTTTCACCGTGACGATATTTTATTTAGATAGAAGGTAAATAAATATAAATCTAAAATTTAATACCTTTAATTGAAAATAAAGAATTATAACCACGATTGATTATTCGAGTCTTTCTCATGAAGGAGCTCCAATTCAAATGAGAATGCGATTATGACATGATTTTTATAATTTTCCAAATATTTGGGGGACCAATGGGGAATTGCTGGAAGAGTTGAACCAGAAAAATAAGTCACTTTTTTCATTTTGATAAAATATTTCAAGCTTTGTACTTGCCCCTTCCTCTCCCACCTTTAATGGTTTGATTTTGTCAATCTCATCACAGAAAGTTCATAGTTGTATAAGTTCCAAGATTTTTTTTTTTGCAATAAAATTTTCATATTCTAGCTCCAGAATTTTATAAGCTGTTGAAAACTTAGCAGTCAAAAAATCTCAACTTTGAACTTTAAAAATTTACGAGTTCATTTTTGAATGTTTGGTAAATTTTTGAAAATTTAAATTTAGACGATGTTTACTTTTTTTTTTAATGAAAATAATATGTAAATAGGTATTTTTATGTGCAAAGTGAACCAATGTAAATAATTTTTGTTCAATTCAACTTCCACACATCAACAACAAAAACTAGTTTTGAATTATTCTGGAGCCCCCGTGATTTGCTCAATTTTCTCCATAAATTTCAAATCGCTTTGGAATGGTCAATAATGAACTTTGGCACCTGTAACTTGATTAGGTGTTTATTGAGCACCCTTTTCACCGTTTGATGGGCAATAACGAAGAATTTCCAGTGATTGAGTTCAAAAGTAAATTTTCGATCAAGTTGTGAATTCCGGAAAATTTTTAAAAAAATTAAGATTTTCAAAGAAAGAGCATTACGAGCGACTTTTTTCGAACAGATGTTGTCTGGTGTGTCTAGATACATCTTTACCATGATTTGACTAGAATACAATCGCAATTTGGCTATATTGGAGGCTCCAGCGAGCTCCCAAATTTATTCAGAAATTTTAAATCACTCTAGAAAGAGTAAAAATGGACTTTAGTCTGTGCATAGAACAGTAGAGCTCTCTTTCGACCGTTTTTCGCGATCGTTTTGCAGATTTTTGGAATATGTGATTTTTTCACTTTTTCTAGAATTTACAAAATGGTCAAAAAAATCAATTTTCAACTCAGGTCGAGTGGTGCCCACACTGTCCACTGCCCAATCACACTGAGGGCCGGTTTCTCAATCGTCGGTTAGCGGCAATTTAACTGCTGACTAGTCTAACCAACAGTTAACACGTTCCCCAATTGTTTAGTAGTTACTAACCAGCGATTTCTGGTGTCAAAAATTAACACAGCCAGTCAATTTTTGACACCAGAAATCGCTGGTTAGTAACTACTAAACAATTGGGGAACGTGTTAACTGTTGGTTAGACTAGTCAGCAGTTAAATTGCCGCTAACCGACAATTGAGAAACCGGCCCTAAGGGTGTTTCAGAGAAATTTCAGAGTAATTTAATCACGTGTAGGTGTATATCTCGTCTAGACGAGCAAAAAATGTTGTGTGCAATATGCATGAAGGACTTGATATTCGCATTAGTTCTCTTTCGTAAAAAAAAGTTACAAACTGAGTACATTTCATAAAAAACTTTTTCAAAGTTGAATTTCAAACATTTTTCAAAAATCCAAAAATGGACTTCAGCACTAATTACTTGAAATTTAGTTTTACGGAACCGTAGACTGTAAGCATGGAAAAATTTCTTTATTAGTTTATTTGCATACCAACTTGACTTACCTACTCATATGTTTGATTTCTCACTCAGCTCAGAGCATTAACTCAATCATTACATTTCTAGGTTCGAATTTATTCCAGTTGAGCAGAGTGAAGAATTGGAAATGGATGGAATGAGATATGCCACGAATGATGCAGCTCAGCTTTATCTAATACCCCTGAAAGAATTATCTGGGGTCGCCGTTGCTCTTGAAATATGGCGCAGTGAAATTAATAAATATCGTATGAATGCCGAGTTGGAAAAATTTAATCCGAAAGAGTTACTCGTTTCATTAAAAACATCATTTCCTGATTTACCAACTGATATCGATACAATGATCGCAGACTATGTTTCAAGATTTGCACTTTCAATGGAGGATTGGCTCGAGCATCATTATAAAAAAGTATTATTTTTCAATTACGGTCATCAAAACTATGTTTTGTACGATTTCGACGACTTTGTATGCGAATATAACGGTGCTATTGATTATGTCAGGACAGCCGAACGTATGATGCGTTGCGAAAAACTTGGCGATGTTGAGAAATTTAAAATAGCGTGTTGTTGTACTCGTCACGTATGTGAGGATTATGATATACACCTCGAGAGGGTGCTCCCTCTAGAGAGTAACGTTTTAACTACGATCAGACGATCTGAGGTTAGATCCAAGGATCGTCTGAGCTCGATCTTCACTTGTTCGCGGAGTGGCCAGCCGTGTGGCAATGTCATTGATTAATTCTTGAGACTGAGTGTCTCCCTTGCTTTCAATATTTATCGAACCATCTTTGATGGTAAATACTTTTATTTTTACTCAATTGATTAACTCCCCATCATGTTAGTCGTTTGATCGCAACGATAGGGAGGTACTTTTATTAAATTTGCCTGAAACGCTGTCGCTAAAGGTCTTATTTATTGGGGGACCGCAGGAGAGGCAGTAAACGTGTACAGTTGTTTGAGTTGATTATTTAATCGATCTCCTTCATCCTCCTAATGTTGATTATGATTGCCTAATCGCAGTCATAATCAACTCCTTGTCTTTCAATGGCTCCGAGAACCATTGAATTTCATCCCGTTCTTCCATCGAATATATAGGGAACTCAATTTATTGTGTTTGCCTTTTAGCCCCCTACCACCTTTGTGGTATAAGGAGTGCCTTAAAAAAGCCTTCTATGACCGGTGAGCCACCTGCTTAGGCGTAACTGGCTTGAGTCCTCCGAATTATTATGATCATATTGTTGTATTATTTATTAATTGCAATAAATTATGTATAATAATTCGATTCTTAATCTTTATCAGTGTGAGTGACTAAGTGAGAGAATCCAATTGTGAGATGAACGATGTCATCTAGAGTGATTTAGATAGGTATGTGAGCTATCCGAGTAAGCAAAATTATTCACCCCTTAGGAGTAATTTTTATCATCCCCTTGTTGAAGTTATTATCATCTTATTCACGTATCTATATCATGACAGATCGCACCGTTACAACCGTTCTCATTTAGTGATACCCAACATTTCAGTGGTTCCCAAAGTTGAATATTTGTATTCCAAGTTTTTGAAGTCACGCATTCATACGAATATTGTCAGTAAATGAATTTTGCAATCAAAAAATGTTTCAGATGAAAAATTTGCAAAATTTTATGACGATTTCAAAAATGTGTCATTTTTGTCCTTAGCACTGATAGGGGCCGAGGTGAGGGGGTTGGAACGTCAAAAAACGTGATGCAAAAAGTTGCATCCAAACCTGAATTTGAATTTCTTACGAAGTTTTACCGTTGAACTGTTCTCTTCAGTTGCATTTAAGATTGTTCTCGATACACGAAACCACAATCCACTCCCCCACGCATCAACCCCCTCGCTACAGCTTCAATACCTACTAAAAGTGCACTCTGAACCTGAAATAGCTTTACTTATGAGGGGCGACTCTAATTAATGAACTTTACATATTTTCCGATGCACGTATCCACAATCAACCCCCACACCCGCACTTAAGCCTACATAGTCACTCTAAGTCCACTTTTGACCCCAAGATTGCATTTTACGCCAGAAATTGATCAGAAAACAATATATACCAACGGCTACTAGTGATTTAAAAGATATAAGATTTTCGCAATATTTCCTCGGAAGGGGACCTTTTCTTGACCCCGAAACCACCATTACATTTTTGAGATCGAATTGCAAAACCGATGCAGGGGTTCACAAAGGTTGTGAAAATTGGTGTCCAGTGTGATTTTTTTCTGTAAATGTGAATTTCAATTTTCGATTTTGGACCTGCAGAATAAAGTTTGACAAAAAAAAGTGAAATTGATTAAAAATTCTATTTTTAAAGACATCTCATCCATCTTTTATTTTTGAGGTAAAGTGAGTGGAATAAATTGTCACCAGTTCTACCGGAGCTTATTTTGTGAGGGAGTGCGGTGGAGGGACGCAGTGTAGCAGTTTTACCAAAAGGAATGTTCGAAAATATCGAAAAATTGCCATACAAAACTAAAAAAATAAAAGAATTAAAAAAAATAAATTCTGGTAACTTTTTCAAAAAATTTTGAATTTTTTTAGGTCAAAATTATCCAATTAATACAAAATCTACCAAGTTTGCCACATTGAGAATTTCGAAAATTTTTCATTTCAAAAAGCTTGTATGTATGTACTTCCAAAAATATTTTTGTGGTATTTGATTTTTTTCTCAAAACAGTGCTAGCCACCAGGTGGGGTTATGAAAATTGTGGAATTGCAACTTCAATTTACGATTTAGCGTCCCCTAAAGAAGGAAATACAAAAAAGGCCTGATTATCCGGTCACTATACATGTATATTTTATTTCAGTTTTCAACCCCTTATACTATCCTATAATTATCGTTTTTCTTTTTTCATTTTATTTCATAGAATAATTTTGTTGTAAAAATATTACAACTTTCAAGTTCAGAAATGTACTTTTATTGATAATGGAGCAGTAACAGAAGGAGGAGGGGTGGTATCATTGCCAAGTGCATCGAGAGGTATCTTAAGCTCATTTGGAGTCAACACTTCAGCAACATAACCTCATAAGTGAAGCTATTTCAGTGCACTTTTAGTAGTGTTATTAAAGCTCTAGCGAGGGAGGTGAGGCGTGGGGGAGTGGATTGTGGTTACGTCTATCGAGAACAATCTTAAGTTCAACTGAAGAGAACAGTTCAATGGTAAAACCTCGTGAGAAATTCAAATTCAGGTTTGGATGCAACTTTTTGCATCACGTTTTTTGACGTTCCAACCCCCTCACCTCGGCCCCTATCAATGCTAAGGACAAAAATGACACATTTTTGAAATCGTCATAAAATTTTGCAAATTTTTTATCTGAAACATTTTTTGATTTCAAAATTCATTTACTGACAATATTCGTTTGAATGCGCGACTTCAAAAACTTGGAATACAAAAATTCAACTTTGGGAACCACTGAAATGTTGGGTATCACTAAATGAGAACGGTCATGGGTAGATATTTCAAGAGTGATCCAATACGAGTTATTTGAGACCATAAGCACCCCTCTACCCCCTTTTGGTTAGGATTTATTGGCCAAAACAGATGACAACGGAGGTGCTCAATTTTCACAACTTTGGGAACCTCTGAATCGGTTTTGCAATTCGATCCCAAAAATGTAATGGTGGTTTCGGGGTCGGGAAATGGTCCCCTTTCGAAGGAATATCGCAAAAATTTCATATCTTTCCGATGCCATTGTTTTCATAATTTTCACTTTGGTAGTACTAAAATCGCCAAAAACAGTCGATTTTGAATTTTCAAAAATTCTCCAAAAATCGAAAAATGAACTTGGGCAGCTGAAAATTTGGTTTTGGGGGTTTCAGACTATGCTCTTTCCAAAAATCGCGGTCCCGTTCAAATCGGAGTGTGACACCTCAAGAGGTTTCCTTGTGAGTACATTTCATGATAAACTTTTTCAAATTTGTTGAATTTTCAAAAAAAATGCATCCAAAAATAGAATTTAGCACTTACTTGAAATTTAATTTCACGGAACCGTAGACTGTATTAAACTGAAAAAATTTCCTTATTAGTTTATTTGCATACCAACTTCACTTACTCATATGTTTGAACTATCTCACTCGGCTCATAGCATTAATTCAATCTCATTACATTTCTAGGTTCAAATTTATCACAGTTGAGCAGAGTGAAGAACTGGAAATGGATGAAATGAGATATGACACGAATGATGCAACTCAGCTTTATCTAATACCCCTGAAAGAATTATCTGGGGTCGCCGTTGCTCTTGAAATATGGCGCAGTGAAATTAATAAATATCGTATGAATGCCGAGTTGGAAAAATTTAATCCGAAAGAGTTACTCGTTTCATTAAAAACATCATTTCCTGATTTACCAACTGATATCGATACAATGATCGCAGACTATGTTTCAAGATTTGCACTTTCAATGGAGGATTGGCTCGAGCATCATTATAAAAAAGTATTATTTTTCAATTACGGTCATCAAAACTATGTTTTGTACGATTTCGACGACTTTGTATGCGAATATAACGGTGCTATTGATTATGTCAGGACAGCCGAACGTATGATGCGTTGCGAAAAACTTGGCGATGTTGATAAATTTAAAATAGCGTGTACGTATTGTTTTGAAGATGATGTTAGACGACTTTGGCCATTGGTATGGAAAAGGGTAGGCTTGAATAATATTGTTTTTCACGAATTCCCTCATTTGCATTATTGGATTAGCTGTCTCCGAAATGAGCCTAATCAATTTATTAGCGATGAAATAATGTTTTATAATTACATGCGGTACATGCCTCCAAATAGATCATCTTTTGAATATTTTTTGAATCGCATGCCTTCTAAACTTCAGAAAGAAGTTGGTGAACATCTGTACAGTCGAGATAAGCTGTCTTTCGCTAGATTAATTTTACCAAAATTAAACGATACGTATCTGTACGAATTTGCGAATGGGAAAGGTTCTGCATTAATGGATGATCTGTTAAGTGATGGTAGTTTGGATGGAAGATTCGTTCTCCAAACGTGGATACACATCAAGAATGTAATAAAAACACAAAATTTTAGAAAACTTGTTCTGGAAATGATTAAAGTAGAGAGTGGTATGCGCCGTCGAGAAGATTATCGAGATCTCAAGAGTTTCGTATACCTGTGTCATGAAATATGGAACAGTGCTTCGCCTAGATTGAGGCAATCGGTGATCAAAAAAATTGCATATGCGGCATCGTATTACTCATACACTCGTTGTGATGTTGATACTTCTTCGGAGTTCTTATTGACGGTTCTTTCGTGTGCAACTTTCGAAGAAAGAAGCTCGTTTTGGCATAACTGTTGGTTTAACTTGATCAAAAGCAAAACTGCCGGAGATTTAGAAAAAATAATAAAAATATGCTTCGAAAACGAGGATGTGATCATGCAGTGCAAAGAGAACGTCATAGCCAAAAGTGAACATGCACAAGATGTCTGCATCAAGTTATTGGAAATTCCATATTTTGACGAATTGAATAATTTTGTAGGCTTTTGTAATCCTAATGCGGATTCGGCGAGAAATTACAAACAACAATTGCTGCAGTCGAATTTACTCGGTGAAAAATCGGTTTTTCAGCTTACATATCTCAATGAAGCGATACAATTCAACGAGTTCATCTGCGATGCTTATAATGACATTGATCTCGCTACTGATTTCAAAAATCAACTAATGTTGTCTCCCGTCACTCACCGTTTTTTACCGAAGGTGACCTTTTCAGACACCATTAATTTTAACGACCTTGTGAAATTTGTCGAAACATTGATTTCTACTGAACAAATTATGAAGCAAATTAAACTGCTCGTAATTGATAATATGAAGGAGTATGCTATCGCTAAAAAGCAGTTTGTTGGACATTTAAGATACGAATCGTCTTTCGACCCGTTTTTGTTTTGGTGTTTTGGAAGTGATGAAAAAGCTAAAAGATTTAAGAAAACTTATATCCCTCGTGGAATTTGAGTGATTTTGAAATTGCCAAAGTGCTATGAAAATTTACTGTTGTTGTCAGTTTGTAATATTTCGTGATTTCTTAGGTAGGTAGGTAGGTACCTAGTACCTACTATGCTTGGAAGGATGATAGAATTTGATCAGGTCTGATCAAATCCAACCAAATCTCCTCTTCAGAACTCTGATCTGACCAGGCATGATTAGATCCAATTACATTTCCAACTGCACTTTTTAGACTTTCACTTTTTTCATTATTCGATTCAGCTCATGTTATATTGTTAACTATTACTGTACTTAGTTCATTGTTTCTTTGATTACCTAGGTACCTATGTTATACTTTTTGTTTAAATTTTAAGCTGATTTGTATTCTGAAAAATTATGTTATAAGTGTGGTTATCTTAGGTATGGGTCATTCCATGTCAACTCAACCAAAAAAAGGCGATTTTGAAAGTCATGTCTCTCGATTTCGTTCAATTTTTTTTTACAATATCTACCCACCCAGTAAGTAAGAAAGCCGCAATCAGTTTGGTCCCAGCCCCCTCAGGGGGCGGGTGGGGGGGGGGCTTCCATTATTTTCACATTGTCTCGAGGTACTCAACTTCAGCAGCCCATTCCTCCAAAACTATGATACTTTGATCAAAACTGATTTCACAGTTCAAAAGGGCATTGAATTTTGAACTTTTCAAGTATTTTTAAATTTTCAAAAGTTGAAAGTTGAACTTTCAATTTGAAAGTTCGAATTTCAAAATGGCGCTGTAAGTGGGAGCTACCATTTAAAATTTTGAAAAAATTTCCATAGATGTACATTTTGATACTTTTTCGAAATATTTATGTTTTGAGATGGAACTCTTGACGGAGGGGGAGCACCCCCACCCCCAATTTTGGGTGAAACATTCAAAAGAAAATCTGGGGCATGTGATATATCGAATTGTATGTTTTCGGCAACGCTGAACACGAGTATGACGTCAGATTTTTGATTGGACCCCATCCACGGCCCCCAGCATCTCCCCAAAGGGGGTAAAAATTCAAAAAAGTGTTTTGTTCGTGCGACACATGAAATAGTATGTTTTTGGTGACGCTGAACACGAATATGACGTCAGATTTGTGATTGGACCCCATCCACAGCCCCAAACAATTTTTTTGGACTTTTACCTATTGGGGGAGGTTGGGGGGGCATGGGTGAAGTCGATTCGAAAAACTAAGGCAATATTCGTGTTCAGCGATATCGAAAATATACTATTGCATGTGTCACACGAATGTAACCATTTTTGGGGGGGTCACCCCCTTCGGAGAGATGCTGGGGGCCGTGGACGGGTCCAATCAAAAATCTGACGTCATATTCGTGTTCAGCGTCACCAAAACCATACTATTCCTTATGTCACACGAACAAAACGCTTTTTTGGACTTTTACCCCCTTTGGGGAGATGCTGGGGGCCGTGGATGGGGTCCAATCAAAAATCTGACGTCATATTCGTGTTCAGCGTTGCCGAAAACATACAATTCGATATATCACATGCCCCAGATTTTCTTTTGAATGTTTCACCCAAAATTGGGGGTGGGGGTGCTCCCCCTCCGTCAAGAGTTCCATCTCAAAACATAAATATTTCGAAAAAGTATCAAAATGTACATCTATGGAAATTTTTTCAAAATTTTAAATGGTAGCTCCCACTTACAGCGCCATTTTGAAATTCGAACTTTCAAATTGAAAGTTCAACTTTCAACTTTTGAAAATTTAAAAATACTTGAAAAGTTCAAAATTCAATGCCCTTTTGAACTGTGCAATCAGTTTTGATCAAAGTATCATAGTTTTGGAGGAATGGGCTGCTGAAGTTGAGTACCTCGAGACAATGTGAAAATAATGGAAGCCCCCCTCACCCGCCCCCTGAGGGGGCTGGGACCAAACTGATTGCGGCTTTCTTACTTACTGGGTGGGTAGATATTGTAAAAAAAATTTGAGCAAAATCGAAGGACCTGACCCAAAAACGTTGGTCGAGTTGACATGGAATGACCCGTATATAAATTGATGGATAATAAATTACGATTTTCTATTGCAACGTATCCATTTCATTGAAAAATGATTATCTTAACTTGAATAGAATACCCAAGTATAAGTTAAGTAAGCTAAATCGAAAGAGCATACAAAAATACATCATCTGCAGCCGAAATTTCAGGATCTGAAATGAATTTTTTGATTTTTGGTGTTTTTTTTTAAAAAAATCAAAATATGAACAGAAAATTTTTAAAAAATTAAATATGGACCAAATAATTGAAAAAATGAAAATTTTATCAAAGTGACCAAAAAAGCTGAAATTTGGTAGGATATACATATATTGCATATCAATTTAGTAGGACTCTTCATTTTGAGTTGAAAGTTGACCATAAAAAATGTTTAGCTTCGGGCAAATTCATTTCCAGTTTCAAATTGTCCCGACGACGCTTCCTTCTGCTGAAAATTTGCACATTTTTAGATTCAAAAAGAACTAGAAAAAAATGGTCAAATTTTGCATTTTTAATGACGTTTTCTGACTAATTCGAGGTCGTTGATTTCGAATATGACGACAAAATTGATGCTGAATTTTTTGATTTCGAGATAAGCGTCAGTTTTCCATGAATGAGTAACGAGCGCTCAAATCGGATACCAGATTCGGACTCAGCGACCTCGAATTAGTTGAAAACAATTTTTTACTCGATTTTTTTTGGAAATCAACAAAATCCAAAAAATGTTTTTGCGCAAAACAACCTTTGGTCGTTATTCGAACTGAAAATTGGGCTACGGGTTTTTTGGGACGACGAATTCATTTCCGGCGTCAGATTTTCACCAGAACGCATTATTCTTTCAGAAACAACCTTTTTTTGAGCTCTAAAATGAACTGAAAAAGTTATCGAATTTGGCAATTTGTATGACTGATTCTGACTAAAAAGAGGTCGCTGAGAGCCAGTTTCCCATGAAGGAGGGGCGAGTGCTCAAATCGGACACCAGATTCGGACTTGGCGACCGCAAATTAGTCAAAAACGACGTTCTTATTCAATGTTTTTTTAATAAAAAAAAATCCGAAGAATGCAAAAGGATTACTTACGAGAGAACCTCTTGAGGTGTCACCCTCCGATTTGAACGGGACCGCGATTTTTGGAAAGAGCATAGTATAAAACCTCCAAAACCAAATTTTCAGCTGCCCACGTTCATTTTTCGATTTTCGGCTAGTTTTTGAAAATTCAAAATTGACTGTTTTTGGCGATTTTTTCTTTTTTTAAAAGTAAGTACGTACTTGATCAATAAAAATGGTCAAAATAAGTCCCAAAACTAATATTTGTAAAGACATAGATTAAACTAACGGCTAGTGGTAAGGAGGATTATAATGAACACCTAGAGAAATAAATTAATCTTAGGGTGCCAATGTAAAGACCTTAGAACCTGATGGAGAATATATGCCTGGATAGCTTTAGCCGAATACCATTAGAATGACCTATGCTTACATATAACCGTCTATGATCGATCCGAGGACCTATCATAGGGGTAAATATAGCCTATTCTTAGGGGTAGTAGTACCTACTATTTTGCCTATCTACATTTATTGAGCGCCTAGATAAACACAATAATAAGACAACAACACCTATGACTAGACTCCGTGTATTCGATGTAATTGTAATACACACCTTATAATTACACCACAAATAATTGGTAAAGTTAACTATTTGTATCTTAGTAATAACAGGTAAATAAGTTCATATTGACATATAGTTATGGAAGAAGATATTTACTTACGACCATTGATGTTATATACAATTGACGCGGCAAGTACTTTAACTTAGCATGAGTAGATAAAGAACATACAAAACGCGACGAATATAACGATTGTTTTTATATCCCGAAGGTAGTATTGACAATTAATCGATTAAAGTTCTTGTTGACCAAAATTACACTTTGACACTTATCGAGCTGGGCTTTCCTAGGCAAAGACCCACACGACCTGGACTGATATTAGAGAGGAGTTTCGGCTTCCTTGGTTCCAATATAAGTGGCGAGAGCTACCGTTTCTCCGAGGCTCGATGCTGGCATCTCGCTAGGTCGGAGGTGGAGTCTCTCTCACTGGTATAAGTAGGGACATCTCCTTTAGGAGTAATCTTACACATAGACGCGGACAGATATATGATATGTGGCAACACCTAAGAGTTGCAAGGCATATGTCCCCTCACATATTAATTATCCAAATCCAATTTCACCATTTCCAGCCATTCTGGAGCCTCCAGCACGATTTTTCAATTCCTACAGAATTTTGAATTTGCTCCAGAAGGCGTGAATATGCAGCTGGGCAGCTAAAAATCGATTTGTATATTACACTCGACCTGTTTAACGAGTTTATCCACATTTGAGCCGATTTGGAGCGTGACACCTCAAGAGTGGTTTTTTGAGGTGTCACTCTCGCTCCAAAACGGCTGGAAATGGTAGAGTTTGCGCTCCGGGGGTTAGTTCTTGAAGAAATACAGCGATTTGTGCAAATTTCAAAAATTTCAACACAAACGGGAAACTTTTGATTTTTTTGATTTTTTTGATTTTTTAATTTTGAAAAAAGCCACTCTTGAAGTGTCACTTCCAAAATCGTTAAACAGGTCGAGTATAATACACAACTCGATTTTTAGCTGCCCAACTGCATATTCACGCCTTCTGGAGCAAATTCAAAATTCTGGAGAAATTGAAAAATCGCGCTGGAGGCTCCAGAATGGCTGGAAATTATGAAATTTGGATTTGGGGGTTAGTTTTGGACAAAATACAGCGATTCGCGTGAATTTCAAAAATTTTCACACAAACGGGAAACTTTTGATTTTTTTGATTTTTTAATTTTGAAAAAAGCTGGTCAAAAAGCCACTTTTGGGGTGTCACTTTCAAAATCGGCTCATATGCGGATAAACTCGTTAAACAGGTCGAGTATATCACACAACTCGATTTTTAGCTGCCCAACTGCATATTCACGCCTTCTGGAGCAAATTCAAAATTCTGGAGAAATTGAAAAATCGCGCTGGAGGCTCCATAAGGACTGGAAATTGTGAAATTTGGGTTTGCAGGGTTAGTTTCGGACAAAATACAGCGATTCGCGTGAATTTCAAAAATTTCTACACGAACGGGAAACTTTTGATTTTTTGGATTTCTTAATTTTGAAAAAAGCTGGTCAAAAAACCACTCTTGAGGTGTCACTCTCAAAATCGGCTGAAATGTGGATAAACTCGTTAAACAGGTCGAGTGTAATATACAACTCGATTTTTAGCTGCCCAACTTCATATTCACGCCTTCTGGAGCAAATTCAATATTCTGAAGAAATTGAATAATCGCACTGGAGGCTCCAGAATGGCTGGAAATTGCGAAATTTGGATTTGGGGGGTTTATATCAGTTTTAGGACTTATTTTAAACATTTTTACAAATAAACGGAAATGGAAACAAGAAAAAGTATTTACGTACTTACCTACTTACAATAAATCATAGATATAGGTATACCTATTACATTAAGTATCTACAAAATTAAGGTTTCTTGAGATTTAGCCTTGAAGGTGTTATCGTTTCTACAGGAGGAGTTAACTTTGTTGAGTACTTCCTTTCACGTTTTGTAACATATGACGCTTTCCCACATCCTCTTTTCCCCGGGATTATAAAGTGATCGTGATACTCGACAGGTATTTTTAAAGCTGCAAACATGTGATCAATTTTTCTAGCAGGGTCACTGTGAGTAGCATTTATCAAAATATTGAACATATCGATATGTTCCATCGGAAAATACCAATGATTTTCAACGCGTTCAATGGCTATTTGAAAACAGAGCCGTGTTCCATTTGGATATTTTGATTTCAACTCAGCATCAAGCCGGTCGCGTTTCTCATGTTCGAAATAACACGATAATCGATAACCTCGCTGAATTATTGCCGAAAAAGTTAATGAAAAATTCCGCTTGTCATTATCATACCTCAGTTTTCTGAGATCCGGATCTAGATTATTGAAATATTCCGATAGATTTCCGTGCAGGTGACCAGCTACAGACCTCCACTTGTCTTTAACTTTATTCCATTTATCATACTCAGTGACTCCTATCGCATTATTTGTGAATCCTAGATCATGGCGATCAGTTGTTACAAATTCACACCACTTGCTGTAGGCTACATGATCCGCCTTTCTAGGGTCTTCACCTTTACCCCTCATATTTTGATACATCCGGTTTGATTCGAATTTATCATAGATCCTCCGTATTTCTTGGATACGAAATGGCCATTCTTTTAAAGGCATGTAATGGTCTACATAATCAACACCAGCTACGTTTTTGATAATATCCGTCAAATCATGCGTCATAAAATCCAATGCACAGAGAAAATCAGAATGAGGCTGTATAAAACAAAATCAAAAGTGTTAATTAGGGTAAAGTACCAGTTAAGGCTCAACGTACCAGTTGAGAATCACTACTCTGTGTGGAGCGCTATTGATTAAAAGTTAAATTTTTTGCCATATTCTAATACCCAAGTCCTCCAACCACACATTACAACTCAGTACATCGCGTTTTGTTCAATAACACAGCCAATAAAAAATATCAAAGTTGATGTTGAAGAAAAAGCGTGATTTTTTGATACTTCAAAAAGGTGATGTTAGTTTTTACGAAAAATTTAGCAATTAATCCTTGAAATTTATCGAACAAATACATTATATGCGAAGTAGAAGGCTAGTAAAACATCATTCATGCTCATTTGCGAACTTTCAGCAGCTTTTGTTGATTTGCGATCTCACACAAAAACGTTGATTTCAACATTTTTCGGAGGCAAATTTCGCTAGTAATTTTAAATAAGAAATTGCTTGTATGTGCTTAAAGTGTAGCTTAGATGTGCTAGGAACGAAATTCATCCGAAAATCGATCAATTTCAGAAGTTTTTGTGTGAGCCGCATATGGTACGAAATTTGCCGAGCCGCAAGCGGACAGAAAGTTGGGTGATTCGCAAGTGGTACTAAATATTTTTGATTTTTTTCAGAATGTAGGATCAAAATTTTATACTTAACAGGACTTGGAGTTTGCTATTTGGCGGGAAATGATAAAAAACTAAACACAAACCAAAGCAAACCAAAAAAAAAATTGAAAATTTTTAAATGTCCACTAGCGGCTCGGCCAAGAAAATCCATATCTGTCCGCTTGCGGCTCATTGATTTTGTGAGCCACAACTGGTACTTTTTCAAACACGTTTTTCTATGTGAAGTTGAACGTTTCGAAATTTTTCCAGCTGTCTTGTTGTATGGAAAGGTGTAGGTAAGCTGTGAAATATTTTAATTTTACAAAATATTGAAGAGCCGCAACCGGGCCCGGTTGCGGCTTTTTGGACCATTTTTCAAAAAATCGTGGCGCTTAGGCAAAAATTTTAAAAAATTTTTCAACGCTGAAAATGTGTAGTAGAATGATGGAATTTTCATTTGCATTTAAAAAAAAAGTTTTTTTTGTCATTTTCATGATGTATGGTAATGAACGGTTGAAAAAAGTGAGCCATAACTGGTACTTTACCCTATTGTTTGATTAAACACTGGATAGATGGTGGTACATAGACTAAAATCCTTCTTAAATGTAGAGATATTGATGAAAAATTGAATTTTTGGTAATGGTAGGTAACATTAAAAATTGAGACATTTGCTTTTTACTACCTATTTAAAAGATTTTTTTGAAAAAAAAGTTCAAAAAGTTGCAGGGAAGATGGGGTACTCGTAAAAATAAAATTAATATAAGTATGAATTAGATTAGTGATAAACAAGAAAAACAGTAAATTCTAAAAATATCATTTGTACAGGAAAAAAGTTGTAAACCTTTTTTGTAGAGAATTATTACTTCAAAAATTGTTGGGTTCAGTGTGATTTTTGCAAGAAGGGTGTAGTTGCCAAACTTTGTTGCCTACATGCCGGCCTAGCACCCATAGACTACAAAAAAAAGCAGGTACCTACTCCATATTACCTGCTTTTACCCTACCTTATTAAAAATATGGGTGTTTGTGGTTGTGCGCACATACCGTGACTTCTCTTAAATAATGGTTCTCTTCGCTCATGTCATCAATTTCGTTATGCAAGTTGGCCATATCATTCACCACATCGCAGTACTTTTTCTCGAAATCGCGTCTGCTTTTAAAAATTTTCTTAAAATCTTCATAGGGGGGAACAGCGCGCACCACAGATGAATTATGTAAATCAATGTAAGCTAGTAGCTCCTCAGAGCTTTTTGCCATCGTCTGCTCACTGCTTCCATTTTGTACTCGAGCTAACCAAACGGCGAACAAAATGTGAAATATTTGTATTTTTATGTTCATGATTTCACGCGTCTGAAACATTGAATATATAGTTGTATCCAGTCCATTAATTAGTATGTTCTCGTACAATATCACCATGGAGAATTGTTTGTTGTAAAGGGTACCCCCCCCCCCCCAATAAGATAGGCAAAATGCCCTTAAGCTCCGAATTTGATGAAACTCACAGGATATGTTTGGTACCCCCAAAAAATAATTTTGGGTCCATAGCCCGCTCCCACCACACCCCACCCCACCCCGCACCCTCGGCAAGATGGAGCCAAAAAACGCGTTTTTCAGGATAAAAATTCTGTTTCAGCGCGTATTCGAGATAAATTTATTCTGTAAACGAATATAGTCAGAAGAATACATGGGGGTACCTCCTTGAATTTTTTCAGAATTTTTCATCGCATGGGGGGAGAAGGGGGGACAAACGAAAACTTTAAATCGACATTACTTCGGAACGAAAAAACATACCAAAACGATTTTTTCGTCAAATATGTATCTTTAGGTGTACTTTCTATAGAAATCATCGTCCGGCCATTTGGAGTTGTGGGTCAAGCTCAAAAGCTCAAAAACTCTCAAAAAACCACGTTTTTTACGCTTTTCTCCAAAAATATGGACAAATGGCGGAAATCGAACAGAACCAAGTTGTTCAGCGTGAAATTTTACCTCAGAATGTGTAATTGAAAATTCATTTATATCGCGCGATCGTAAAACTACGAGTGCAGAAGTATTTGTGCTTACCTCGGGCCTCGTATATCAAGACAGCTGAAAGGGTATTCCTGGGTAAAATAGGTGAAATGCCCCTGTCCTCGGATTTATAAATTAATTTTGATGAAATATTGTTGGGTACCTTTTAAAAAAATGTTGGGGCCGAAAAAATTTCCCCCACCCCACCTCCCTTGTTCACAATAGCGAAAAAACACTTTTTTCGAGGGAAAAAATCAGGCTTTAACGAGTTTATTTAAAAAAAAAACTCTCACGCAGTAAGCGTGAGAAGACCGACTTTTCGTAAAATAAATATCTTTTACGAACGAATTGATCCACTTTTATTTAAACAGTGATTCGCGAACGAACTGATTCGTATAAGTGACTTGTTCGTGAACGAATCGATTTGTACAAGTGACTCGTTCGTGAATGAATCGATTCGTATAAGTGACTCGTTCGCGAACGAATCGATTCGTATAAGTGACTCGTTCGCGAACGAATCGAATCATACAAGTGAATCGTTCGCGAACAAATTGATTCGTACAAGTGAATCGTTCGCGAACGAATCGATTCGTACAAGTGAATCGTTCGCGAACGAATTAATTCATACAAGTGAATCGTTCACGAACGAACCGATTCAGACATGTGATTCGTTCGCGAACGAATTGATTCATTTACTCAATTTTCAATGAATCATTCGCGAACGAATTGATTCGTATTAGTGACTCATTCACGAACGAATTTATTCATAAATTAAAGATTCGTTGGCGAATGGTTCTTTCAAAAAATTGATCAATTCGTTCACGAATGATTCACAAAAAATTGAGGGTCGTATACTTAATAGGAATCGAGCAAACCTAGTGAGATTTCAAGTTTCATCGAAATCAGTTCAGCCATTTCCTAGGTAATGAGTTTTGAAAAATTCTGAATAAAAATTTTGTCGCTCGACAAATTTGAAAGCTTTGAGCTTTTGAAAATTTTGTTTTCAATTACGCGCGAAAGCTACGAACTTTTGGATCATGGTGCAAGTGCGAAATCATAGGAATGGTGATGGACTTGTGATACTTCAAGTTTCAGAAAAATTGGTTCAGTCGTTACTCAAGGTAATGATTTTTAAGTGAAAAATGTCGAAAAAAAATTTTGTCGCTCGATAAACTTGGAAGCTTTGAACTTTTGAAACACGATGATGGTGACAAATTGTCCGGCTAGTATCCAAGGGCTGACATTTTGAGTTTCATCAAAATCGGTTCAACCGTTCCTGAGAAATAAATTTTTAAATGAGTTTTTAAGTGAAAAATGTCGAAAAAAAATTTTGTCGCTCGATAAACTTGGAAGCTTTGAACTTTTGGAACTTGATGATGATGGCGAAATCTCCGCTAAGTAGTGTAGTTCTGAAATTTCAAATTTGATCAAAATCGATTCAGCCGTTGCTGAGAAATTAAATTTTATGTGTAAATTCACCTCATCACATACGAGTACTTAAATATTTAAGTAAAGACTTGGCACACGAATTCATTTAAAATTGAACTTTTAAAAAATCATTTCTCAGGAACGGTTGAACCGATTTTGATGAAACTCAAAATGTCAGCCCTTGGATACTAGCCGGACAATTTGTCACCATCATCGTGTTTCAAAAGTTCAAAGCTTCCAAGTTTATCGAGCGACAAAATTTTTTTCGACATTTTTCACTTAAAAATCATCACCTTGAGTAACGACTGAACCAATCTTTCTGAAACTTGAAGTATCACAAGTCCATCACCATTCCTATGATTTCGCACTTGCACCATGATCCAAAAGTTCGTAGCTTTCTTACGTAATCGAAAACAAAATTGAGCTTTTTCAAATTTTCGGGGGGTGACTTTGCACAAAATTTTTTAAAAATTTAATTTCTCAGCAACGGCTGAACCGATTTTGATCAAATTTTAAATGTCACAACTAGGCTACTAGCCGAACATTTTGGCATCATCATCAAGTTCCAAAAGAACGCAGCTTCCAAGTTTATCGAGCGACAAAATTTTTTTTCGAAATTTTTCAAAACTCATTACCTAGAAAACGGCTGAACCGATTTTGATGAAACTTGAAATCTAAGTAGGCCTCTACGATCTCTATAATTTCGCATATTCACTTCGATCCAAAAGTTTGTAGCTTTCGAATTAAATCAAAAATTCAAAAAAAAAATTGTAGGTATATAAATATATATAGATTTAAACTTAGTCATTGTGGTGCCCGTTTTAAGTATACGTAGTCATTGTGGTGCCCGGTTTTGGGCTTGTGGTGCCCAAATCGGGCACCACAAGGTCTTTTTATATAAAACGATGCAGAATCAAGTGAAATGCACTCTAAGGTGATAAAAAAATTTTTGAGGCAGGCACCACAAGTACTAAGTTTATATATCGGGCACCACTATGACTAAAAACCCAACAAAAAAAAAACTGCTCCAAAACACCTTTATCATACATATATATGTGATCCTCTATGTACGCGGGCACCACAATTACTATAAAAGACCCGGGCACCACAAGGTACTAGGTACGTGTATTCATATATACATGTAAAAACCATACATTACGAGATCCGTTTTATATAAAATCGGGCATTGCGAGATCCTGAGATCCTTTTGCCGGATCTCGCAAGTTCTTTCATATGCCACGGTACTCACGAGATCCGGGGGACCCTGTATACCCATTTTCAGCCGGATCTCGTTTTACCTACTATTTATATACTTATATACAATTTTTGAAAATAGATAAACGACGCATCTTGCGAGATCCACCCCCAAATCACGTTCGGGCCGTTAGTGGATCTCGGTTTATGCGGATCGCGAAATTGATGGCGGCAATGCATAGAAAGGCACTGATTACACACTGGAACGTGCGTTCGAACGAAGTTGTAGGGTTATTATTTGAGTTTTTAGCATTTTTCGAAATTTTTTGGGGTGGATCTCGTAATGCCTGTGTATATGTCGGATCTCGCAATGTACTCTAAGACAGTATATATATATAAATATTCTAGGGGGTAAACTCGTAACTTTTTTATAGATTAACCAGCAAACTCATAACGTTTTGACAAACTCGTAACCTTTTTAGGACGTGACTTTTCGATGAGGTGCCATATGAATCTACAAGGTGTGGGGAGTCTACTGGCAAAGTTTGAGCAGGGACGTGAGATTGCCGTTTATACACTTTCTCTTTTGACTCAATTTTCAAATGAGTGCATAGCCTAAGTATTATGTACAAGGACATGAGGAAAAGGTGTTTATTGCCAAGAATCATTTTTTACGTTTTTTACGTTCTTTTTGGTGATTTTGGTGGTTGAAGATGTCCTCTTTCACATGGCGTGGTCAAAAATCGTCTAAAATAAATTTTTGACTGCTCAATTTTAATTTAGAGTTGATTATACAGGTCCGAATTTTCGTGTTTTTCAGTCTAAACAGTGATTTTATGGGAAAAGTATGCATCCTAGGAAAAAAATGCATTGAAGGAAATTGTAGAGAATAAAATTTTCTTTCTGCTCAGAGCTGGTTATTTTTCTGTGGGATGCTTTGTTAAAAAGCTATTTGCGAAAAACAGAGACGTATGGGACTTTTAAAAAAAAGCTTTTCTGAAAAATTGATGTTTCGGCAATGAGGTACCTCTCCACAGGTCACCCAAAAATCAAGTTAACGAATATAACGCGGCCTAACATCGAGTACTATCAGGCCTATGGGGTGACGCGTCGAGCGCATGCACAGCAACGAAGTTATAGGTGGGACGTGAGTTTGTATTTTATACAAAACGTTATGAGTTTACCTGTATGCGGCTATATGTATATATGTATATGGAACTTGCTTACTATCCGAGACCCGGTACATCGTACTGACGATCCGAGGCCCGCGTCTTTGACACTTAGAAAAATTTTAAAGAGTGCCTGGTAAATTCGTTCGCGCATGCGCCTTGCTAGCGGCTGTCAAGCCTGGTCTAGAGCCGTTGGTGCGATCTCCAAAGAGTGATTTATACAGGAATGACGCGAGTATGAAGTTTCTGTCAGGGTTGTTGCGGATCACGTAAATTTGATCCGAATCACGGATCACGAATCATTGAGAAATTTGTGATCCGGATCACGGATCAAAGATCTTCCGGGAAATTGTGATCCGGATCACGAATCACTCCAGAAAAAAGTGATCCGGATCAAATTTCACGGATCGTTTTTCGGATCATTTCAAGGAAATTGTACTAGGTATACTAAATTGGTTTTTTTAAAATTGAAGATTGAACAAAAACGTGAAAAAACGAAATAGTCTCCATTTTATTTTCAAAAAATTTGCAATAACACATTATACAGGGGTGGGAAAAAGTCAGCCTCAGCTTGAAAATTTGCAGAAATTGAAAAATGAAATTTTTACATTTCAAAAAATTTTAGTTTTTTGTCAATAAATCAAAAACTAATAAGATCATATCGATTGGAAATTTAATTCTCTACAATTTTGGGCATATGTAATTTTTTCGTAGGACGCTTCCTTTCGCCACCAGATTGACTTTTATGAAATACAGTGTGCAAATTTTTCAAAAAATAATTTTCGAAAAGTTTTACTTGCGGTTTTTTGTCAAAAAATCAAAAACTAGGCATCCTAGCGAAAAACCAATGACATTACGTCGATTTTACCTACGTCAATATCCAACAAATTGAGTTCAACTCCATTAATTTTTAATAAAATCGAATTTTCAAAGCAAAAACATGCAGCAATGCAGCATTACTGGTGAAAAAAAAGGATCCGTGAAAAAATGATCTGCGGAAAATTTTGAATCGGATCATAGATCACGAATCCTTGTGGAATAATGATCCGGATCACGGATCACGATTCCTACTGCAGAAAATGATCCGGATCACGGATACAGATCACTCAAATGTGATCCGGATCATGATCCGGATCACAACAACCCTGGTTTCTGTGTGGGGTGAAGTAAGGTAAGCTGTATATACTGTAGGTATGATACCTACTTTGTGAGTCCCAGACAAAAATTTGTCTATAGCATCCCTGAAGTGTGTACATCATGAAAATATAATTTTTAATAGGAAAACGTTCCGAGACCCGCTAACGGGCCTCGGAACGTCGCGTCGGGTCTCGGATAGTCGATGTCACTTCCAGAAACGGGCCTGTATAAGCTGTAGCAAGCCTGTATAAGTATATAAACCTTATATAAGGAAACCTGAAATTTTGGGAATGAGCCTATCGTGATCCCAGACCCTCGAAACGCAAAGAAAAGTCACTCCCCGACCCAACTTCCACTATCGCAACAAATACAATACTCCACTTTTCTCCGAAAAGTCGGTAAAATATGTATTCACTCAAAATACTTGAAGAAGATATTATTATTCTAACAACGTGAATTTTTTTCAAAAATATAATTATCTACATGAGGACTATTTCTTTTAAATTTTCCCTTCACGTGAGCCATCTTCAAAAACTCAAAAAACACTTAAGATTGTGTTTTTTGTGTCACGGAACCACCAAAAAAAAACTATCAACGAGTTTTGAAAAAAAAATTCTGAATTCACTCAAAATATAGGTATGGAGGAGACAGTATAATGAAAGTACATGCAGGTAAGTACTCGTATTTGAGATTCTGCGTCGATCTATGCTATTGCCGTCAAAATCCAAGGCCACTTTTAGAGTTCTACAGAGCGATTGAAAATTTGCAAATTGTTTTTTTTGGGGGGGGGGGGGATTAGCCTTGAAAATATTTTCTTCGCAAATGTTTCGCTGTAATGAAGAAAAAATATTGAAAGATATTATTTCTGAAACTGAGGAAATATTTTGAAACGCAGTGATACTAATATTTTAGGTCTCAGAAAGGCGAGAAAAATTGCCAAATACTCCTAACTTTTTGTCGATTTTTCGAAATTGTCAATAACAATTCAAAATAATAGCACAGAATGGACGCAAAATCGCAAATAATTTTATTTAGGATTGGATCGTCATTTTTCTCAAAACAAATCGGGTACAGGGGCTACAGTGAAAAAAAAACACGGTTTTTTCGAAAATACTCCAACTTTGAGGGCTCATGTTGGTAAAAATCCAGTTTTTTAAATTTTTTTCGCGATCCACCCAATCTATTACATAGGTAGGCATACCTATTATGTTTTTAATGTACTTGGTAACTCACATAAAAATTTAATGATGGACACCAAAAAGACACTTTTCTGATAGTTTTGAGTTAGATATATACCTACCTACCATGTACTTGAAAAGTACGTGTAATTCGAGAAAACCTTGATTAAGAAGTTGCATGGCGTAAATAACGCTATAATGAAGCATTTTTCACAAAAAATCTTATTTTTGAGCAACTCCTCTCCTCAATGTTACCGTTAGAAGGGTCCAACTGCAAATCACAGCGAGTTTGATTCATATGATAACGATACCCATATTGTCAATCTACTTTCGCCCCAAAATTGGAGAGGGGATGCCTAGGCTGTGAGTTTCATCGAAATCAGAGCTCAAGGGCATTTTGCTTATCTCATCGGAGGGTACCCTTTCGAACAATTTTGTTCATGTTATGCAAATCAGAAATATAACATTTGGATCCAAATAGGTCTAAGGTTTACTTTTGAACTCACACAGCTGTAATTTCGCGGTAAGCTCCTGAAACGATGGGAAAGGTGAAAAAAAAAGGTAAACCAATAAACACCGACAAAAAAGTAGATGGTTTATTGTTCTGATTCAAATCTTTCAGAGCGATTTTTAATTTTCTGGGAAAAATTTAAAAATTGCTGGAGGCTTCAGAATAGTCCAAAACTAGTATGGTTGTATTGGTTGTCAATGTGTGAAAGTTGAATTGAAACAATTAATAATAATATTGATTCACATTGCTCAAAAAATTGATAGGTATTTCGTTGAAAATTTAAATATTTGCCTTTAAATCAATTTTTTGGAGTTTTCTTAATTTTCAAAAATTCGACAAAAACCTAAAAGATGAACTTTGCTCTTTATACTTAGTTCCTAAAATTTTGGTTATGGTGATTTATTGACCTGCACATTCGATCCAGCTTCAAACAGAAATTTATTGATTGCGTGGATACAATTATTTACTTACCCAGTATAGTTCGGCATAGTACTTGAATAAACTCTTTCAGGTAGGTACCTACTTAAATAAAAAACCAACCGTAGCTTCGAAATTTACGATTCGCATAAAACATACCAATTTACGAGTAGAATAACTTCTTACGATGGTAGGTAATTCGTACGTTATCAAAGGGTATAAAATGAAAATCAGTACGAAAATTACGTACATCTACGCTTTAGAATGTAATTGCGTAATCGGAAAATTAAATAAAATTAAGTACATATATCAAGTATTTAATACCGAATTTAATTCTACATTTCATTACATGTACCATAATGAAAATTCCAATTTATGTTCTCTGACTTGTTCATCTTACGTTTTTTTTTTTACTTGTACCTACTCGGTTATACCAAATCAGAAGTATGTACTACCAGCACTCCCAGGACACACTGTATAGGCATAGTGCGATGGGCTATCCTAGTTTTATATAGTTTTTTATCTAAGGAAGAGTCCCGATAAGGCCATTCTTTGGCCCCACAACAGTTATCGACTGGACCACTCTTAAAATATTGTAATAAATATCCAAAATACGAATCGGTGCTTGGTTAACCCAAAATGACCATTTTTGGGCTCCATGGGTTCCCAAAGTTGTGATTACAAAATGAATTTTAGGAACCACTGAGTATCATTTTCAAAAACTTTTTTAGCGTAAAATATCTGTTTGAACTTGATGAACGTTATGCGAGGTGATTTTCCTATTTTCGACCCTCGTGGGCAGAAATTGGAAGGGTCTTAATTTTTGGAAAATTTTGGAACCACCATTTTGAACCTACCCCTTTGAACCTCCCTAACAAGCTTTTTAGAGTTTATTAGTATCTGAAAGACCTGCATCCTACCAAATTTTGAGCTCAATAAAATTTACCGCTGGTACTCAAAAATCCAGTGCAATTTCAAAATTTTGGGAACCCCTGGAAAACTAGAAACCTGCGATTTGCGCCAAACGTAACGTTTTGAGGTGTATATTCAATTATATTGATGAAAAAGATCAATTAAGCTTCCTGTATATTCGTAATCTTGAACCATTTTTTTTAGAGCCCTCCACTTTAGGCACCCCTAAAAAAAGGTGTTTAAGCAAATTTTTTCAAATGAATTGAAGAATTTACATTTGAACGACACCAGCAAGTACTCGATGATTTTTCATTTGATTTTTCCTGCAACATTCAAAATTAAGCTTTTTTGGGCCAATTTCTGAGATTTTACTCTTTAAAAAAATGCCAAAATCACGTTTTCACGATTTCAAGAAAAATAACAACAACAACAAATAAGTAAACGAAATTGGAAACAAAAAAAAGTATTTACGTAGGTACAGGTACTTACAATAAATCATAGATAGGTATACCTACATTAAGTCACTACAAAATTAAGGTTTCTTAGGATTCAGTCTCGAAGGTGTTATCGTTTCCGCAGGAGGAGTTAACTTCGTTGGGTACTTTCTTTCACGTTTTGTAACATATGACGCTTTCCTACATCCTCTTTTTCCCGGGATTATATAATGATCATGTTCGAAAGGTATTTTTAAAACTACAAACATGTGATCAATTTTTCTAGCAGGGTCATTGTGAGTAGCATTTATCAAAATATTGAACATATCGATATGTTCCATCGGAAAATACCAATACTTTTCAACGCGTTTGATGGCTGTTTGAAAAAATATCTTAGTTCCATTATCATATTTTGTTTTTAACGCTGCATCAAGCTGGTGGCGCTTCTCGTTGTCAAAATAACACGATAATCGGTAACCTCGTTGAATTATTGCCGAAAAAGTTCTGGAAAAATTCCGCTTGTCATTATTATACCTCAGTTTTCTGACTTCTGGATCTAATTTATTGAAATATTCTGATAGATTCTCTTGCAGGTGACCAGCTACAGATCTCCATTTGTCTTCAACTTTATTCCACTCCTCATTATACCATGTTGCTTGCCACGCATTGTTTGTGAATCCTATGACATAGGGATCAGTTGTCACAAATCGACACCACTTGCTGTAAGCTACATGATCCGTTTTTCTAGGGTCTTCACTTTTACCCCTCATATACCGATGTATCCGGCCTGGTTCGAACTCATCATAGATCCTCCGTATTTCTTGGATACAAAATGGCCATTCTTCTAAAGGCGTGTAATGGTCTACATAGTCAACGCCAGCTATGTTTTTGAAGATTTCGGTCAAATCATGAGTCATAAAATCCGATGCACAGAGAAAATCAGTGTGAGGCTGTATGAAACGGAATCAAAACTGTTAATTGTTCGATTTTCCTAACACAGGGTAAATGCAGGTAGGAGTAGGACGGAGGACATTGACTAAAACCCTTCTTAAATGTAGAGAAATTGATGAAAAATTGAAATTTTGGTAACATTAAAAAATTGAAACATTCGTTTTTCACTATACTTACCTACAAATTTTAAAATATTTGTATAAAAAAAAGATCGAAATTGATCCTTGAAAAAACCCTTTCGCTCAATGAAATAAACTCCTCACAAAATAATCAAAATTCGAAAAAATTCCAAAAATTTACGAATTTTCATTTTCTTATTGTGAGTGTAATTTTCATCAACTTTTTCAAGAAATACGTTTGAAAGAGGTCAAAATAAGACAACGAATATATTTATACTTTTTTTGATGTTTAAAATTGAAGATTGATTTTTTTCGAATTTTGATTTTTTTGTGAGGAGTTCATTTCATTGAGTGAAAGGGTTTTTTCAACTTTTTCAATAGATACGTAAAAATAGGGTTCAAATGAGTCAACTTCACCAATCAAAACTTTTTTTCATGTTTTAAATCAAAAAATCGCATTTTTTCGCAAAGTTTAAATTTTTTTAAATCGACTTTGTTACAAGTTACCATCCCAATTTTTTAATATGTTGTTCAGCATGAACAATTGTCCATAATATATTTTTTCAGAATTTTTGAGAGTCGGAACGATATGAAACCCACGTTTTGAAACTTTTTGAGCTAATTTTTTGTACGAAAAAAAAGGCAACACTGATTTTTATGATATTACCAAAAAGCTTTTCAAAACCCTTAACTATGGAAAAAAGTTACATTTTGGTAGGTATCGCGGTTATCGAGTAATCCACTTCTGAAATGGATGAAATTTTAGGTTCAACTGAAAACTTTGCTGTGATTTGCGCCTTTGGTCATCCCTTCGGAAGTCCTTTCCGCAGGAAAAATTTCAAAAAAATCGCCGAACCCCCCTACCACTTCTTGGTCCAACTGACGTGGAATGACCCGGTTGGAACCTACTCCATATTACCTGCTTTTACCCTACTATTAAAAATATGAGTGTTGTTGGTTGTGCACATAGTACGTACCATGCTTTCTCTCAAATAATGGTTCTCCTCACTCATGTCATCAATTTCATTATGCAAGTTGGCCATATCATTCACCACATCGCAGTACTTTTTTTCGAAATCGCGTCTGCTTTTAAAAATTTTCTTAACATCTTCATAGGGAAGAACAGCAGGCTTCACAGATAGTGTATGTTTATCAATGTAAGCTAGTAACTCCTCAGAGCTGTTTGCCATCGTCTGCTCACTGCTTCCATTTTGCCCACAAGCTAACCAAACGGCGATCAGAATCTGAGCTGTTTGTATTCTTATGTTCATGATTTCACGCATCTGAAACATTGAAAGTGAACATCGGGCAAAGTTTTAAGAGGTGAAGTTTTGTTTTAAAGTCTTTAGAGCGATTTTTAATTTCTGGGAAAAATTATAACGTCGCTGGAGGTTCTAGAATAGTCCAAAACTAGTATAGTTGTGATGTGTGAGAGTTGAATTGAAACAATAAAAATTGACAAGGTTTTTCGTGAATAGTTTAAGTACAGTACATATTTAACTTGAAGAAGTTTTTTTGGAATTTTTTTAATTTTCAAAAATTCGACAAAAACCTCAAAAATTGATCTTTGCTCTTTAGTATCCGAAAATTTGGTTAGGCTATGGTGATTTTCGAACGTGCGGTTTTGTTCTACATATTATAGCTTTAATCAAAAAATTTATTTTCGGCTCACCGAGTACCTACTTGAACGAACTCCTTGAATGAAAAACCAATGGTAGCTTCGAAATTACGATTTACCTAAAACGTAGCAAATTGAAGAATTGAAGAACCTCTTTCGATAGTATTCGTGTAGGTTAGCAAATGGTAAAATGAAAATCACATCGGAAATCACGTCTACGCTTCAGAATGTAATCACTCAAGTATTTGAAAAGTTTAATAAAATTATTTGATACTTAACTCAATTCGACTCGATTTATTGATTTCATCGCATGTACCATAATTAAAATTTCAATTTATTTACTCTGACTTTTCATTTAAGTACAATATTATACAAATAGGAATGTAATATTAGGTAATACTGGTGATACCTCATGCTCAATCCATCTGGTGCCACTTCGGATTTTTCCCCATGCCTTAAATACCACCTGAATTTTCTAACATCGAAATTGAATACATATTTTAAGGAGGTATTGGAGAAAAAAAAACATAAATAGGTACTTAATCAACTTTTTCGCCCGAAATTTACGATCTTATACTTTTTGGAAAGCCGAAAGCTCAAAGAAATAAAAAATCGAGGTACATTGAGGGGGAAATGACGCTATCAACCCTTTTTGAGACATCGAAAGAAGGTTTGAAAAAAAAAATGGAAATTTTGGTCTCAACTTTCGAGGTGAATAGTAAATTTTTGAGAACTTACGTATTTTTTTTTTTACAGATTTCAAATTTTAAGTAGATATCATTTTTGTCTAACAATACTTTACACTGTATGCCCCGGTGCATTTGAACCCCCAAAATTTGTATTTTGAAAAGTACATAGCCTGCCAATAATTATGCAATATTTCCTTTATGTTTCCCAAATTGTGATATGTATTCGCCCAAAAGTAATTTCACAGTTTAAAAGGGCATCAAAATCTGATCAAAATACGTTCATTAAATTTTTCGGAAGTGCCTCTGGAGAGGAGGATCGTTCCTCTCAAAGAGGCCACATTTTTTTTAAAAATCGTGGTTTTTTCGCACCTGTTGCTACACAATCGGTTTTTAGAAAAATGGCTCAGTTTCAATTAAAATGGATGTAATTGTAGGTACCTACTCTATTTTTAATTAAACTCCGTGCATGGTTGGAAACTTGCGTATTGTCTTCTCCATGACTCTAACGGGGGGAAAAAATCCAATAAAAAAATGTTCCTTTATAAATGTAACATCTTTACAATTTCGTTTCGTATAAAATTTTCATTTGAGGTACCCGTTTTCCCTCAATTTTGAAAAATTTATCTCAGAAAATTAAGACTAAGTAATTTAATTTTTTCCCTTTATCATCTATTTTTCTGTTCAACTTCTTCCACAAAAGTTTTAGGAAATTGTCCAATATTTCGAAATTGCAATATAGGTAAGGTGGAGTGGGGGTAATTGCAAAGCACTTTTTGATTAGTGACACTTTGAGAGGGCGCTGTGAGGATGAAGCTGAAATTTGTACCATTTATACTTCAGGGGGTTCTCTATATCAATGGTGAAATTTGGTACAATTTGTTCCACAAATCGTGGAGAAAAATTGCAATTTGAAAATTTGAAAATCGACTTTATCAGTTACCCCATGTTGGAATAAATGCAAAAGTGGGCGATATTTTTTTTATTTTTTCATTTTTTTGCATTTTCATCACACTCACTGTATTATACGTGTCATTTAAAACTCGCTAAAATGAACAAAAAATCAACTATTGATCATTTCTAATGTTTTTTATGTAAAAAACTCGTCACAGAAATACATTTTTCCTCAAATATATTAGTAAAACATTAAAAAGGAGCAATAATTTTAAAATTCAGTAAAACTGTTAATCACTTTTCCAACGTGTAACTAATCATGTGACCCTGGAAGTTTATTTTTTTGTAATTTCGAACCATTTTCTAGTGATTTAGGGCGAAAAAATATTTGTGGTAAATGCAAAAATGAAAAAAAATCCCCCGAGTCGATTTTTTCTGGGGTAATTGCAAAAACACAATTTGCGGCCAAAATAAAAAAAAATTTCAAATTGCGATATCTTACCTTAAACTTCAATCCTTCATGGCCCTAAATCGTGAAAATTCCAGATAAATCGACATTTTCTCATATTTCACATGCATTAAAAAAAAAACCACCTCTCACTTTACTTATGAGTGGTTTCAACATGCTTTGAAAAAAGTGTTTGCTACGGAGCGACAAGTTGAACCCCGCGAGTTGTGACCAGGTGAATATGTCGGTAAAGGTTGTTGCTTCGAAACCCCCTAGTTGGCACAACCAGAAAATTGATATTTTTTTTGCATGAGGTCACACTTTTGCAATTACCCCACTCTACCTTACCTATTACATTAGGTATCTACAAAATTAAGGTTTCTTGAGATTTAGCCTCGAAGGTGTTATCGTTTCTACAGGAGGAGTTAACTTTGTTGAGTACTTTCTTTCGCGTTTTGTAACATATGACGCTTTCCCACATCCTCTTTTTCCCGGGATTATAAAGTGATCATGATACTCGACAGGTATTTTCAAAGCTGCAAACATGTGATCAATTTTTCTAGCAGGGTCACTGTGAGTAGCATTTATCAAAATATTGAACATATCGATATGTTCCATCGGGAAATACCAATCCTGTTCGATGCGTTGAATGGCTGTTTGAAAAAAGAGCCGTGTTCTATTTGAATATTTTGACTTCAACTCCGCATCAAGCTGGTGGCGTTTCTCGTCCTCGAAATAACACGATAATCGGTAACCTCGTTGAATTATTGCCGAAAAAGTTAATGAAAAATTCCGCTTGTCATTATTATATCTCAGTTTTCTGAGATCCGGATCTAGATTATTGAAATATTCCGATAGATTTCCGTGCAGGTGACCAGCTACAGACCTCCACGTGTCTTTAACTTCATTCCATTTATCATATTCTGTTGCTCGTATTGCATTGTTTGTGAATCCTAGATCATAGCGATCAGTTGTTACAAATTCACACCACTTGCTGTAAGCAACATTATCCGTTTTTCTAGGGTCTTCACCTTCACCCCTCATACTTCGATACATCCGGCCTTTTTCGAATTCATCATAGATCCTCCGTATTTCTTGAATACGAAATGGCCATTCTTTTAAAGGCATGTAATGGTCCACATAATCAACACCAGCTACGTTTTTGGCGATATCCGTCAAATCATGCTTCATAAAATCCAATGCACAGAGAAAATCTGAATGAGGCTGTATAAAACAAAATCAAAACGGTTAATTATTGTTTGATTAAACAGCATATTACCTGCTTTTACCTTACTATTAAAAATTTATGAGTGTTTGTGGTCGTGTGCACATACCGTGACTTCTCTTAAATAATGGTTCTCTTCGCTCATGTCATCAATTTCGTTATGCAAGTTGGCCATATCATTCACCGCATCGCAGTACTTTTTCTCGAAATCGCGTCTGCTTTTAAAAATTTTCTTAAAATCTTCATAGGGGGGAACAGCACGCACCACAGATAAATTATGTAAATCAATGTAAGCTAGTAACTCCTCGGAGCTTTTTGCCATCGTCTGCTCACTGCTTCCATTTTGCCCACAAGCTAACCAAACGGCGAACAAAATGTGAAATGTTTGTATTTTTATGTTCATGATTTCACGCGTCTGAAACATTGAATATATGTAGTTGTATCCAGTCCATTATTTAGTATGTTCTCGTAGAATATCACCAGGAGAATTTATTTGTTGTAAAGGGTATTCCCAGGTAAAGTAGGTGAAATGGCCCTGTTCCCAGATTTGGAAAATCATGATAGATTATTGTTGGGTACCTCCAATAACAATTTTCGAGCGGAATTTCCGCCCCCCCCCAAACTCACCACCCTTGGACTGTATAGTCAAAAAACGCGTTTTTTTGGGAGATAAATGCTGTATCCATGAATAGTTAGGATAAAATTCTGGTACCACGCGGAATGTGTAGGGGTAGCCTGGGCCTTTCAACACGATGTTTTTCAAAAAATTTTATCACAGTGGTGGGGGTAAAATTGACAAAAGAAAACTTTGAAACGCCACAGCTCCGGGCTGAAGGGTGCTACACAAAAACTGTTTTCACCAAAATGTGTATTTTTACAACTACTTTATTCCTACCAATCCATGAAATTGACATTTTGTCTGCAAAAGACCCATATTTGCAAAAAACCCTGAAAAATAAGCGTTTTTTTGCAAAATTATGCGAAATATACATATGGGAAACGTATATAATGGAATTAAAATATTGAGCGTGAAATATTTTACCCTAGAAAACGTGTTCAAAAGATTGTCAAAACGCTCATCTGCTAAAGTTGACAACATTTTTCAAACCTTACAAAGGTAGATCGAAAGATCATGCAAAAATTTATCACCTTTCAAAATTTCAAGTGCTAAAGTGCGTTTTTCGATTTTTGGTGAATTTTTGAAAATCCCATTTAGGCCAAAAATGAGGGAAAAAATCAAAATTTTGCCAAATTGACCAAGAAAACTGCAATTTGGGATATACCCTATTTTCGACATGCCAAATCGCTTGGAAACGGTTTCAACCTGTTTTGAGCAGTTCTGGAGGCTCCAGCGGATTTTTGAAACTCGAAATTCCCTCAAAATTCCATCAAATTGGAGTTGTAAAGCTGAAATGTATTCTAAAAACTAATTTCAATACCCTACGAAGTACTGAAGGTAAATTTCAAGTCGTTTTGGAGCCTTCAGCGGCTTTTTGAAAAATTTCTGAAGCCTCCAAAAGATTTTTGAAAGTTTAAATTTTTACAAAATTTCATCAAAATGGAGATGGAAAGCTGAAATTTACTTTACACTCCAATTTTAACACCCTTTGAAGACGACTGCGGGTGGGTTTAAGTCATTTTAGAGCCTCCAGCGACTTTTTTGAAAATTACTGGAGCCTCCAGTAGATTTTTGAAACTTGAAATTCCCGCAACATTAATTTATCAGATGGAGTTGGCAAGCTGAAATTTACTTCGCAGACTTCATAGTGGTTTCAAATAGTTTTGAAGCTTCCAGCTACTTTTAGGAAATTTCAATTTTCCAAAACAAAAAAAACGCCATACAACCTTTCAAAAATTCGCGGGAGGCTCCAAAACGACTTGAAATCCACCAGCAGTCAACTTCGTAGCGTATTGAAATTAGTTTGCAGAATGAATTTCGATTTTCCATCTCAGTTTGATGAAATTTTTGGGAAATTTCAAATTTCAAAAATCTATTGGAGGCTCCAGTGATTTTCAAAAAGCCGCTGGATGCTCCAAAACGACTTGAAATTCACCTGCAGTACTTCGTAGGGTATTGAAATTAGTTTTTAGAATACATTTCAGCTTTACAACTCCAATTTGATGGAATTTTGAGAGAATTTCGAGTTTCAAAAATCTGCTGGAGGCTCCAGATCTGCTCAAAACGAGTTGAAACCGTTTCCAAGCGATTTGGCATGTCGAAAATAGGTATATCCCAAATTTCAGCTTTCTTGGTCAATTTGGCAAAATTTTGGTTTTTTCCCTCATTTTTGGCCTAAATTGGATTTTCAAAAATTCACTAAAAATCGAAAAACGCACTTTAGGACTTGAAATTTTGACAGGTGATAAATTTTTGCATGATCTTTCGATCTACCTATGTAAGGTTAGAAAATGTTAGTGCAAGTCCTATGTTGAAACGCAAAATATGCGATTTCGGCTGACCTGTAAATCAAAATGGCCGCCATTTTGTAAGTAAGGCCAACTTATTTTGGGGCAAGTTTGCTTTAAAATGTTCCTTAGGATGTCCCCTTTAAGAAAAAAGTTGTCCCGGAGGGTCAATGTTGGACAAAAATTGTTTTCCTCTCATTGTCAAGCCAAATTTGGATTAAGTTGGTCAATTTTTTTAAGGTTTGTAAATTACATTAAAAAATAAGTTCATCATTCGGTTATTTTTGGAATCACTTTTTTTCATTCACTTTCATGAGATGTTGACCTGATTTTTCCATAATCGCGTAAATTACCCCTTGATTTTGGCACAACAATCTGATTTTAATCCAATCCATTTTAGATGACCTTTTAGTATGTACAATTTTGTTTTTTTTTTTCAAAGTTTTTGAATGTTGGTTAGAGTTGTTGAACTTGTGTGTATGGTACCCATTGGATTTGAAAAAGATTTTTTTTTAATTTTTGAAAATTGAAATTGAAATCAATTTTTTTTTTTTTTAATATATTGCTTAAACAGTCACAAAAAATGTGTTTTTCTGCAATTACTGATTTTGAGTTAGATTTCAGAACAATTTTTAGGCAATCTGCCCATTCTTGATCACTTTGTATTTCACCATAGCATTGTGGAAACGTGTTTTTGAAAAAAGGATTTGAAAAAAGGACTGTGAGAATTGTAACTGAATCTCTCTGACCTCAATTTGAATTTTTTTGGTATTTTTTTATTCACAGAGCTCGTGATTACAATCCTAGCTAACTTCAGTAGATGAGCGTTTTGACAATATTTTGAACACGTTTTCTAGGGTAAAATTTCACGCTCAACATTTCAATTCCATACATTCCCCATATATTTCGCATAATTTTGCAAAAAAACGCATTTTTTGGCTTCACTGACCAAGGGGAGGGGGGTTGGGAGGCGGAAATTCCGCTCGAAAATTGTTATTGGAGGTACCCAACAATAATCTATCATGATTTTCCAAATCTGGGAACAGGTCCATTTCACCTATCTTACCTGGGAATACCCTTTCGAACAATAAACTCTTTCAGGTAGGTACCTACTTATGTAAATAAAAAAACCAACCGTAGCTTCGAAATTACGATTCACATAAAACATACTTACCAATTTACGAGTAGAATGATTTCTTACGATGGTAGATAATTCGTACGTTACCAAAGGGTATAAAAATGAAAATCACATCGAAAATTACATCTACGCTTTAGAATGTAATTACGTAATCGGAAAATTAAATGAAATTAAGTATATCAAGTACTCATTTGATACCGAATTTAATTCTACTAGATTTCATTTCATTACATGTACCATAATGAAAATTATTCCAATTTATTTTCTCTGACTTGTTCATATTATATATATATTTTTTTACTTGTACCCGGTTATATGTACTAAATCATAAGTATGTATGTACTACCACCACTCCCAGGACACACTGTAGGCATAGTGCGAATGGCTATCGCGGTTTTATAGTTTTTTATTTAATTTTGTGGAGTGTAGAAATTTAATGAAATCATCTGTATGAGTAGGGTCATAAGAAAGGAAACCCTGAAGAAACAGTTTAATTGGTAAAAAAATAATAACAACAACAAATAAACGAAAATGGAAACTAAAAAAAATATTTTTACGTATTTACAATAAATCATAGATAGGTACACCTACATTAAGTATCTACAACATCGGAAAATACCAATACTTTTCAACACGTTTGATGGATGTTTGAAAAAATATGTTTGTTCCATTATCATCCCCGTATTTCTTGGATACAAAATGGCCATTCTTTTAAAGGCAAGTAATGGTCTACATATAGTCAACACCAGCTACGTTTTTGAAGATTTCCGTCAAATCATGCGTCATAAAATCCAATGCACAGACCACAGAGAAAATCAGAGTGAGGCTGTATAAAACGGAACCAAAACCAGTGATTGTTTGATTTACCTAACACAGACATTGACTAAAACCCTTCTTAAATGTAGAGAAATTGATGAAAAATTAAAATTTTGGTAATATTAAAAACTGAAACATTTGCTTTTCACTATACTTACCTATAAATTTTAAAAATATTTGTTGAAAAAAAAGTTCGAAATTGACCGTTGAAAAAACCCTTTCGCTCAATGAAATAAACTCTTCACAAAATAATCAAAATTCGAAAAGATTCCAAAAATTTACGAATTTTTATTTTTTTATTGTGAGTGTAATTTTCATCAACTTTTTCATGAAATACGTTTGAAAGAGGTCAAAATAAGACAACTGAATAAATTTAAACTTCTTTTTATGTTTGAAATTGAAGATTGATTTTTTTCGAATTTTCATTTTTTTGTGAGGAGTTCATTCCATTGAGTGAAAGGGTTATTTCAACTTTTTCAATAGATACGTAAAAATAGGGGCCAAATGGGTCAACTTCACCAATCAAAATTTTTTTTTGTGTTTTAAATCAAAAAATCGCATTTCTTCGCAAACTTTGAATTTTTTTAAATCGACTTTGCAACATGGTACCATCTCAACTTTTTAATATGTTATTCAGCATAAAAAGTTGTCTATAATATATTTTTTTCAGAATTTTTGAGAGTCGGAACGATATGAAAACTACGTTTTGAAACTTTTTGAGCTAATTTTTTGTACGAAAAAAAGTGGCAACACTGATTTTCATGATATCACCAAAAAGCCTTTCAAAACCCCTAACAATGCGGAAAAGTTTTATTTTGGTAGGTATCGCGGTTATCGAGTAATCCACTGCTGAAATGGATGAAATTTTAGGTTCTCTGAAAACTTTGACACCCCCTGGCTGCCTTTAAAAATGGGCTAGAGGGCTGCGATTTGCGCCTTCGGTCATCCTTTTGGAAGGTCTTTTCACAGGAAACATTTCAAAAAAATCGCTAAACCCCCCTACCACTTCTTGGTTCAAATTGACGTGGAATGGCCCGGTAGAAACCTACTCCGTATTACCTGCTTTTACTCTACTATTAAACGTATGAGTGTTTGTGGTTGTGCACATACCATGCCTTCTCTTAAATAATGGTTCTCCTCACTCATGTCATTAATTTCGTTATGCAAGTTGGCCATATCATTCAATACATGTCAGTAGGGTACCTTCTATCGAATTCACGTCTGTTTCTGAAAATTTTCATAACATCTTCATAGGAGATAACATCTTGCTTCACAGATATTGTATGTAAATCTGGGTTAGCTGGTAAGTCTTCAGAGCTTTTTGCCATCGTCTGCTCACTGCTTCCATTTTGCCCACAAGCTAACCAGAGGACGATCAAAATCTGAACTGTTTGTATTCTTATGTTCATGATTTCACACATCTGAAACATTGAAAGTATAGGTACTCAACAAGCGCCTGCCAAAGTTTAGGAAATGAAGTTTTGTTTTAAAGTCTTTCAGAGGGATTTTTAATTTATGGGAAAAATTATAACGTCGCTGGAGGTTCCAGAATAGTCCAAAACTAGTAATTGTCAATATGCGGAAGTTGAATTGAAATAATTATTAATATTACTGGTTCACATAATCGCTCAAAAAAATTGATAGGTATTTTGTGAATAATTTGAATATCCGCCTTTAAAGCAGTTTTTTTTTGGAATTTTTTTAGTTTTCAAAAATTCGTCAGAACCTCAAAAAAATGAACTTCGCTCTTTAGTACCTGAAAATTTGGTTATGGTGGTTTTGGAACGTGCACTTCTGTTCTATATAGCTTTATTCAAAAAATTTATTGATTGGTAGGTAATTTATTCAATAGTTCGGCATACCTAGTACCTACTTGAACGAATTCCTTGAATAAAAAATCAACCGTAGCTTCGAAATTACTAAGTATTTACATAAAACACAACAAATTGACGAATTGAAACTTTTTTCGATGGTATTCGTAGGTTAGCAAATGGTAAAATGAAAATCACATCTACGCTTCAGAATGTAATTACTTATTTGAAAAATTTAATGAACCAATTTGATACCGAACTTAATTCGACTCGATTTGATTTCTTTGCATGTACCATAATGAAAATTTTAATTTATTTGCTTACAAAATTATCCAAGTAGGTATGTACGTAATATTAATACTGCGGTGATATCTCATGCTCGATTCATTTGATACCTCTTCGGATTTTTTTCCTATGCCTTAATACCTTCTGAATCTTCTATGACACGTAATTGAATAAGTATTTTAAAGAGATATGCGTATACCTGTGGGGGGGGGATCATAAACAATCTGCTTTTCGTCCAAAATTGACGATTTTATTTTTTTGAAAAGCCAAAAGTTCAGAGATTTCATAAATCGACGTACGTTGTGGGAAAACTACGCTATCGACCCTTTTTGGAGATACGAAAAAGGATTTGGAAAAAATGGAAATTTTGGTCTCAACTTTCGAGGTGAATACTTACCTAGTAAATTTTCGTAAACTTACTTCTTTTTTATTTTTATTTATTTTTTAAAGATTTCAAATCTCAAATATCACCCCTGTCTAACAATACCTCACACTTTATGCCCCGGAGCATTTAAAGCCCCAAAATTTGGATTTTGAAAAATACATAGCGTGCCAATAATTATGCAATATTTCCCAAAATTTTCATTTGAGGCACCCATTTTCTTTCAATTTCGAAATTTACCATTTTCCCCCCAAATATTATCTTATTTTCAGTTCAACTTCTCTCATAAACATTTTAATAGGAGCTTTTCCAATATTTTGGAATTTCAATTATAATTACATATAAATTAATAGTCCGGCATATGACAATAGGACTAATTGCACCCCCCCCCCACCGCCGATCCTCCGGGACAACTTTTTTCTTAAAGGGGACATCCTAAGGAACATTTTAAAGCAAAGTTGCCAAAAAAAAAAGTTGGCCTTACTTACAAAATGGCGGCCATTTTGATTGACAGGTCAGCCGAAATCGCAGATTTTGCGTTTTAACATAAGACTTGCACGAACTTTTTCAAAATTTACATAGGTAGATCGAAAGATCATGCAAAAATTTACCACCTGTTAAAATTTCAAGGGCCGAAGTGCGTTTTTCGATTTTTGGTGAATTTTTGAAAATCGAATTTAGGTCAAAAGTGAAGGAAAAAATCAAAATTTTACCAAATTGACCAAGAAAGCTGAAATTTGGGATATACCCTATTTTCGACATGCCAAATCGATTGGAAACGGTTTCAACCCGTTTTGAGCAGTTCTGGAGCCTCCAGCAGATTTTTGAAACGCGAAATTCCCGCAAAATTCCATCAAATTGGAGTTGTAAAGCTAAAATTTATTCTAAAAACTAATTTCAATACGCTGCGAAGTACTACAGGTGAATTTCAAGTCGTTTTGGTGCCTCCAACGCCTTATCGAAAATTCCTGAAGCCTCCAGCAGATTTTTAAAACTTTAATTTTTCACAAAATTTCGTCAAATGGAGATGGAAAGCTGAAATTTACTCTACACTCCAATTTTAACACCCTCTGAAGACGACTTCAGGTGGGTTCAAGTAATTTTAGGGCCTCCAGCGACTTTTTTTGAAAATTACTGGAGCCTCCAGCAGATTTTTGGAACTTGAAATTTCCCCAACATTAATTTATCAAATGGAGTTGGCAAGCTGAAGTTTACTTCGCAGACTACATGGTGGTTTCAAATGGTTTTGAATTTCAATTTTCCAAAAAAACGTCATACAACCTTTCAAAAAGTTGCTGGATGCTCCAAAACGACTTGAAATTCACCAACAGTCAACTTCGTAGCGTATTGAAATTAGTTTGCAGAATGAATTTCGACTCTCCATCTTGGTTTGATAACATTTTGGGGAAATTTCAAGTTTCAAAAATCTACTGGAGGCTCCAGTAATTTTCAAAGAAGTCGTTGGAGGCTCTAAAATGACTTTAAATCCACCAGAAGTCGTTTTGAGAGGGTGTTAAAATTGAAGTGTAGAGTAAATTTCAGCTTTCCATCTCTATTTGATGAAATTTTGTGAAAATTTAAAAGTTTCAAAAATCTGCTGGAAGTTTCAGGAATTGTCAAAAAGTCGCTAGAGGCTCTAAAACGACTTGAAATTCACCTGCAGTACTTCGTAGCGTATTGAAATTAGTTTTTAGAATAAATTTTAGCTTTACAACTCCAATTTGATGGAATTTTGCGGGAATTTCGAGTTTCAAAAATCTGCTGGAGCCTCCAGAACTGCTCAAAACGGGTTGAAACCGTTTCCAATCGATTTGGCATGTCGAAAATAGGGTATATTTCAAATTTCAGCTTTCTTGGTCAATTTGATGAAATTTATATTTTTTCCCTCATTTTTGGCCTAAATTCGATTTTCAAAAATTCACCAAAAATCGAAAAACGCACTTCGGCCCTTGAAATTTTAACAGGTGGTAAATTTTTGCATGATCTTTCGATCTACCTATGTAAATTTTGAAAAAGTTCGTGCAAGTCCTATGTTAAAACGCAAAATCTGCGATTTCGGCTGACCTGTTTATCAAAATGGCCGCCATTTTGTAAGTAAGGCCAACTTTTTTTTTGGCAACTTTGCTTTAAAATGTTCCTTAGGATGTCCCCTTTACGAAAAAAGTTGTCCCGGAGGATCGGCGGGGGGGGGGTTGCAATTACTCCTATTGTCATATGCCGGACTATAAGTATTTTGAAATAAAATCATCTCTAGACGTTGTTGAGATATCCTGGAAATTCATTTCTTTCGTTACAAAAAATTGAAATAACACGATGAGTGAATTTCGAACAAACATTATAATCTTTTTTTTTTAGGGTTAGAATCTAGTCTATCTTGGGTATTTTAGTTTTCACAGGAGCAGTAAACTTCGTTGAGTACTTTCTTCCGCGTTTTGAAACGTATGAGGTTCTTCCACGCCCTTTTCTTCCCAGGATTATAAAATGATCATGATGTGCGAAAGGTATTTTCACAGCTGCAAACATATGATCAATTTTTCTAACATGGTCATCTTGTGTTGCATTTATCAGAATGTTGAACATATCGATATGTTCCATCGGAAAATACCAATACTTTTCAACACGTTTAATGGCTGTTCTTTCAACTCGGCATTAAGCTTGTGGCGCAGCGTGCGCTCAAAATAACATGATAATCGGTAGCTGCGCTGAATTACTGCCGCAATAAAAGTTGCCGAAAAATTTCGCTTGTCGTTATCATACCTCAATTTTCTGAGATCCGGATCTAAGTTATTGAAATATTCTGACATATTTCCCTGTAGGTGATCATGCTACAGATCTCCACTTGTCTTTAAGTGTATTCCAATCATCGTCTGTTGCTGGTATTTCATTTTTTGTGAACTCTAGATCATCGGGATCATCTGTCACAAATATGCACCACTTGTTGTAAGCTGCATGATCTTTTTTTTCTTGTCTTCACCATCATCCTTGATATTTGGATACATTCGGTCTGGGTTGACTTCATCATATTCATCGTAATCCCTTCGTAGCTGTTGGATACGAGATGGCCATTCTTCTAAAGTGTTGTATAGCTCTACATGGTCAACGCCTCATATAATCGATTTCCTTTTTCAAGCAGGCAATATCATTCACTGCATCGCAATACTTGGCGTCTAAATCTTTGTGCTCAGCATCTAAATCTTTGTGTTTAGTGTCTAAATCTTTGAGGTGCCTAAATGAGAACTCAACCGTAGCTTTAAAATTACGTTTCACAAAACACATACCAACTGACGAGTTGAAGAACTTCTACGATATGGTATTCGTAAAATGAAAATTAGATCGAAAATCATATCTACACGTTTCAGAATGTAATTAGGCTACCTGTTTGAAAAATTAAATGAGCCTTTTCAGGATAAGATAGCACAATCGGCACCAATCTCCAATGTTGACGAAACGTATCCAAAATGTTTGTTTTGATGTAAAACCTTCCCAGAAAATTGTTTGATTTGAACCCCCCTCCCCCCCCGTCCAAACTCGAAACATGTCCTCTTACGAGCTCAAAATTCAAAATTCTCGCTCCCCGAATTATTTCTCACAATTGACAAAATAAAAAACTACTTTTTAGCTAATTTGAAAACAAAAAACAATTTTTTTTTTTCAATTTTGGAAAAATGAGTACTTTTTGCAGTTGACGAAAAATAGATCCTTTTTTGCATGTTAGACAAAAACAAAACAAGTTTTTATTGAATTTTGAAAAAAAAAATTGAAGAAAGTATAATGCTTTGAAAAACGCAATTTTGGCACAAATTTTTTTTTGACGTTTCTGACCAAAAAAAAACAACAATTTTTTGGAATCTTTGTAAAATATAAAAACAGACTTTTTTCACAATTTTACCAAAAAAAAAGAGACAATATCTACTTTGACACACAACTGGTTCAATGCTATTTTCGAGATTAAAAAAATGTCCATTTTCTTTCAATTTTTGCAAAAAGTTGGATTTTTTGCAGTTTTGACAGAAACATAGGACATTTTTGCAATTTTTATCAAAAAACGAGTCTTTATTCATTTTGGAAGGTGAAAAAAAATGAAAAATTCAGAAGGAAGCATGATTTTTTTGTGATTTTGAAAAAACAGTGCTTTTTTGCAACTTTGGCACAAAACAAGCTCTTGTCAGTTATGAGTGTTATGACAAAAAATCTTGACAACAAACGTACTACCTATTTTTGAAAATAATTGCAAAAAAGAAGTTTTTTTTATTGAATTTTGAGAAAACAAATTTTTGAAGAAAGCATAATGCTTTGAAGAACGCAATTTTGGCACAAAAATATTTTCTGGCAATTCTGATTTAAAAAAAGCAACAATTTTTTGGGAATTTTTGCAAAAAATGGTCTTCATTAACTTAGACAAAAAAACTGGTTTTACAGCTACTTTTAAGATTGAAAAAATCGTCATTTACAATTTTGACAAAAAAATGAGGATTTTTTTTTTGTATTTTTGACAGAAAAAATAGAACATGTTTGCAATTTATTTATGCTAAAAAACATGTCATAATTCATTTTGAAAAGTTGAAAAAAAAATGAAAAATTCTAAAGAAAGTATGATTTTTTCACTTTGAAAAAACAGGAATTTTTTGCAACTTTGGTACAAAAAAAGCTGTTGTCAGTTTTGACAAAAAACGAATGTACTATTTTAAAAATAATTTGCAAAAATAGGACCTTCATATTGCTAATTTACTTACCTATCTTATAAAAAAATACAACTTTTTTGCAATTTCGTCAAAAACCCAGTTTTTATGTTGTAAGTTGTAATAATTAAAAAATAGAAAACCAGATTTTTTCGCATCTTGAAAAAATGAGTATTTTTTCTAGTTGATGAAAAATGGAACCTTTTTTGAATTTTAAGAATACAAATCCTTTGAAAAACACAATTTTGGCACAAAAAATTTTTTTTTGGAATTCTGACAAAAAAACAGAATTTTTTTGGTATTTTTGCAAAAAAAAAAAAAAACAGAATTCCTTTACAATTTTAGCAAAAAAAAGACTTTGTCATCTTTGACAAAAAACTAGATTTATACTATTTTTGAGATTGAAAAAATCACAATGTCTTACATTTTGACAAAAAAATGACACTTTTTTGCATTTTTGATAAAAAAAATTAGAACATTTCTGCAATTTTTACCAAAAAACAAGTCTTTATTTTGAAAAGGTAAAAAAAATGAAAAATTTAGAAGAATGTATGTAAGTAGGAATTCTTTTGTAATTTTGAAAAACTGCAACTTTGGCATAAAAAAGCTCTTGTCAGTTATGAACTTATGACAAAAAATCTTGGCAAAAAATGTACTAATTTGATTTTTGAAAGTAATTGAAATGAAAAAAAAAACTTGAAAATAGCTGAAAAATCCACTTTTCTCACCCCGGAGAGGGGTCAAATGTGTTTGGAAGGCTGAAACCAGCAAAAGGCACTTTGGGTGCATCTTCCCAATGTACTGTGAAAATTTGGACCCTCTAGGTCAATTTGGAGGGGCTGTAGGCTTGGCTAAACGTCGAAATTTTCAAAAAACATGTAAAATGGATGAAAAATCCACTTTTTTGACCCTGAAGAGGGGGCAAATGGGGTTGGAAGGTTGAAACCTGCAAAAGGCACTTTGGGTACACCCTCCCAGTGTACTGTGAAAATTTGGACTCGCTAGGTCAATTTAGAGGGGCTGTAGGTTTGGCTAAACGTCAAAAAACATGCAAAAATCCACTTTTTTGACCCTGGAGAGAGGTCAAATGGGGTTGGAAGTTTGAATCCTGCAAAAAGCACTCAAGGGGCATCCTTTCATTGTATGCTGAAAATTTGGACCCCCTGGGTCAATTTTAGGGATGAGGGGGTCAAAAATAGAGGTCAAATGTGGTTATTTCCACCTTACATGGGGTGAGGATGACCTAGGAGGCGGCTGAAATTTGGATATGTTGTTTACAATGGCGATACTCACCAATGGTATGAATTTGGACCATTTTCATCGATTTGGGGCCAAGTTATACTTCTCCAAAAAAATGACCTTTCTGTAATTTTAAACTTTGACCCTTCAAACTGCAGGGGTCAATTCTAGCTCCCAAGAGAATTCCATTCCTCAAGTTTGACTTTATTTGATCAATTTGAACCGGCTCCAGGTCATAAAACGTGAAAATCACCATTGGACTGAAACTTATATATATCTACTTGAATAAAATGACTGGCCTACCGCAAATAGCCCATTTTTTACAAAAATTTGGCTAAAAAAATAGGACAGATTTTTTAGTATTTTGAAAAAATGAGTATTTTTGGCAATTTTGACAAAAAATTTGGATCTTTTTCACATCTACATCTGTGACATAAAAGAGAACACCTTTTTTTTTTGCAATTTTGGCAAAAAAAAAAAGATTTTTAGGGAAATTTGAACATTAATTCGCAGCATTTACAATTAATTAGATTTAGAGAATGTCCGGATCTAAATTAGGTCTGATGTGGTTTGATCTTCTCTTAGGTGCCTAATCTTCAGCTTTTAAAATAAACCTAGGTTTACCTAATACAATATATACTTATATCAAAATCTACATCATGCATTACAATGTTATAGTCAGACTTCAAATGCATCCCAACCTCCAACACCCTCTCACCCCAGTCTTCGTTTCTTTAAACTATGTGCCTACCTAAAATAATTTACTCTCTTATCTCTATTAATAATATTTAGAGTTTATTCACTAGGTGTAATTTGTAGATATATTTTTCTCACCACTCACGAGATTGATTCAATCATTACGATTCTAGGTTCAAATTACCCACATCCGAGCAGAATCAAGAATTGTACGTGGCTGAAATGATATCTTACGTGTACGATACCTATCAACCAACTCTATTAACCCTGAAAGAATTATCAGCGATTACCGTTGCCTTCGTAGTATGGCGCTGTGAAATGAATAAATATCGAGCGAATTGCAATTTGGAAGAATTTAGTCGACATACTGTGCAAACCTCATTGCAAACAATATTTCGAGATTTACCAACCGTGATTTATGAAATGACCAAGGAATATGTCACAAAAGTTGGCGACGCAGTAGAAATCTGGCTCATCATTACGTCTTACAACTGTATACTCCGTTTTCATTACGGCCATGAGAACAACATTTTATATGATTTTGACGATTTTGTTTGCAATTACAACACCTGTACTATTGATTATGCCAAGACAGCGGAACGTATGATGGCTTGCGACAAATTCAGTCAAGTTGAGAAATTCAAAATAGCGTGCGCATATTTCTTCGAGGACGATGTTAGACGACTTTGGCCATCGGTATGGAAAAAAATAGGCTTCTCACATATGGAATTTTCCAGCTACCCTCAATTGTTTTACTGGGTTTGCCGTCTGAAGAATTCATGGTGTATACCGATGCATGGGTATGAAACTGTCGAAGAAATTATGCTCGACAATTGCATGCATGATAATGGACCATCGGTGGATTACTTTTGGGATCGTTTACCTTTGGCGAGTCGAATGCAAAAAGCTATTGATTTTTCTACAAGTGATAAAAAGTCTTTCGTGCAGTTCATTTTACCGAAACTGGATCATCAGGAGCTGGATCAATTCGTTAACGAGAGAGGTTACGAATTCATGTATGAGATTTTGAAAGAGTTACTAGATTGTATTAAATACATCGACCATTGGATAGTCCTTTATTGCTGGCGGTGCATGAGAAACGTGATGAGAAAAAGTGATTTTATAAAACTAGTCGAGCAGATGTTAAGATTTGAATGTAATCGAGAGACGACGGGGAGTGATTACAAGACATGGTCAACTTTGTGCTGTGAAATATGGAACGATGCTCCCCATGATTTGAAACAATCGGTATTTTAGTAAAATGGAAGACGATTTTGAACTGTGTGAAAACCTTCGACATGATAATCGTGGTGCTTCTTCGGAGATTTTATTGACTATTTTTTTCGATGCAACTTTCAAACAGAGAAGTATGTTTTGGAATAAATACTGGCATAAATTGATCTTGGGTAAAACGATCGATGATTTGCGACAAATAATGGAAACGTGCTTCGAAAATGACGATAAAATTATTCAATTCAAGGAGAACGTTATGGCCAAAAGTGAAAATGTACGGAATTATTGTTTGATATTATTGGAGTCGTACCGTCCTCGATTTGAAGAATTGAATGACTTTGTGGGTTTCTGTTTTGTTGACGCAGATTCAGCGAGACAATACAAACAGCAATTACTGCAGTCAAATCTCCTCGGTGAAGAACCTGTTTTTTATGGTGGATTTTTCGATAAAATCAAGGAATTTGACGAGTTCATCAGCGATGCTTATGAGAGCGCAGATCTCGCTAAAAATTTTAAAAATCAAATGATGTCGTCTCCCATTATTCAACTTCGTTTATTCGAGACGATCTCACGTTTCGGCATGAGCTATGAAAAGTTTACGGAATTCGTGCAAATATTTATTTTATCGGAACAAGTTGAGCGGCAAATAAAAACTCGGATATTTGATTGGGTGAAAGAGAGTGCTGCTAAAGATGACGAGTCCTTTGAATATCTAACGTGTGTCGGTTTTTACGATAGGCTCTTGGTGTGGTGCTTGGGGAATGAAGAGGAAGCCATGATATTTGAGAAAACCCATGTCCCACGTAGGTTTCGTTAGTGCAATGAAGATGAAACGTGATTTTGAAGATATTTATTAGAGCTATACATATTTTCCTAGTGTTTTAGGACTGTTCACTCGTAGATGTTTGTAACTTGATATAAAAATAAAAACGTCGTTGGTGTCTATTTGAAGACAAATGGTTTTATTTTTACCTTGTAATGTCTTTTTTTTAAATTTATGTTTTCTGTGTTCAATAATTATTGCCTATTCACTGAAAAAAAAATTTATAAAATACAAACTTATTCAACTTGTATCTATTTTTGTTATCTGCCATATTGTTTTTGGAGCTTTTCTCACTCGGAAAGTGAATTCACATCATTTATAACTCACTATAGAGTTTGCTGTTTTTTTCCAAAAATTTTCTAATTTTTTTTCAAAAGTGAGATATTGAGATCTCATTGAATCAAAACTTTTATCATGATAATATCTGGCCAGATAAAATTGAATTGTGGGAATGTCCAGATGTAATCTGATCAAATCAGATCCAATGCAATCAGAACTTGTAACTGATCACAAATCTGAATACTTGGATGTGGCCAAATATGAGATGTCTAAATAGATTTAAGGAATTCTTGGATCTGATCTGATCTGATCGAATCAGATCCTGTTACCATTTTTCATAAAAATCTTCAATAGGTAACAAATTAGTATTCATAAAAATAGTAATTTGTTATTGAAGTTATACTTGAAGAATTCTAGCAAATTTGAACGGGATCGCGATTTTTGGAAGGACTAAAGTCTGAAACCCTCACAGCAAAAATTTCAGCTGCTCGAATTAATTTTTTAATCTTTATATAGACGGATTTTGAAAATACATACTTACCTATAGCCTAACTGACCATTTTTGGCGAATTTTGGATTTAAAAAAAAATTTATATTATTCAGCAAAAATGGTGGAAAATAGTCCTCAAACTAATTATCAACTCCCTGAAACCAGATTTCGCCATTTCTGGCCATTCTAGAGCGTCCTGGGGATATGGAAATAAATTTAGGCAGCTAAAAATCGAGTTTTGGCTTATCGTTCACCTGTTTAAAGGATTTATCCACATCAAGCGCGTTTTTTCCCAACATTTTCAATGATAGATAAGTGGAGAATGGTGGTCAGAAAAACGCATTTGAGGTGCCCACCTGTAAATCAACTCAAATGTAAGTAAACCCTTTGAACAGGTAAAATATAACCCATGACACGATTTTTAGCTGCCCAAAATGATTTCTACCCCTTCTGGAAAAATTTTAAAATTCTGGAGAAATCGAAAACCATGCTAGAGGCTTCACAATTACCTACTTCAAGTTATAAAGTTCGGATTCACGAGCTTGGTTTTAGACAAAATGTAACCAATCGTGCAAATTTCAATAATTTCATTTCGATATTACATTTTTCGATTTTTTGAATTTTTTCCCCATTAATTAATGTTATTCAAAAAACGCAAGTAGGTACTTGAAAATCAGCTAAAATGTGGTTAAACTTGTTGACCAGCTCGAGGATAAGCCACAATTCAATTTTTTAAGAGCCCAAATTAATTTTCACGCCTTCTGGAAAAGTGTTGAAACTCTTGAGAAATCAAAAATCGCGCTGGAAGCTTCACAATATTTTGAAATTATAAAATTTGGATTCGAGAGGTTAGTTTTATGTAAAAAAAAATCATTTTGAAGTAAATTTTTTCAATTTTTCGATTTTTTTAACATAAAATGTTGATGAAAAAACCGCACTCGAGGTGTCCACCTGGAAACTGGCTGAAATTAAATGAACCCCTTTAAACAGGTTGAGGACGAGCCATAATAACTCAATTTTTAACTGCTTAAATTGATTTCAACATCTTCTGGAGAAGTTTTAAAATTCTGCAAAAATTGAAAATCGCTCTTCTTGATGTTCCAGAAGAGCCAGGAGTGGTGAATTTTGGTTCGATGGAGTTTAATATAAGTTTCAGGACTATTTTCCATCATTTTTACTGAATAAGTACTTATGCAAATTTCTTAATAAAATAATCAATTTTGAATTTTCAAAAATTCGTCAAAAATGGAAAAAATAATTTGGGCATATGAAATTATAGAAATGGAGGTTACTGATCATGCTCTTTCCAAAAATCGGAGTTGGGGGCTCCTGTGCGTTTTTTAAAAAATGGAATTTTGAAAAAATACTTCTATCATTTACATTTTTAATAAAATGTAAAGCCAAAAAACGCACTTTTCACCTGAAAAAACTTTTCAAAAAAAATCAAGAAGTATTCAATTCATTCCTCTTTGTAAAAATTATCTAAATTAATCCGGTTTTTCGCCTAAAAAAAAATATCAATGACTTAAAAATGTCTACCATTTTCAACGAATATTGCGAAAAAGTATCATTTTTTAGCCAATAGTTGTAATAGTGAGAGTTGGAATAACTAGTATAAAGAAGGAGTATGATAATGACTGTGTATGAGAGAAATTCCTATAATTTTGTGTTAGGCTAATTCTAAGAAATATTCATAAAGAGGGAAATATTTCTTAGACGCCTGCTTAGCTCAAGATGGAGAGACTTTAGTCAATCAAACTACACTATTCACTTAGAACAATCCTTGGTTACCTTTTAGTTAAATGAAATGATAACGCAAGGAGCAATTAGGTATGTACAATAAATTTAATCAAGAAATATATACATAGTGTTGAGCAAAGTATACCAAATAATTTACAAAGGGTCTAAACATAAATTATTCTGTATTCCCATGAGATTCGATGGCGTCAGCATAACCAGCCAAGATTATGCGGCAAAATTACAACACAGGTGAGCTAGGCTCGGAAGATTGGTATATGGGTGAATTAAAGTACATATCGCACCTCAGGAGTTATAAGGTCACATCTCAAAAAAAATCGATTTTGATGTTTTTGCATTTTTGGGGTTTGCATGACCCCCTGCAACCAAAAATAACACTTTGAGTCGGGTATGCTGCTTAGATCATGTAAAAAATGCAAAGGGCCTAACTCAAAATTTCTATAACATTGCAAGTTGTTTGGAGTTATAAGGTCACATCTCAAAAAACTCCTCTTTCTTTGAGTAAAATTTGCACATACAAAGTGTCAGAAACCAGTTTCGATAGTGTTGAACGTTTTTAAGATGTAAAATAATCACAAGGAGTGTATTTTTTGTAGGTTTGTTCCAAAACAAAAAATTTTTAAAATAGAACATTTTTCAGAAAAATTAATTTGCATATATATTAAAATTTTAGTTTTTTGGGAAAAACTCAAAAACTAAGCACTCTAGAAAAAAACTAACGACATTATGTCGATTGGAAATTTAATTCTCTACAAGTTTGGTTTCATGAAAATTTTTTTGGACGCTTTTTTTCGCCTCCAGATCACTTTTTATGAAAGGTTATAACTCAAAATGTTTTCCAAACATTGAAATATTTCCTCTTTAAGACAGTGCCGGTTTTAAGGGGGGGGATTTGGGTGATAATCCCCCCCCCCCAAGAGGCCAATTTTTTTGGAAAAAATTTTGATGCTATACTCAAAATGGGAATTTTCCAAGCATTTTTGCGCTCTTGTTTCACTGAGATGGATGCCGATTACAAACCAATGTTCATTTTTTTTCATCTTTTTTGAGAAGAAGAAGCCTTTTTTTTCTTCTCAAGCCCATATTACAGGTATATTCGTATACACGATTTACTTTGAATAATACTTTGCAAGCAAATTTCAGTCATTGAGGTCCCTCCTTTTCAAAAGGTGAATAAATAAATGACATATTTATTCAGTGGCGTGGCCAGGGAGTGAAGGAGGCCATTGTCCTCCCTTGCGAACGAAAATTTGAAATAAAAAATGCAAAAGTGAACGTTTTTTTGTTGTTTGGACCCATTTTTTCTAAAAATTTTCGCTCTCACTTCGCTCGAGCAGTAATTTTACCTTCACTTTCATAATATAATCACCACACATCACGATCAGTTTCCAGAAAATGACTCCTAATTTCGATTTTTGATGCCTAAAAATCTGGTTTTGCCCCCTCCTTGAGGAAATTCTGACTATTCCACTGTATTTATTTGATTTCTGCTCTCCAAGAAGCTTAATTTTACCCCCCCCCCCCCACCCTAAAAAATGAGACGGCAAAATTGTTCGGTTCTGACCCAATTATCCCCCTCCAAGGAAAAATCCTGGCACCGGTACTGCTTTAAGATTTTATTTTTCAAAATATTCTTATGCTAAATGAAGGTAGGATACCCAATCTTCAAAATGACATGCTATTCATTCCTCACAATTGATTATAAGTTGATGAAAATAATGAATCAAGTTTTAAAAAAAAAGAAAATCACTCTCCTGTAAAATTTCACTTTTTTGAGATGTGACCTTATAACTCCCGAGGTGCGATATAGAAGCGAAGTAAAACAGCTTCTTAGGTAAAATAGATCAATTGATAGATGATTAACACATCGTCATCTACCAATTGATACAATTACGTAAGATATGTTATTTATGTAATTAGATAAATTAAGGGTGCACGTAACCCTGAATAAAAGGATACACGATTACCTAGGATGATCTGAGTACATTTCTGTTTAGTCTGTTCACATTGCCTGCCTCTCCCTGGCGACCCCAATAATAGTCGCTTCGGCAGGTCTGGGTTGGAGTTCCATTTTTGTAGAGACAAAGGCTCAGATTTCCGGATAAATCTGGCCAGTGACTAAAAAAGTACCACGATCTTACGCAGGATTTAACAAAGATCGCGTTATATAAAATAGTACCATGTCCGTACGAGGAAATTAACTACGCGACACGTTATAAGTACAAAATTACCATCTACGGATGGGTACATCGAATGTGTGGTTTCCAGAGAGCCGAGGCAGGGCTCCCAGGTCACCTATTTAGCTGGTTAGAGCTTAAGAGAAACTATCTCAAACTCGTTACTTTTAAGACTGATTTTTTAAGGAATACGAAGCTGGAGCTGAACCTCTGCTTCGACAGAATTCCCCTACAGTAAGATTCACGTAATCTTGCCTAAGGTCGGCAAGATCATAAAACTACGTTGAGGAGAAATTACGTTAAGACCACGTATAGGCGGTTGGGGCAGTCCTGCTCATCACATAGTTATAAAAAATTTGTGCTCTCCTCCAAAAACAGTCAGTTTTGCTTTTTGCTTAAAATTATCAAAATTCTTGGTTTTTTGCAAAAAAAATTTAAAAAATTTCCTTTTTTACTAAAAATTGTCCAAAAGTTTTCCCTATTGCTGAAAATTCTAGCTTTTTTGCAGTTGAAAATTGCCATAAGTTGCAAACTGAAAAATCTGCAAAAATGCGTACTCAATTTCTTATTCTTAAAAATTTGCTAATTTTTACTAAAATTATCAAATTTTTGCTTTAAAATTTTTTTCTTCAAAATTATCTGAAAGCCCAGCTTGGGCAAGTATTTGCCAGGAAGTGCCAAAGTATCTCTTTTTGCCAATAATTCTCACAAAGTTCTTCTTTTTGCTAAAATTGTCAAAATTCTACTGTTTTCCAAAAATTGTTACAAAATCCTCATAAAAATAGTCGTTTTTCAGAAAATTTTGATTTTTTTTTTAAATTGTCCAAATGTTTTGCTTTTCTGTCAGAAACTCCAGAAACCATTCCTTTTGTTAAAATTGTCAGTCTCGTTTTATTTTTCCAAGAATTGCCTTTTTCGTCAGAAATAGCCAAAATCCTTACTTTGCTGCAAAAAAATTGTACAAAAGTCTCGATTTTTCGTCAAAAACTTTCGAAATAGTTCAACTATTCAATATCAAATAACTACATTAAATTTCAATTTGTAATATGTACTTATTTTGGTTTTTTTCATGATTTTTTCTGTATTGAAATGTTTTGCTCGCATATTTTTCAATTACTTACTTTTTCGAACTTTTTCAGTTACAAAATTACTTTTTTGGGGGAGGGAGGAATTTAGTACGAGCGCTGCCCTCGCTTCACCAGGGTCTGTTTACTTTTCATTTTCAAAATTCAAATGTTTAAAAACTCATCATTCAAGTTCTAAAATTTTGGATTTAAAAAAATTTCAAAGATTGTTTTTACCTTTCGAAACTCGAATTTTTGAAATCTTTCACCCTTACTTCGCGGAGGCCAATTCTTCTCCCTAAACTAAAAAAATGCCAGTTTGAACTTCCATAACTTCAAAAATGAAAATAACAATTTTTAATGAACCTTACTCAATGTGAGCATTATATTAATTGGAAAAATTGTGGGATATGGGGTGCCCTCTTCTCCACTCCACTCCACTCACCCATACCCCCTTATCTTATCGACTTATTTTCGCAAAAGCGAATAAAAAATTTAAAAAAAAAACAAACAATATTGTATGTACAACTTGCATTTAAGTATCCGAACCTGAGAAAAAACGGGTGGAGAAAGATTCGGGGGGGGGGGGACTATGATTATGAGAATTGCAAGAACTGATCAGACGTCTATGCACAAATAGATTTTATTTTGCTGCATCAAGGCCATTTTGTGGCACTGAGAGGTTCTAAATTCAATTTTCCCGAGTGAAGATTTCGGTGTGAGTGAGCAAATACTTTCAATGTACCTCTTCGGTTCGTTTAGTACTCAATCTCGCGATTTCTTGAAAATTAAAATTAAAGTGAAGGAGATGAAACAAAATAATAATATATGTACATCACTTTGTTTGAAAATATTTTAGACTTCATTCACTATACGAGTAGATAATAATTATGTTGAACTTTTTCACTTCTAACAACATTGATTCGATCATTACGATTCTAGGTTCAAATTACCCACATCTGGTCAAAGTCAAGAATTGGACGTATAGCTGAAATGATATCCGATATGTACGATGCCTTTCAACCAACTCTACCAACCTTGAAAGAATTATCAACGATCGCATTTGCCTTCGAAGTATGGCGCTGTGAAATGAATAAATATCGAGACAATTGCAAATTGGAAGCTTTTGATCACGAAAAACTGCGTACTTCATTAAAAACAATACTTCCAGATTTGCCATCCGTGATCTTCGATACGATCGAAGAACATTTTACGAAAGTTGGAAAAATAATGTATACTTGGATCTGTGTCCATTACTCCAGAGTATTCTATTTTCATTACGGTCATAGGAACAATGTTTTGTACGATTTCGATGATTTCGTTTGCAATTACAACAACTGCTCTGTTGATTTTGTCAAAACAGCGGAACGTATGATGGTTTGCGTCAAATTCAGCGACGTTGTGAAATTTAAAATCGCGTGTACGTATTTTTTTGAGGATGATATTAGACGCATTTGGCCGTCTGTATGGAAAAACATAGGCTTCTCTCATATGCGTTTTCGCGATAACCCTCAATTATATTACTGGGTAGCATGTCTGAGGGATGAATTTTATGGGATACCGAAAAAAAGGGGCGAAACTGTCGACGAAGTGATGTTTAATAATTGTATGGCTGATAATGGACCATCAATGGAATACTTTTGGAATCGTTTGCCTTCGAGAATTCGAATGAGAAAAGCTATTGATTTATCCTTAAGCAATAAAAAAGCTTTTGTCGAGTTCATTTTACCTAAATTTAATGATCAAGAAGTCGACAAGTTTATCAATGGGCGAGGTTGCGACTTCATTTATCAGCTATTGGATTATGAACACTATCGTTATAATACGAGTACGTATGATCATAGTTTTGTTCTTAATTCTTGGATGTGCGTGAGAAACGTCATGAGGAAATTTACTTTTAGAAAACTAGTCCTGCAAATGTTGCGAGTTGAGAGTAATCGATTGATAATGAGAGAAATTCGCGATTCAAATAAATGGTTACAGCTGTGCTGTGAAATCTGGAGCACTGCTCCGAATAATTTGAGACGATCGATGATTCGAAAAATGTCGTGCAACTTGAAAGTATGCGAATACTCTCGTGGTAGAAGTACTGGTACTTCTTCGCAGATCTTATTCACTATTCTTTCTGATGCAAGTTTCAAACAGAGGAAAAAGTTTTGGCGCAACTGCTGGCACGATCTGATCAATGGCAAAACTGCCGATGATTTGCAAACGATAATGGAAATGTGCTTCAAAAATAACGATAGCATTATTCAATTCAAAGAAAACGTCTTGTCCAAAAGCGAACAAGTACGCGATTTTTGTATCAAGTTAATGAAGAATGGTCCATTATTAAAAGAGCTTAATAATTTCGTGGATTTTTGTTTTATTGACTCGGATTTAGCGAGACATTACAAACAGCAATTACTAGAGTCAAATTTCCTAGGTGAAGAGTGTGTTTTTTACGATGAATATCTTCTGACGAATGGAAGTAAAATCGAAGAATTTGACGAGCTCATCAGCGTCGCTTATGGCAGCGCAGATCATGCTAGAAATTTTAAAATTCAAATGATGTCGTCTCCTTCTTTTCACATTTGTTTATTCAAGTCGATCTTAGAATCATACGAGGGTGTTTGGTTTAAAGATTTTATGAAATTCATTGAAACATTTGCTGTATCGGAACTGATTGAGCAGCAAATAAAAACTCGTTTGATTGATCGTTTTAAAGAAATTGCAGCTTCAGATTCGATTTTTGTTGGAATTCGATGCGGTGAATATTTCTATGACGACGTGTTGAAGTGGTGCTTGGGAACTAATGACGATGAAGAAATTACGAGATTTAAGCAAACCTATGTCACGCGTTGGTTTCGTGGTTATTAGCTGGTATCGTTTACGCTGAATTGGTATGAAGACAGAACGTAACTTTAATTTTGTAACTGGGGGAAGAGGATTTTTTTTTGTACCTAATAATTCGCTACCTATAAGAGAAAATTTTCATAAATTATAAATGTATATTGTATTCTTACATTTCTTACATATGATTAATGTTATCGTTTTTTTTTTATATATATTATGTATAATGTAACCTATACAAATACCAGAAGTCTGGCGGTTTATTTTTAAATTTGTGAACTAAATAATTTTAGAGAAAAAAAATACAATATTGCACCTAGCTGATTTTTTTTAAATGAATTGAAATGAAAACTTTGTTTTTGAACGGGAAATGTAGTCACACGTTGTCGAATTATTGAAGAAAAAAAATAATAATTTATTTTCCATCCCTGATATGATTGATCATTGAGATAGAAAATCGCAAATGAATCGATGTTTTACGTTCGATTTCTCGGTTTTCAGTCACGAGATAGATTTATAATCCCAAAGTTTATTTCTAGGGCGAAAATTGATTTTTTATTTCGAACATTATTGATCATTTTGAGATCAAAAATCAAAAATGAATCGATTTTAAAGCAAACTTGCCCAAAAAAAAGTTGGCCTTACTTACAAAATGGCGACCATTTTGATTGACAGGTCAGCCGAAATCGCAGATTTTGCAAGTCAACATAGGACTTGCACGAAATTTTTCAAATTTTATAAAGGTAGATCGGAAGATCATGCAACAATTTATCATTCGTCAAAATTTCAAGTGCTAAAGTGCGTTATTCGATTTTTGGTGAATTTTTAAAAATCCAATTTAGGCCAAAAATGAGGGAAAAAATCAAAATTTTACTAAATTGACCAAGAGAGCTGAAATTTCGGATATACCCTATTTTCAACATGCTAAATCGATTGGAAACGGTTTCAGCCCGTTTTGAGCAGTTCTAGAGCCTCCAGCAGATTTTTGAAACTCGAAATTCCCTCAAAATTCCATCAAATTGGATTTCTAAAGCTGAAATTTATTCTAATAACTGATTTCAATACGCTATGAAGTACTGCAGGTAAATTTCAAGTCGTTTTGGAGCCTCCAGTGACTTTTTGAAAATTCCTGAAGCCTCCAGCAGATTTTTGAAACTTTAAATTTTCACAAAATTTCATCCAATGGAGATGGAAAGCTGAAATTCTACTCTACACTCCAATTTTAACCCCCTCTGAAGACGATTTCAGGTGGTTTCAAGTCATTTTAGAGCCTCCGGCGACTTTTTTGAAAATTACTGGAGCCTCCAGCAGATTTTTGAAACTTGAAATTCCCGCAACATTAATTTATCAAATGGAGTTGGCAAGCTGAAATTTACTTCGCAGACTACATCTACATAGTGGTTTCAAATGGTTTTGAAGCTTCCAGCAACTTTGAGGAAATTTCAATTTTCCAAAAAAACGCCATACAACCTTTCAAAAAGTCGCTGGAGGCTCCAATTCGACTTGAAATTCACCAGCAGTCAACTTCGTAGCGTATTGAAATTAGTTTGCAGAATGAATTTCGACTCTCCATCTCAGTTTGATTAAATTTTGGGGAAATTTCAAGTTTCAAAAATCTGCTGGAGGCTCCAGTAATTTTCAAAAAAGTCGCTGGAGGCTCTAAAATGACTTGAACCCACCTGAAGTCGTCTTTAGAGGGAGTTACAATTGGAGTGTAGAGTAGAATTTCAGCTTTCCATCCCTGTTTGATGAAATTTTGTGAAAATTTGAAGTTTCAAAAATCTGCTGGAGGCTTCAGGAATTTTCAAAAAGTCGCTGGAGGCTCCAAAACGACATAAAATCCACCTGCAGTTGACTACGTAGAGTATTGAATTTAGTTTTTAGAATATATTTCTGCTTTACAACTCCAATTTCATGGAATTTTGTGGGTATTTCGAGTTTCAAAAATCTGCTGGAGACTCTAGAACTGCTCAAAACGGGTTGAAACCGTTTCCAATCGATTTAGCATGTTGAAAATAGGGTATATTCCAAATTTCAGGTTTCTTGGTCAATTTGGTGAAATTTTGATTTTTTCACTCATTTTTGGCCTAAATTGGATTTTCAAAAGTTCACCAAAAATCGAAAAACGCACTTTAGCACTTGAAATTTTGACAAATGATAAATTTTTGCACGATCCTTCGATCTACCTTTATAATGTTTGAAAAATTTCGTGCAAGTCCTATGTTGAAACACAAAATCTGCGATTTCGGCTGACCTGTCAATCAAAATGGCCGCCATCTTGTAAGTAAGGCCAACTTTTTTTTGGGCAAGTTTGCTTTAAAATGTTCCTTAGGATGTCCCCTTTAAGAAAAAAGTTGTCCCGGAGGATCGGTTGGGGGGGGGGGTGCAATTACTCTTATTGTCATATGCTGCAGCACTATATGTATGTATAAGTATTTATGTTAGAAATTATTCTGCAGTGGAAATAGGAAAAGCATCAAAAAAATTTCACCAGCCGTGATTTGCTTTACTTTTCAATTTTTTAGCCTGTGGAGGGGGGCACCAGGTTTTCTAGATTTTTCAGAATTTGGACACTCCCTTGAAAGGAAAGGGCACAATCAATTTTTGAAAACCCCTAGAAAGTCAAGATAAAGAGGAAAAGCTGAATAATTACCTCATCGCTCAATTAGTACAACCGATTTTTTTCGATGTAATAATTTGTACTCTTTGTTTCCAAAGTTTAGCATTTTTTTATAGATATCCTCTTCCTCTCCCCTTCACAAGAAATATACGAAAGTGAAAATACACTAAAAAAATTCACACGAAATCGTCTCGGAGCAATTTTTTGTTGGACTTCCCAACTGTTGGGGGGGGCGGGAAGCTTAAAAAAATGGAAAGAAGTATAAGATTCATTTCATCTGTCTTGTAACACGGTGATTAGATTAAATTAGATTTTCATATCAAAGCTTCCCAATTTTACTTACTCTTTAGGGTGAAGTATTTTTTCTATCGCCTTTTCCCCTTTCAAAAATACTTGAATAAATTTCCACTGCCATCGACAAGTTGAGCAAGTGGGGCAATTTGCACCGAGCTCTCGTTTTACAGAGGGCTCGCGTTTTTTAAAAAGTTTGCGAGCCATTTTTATACTTAGAAGAGAAAAAGCTATTGTAATTTTTGAAAATAAAATGAAAACTTCTTTTTTATACAGAAAATTAAAGCTTCATTTCGTGTTTGTGGGAAGTAGATATGCAGACTATATTTTAGCCTCTAGGAGTGAAAATGTAGCCTATAGTTTTGAACAAAAAATATGTATACACTCAACCTCAATTTTTGAAGAAAAACTAAACCTTTATTTTTAATTAAAAGGAGAATGGAAACTTCATGGAACAAAAATAGTGAAAATCTTTCGCGGGAAAAACAACTTCTCTCCAGCAAGGGAAACCCCCTCCACCAAAAATTATTCATCACAAAACAAAATTCGTTCTTAACCTAACCTAAGCTTTCAAAAATGAAGTTTTGTTTTTTGAACGAAGGTTCTTGCTTGAGAAGAAGGAATAAACTTTTTTTTTGAAAACTATGCTATCTTTTTGAGGGGGGGGGGGTATGGGAAGGAGGGAGATGGACTACTTCATAGAGGAAAAAATTTGTTTTTTAAACAACTCATTGTCAACCTCAATTTCCGAAAAAAAAACACACACACACACTTGCGTAAAAATATATCGCCACTCGAAATTTCATGTGTTTTTGAAAATAAAATTTGAGCCCAAAATGATAACAAAATCAAAATTTAATTAAATTGACATACGAGTACCTTATTTTTGAGTCGCCAAATCGATTGGAAACGATTTCGAACCATTTTGAGCAGTTCTGGAGCCTCCAGCAGATTTTTGATACCCCTGAAAATTTCACAAAATTTCATCAAACGAAATTGGAAGGCCAAAATTCACTCTGCAGTCTAATTTCAATATGCTAAGTGAAGTGCAGAAGGTTTCAAGTGATTTTGGGGATCCTCCAGCAACTTTGCAAAAATTCCAGTTTGGTAGAAAATTTGTTCAGCGATTTTATAATTGAAAATTTTGAAAATTCGCCATTCCCTAGCCGTTTGATGTTGACGAAATTTAAAAATTCACAATTTCATTGTTGAAAATTTCAAAAATTTGCCAATCTTTTACAGCCGTTTGATGTTGAAATTAGAGTACTTCATTTGGTGAATTTTTTTTTTTAAATTTCAAGGGTCAAAAATCTTCTGGATGCCAGAAAACTGCTCAAAACTGTTCGAAACTGTTTCCAATCGATTTGGCAGGTCGAAAATAAGGCATATTCTAAATTTCAGCGTTCTAGGTTAATTTGGTGAAATTTTGATTTTTTTTCTCATTTTTGGCCCTTTCATTTTCAAAAATTCACGAAAAAAATCGAAAAATTCATTTTGGCGCCTGAAATTTTAGCTGATGATGTAGATATTATTGCATGCTCTTTCCATCTAGCTTCGTCCGATTCATATACCTAGCTAGAAACTAGAAAGCAGTGGGAGGGCTTAAAATTTGAAGCTAATATTAAAATTGAGATACTCCAGATTATTAACGTATGTAGGTAGATACCTATTTGTACGGGTATGTATCATGATTCATGAGAAGAGCATTACAACATGCTGTTTATATTTTTCACATCGTGAATGCTACCTACGCGTAGAATAAGATAAGCTAATGTTGTTCATCTTCAGCACGCTGTTGCCAGTATTTTGAACCTTTGAATATGCAACATGTATTCTAGTTCTTATGTGTATGATGCGTGAAAAAACTATTACGAAGCGATTATTTCATTCGAATGCTGTTGTTTATGTTAACACAGGTTCCATCATTCATCGCATTCGTGAATGCGGTTCTGTGGCAAAAACGTGCTGAGATTAGTGTTATCTACCTCGTGAAGAAATATAACCCTTGGTAAGTGATATATTTTCTATCAATTTGGCGATGTGTATAGGCCATTTAATGAATTTAAATATTCAATTTGCATTACCCACTTGACAATAGATTCGCCGGTTGAAAAAGCCGGTGAAAAAGCCGGCCCAAAAATGACAGTAAATTTGCTGGTAAAAAAACGCCGGCCGTTTAAAGTGGCTGTTTATTTCATTAAAACGCCGAAAAATCTACCAAACTACAAAAAATTTTGAACCCAAGCGGGGATCGAACCCACGACTCTTGCGTGGAAGTCCAGAGCGCTCACCATTCAGCTATCACAGCAACGTGAAAATGTTTGTTTTCAAGCGGTATACATGTACCGCACTTCGTACTTTCCTTTAAATTTTGTGAAAATGAGTTGTGAAACATACGTTGCGCATGTGCATTGTAATCAGCGAATCAACACGCGGCTGTTTCTATAAAAGTAGCCGGCGACTTTTTACTAGGGCTAACCGGCGATTCGGCAAATAAAAAAAAACTGCCATTCGCTGGCTGTTTAAGTAGCTGTTTTCTTAAAAGTAGCCGGCGTTTTTTTCACCGGCAAATTCACTGTCGTTTTTGAGCGCATTTTAAGTGGCAGTTATGCAAAAACAACCGGCGTTTCGGCTGAAAGCGGCGAATTTATTGTCAAGTGGGTAAATGGGCTGTTGAGATTGCATGCTTGAAATTCATTCGCGACTTGGATATTAAATACGGTATGTTTCTTTTGTCGAGCAATTTCAATGTGGTATTTACTTATGTGATGTTTATTTCTCGCAACTTATGATAATGATAACACCTTAGTGTTATCAATTGTGATTTGATCTTGCAAATATCTATCAATTTCCAAGTATTCTCCTCAAATTGTAGAACTACGTGAAAAATTATTGATGAAATGGTGAATTAAACCTTTGCGAGAAATAATGTTTATCTAAGAATTTCAACACGAGTGCAAGCGTTGATTATACTTACGAATTGATCCACTTCTTTAATTTTCGTAAATTCCTAAAATGTCAAGTCGAGGGTAAGTACCCCAGATGAGAAAAATGAAAAAAACATCAAAATTTACCCAAAAGTTTCTATTTCTACCTTCGAATTTTTCTAAATCCAAAACCGGGCTGATTGTATGTACATGGAATGTACCTCTTTGGTAATTTTTTAGAGTTTTTTTCATTTGTTGAGAACTTTAGAGCTTCTTGATACAACTTGACTTTAATTTGGGTTTAAAGTATCTCTTTCTGCCAAAAATCGCCAAAAATTCTCGTTTTTTTTCGACAAGAATTACGAAAAATTATAACTTTTTTGCTTGATAATAATTCCTAAAAAGTCTTGTTTGTGCTAAAATTTTAAAAGTCTTACTTTTTGCCAAAATGTTGGAAAAATTTTTTAGAAAAATAGTTAGGAATGGTCGTTTTTTTTTTGCTGGAAATTTACTTTTTACTTGCTTATCCAAAATTCTGGCTTTTTTGGCCAAAATTGCAATTATATTAAAACCTTGTTTTTTGCAAAAAAAAACTTATAAAAACTCTCGCTTTATTCTAGCAAAATAGCTAAAAATTGTTTTTTTTTTCGAGAAATTCCAATAACTCTGCACCTTAAAAAAAAAAATTGTCTAAAAGTGTAGTTTTTTGCAGGAAATTTTCGAGAAGCTCTTCTTTTTGCTAAAATTGCACGAGTCTTTGCTTTTTACCAAAAGTTTTCAAAATTTCTCGTTTTATCAAAATATGACAAAAATTTCTGTTTTTGTACAAAATAACTTAAGTAAGTATATCTACTTAATTGTCGTTTTTTTTTTTTAGAAAATTTCAAAAAGTCCATCATTTTGTCCAAAAGTTTTGCTTTTTTTACAGAAATTGAAAAAATATCATTTTTTGGCTCTTCATTACCTATTGAAAGATCCTATCAAAGTCTTACTTTTGGCAAAAAACTATTTGAAAAATTCTCGTTCTTCCCAAAAATTTTCAAAATTTTCGCTTTTTAGGATAATGCCGGAGGAAGTTTTATTTTTTACAAAAAATTTCAAAAAGTGTCACTTTTTTCAAAATTGTTGAGAATTTCTGTTTTTTTTTTACCAAAATTGCGAAAAACTATAGTTATTTTTTGCTTAAGTGGTCTTGCTTTTATCCAAAGATTTTCAAAAATTCTCGTGTTTTTAAAACTTTACAAAATTTTTTCGCTGTTTATTTTTAAATGTCTATTTTTTGGTCAGAAATTTCCAAAAAGCCTTTCCTTTCGCTAAAATTTTCAACAGTTTTTTTCTCTGTAAGTATCAAATATTGGATTTTTTGCCAGAAATTGCAAAAATTTTCACTTCGTTCCCAAAAATTGTCAAAAAATTCTCGCTTTTTTCAACCAAAAAATTGCAAAATAGTTCAAATTCACCCGTTTTTCTCTACATGATTTTTTTACGGTTTGTCTCTTTTTGGTAACTTCTTCAAGCTTTTTTGGTTACTCGAGTTACTTGGGGGGGGGGGGGGGAATTGAGTACATACTACCTACCTATCTTACAAAATGTGTGGATGTGAAAGTGATGTGTTGTGTTTTTTTATTCTTAATTACTTATTTTAATTTTATGTGTTATTAGAAATGGTGTTTTGAATTGTTTATTTTGATTGTGGAAGAAATTCATTGCATGTTCCGTAGGGTAGATCCCAAGAAATGCCAGAGAATGTTGACCGAATTCAGTAAACACCTCCAACCTCCATTTTGAGTTGAAATGTAGTCAAAAAAATTTTTTGCTCTGGAGGAGTCTTCGAAGAGAGAATAGATCTTCAAAGAAGGGGCCTTTTCAAAAAAATAATGTATTTTCGCTCCTGCCCCTATCCAACTTGTTTTGGGGAAAATGGTTCAGTTTCAGAGATTCTGCGTCGACTTAGGCTATCACCATTAAAATTCAAGACCTCTTTTAGGATTTTACCGAATGGTTAAAAATTTGCAAATTGTTAATTTTTTGATAAATTCGTGTTAAAAATTTTTTTTCAAAATATTTTGCATTAATTGAGCCAAAACATGCAGGAAAGATATCATTTCTGAAACAATAGAAATATTTTAGAATGCAGTGGATTAAAAATTTCAAAAAACCGAAAATTTTTCATGATTTTGGTAATTTTTCTCAATTTTTTGAAATGAGAAATGGTGATCATAAAATTGGCAGTTTCTGAAGCAATATCTTTTCATATTTTGGATCAATAAGTAAATGCAAAATATTTTGAAAATGAACAAATTTTCAAAACACAAATTTGCCTAAAAATGTAAGCGTTTTTTAATTTTTCAACCACTCAGTAGAGATCGACGTGGAATCTGAAATCTCTTTAAAACTGAGTAGAGATCGATCCTGATTTTTAGTGATAAACAAGTGAAAAATTTGTGTACAATTTTTGTGTTTTACGTGCAATGTTTTGCTATGGTGAAAAGTGACAATTAATTCCATCATTACGATTCTAGGTTAGAATGGATATTGAGCTAAATCATGAACTGGAAATGGCTGAAATCACTCTGCACGTTTACGATATCATTCATCCGACTCCAATACCTCTGAAAAATCTATCAGCGATCGCCATTAGCATCGAAATATGGCGCTGTGAAGTGCATAAATATCGTACGACCAATAAATTGCAAGAATTTTCTCCAAGCCACGAACTTCACTTCGCTAAAACTATAATATTCCCTGGTATACCACCCGTGCTCGATGATATGATCAAAGAATACGTCAAACGATTCGGATTTTCAATGGACAAGTGGCTGAAAGATCACTACCAACGAATATTTAAACTTCACAATAACTGCAGCTTTCAGACCTGTATTTTAAAACACTTCGACGATTTTGTAGCAGATTTCGATGGAAAAATTCATCTCGTCAGAACAGCCGAACGTATGATGCGTTCTGATCAAATAAACAATATCGTAAAATTCATGATCGCGTGTGCCTACAGTTTGGAAGACGATATCAGACGAATTTGGCCATCTGCGTTTAGTAATATAAATATGAAACATATCGACGATGCTGAAATTCCATTAGTGTATTTCTGGATGCGCACTTTGGATAAAAATTTCCAGCGTCGACAACCCAACTTACAGTATGGTTCTCTCGACGAACTTTTAGTTTTTGTGTGCTCGTATTACGGTAATAGGCCATCGATGCTGTATTTTTGGAATCGTTTACCATCGGAAAGTCGAATGCCGAAAGCTATCGATATTTTTTTGTATGACAAAGAATCCTTCGCTAGGTTCATCTTACCAAGACTCGACGATCAACAGCTCGATGAATTTGTTCGTGGAAATGGCTGTGACTTGATTTATGCTCTGTTAAATGATCAGCAGTCTGATGAAAGCGTCATCCTGCCGACTTGGACCTACATCAGGAAATATTTCAGTGAAAATTCTTTTACGAATCTCGTGGTAAAAATGCTAGAAGACGAGCACAGATATTGCGAGCTAAAATCCAGCAATCAGAATCGCAGAACCAGAAATCTCTGTTGCGAAATATGGAGCAGTGCCCCTAGCTCTTGGAAATTATCGACCATCAGAGAAATTTCATCTAATCCCATCTTGTTTAAAATCTGCTTTTCTCGTATCCATTGCACGAGTGATTCTGTGTATCCGAGAAACGTCGAATTACTATTGACCATTTTGTCATACGCCTCTCTCCAAGAACGAAGCCAGTTTTGGGTCAACTGTTGGAATAATTTGATTAGAGGCGTACATGTCGATGATTTACAGAAAGTAATGGAAATGTGCTTCGAAAGCAAAGATGAAATGATTCGGTTCAAGAATAACATCATGGCCATGGACACGAGTGCAGTTTCACTGTGCGTTATATTATTATGCGGATGCGGGTTTTTCTGCGATGCTTTGAACGACTTCATGAATTTTTTATGGCCAGATGTGCAACTGCTGAGGCATCTAAAACAAGCTCTGCTGCAGACTACTCTGCTGAACGAACAAGCATTGAGTATTTACATGATCTGGGAAGCTGAGAAACTCGATGAATTCATTGGAGATGCTTTTAGCAACGTTGAACTATCGACTGATTTCAAAAATCGACTCGTATCGTTACCTCGAGTGCAGAATTATTTATTGGTCAATATCAGCACAAGATACCATTTACCTACTTTGAAAGCAGTTATGTTATTTATCGATAAGTTTGCTTCGATCGAACAAACTCGACTGGCGATTAAAACGTGTATAATGGATTCTGTAAAGCAGTGTTTGGTTGCTGATGAATCTGCTCGTGCCAAATTCAACGAACCTTGTTCGTACCCTTTTTTACTCTGGTGTTTGGGAAGTGATGAAAAAGTTGAAGAGTTTAAGCTCGAGTATCTTGTAGATGTTTCAAACTCAAAGCAGTCGTCGTATCTGGTTTATATCGGTGTGTGTTCGTTAACTTTAGTGATTTTTTATGCTTTTCGGAATCGAATAAGACTTGCCTAGTCCACGATGTGTTAAACTTTACCTTCCTATTTATATTATTTTTATCGTAGCAGTGCATATTTGTACGTTACATGTGTGATATTTTGGTAATAAATTATGAGCCAAGTGCTTTTTTTAATCTAAAAAGTATCTGTCAATTTTCCATCATTAATTTATGGCCAAATGAACGTATTGAAGTGAAGAGGAAATTTAAGAAGTCTGAATTCTAACAGAGTGTGGCTTATGGGAAGGGGTAAAATGCCCCCAAATCGAAAGATTTTGAAACTAGGATACCCAGTGAAAATTGGCCTTGATGGTTTGTTAAGTCAATAGAACAATGCTCGGCTTGCTAGCTCGTTTGTAGGTGAACAGAAATGAACTGACTTTGTGATCTGTCAAAATGGGTTGAAATTTCGCGAGAAATTCAAATATTTCAACAAAAATGTTATTCGAGTATTTTTGATGAATTTTGATGAGCCAAAAATAGGGTCATGGTTTTTGGAGGTTTTTGAAAGAGACATTCAATTCAATTCAATTCAATTCTTTATTTGAGATACGTGCGGCAGCATTGCTGCCATCATATCAGGTTAAGCATTACATAGACATAGATGATTATTTGAATAGGTATAGAATACAAATTTCAGAGTTAAAATTGGATAAAAGTACACTCGATTAAGACATAATAATATGATGAGTTAAAACTATAGATATTCTACACCAGGTTATTTTCAACAGAAAAAAAGAAAAAACAAAAAAACAGAAAATAAAATAAAAATAAGAAATAAAAAACAAAAATAAAAATTGAATGCTTATTGATCCAGGGAGCTGAGATATTCTTCCAGGGTGTAATAAGCCCTAGTTATCAGCCATTCTTTGAGGGCATTTTTGAATTTTTTTGCAGTTGGCTGGGTTTTTACACTCCCTGGAATCCGATTATATACTTTTGCTGCAGAGGATACAGTACTACACTGGAGAAGTTTTGTGCGGTGGTGGGGAGTTCTAAGGTTACCTCGTGATCTGGTACTGTATGGATGGGTAATTTTTGGAAAGGTTATAACCCCAGTATAAACCATGAGAGATATGTCTAAGATATATTGTGATACTGTAGTGAGAATTTTATTATCAATAAAGGTGGGCCTGCATGTTTGTCTTAGAGGTATTTTATAAATTGTTCTTATTGCACGTTTTTGTAGTGTGAGAATTTGTTTGACATAAGATGCATTACCTCCCCAAAAAACCACCCCATAGGCCATTGTAGAGTGGAATAGTCCGAAATAGGCAAGTCTGAGAGTTTTTTGATTTGTAATTTGGCGTAGCTGAAAGAGTAAAAAGTTTATAGATGACAAACGACAAGTTAATTTATTGATGTATACATCCCATTTTAAATTGCATTGAACATCAACCCCTAAGAACTTTGCAGCACTGGAGACATTAGGCAGAGTTGAGAGAGTTTCTGCTACCAGGTCTGCCTCCCTAGGGGCTACATTGAAAGGTACTGTTACTGTTTTGTCCAGGTTCAAGCTCATGCAATTTGCATTAAACCAACAAACCAAGTTTTTGAGAACATGTTCTGTTTTTGTAAGCAGTGTGTCCCAGCTACCACCCTTTAAAAACATGGTTGTATCATCTGCAAACTGTGTTAGAAGTGCATTAATGTAGGATGACAAATCATTAACATAGAGAATAAACAATAAAGGTCCAAGTATGGAGCCTTGGGGGACACCTTTGTCTATTATTTTCTCTTCAGAAAAGGTGAAAGTCTCCCCATTTTGGATTTTTACAATTTGTACCCTATTTTCAAGGAAAGATTTTAGCCAACTGTGGATTGGACCCCTTATCCCATATTTTTCCAACTTTCCTAATAAAATTCCATGGTTCATGGTATCAAAAGCTTTTGACAAATCACAGAATATTGCCAATGAGTTATCACCTTCTTGGCCTGCTTGGAGAATTTTGTTCAATAAATTAAATATTGCTTTGGTAGTGTTTTTTCCACGACGGAAGCCAAACTGTGTTTCACTTAGAATGCTGTTAGATGATAGGAATCGTATCAGTCGATTATACAACAGACGCTCAAAAATCTTTGAGAATACTGGTGTTACAGAGATAGGCCTGTAGTTGTTTAAATTTGATTTTTCTCCTTTCTTGTGTACAGGGGTTACAATACTCGATTTTAAGCTGTCTGGAAATTTCCCCTGATCTATAGAGTCATTAAAAAGTTCAGCAATTACATGAGATATGTAGCGATCAGCTTGTTTGATAAGGCCTACATCTAAACCATAACTATCTCTTGAGTTAGAATTTTTGAGACCTTGTATGACGTTAGAGACTTCAGCTGCAGTAGCTGGTAGCACAAACATTGAGGAATCATTAGCTGGAATAAAGGACAATGGGTCCAATGCTTGAGAAGAATTAACTACCTTATTTGCAACTGTTGCAAAATGTTGGCTGAATAATTTTGCCATATCAGCTGAGTTGGTATATTTAGTGTCTTGGAATGTAATATGGTCGATGGTTTGTTTGCATGGTTGATATGAGTTTATTATCTTCCATGTAGTTTTGCAGATATTGTTTGAGACTGCAACTTTGTGAGAGTTTGATTCTATATTTGCCCAATTGATCAATTTTTTATATTCCTTTTGAAGGAGCTTGTATTCAATTTTATCATCTTCAGACCCACCAAATTTCCAATTTGAGTAAGCGTCTAACAGTCTAGTTTTTAGAGTGCGTATTTGGGTTTGAATACTATGAGGATAACGTAAGTGGTTAGGTTTATGATTTGTGCAAGTTTGAAGTGGGAAAGATAAGTTGTAGTGGTTCAAAAAAATATTTAAAAAATTAGAAAATCTTGAGTTGATATCACCTATTTTCAGTGCATCCCAATTTTCAGATTCCAGAGAGTGCAAAAATTTATTAAGGTTTGTTTTAGAGAATCTACGTTTTTTTAAAGGAGGTTGTTTTGCTGTATTCACAGATTTTTTGACCAGTTTCAAGGATAGGAATACACTATTGTGATCTGATATATGTGGTATATCTACCCTGGAAGAAAACTCCGAATCCTTATTACAGATGAAATTATCAATACAATTTCCTAGCCTAGTGGGCTGATAACATGTCAGCTTCAGACCATATGATGACAGTAACAAGAAAAATCTACGAGAAATAACAGTATCATCTAAAATATTAATATTAAAATCACCACCAACCACAATTTGGTAGCTGTTATTGAGGAGAAGGGTAATGGTATGTTCTAACTTGCTAAAAAATATGTCAGGCGTACCTGAGGGTGATCGGTATATGGAGAGTATATTTAGGTGGAGAGAGGGAACTGAAATTGCTGATATTTCAATATGCTGCTCTTCTGACAGCGCCTGAACATCATTACGTGAGTTATACACCAGATTACAGGAGTCTTGAATCAATATGCATGATCCGCCTGCTTTCAAACTATTTCTACAGTAAGCAGAAGCAACAGAATAGCCATTAATGTACAGAGAACCTAGTTGGTTAGAATTCAACCAATGTTCTGTTAAACAGATCAGTTGACAGCTGGATTTTCCAAGGTAATCATTTAATAGGGCAATTTTATTTGAGAGTGATTGCACATTGAGAGTTAGGAGCTGTACAGTTTGCTGGCTTGAATTTATAGAGTAGCCAGAGGCAATTGAAAATTTGGGGGATATGGAGCAATTGCAGGTGGGTTACCTGAATAATGGCCAGAATTAAAACTGACTTGAAGATTAGGCAGCAATCAAAAATTTACATCAGAACTTTTTTTAGCATTATTTTTGAAGAATTTTGAGCCCATAATTAGATTAATGATTTTATGGGAATTTTAAAAAAATAATGTCATGTGACAGACTGGCGAAAAATTTAAGACAAAATTAAAAATTTATGTTCAATTGTTTTTGAACATTTTCGAAAATTTTGAGCCCAAATTTAGGTCATGATTTTCCGTAGTTTAAAAAAAAGTATCAGGTGACCTATCAAAATAAACGAAAATTTTGCGAGAAAAACAAATATTTCTGTTAGAACCTTTTTTTGAACATTTTGAAGAATTATGAGTTTAAAATTGCGTCATAATTTTTTGGAATTTTCAAAAAAGTAGGTATTAGGTTAACCTATCCAAATAGATGAAAAATTTGAGACAAAATCAGAAATTTCTGTTCAAGAATTTGGGTCATGATTTTCCCCGGTTTGAAAAAAAGTCTCAGGTGACCTATCAGAATTAATCGAAATTTTTCGGTAAAAATCAATTTCTGTTGAAATCTTTTTCTGAACATTTTAGAGTGTTTTGAGCCCAAAACTAGGTGATAATTTTTTGGGATTTTTAAAAACGTCAATAATAAAGTAGGTAACCTATCCAAATAGATGAAAATTTTTGAGAAAAAAATCAAAATTTTCTGTTGAACTTATTAAAACCACTTTTTGAGAATTTTAAATTCAAGATTTTGGTCGCGATATTTTGAAATTTTTGTGTTTTGTAATCGATCAAAATGCTTCAAAGTTGGAGAATTTTATCCTTGAAAAAAAAAATCAAATCAGGAATACCTGATTGCGGATTTTTTTCTCGAAATTTACATGAAAATCTTGAAATCATTTTTTCAAAGTGATAGAAAACAAGATTTTTTTCATAATTTACATAATTTTTGAGTCAGTCTGTTGGAATAGGTAAGATTTGAAGTACAAATTTTTGTGGGGGGATAGTTGAAAATTTTTGTGAAATAATTGAAGAAAAAAAATTAAATGTTTTTTAGATAATTGGAGAAAATTTTTGGATGATTTGAGTTGATTTTTTGAGTTGTTTTTTTTTTCAATTTTCAGCGTTTTTTTGGCTTTTTAATTGCATAAAATAATTTTTGAATTTGTGAAAAATTGTTGATTTTAAAAAAATATAGAATCACATTTTTTGAAAGTTTTCAAAACAAAATTTTCAAATTGAAAAGTAGGTTAGTAGGTAGGTACTTGAAAGTTTTTTTCGATTTTTTTTTTTTTTTAAGAATAGACACGTTGATTAAGAAATTTGATTTTCAAATTACGAAATAAATTTTCTGTGACGATATTGAAAAGAATATTTTTTATTTCAAACCTATTATTTTGTAATGACTGATGAGTGATTGTTTTTTCGTTCTTTGAATGCTTCTTTTTTTGTGTGTGTGTTGATTTGGGATATATTTTTAAGGAGTGAAGAGTAAACTTGGATGAAGTTGTAGGAGGAGATTTATTCATAGAATTTCAGTTTCAATTTTGTACTTACTTGAGGAGTTTTTGTGTGGTGATTTAGAATTTTTTTTCAATTTCACAAATTTCCTTTTGTGATGAGTTAGGTAATTCAAGGAATCTTTTTGTACTTTTTTTGAGGTACCGCAGAATTCGATTATTTTTTTTAGGAGGGAGGTGATATTAATTGCGAATGATGAATGAATATTTGAGATTATTCTGAGTCCATTTTTTGGTGTTAATTAGTATCAGTTTTTTTTTTTTTTTTTTTTTTTTTTGAAATGATTTTGAAACAATTTCTTTGACAAATTAATTTTCAAATCAACCAAAAAATTAAGTGACCAACTCGCAAACGAAGCGACTCATTGATTTAAAATGATTACCAATAAACTAAACAAAATGACTAGGCACCTAGAATAATTGAAATTTATAGGTACCTTAACTTATCGGAATTGATATTGTTCACAGTCCTACATCATACCACTTCTTTCCCTTCCCCCCTCACCCTCTAAACAGTTTTTTCACAATATATCTTTGATTCCCTTTCAGAGGATATTATTATTCTCTTGGTGAAGACTGAAGATAATGTTCTAGATAAGGGTGTTAGTGAAATGTGAGTAATTCGTGCAATTGTTCTGCGTGCGCCTTTCTACATCTTTTCATCGTAAATGTAACTAGTGTGGTATTTTTGTTGATGCACATTGCGCTTTAACGTAGTGTCTGTCGTGGTCTTGTTTATCACGTGTTCGTTCTTTCTGCATACGAGTAAATGTGACTTTTGTATGTGAAAGTATTGTTTGAACTATTTTTTGCCATTTCTACGTACATTACGAGACGATTATTAATGTTAGCAACATTTAACTGAAATACCGTGACCGATTTGAACTATTCCTAGCTGTTGAATAATTGGTGAGTACTGAGTACAATAGGCCTACTTACTTTCAAATATTAGGTAGGTACCTATTTATTGGGTAGCCTCGATCAAACTTCAATTAATCGCGAGTTTCTGTCTGTTTCGCCTCAGTTGAGTGTCACTTGGCAAAAATAATGCTGAAAATTACATCATAATAACATGTTAAATTTTACGATTCTATTGAATGGTAGGTGTTTTACATTGAAGTATATTAGAAAAAATGCTGCAAATTGTCAAAAAATCGTGAAATTTTGACTAGCTTAGCACTCCTTAAAGTAGACTGGAATTGCGATAGCAATGACCCTGGCTGACGTAGAATTTCAAATGCTATATCATTTGAAACGTGACCAGTTTCCCGAAAACTAAAAGGTTGGGTGGAGGATACAGAGCGAAAAAATTACTATTTTTTCAAAAACATTCATTGTAGGATCCAATGAAGGCTTCGCAAACGCTAAATCAATCCACATATTTCGCGATATTTCAATTTTTAGGAAATTCTAGTGCGATTGATGGGAGTGTTTTTAAGGAGCCAATTCATAAAAAATTACGAGCTAATACTTAGTTATAGGTATAGTCGGGGAGCCCGCTTAAGGATAAATTGCACCCCCCCCCCCGTCGATCCTCCGGGACAACTTTTTTCTTAAAGGGGGAGTCGTAAGGAACATTTCTAGCCCTTGTACTAAAAAAAAAGTGGCCCTACGTACAAAATGGCGGCCATTTTGATTGACAGGTCAGCCGAAATCGCAGATTTTGCGTTCCAAAATGGGACTTGCACAAAATTTTTCAAACTGTAGAAAGGTAGATCGAAAGATCATGCAAAAATTTATCACCTGTCAAAATTTCAAGTGCTAAAGTGCGTTTTTCGATTTTTGGTGAATTTTTGAAAATCAAATTTAGGCCAAAAATGAGGGAAAAAATCAAAATTTTACCAAATTGACCAAGAAAGCTGAAATTTGGGGTAGCCTACATCCTATTTTCGACATGCCAAATCGATTGGAACCTATTTCAAACCGTTTTGAGCAGTTCTGGAGCCTCCAGCAAATTTTCGAAACTCGAAATTCCCACAAAATTTCACCAAAATGGAGTTGGAAAGCTGAAATTTATTCTGCAAACTGATTTCAATACGCTACGAAGTCAACTACAGGGGGATTTCAAGTTGTTTTGGGGCATCCAGCGATTTTTTGAAAATTACTGGAGCCTCCAGTAGATTTTTCAAACTTTAAATTTCCTGAAAATTTCATCAAACGGAGATGAAAAGTCAAAATTTATTTTACAAACTAAGTAATTTTAATACGCTACGAAGTCGTCTGCTGGTGGATTACAAGTGATTTTGGAGCCTGCAGCCACTTTTTGAGAGGTCGTATGGTGTTTTTTGGAAAATTGAAATTCCCAAGAAGCAGCTGGAAGCTTCAAAACCATTTAAAACCATTTGAAACCACCATGTAGTCGACTTCATATCGTATTGAAATTAGATTGCAAAGTAAATTTTCAGCATGTCAACTCCATTTGGTAAAATGTTGCGGGAATTTTAAGTTTCAAAAATCTACTGGAGGCTCCAGTAATTTTCAAAAAGTCGCTGGAGGCTCCACAATGATTTGAACCCACCTGAAGTCGTCTTCATAGGGTGTTAAAATTGGAGTGTAGAGTAAATTTCAGCTTTCCATCTCCATTTGATGAAATTTTGTGACAATTTAAAGTTTCAAAAATCTGATGGAGGCTCCAGTAATTTTCAAAAAGTCGTCGGAAGCTTCAAAACGATTTGAAATCCCCCAGCAGTTGACTTCTTAGCGTACTGAAATTAGTTTGCAGAATAAATTTCAGCTTTCCAACTCCATTTTGGTGAAATTTTGTGGGAATTTCGAGTTTCGAAAATTTGCTGGAGGCTCCAGAACTGCTCAAAACGGTTTGAAATAGGTTCCAATCGATTTGGCATGTCGAAAATAGGGTGTACCCCAAATTTCAGCTTTCTTGGTCAATTTGGTAAAATTTTGATTTTTTCCCTCATTTTTGACCTAAATTGGATTTTCAAAAATTCACCAAAAATCGAAAAACGCACTTTAGCACTTTAAATTTTGACAGGTGATAAATTTTTGCTTGATCTTTCGATCTACCTTTGTACAGTTTGAAAAATTTTGTGCAAGTCCCATTTTGGAACGCAAAATCTGCGATTTCGGCCGACCTGTCAATCAAAATGGCCGCCATTTTGTACGTAGGGCCACTTTTTTTTTGAGTACAAGGGCTAGAAATGTTCCTTAGGACTCCCCCTTTAAGAAAAAAGTTGTCCCGGAGGATCGACCGGGGGGGGGGGGTGCAATTTATACTTAAGTGGGCTCCCCGACTAGTAGGTATTCGTATTCTCGTCGTCGTCGTTTCTTTGTAAGCGGTAGGCCTGTTGGCCTGTCTGCTACGGTGTGGAACCTGTTGAGGATGAGCCTGAGGTATCAGTGAGTTTCCTCCTTGGTCTCCCTCTGCTTCTCTTCCCCGTTGGTGTACAGGTGAATTTATTATAATTTTTTTTATCAAATTATGCCCTAAAAAATTATTTAATACCGATCTATTTTTTTTTGGGGCGGGGGAGGAATTTTTTTAACTTGAGCATTGTAAGTACAGATAAAAATATGACGTTCAAAAAGAAGTACCTATAGTGATTTTCTATGTTTTTACGAAAATTTATCGTTGAATTGAAGGAATTTTGCATTTAGGGTAAAAGTTCATAAATATCATGGAGATAATCATAGTTTACAGTTTACGTTGAAAATTAGGTAGGTATATTATTTTGAACCCTATCATGTACCGAAGAAGTTCGCAAGGCATGTTGTTTGGTGGCCAGCAAGTGATTCTGAATGCATCTTCAAACTTGCCATATTTTATTATTTTTATGGTGATGATAACCGTGACTAATTACGATCATTTCGATTCCAGCTTAGAACATGGAAGTTGAGATGAATCGCGAACTGGAAATTGCAGAAGTTAGACCACGAGTGTACGATATTCTTCATCCGACTCCAGTACCATTGGCACAACTGTCAGCTATTGTCACTAGCTTCGAAGTATGGCGCTATGAAATGAATACTCATCGTATGAGAAATAATTTGTCGGACTTTCTTGAAAATCGGGAATATTGTAATATCAAGTTGGAAACTATACTCCCCGATATACCACGTGTGATTAATGATCTGATCCAAGGATATATCAGAAAGTTTCAACGTTCAATAAAAAATTGGTTCGATAGTCATTCTAAATCAGTATTCACGTCCTATGATTCCTCCGAGAACTGTATTTTGAACGACTTCGATGATTTCGTGACAGATTTCAAAGGAGATGTGGATTATGTTCGGACAGCCGAACGTATGATGCGTTGTGATCGACTCGATGATACGGTGAAATTCAAAATCGCCTGTATATATTATTTTGAAGACGACATCAGACGAATTTGGCCATCTGTATTTGAAGCCATAACCTCGAGAGGTGTTAAATATAGAGGCGAACTGGGCTACTGGATTAACAGGCTCACAAATCAATTGGATAAAAAAGACGTTTGCGAAGATGACCATTTCGAGATTTGTGAATCAATTTTTGAGCACTGCGTAACTAGTGAAAATAGATCATCGATGGAGTATTTTTGGAATCACGTACGACCAGATAATCGACTAGAGAAAGCTTCGGTTATGCGCGATGGAAAATGCCTTGCCAGATTCATTTTGCCAAAACTGGACGATCTACAGCTTTCTGAATTTGTCAATACGTATGGCTGTTCCCTTATGACTGAATTGTTAGATTATCAACTCGCTGAGGGGATCGATATTGTACCAACTTGGATGTACATTAGGAATTATATGAACGAAAGCCCGTTTTTGGAACTTTCCGAATACATGTTGGAATGGTTAGCGTCCAATGATGAAAACAAGATTGCCAACAATAAACTATTTCTTTGTCGAGAAATATGGAACAGTGCTCCGCATAATTTAAAGAAATCGATAGTCAGAAAAATTCTATCCAACACTGAATTGTTTAATACGCTCGTCTCCCGTCTCAATAAAAATGGTATTTCAGAATCCACGCCGATGTTTGTCAAGCTGCTGTTAAACTTTCTTCCATCAGCCACTTTTGATGAAAGAAGCTCATTCTGGAATAACTACTGGCATCAGCTCATTGCACTCGCTCGATGCAAATACTTGCAACAATTTATAAAACTGTGCTTTGGAAACGAAGTTGATATAACTCGATTCAAGACAAATGTAATGGCCAACAGCGAGCACCTACGTCGGTTTTGTATTGCATTGGTAAAGGGTGCAAATTTTCAAAAATTTGAAAAATTGAATGACTTGGTGAAATTCTGCTATCCTGAGGTACAACAAGCGAGAAACTTCAAACAAGAATTACTTCAGTTAGCTTTGCTCGGTGAAGATTGTCAATTTAGTAATGCCATGGTCCGAAATGTTTATAATTTAAATCGCTTCATCAACAAAACTTATAATGGAGCTGAGCTATCCGTCGAGTTCAAAAATAAGCTCATGATGTCGCCAGCGTTTGAAAATTTCGTATCTTTGCGTGTTCGCTCGACTAAAATTTATGATTTAATTGAAATCAAGAAATTCGTTGAACAATTCAAACTGACTGAGCAAACTCTAGTGCAAATAAAAACTCGTGTTATTGATTCTTTTAAAGAGAGTTTAACTGGAGGTGGATCCAGCCGAGACTTATTGAAGAAGAAGAGTTTGAATTATTTTTTATTGTGGTGTTTAGAAAGTGATGCCGAAGTAGACGAATTTAAGCGTAACCATGCTAAGTAGGTATTAATAGTTGTTGAGAAAGACTGGTGAATCTTGTCAGTGCAAATTATTTCGTAAAATTTTTCTTCATTAGTTTATGTTTACTGTGTTTCGATGTACCTTATTCTTTGGTTTAGTTGAGCTGTTATGTGTACTTACTTATTCGTTACCTAAATTTGATTTACTTATTTTATTTATTTTATATAATCGGATATTAATTAACCTGATTGCTGCTTAAATAAGTATAACTACGAAGGGGCAAAGTTCGCAGTTTGTAAAACCTTGTGATTTTTAATTTTTTTTTTCGAGTTCATTTGCACGATGATTTTTTATTTTTTAATTTAATGTTAGCATCTGAGCGGTTATTTTATACCTATTTGTGAAAATTGCTGTGAAAATCGTTATTAATTTTTATCGCAGTTACGTTTTTATGTCTTATATCAATAAATCACTTAGTGAAGATCGTTTGAATTTATGTAGGTACTAATACAACTTTAAAATATTGAAGGATTTTGGTCAAATTCATGCAGTAAAGACATTCATGTCGAGTTGAAAGTCGCAAAATTTTTACCAGTTTTTTTCACTCCATCCCCTGTAATTTTTTAATACTTAATTATTGCCAATTTCAAAGTGATTTTCAACTCAATACCTTTAGAAGTCTTTACTGGATTTGGTCAAAATTTCCTAGCATTTTTTCCCCCCTCGTGAACTATTTAAATAAACGATTTCATTATATCTGCCAAAATACAACTGCGAAACAGTTACCCATTTTATCGTTCACAGTCTTACATCTACCAATTCTTTCCCTTTCACCCTCCAAACAGTTTTTCCTCGTAGGTACCAGTTCTACCTGCGTATTTCTATGTCTTTTCAAGTTTTCATCACCAGTGTGGTCTTTTTGTTAGATGCATTTTAACATCGTCTGGTTTATCAAGTGTTCGTTCATTTTTCGTGTGTGAAAGTGATATCTATCTGAACTATTTTTTGTCATTTCTACGTAGGTAGGTAGAGGTACGTACACGATCAATTATTATTTACATCATTATCAAGTGAAATATCGTGAACGGTTTCAGTATTCTTGGCTGTCGAATAATTGGTGATGGTGAGTACGTAAATTGTAGGGTAAAGTCACCAGTAGTTGAACAGATTTTTGATACTTTTTGATAAAAAACAATCTACAGCTCAAGTTGATATTTTTTTGAAAACTTTCATAAGTACATCTAAAAGAACACAGTTTTCCTTACATTTTGATTTGTGTTTCACATTCGTAAGTGCATTTTTGAGATTTTTACGATCATTTCAAAAAGTGTCCAAAAAAACCCAGTAATTGACACCCCGCTTATCGAGCATGAAAATGTGATTATGAATCAATCAAAAGTAGTTAGAAAGAAAGTGTATCTCATTAGCTTTCAAATGGCATAATAACCATCTCAAAATGTTCAAAATTGTTTGATAGAAAAATAATTGTAAAACACTTTGCAAAATTTTCATGGTGAAAATAAAAGTTGATAAAACGCAAAAAGTATGACTGATAATCATCACCTAACTCACGGCCAATAATAAGCGAGGTATGAATTAATTTTTAGTGCAATCAGTGTTTTCAATAATTACACTGGGACACCAAAATGGCGATTTTTGTGACGTAGGTGTCAACTACTGGATCATGTCAACTACTGGTGACTTTACCCTACTTGCAGATGATATTATATAAAATTTTTCTAAACCACGTTTAATTGTGTATGTGTAAATCGCAATCAAACTACAAATAATCGCGAGTTTCTGTCTGTTTCGCCACAGTTGAGCGTCACTTTTGCCAAAAATAGTGCTGAAAATTACTTACATCGTATGTTAAATTTTACGATTTTTTGAATGACATTTTGCATTGATGCATTAAACAAATTGCTACAATTCGCACAAAAATTGTAAAATTTTGGCATGACTTCAAAACAATTTGAAAATAACGAAGAACTGGTAATTTCAGCAATGTTCTGAAAATCGCGTGCATTATAGAACCAATACTAGGAACCTACCAGTAAAAAAATTAGTCGACTACAATTGCTGGAAACATCATTTTGAGTTTTATTATCTGAACAATCCGGAAAAATGGAGAAAGTCAGGGAATTTTACCCTTGAGAAGTCATATGTCAAGTTGATCCAAAATTTTCACTCCAATATCAGAAAACTTCATAAAATCAACCATTGCTTACTTTTGGTTTCGCCATTTGTGTCATGAATTTTTGCCAAAACATCGAAAAAAATGTTGATTTTTGCCTTCGATTGTCGAAAAGTGTGTTTTTTTCTGAAATTGCCGAAAAACGACATGTTTCTTTTTTCGAAATTTCCGAATGAAAGTCCTTTTTTTTGACAAACATGCCTTTTTGCCTTTTCCAAAAAAATTTCAATGTTCTGCCGAAATTGCCAAAAAGTATGTTTTTTGCTAAATTTGTCGAAAGAAAAAGTTGATGTTTTTTGTCTAAATTGTCTGGAGTCCTAATTTGTGTTTTTTTTTTTTTCAAAATTGTCTAATAGTCCATGTTTTGTCTTGAATAAAAAAGTTCTATTTTCACCAAAATTTCCAAAAAAACCGCTCACATTACTACCCATCCAAATTGTCAGAAGGTTTCATTTTTTGTTTGTTAAATTGTGAAAAATCATTCAAGTTAGGCTAAAATTGACATTTATTTTATTATTTAGGTTATTTACTGAAATTTCCGAGTCTCACAAGGGAACTACCTGAACCGACAGAAACGAAAATGAACGAATCAAAGCTAGATTGAAAGGGGACTACCTCAGGACCCCTAATCCAAAATTTGAAGTGCTGAAGTTGATTTCTCGATTTTTGGTGAATTTTTGAAAATTGAAAAATCCAAAAAATCATCAATTAAACCAAAAATAGAAAATAGTGATGAAAATTGAAATTTTCTCGGGAAGTAGTTCAGATGACGTCCCTAACTCATTTACAACTATCGAAATTCGCAAAACCTCAATTCGAGTCATTCTGGAGCCTCCAGCGATTTTTTATCATTTCTCCAGAAACTTGAAATAGCTCTGGAAGGGCTAAAAATCAACTTCAGCACAAATCACTTTATTTGGGGCCTATGTGGGTTGCCTTTAACCAATTTTTGGGGTTGTCGCGAAAATCGGCGTCTGCCAGTTCAGATGTGTATTTTTGCCCATTGGAAAAAATGCCAAAATTTGAAAATGTTAAATATTCCATCTTTTGCGATGCTACCTATCCGAAATCGAGCTTCGACCTATTTTTGACGTTCCGAATAGGTAAAACCCCCATTTCGACCATTCTGGAGCCTCCAGCGATTTTTTATCATTCCTCCAGAAACTTGAAATAGCTCTGGAAGGGCTAAAAATCAACTTCAGCATAAATCACTTTATTTGGGGCCTATGTGGGTTGCCTTCAACCGTTTTTTGGAGTTGTCGTGAAAATCGGGGTCTGCCGGTTCAGATGTGTATTTTGCCCATTGACTTGCACTTGTGCAGTACCAAGCAGGCACACATGTACTTTCTTTGGAAAAAACCACATGTTGGAGCTTGAATCAGGATAGGTAGCATCACAATAGATGGAATATTGAACAATTAAACATTTTCAAATTTTGCTGTTTATTCATTGCGCAAGTCAATGGACAAAATACACATCTGAACTGGCAGATGTCGATTTTCGCGACAACCCCAAAAATTGGTTAAAGGCAATCCACATAGGCCTCAAATAAAGTTATTTGTGCTGAAGTTGATTTTTAGCCTTCCAGAGCTATTTCCAAGTCTCTGGAGAAATGATAAAAAATCGCTGGAGGCTCCAGAATGGTCGAAATGGGGGTTTTACCTATTCGGAACGTCAAAAATAGGTCGAAGCTCGATTTCGGATAGGTAGCATCGCAAAAGATGGAATATTTAACATTTTCAAATTTTGGCATTTTTTCCAATGGGCAAAAATACACATCTGAACTGGCAGACGCCGATTTTCGCGACAACCCCAAAAATTGGTTAAAGGCAACCCACATAGGCCCCAAATAAAGTGATTTGTGCTGAAGTTGATTTTTAGCCCTTCCAGAGCTATTTCAAGTTTCTGGAGAAATGATAAAAAATCGCTGGAGGCTCCAGAATGACTCGAATTGAGGTTTTGCGAATTTCGATAGTTGTAAATGAGTTAGGGACGTCATCTGAACTACTTCCCGAGAAAATTTCAATTTTCATCACTATTTTCTATTTTTGGTTTAATTGATAATTTTTTGGATTTTTCAATTTTCAAAAATTCACCAAAAATCGAGAAATCAACTTCAGCACTTGAAATTTTGGATTTGGGGTCCTGAGGTAGTCCCCTTTCAATCTAGCTTTGATTCGTTCATTTTCGTTTCTGCCGGTTCAGGTAGTTCCCTTGTCAGTTTTTTTTTTTTTTTGTCAAAATCGTCAGAAAAAATTTCATGTTGAAATTTTCAAAAATCCTGCTTTTTGTTCTTGTGAAAAAATCACTGCTTTTCGTCAAAATCTATTTGCCCGAATTGTCAGAAAGTTTCATTTCTTTGGAAATTTATTAAATGGCAAAATATTTTAAGTTTTGGCAGAATCCCCCCCCCTCCTCATCGCTCCCTTAAATACGTGTGTTATGTTTTGCGTTGAAATTGCCGGAAGTCTCAGATTCGGGTCAGAATTGCCCAGAAAGTTCTATTTTATGTCTAAATCATTTTCAGTAGTTCTTAGTTTCTGTCAAAATCGCCAAAACGATTCTTCTTTTTTTATCAATAATTCATCAAATACGTTGTGCCACTTTCTGTTTGTGAAAAAAGCCACGTTTTTGTCAAAATTGCTTGATAAAATTAGTGTCTTTTTTGAGTTTTTTGCCCAAATCATATCAAAGTCCTCTTTTCTGCCTAAAATTGCCAAAAAAAAGTCGTGTTTTCTAATGTGAAATTCGAAAAAAAATTGTTTTTCGCCCAAATTGCTGAAAGAGTCTCATTTTTTTGTCAAAATTTTTATAAAGTACCCACTGTTTCTGCTATAATTGCAAAAGTGATATTGTTATACTTTTGCCGAAGTTGTTTTTGTAGAAAAAAATATTTGTTGCCAAAATATCTAAAAAAAGATTCAATTTTTTGTAAAAACTGTCAAAAATTTCAAAAAAAGTTCAATTTTTTCCAAAATTATCAAAAAGTTTTAGTTTTTGTCGAAATTGTCAAAATTTTAAATTTTCTCCAAAGAAGTTCGGTTTCCATTGTATTTGATTTTCAAAGACCAAAAAAAATTGTGAATTTTTGATTTTTGATTTCAGTATCAACCATGAAATAGAACGATACGATTTTTTTTTCAAGTACGTAGACGTACATATAAAAGTTGTTCAATAGCTAATTAGGTAGGTATACCTATTACTTTGAAAGTTTTTAATACTCATCATTACCTACTCTTAGATGCAATGCATTTTAACGTGGTCTGGTTTTGTGGTTTATCACGTGTTTGTTCTTTTTGCATATGAGAAAGTGATACTCGAACTACTTTTTATCATTTCTACGCAGGTAGAGGTACTATTATTAACAACATTTTCAAGTGAAATATCGAGAACGATTTTAAGTACCTAATCCTGGCTGCCGAATAATTGGTGAGTACGTACATTGTACTTGTAGATGTTTTTTAAAATTTTTCTTAACCACGTTTTGGCATTTTGCATCGAAGCATTAAAAAAATTCCAACAAATTCCCGAAAAATCGTGAAATTTCGACCGATTTAGCAAAAATTGCGTTTAGAAACGTCGAACTTGTTAGAATGACTTCAGAACTATTAAAAATAACGAAGAAAATTTTATTTTTTGACAAAAATGCTTTTTTGCTTTTTTCAAAAAAATTCGAGTGTTCGGCCAAAATCGCCAAGAAGTATGTTGTTTGCTAAAATTGTCCAAAAAGGTCGATGTTATTATAGCGAAAATTGTCATGGAAGTTCTATTTTTGGTGAAAATGGTCAGCAATCCTATTTTTGTTTTTTTGCCAAAACTATCAAAGAAGTCCATGTTTTGTTTTCACCTGTTTTTAGCCAATATTGTAAAAAAAAAAAAAACTCAAATTTGTGCCCATCCAAATTGTGAGAAAGTCCCTTTTTTTGTTAATTAAATTGTGAAAAATCCTTCAAGTTACGTCAAAATTATTATGTTACTTGCTAAAATTACTAAGAAACTCAGTTTTTTTAAAAAAATTGGTCAGTGTTTTTTGTTCTTGTGAAAAAAGCCCTGCTATTCGTCAAAATTACTGAAAGAAATCCCATTTTGTTCCCGAATTATCAGAAAATTAAAAATAGGTACGTGTATGTTCTGCGCTGAAATCGCCGGAATTCTCACATTTGGGTCAAAATTGCCCAGAAAGTTCTACATACGTATTATATAAGTACCTACTTATTATTCAATGTCAAAATCGCCAAAACAGTCCTTCTTTTTTTTTTACCAATAATTATGAAATGCATAGTGCCATTTTCTGTTTGTGAAATCAAATGATTTGGGCAAAAAAGAGACTTTTTTCAAGCAATTTTAAGGAAAACAGACCCTTATTTCAAATAGGTAGGTAATAAGTTTGTAAACGTACCTGAGTGTACCTACTGTGGCAATAAATTAAAACTTGACTGGTTTGTGAAAAAAGCCATGTTTTCCCTAAAATTGCTTGAAAAAAATTCTCTTTTTTGCCCAAATCATCTCAAAGTTGAAAGTCCTTTTTTCTCACTTTTGTCTATGAAATTGCTATTAAAAGTCGTGTTTTCTTTTAATGTGAAAAAATTTGTTTTTTCGCCCAAATTGCTGAAAGAGTCCCATTTTTTGTCGAAATTGTCAAAAAGTATCTACTGTTTCTGCCATAATTGTCAAAGCGATCCTGTTAGGAATACTTCTGCCAAAAAATTTCGTTTTTTTTTATTGTGTAGGAAATAATATTTCTTGCCTGAATTGATAAAAAAAAGTTCATTTTTTGGTAAAAATTGTCAATTTGTCAAAATTGTAAAACATTTCAATTTTTTTTAAATTTTCAAAAAATTTCCGTTTTTGTTAAATACTTAAGTTGTTGAAATTTTAGTAAAAATTGATTATATCATCTGTTGAATAAAATTTCGCAAAAATGACTTGAAATATGTCGTGGAAACAAAAAAATGAAAGTTTCAGAAGTGATACGTATCGCGTACTTTGAGAGGATAATCGACGAATGATGTCAAAATTAGTGTTGCTACTTTCAAAAACCTAAAAAAAAAAAAAAAAATAATTTAAAAACTAATTATCTAAGTATAACTACGAAAGGTATCGACGAGTTACAATTCTAAAAAAATTCTCAGTTTTAGTCCCGTTTATGTAGAATAACATATCAAAAAAATTAGACTTGCATTTTTTTTCATTTTCGATAAAAAAAAATTACTTACCTACAAGTTATTGGCATTTATTGCAAAAATATTTTTGAGATATTTTAGGTATCTACCTATGTGTAAGCCAACATGTGAAAACATTTCACCCCTTCCCTCCAATCTTCTCAGTATGTTTCACTCATATGCGATTTATTCGAGAAAAAAAAATTTTCAAAAGATTTTACATTGCCTCCAAAGAAGCTACGAGCATTTGAAATTTTTCAACTGCCAAGTAGAACTCTAAAAGTTGACTTGGATTGTGATAGCCATGGCCCCGATTGGCAGAATTTTAAATGCTATCTTTTGAAACGTGGTCAGTTTTCCGAAAAGTAAAAGGCTGAGTGGAGGATAGAGCGAAAAAAGAACTATGTTTTCAAAAACATTCGTTGTAGAATCTAATGAAGGCATCGCCAGTGCTGAATCAGACGACACGTTTCACGATTTTTTCAATTTTCAGGAAATTCTGGGGGTTGATGGGAAGTGTTTGAGGGGCCAATTCATAAAAAAACAGCGAGCTAATATTCGTATTTCTGGGTGAATTTATTACCTATATCCGATTTTTTGTTATTTTACGAAAATTTATTGTTGAATTATTATTTTTATTGCGATCACAACAGTGACTAATTACGATCATTACGATTGCAGGTTAGAATGGAAGTTGAAATGAATTTAGAACTGGAAATGGCAGAAGTTAGACCAAGAGTGTACGATATTGTCCATCCGACACCAGTACCATTGGCACAGCTGTCAGCTATTGTCACTAGCTTCGAAGTATGGCGCTATGAAATGAATACTCATCGTATGAGAAATAATTTGTCGGACTTTTGTAAAACTCGGGAATATTACGAGTATAATATCAAGTTGAAAACTATACTTCCCGATTTGCCATGCGTGATTTTAGATCTAATCCGAGAATATATCAGAAAGTTCCAACGTTCATTACAAGATTGGTTCAACCGTCATTATGAAACAGTATTCAAGTCCTATAATTGCTCGCAGAACTGTATTTTGAACGAGTTCGATGATTTCGTGACTGATTTCAAAGGTGATATTGATTACGATCGGACAGCCGAACGTGTAATGCAATGTGATCGACTCGACGATACTGTGAAATTCAAAATTGCCTGTATGTATTGCTTAGAAGACGACATCAGACGACTTTGGCCACCTGTACGTGAAGCAATAACCTCAATAGATGTTAATTCTTACGATTGTGATCAACTGCAATACTGGATTGGCATTCTCACAAATCAGTTGGATAAAACATACGTTTTCAAAGAAGATCATGTCACGACTTGTGAAGAAATGTTTCCGCGGTGCGCAACTAGTAAAAACAGATCATCGATGGAGTATTTTTGGAATCGCGTGCGACCAAATAGTCAAAGAAAGAAGGCTTCGGATATGCTCGATTACGACGACTCGTGTCTTGCCAGATTCATTTTGCCAAAACTGGACGATCAACAGCTTTCTGAATTTGTCAATACGTATGGCTGTTCACTTATGACTGCAGAATTGTTAGAACATCAAGTCGATGAGGGGATCGTTGTTATACCAACTTGGATGCACATCAGAGATTTTATGAATGAAAGCCAGTTTTTGGAACTTTCCCAATGTATGTGGAAATGGTTATTGTCGGATAATAGCCACTATAGGCTGCTATTTTTTTGTCAAGAAATATGGAATACTGCTCCGTATGATTTAAGACAATCGACAGTAAGAAAAATTCTATCCAACACTGAATTGTTTAATAGGCCTGAGCTCTTTTCCCAGCTCAATAATGAGAATTTTGTTAAGTTCCTGTTAAACATTCTTCTATCTGCGTCTATCGATGAAAGAAGCTCATTCTGGAATAACTGCTGGCATCATCTAATTGCAGTCGCTCGATGCGAATACTTGCAACAATTTATAAAACTGTGCTTTGGAAACGAAGATGCGATTACTCAGTTCAAGACGAACGTAATGCCCAACAGCGAGCACCTACGCCGGTTTTGTATTGCATTAGTAAAGGGTGCGAGTTTTGTAAATTTTGAAAAATTGAATGACTTGCTGAAGTTCTGTTATCCTGAAGCCCAACAAGCGAAAAACTTCAAACAAGAATTACTTCGGTTAGCTTTTCTCGGTGAAGATTGTCAATTTTGTAGAGACATTGTCCGAAATTATTCTTATAATTTAAATCACTTCATTAACGAAACTTACGGTGTCGCTGATCTATCCGTCGATTTCAAAAAGCAGCTGCTGATGTCCCCTGCGTTTGAAGAATTCATATCTTTTCGTGTTAACTCGAATAATATTTATTGTTTAACTGAAATCGGAGCTTTTGTCGACGTATTTAAACCAACTGAACAAACACTAGTGCAAATAAAAACTCGTACTATTGATTATTTTAAAGAGAGTTTAACTGGAGATCGATCAGGACGTGACTTATTGAATAGAAGAAGTTTAAATCGTTTTTTATTGTGGTGTTTGGGAAGTGATGCCGAAGTGAAGAAATTTAGGCATGACTATGCATTAAGAATTTATAGGAATGACTGGTGAATCTTGTCAGTTCGAGGGATTATTTTGTAAAACTTTTCTTCTTCAGTTTGGATTTGGAATGTTTTGTATTTCGATATATTTTTTCTGTTTAGTCGAGCTTTTATTCGTCAAATTTGATTACATAAGTTAAGATAGTTCGTTCATTTTTTGTGGTCGGATATTCAACCTGATAACCGCTTGATTATGAATGAGAAAAGTTCGAAGTTCGTAGGTCTAGGTACATACAACTAGGTACGTGATTTTTAATTCTAACAGGTTTTTATCAAGTTTATTTTCTCGACGTTTTTTTATTTTTATTTTATTATATTATTTTATTGGAGCAGTTTTCTCATGTTTGTGAAAATTGCTGGGAAAATCGTTTTTTTATGTCGCAATTAGGTACCTATATCAATAAAATGTTCATGTATATCTAGTGAAGATCATTTTAATCTATCTTGGTTGTTGGTACATAATATAAAAATTCTTTGAGGGATTTGATCGTAATAGTATAATGATGGTGAATTGTATTGCAAAAATATACCTACCTAATATCGGAGGATTTTAGTCAAAGTCAGTATAGTGACACTAGTGACCCTCATTTTGAGTTGGAAGTCGCAACATTTTTAGCTGTTTTTTTCATTCTATCCCCTGCAGTTTTCCAATAATTATTGCCTATTTCAAACAAATCAAAAACAGTAGGTGGGTAATTCTCAGAAAAAGGTAAAAATCGTGTACATGGCAAATTTCTCAAAGGTTTTAGCATGAATTTTTTTTTTTTTTTGGTCCATTCAAGGATCATCCCCCACACATTTCACATATGGTATTGAAATTTTTAGCCCCTCCTTTCATTGGTGTACATTCGGTTTTATACCCCAAATGTCCTTCGACTTGGCTGTCACACACCATGTTTTTGAAAATGAATGTTATAAAGTGTCATGAACTTCATTTTTTTTTTTGGAAAAATTGACACATTCTCATTATCTTAGAACACGAAGGTCCATTATTGTGCAAATGGCAATTGCAATAAGTCCATAGGAAGCTGACATTTCACATTTGAAAACTGTCACACACTTTTTGCGCAAATTTTAGAGCAATTTTCAATTATTTTTGGTAGCTTCCCAATCCAACATTTTTTTCTGGCGAGTGGCTGCACTGGTTCACTGTCCTCATAAAAATGTTACCCCGCAATGTTATTTTCAAAACCTACGCAATGGCTCGTTCTGATCTTACTTGTCTCTGAAAATATGATATTTCGCAAAATCGGTGTCCTTCGGCTTGCCTTTTTATTTACCCTGATGAACCCGTCAAAAACGATAATTAAGAAAGGGAAGTTATTCTACATGATAAGTACGCATTTATTACGTGTTCAAACTCGAATAATGTCCAGTTTAGGTAAGGCTAGAAACGAAAAAACGTTGAGATTGTCCTTCGGCTTGTTCAGCGCCCATTTGTCCTTCGACTTGGTCAAATTTCAGACAGCTGTAGGTTTTATCGCGCTAGTCGACATATTACACGATAATACAAGCAAAATTTGACATTTTCTCCCTCCCCACACCTCACCTCCAGCCCTACCAAAAAAATAAGTCCAGATTCGAACTTTGCGGCCTGAAAAACATGAATCGACATATTACACGATAATATAAGCAAAATTTGACATTTTCCCCCTCCCCACGCCTCACCCTCCACCTCTACATAAAAAATAACTCCAGATTCGAATTCTACGACCTCGAAAACATATCAATCGACATATTACACATCGATGAGGGTCGAATCCTAATTATCGCTGTTTTAGGGTGCCAGGGGTCCTCAGTGGGGGGGGGATTGAATTGAGGCCAACACTAGAACAGGGATCTGGGTCACCTATACAAATGATTCCCACTTGGAATTTTCCAAAAAAATGATTTTTATTTTTCAAAATTATGCACATCAAAATTGACCTTTTTTCTGAGAATTACCCACCTAACTAATGTTGAAAGTTCGAGAAGAAAATAATTTCAAAACACGAATTTTGAGATAGGATACATACTATGTACCTTTTGGAACCAGATCTTGGAAGTCGCAAAATTTTTAGCAGTTTTTTTTTACTCCATCAGCTGCAATTTTTTCAGTAATTATTGCCAATTTCAAACAAAAAAAAATCGAAAAATAAGGTGAAAACTCAGTAATTTTTTTTTTTTTTTTTAAATTGGCACCATTGCATTCCAGAATATTTCCTCAGGTTCAGGATGAGATTCAGAAACTACATTGTACCTACATATTTTTGACATCAATGTGGAAAGTTTGAGAAGAAGAGAATTTCAAACCTCGAATTTTCTCCAAGATGAGCGATTTGAAAATTATCCACCGCTCAGTAAAATGTTAGAAATGGGCTTGAATTTTGATGGCAATGGCCTATATATAGGTTGACGCAGAATCTGAGATAGGTACTGCCTTTTAGAACTTGACCAGTTTTTCAAAAACAAATAACACGATTTTTTTCGAAAATGTTCCCTCTTTGAAGACCAATATTCTCTCTCCCCCCCTCCCTAAGGGAAACTTCGGAACTGCAATTTTTCTAAATGATTTTCAACTCAATATGAAAGTCTGTTTTGAATTTGGTCAACATTTCCTAGCATTTTTTTCCCTCGTGAACTATCCTAATATGTAGGTACACGATTGCATTATCTGCCAAAATACAACTGCGATATTGCTATTGTTCACACTTCACAGTCTAAATGGTAACATCTACAAATTCTTTCCCTTTCACCCTCACCCACTAAACCGTTTTTTCACAATGTATCAGTTCTACGCGCGTATTTCTACGTCCAGGTATTTATAATTCGTAACCAGTTTGGTCAGTTTGGTGTTTTTGTTAGATGCATCTTAACGTGGTCTGGTTTATCACGTGTTCTTTCTTTTTGCATAAGTATGAGAAAGTGATATTTGAACCATTTTTTGTCATTTCTACGCAAGTGAAATATCGTGAACGATTTTTAGTACTCCTGGCTGTCGAATAATTGGTGAGCACGTAGTATGTACCTACATTGTACTATTGTAGATATTGCCTACCTATTTAGTGTTTTTCTAAACCACGTTTTGGCATTTTGCATCGAAGCATTAAAAAAATTGCTGCAATTACCAGAAAATCGTGAAATTTCGACCAATTTATCAAAAATTGCGTATAGAAACGTAAAACTTGTTAGAATGATTTTACAACTATTACAAATAGGTAACCAAGAAACGATCATTTTAGCAAAATTTTTAAAAATCACGTGCATTAGAGAATATTAGGTGCTTATACCAGTAAAAATTTACTTAATTTGATCTGTTATTGAATATAATTTCGCAAGAATTACTTGAAATGTCGTGGAAACAAAAATATCAGAATGAAGAACTAGGTATAACTTTATGGTAAAAATTTGTCAAAAATAATAAAGTTAGTAGAACTGAGATACTTCTAGTTAAAATTAGTGGGTAATCAATTGCTTGAAACATCTTTCTCTGAACAATCCAGAAAAATGGGAAATGTCAAGGAATTTTAGTTTTACTCCTCTCGAAAAATTAAGGTAAAGTCGAGCAACTCCAAAATTTTCAGTCCAATACCAGGAAATTTTATAAAATCAACTATTTCTTACCTTGGTTTCCCCAATTTTGTTTTGAATTTCTGCCAAAAAATCCAACAAAAATATGCTGATTTTTGCCTTCGATTGTCGAAGAAGTTAGGTTCTGAAATCGTCGAAAAAACACACGTTTTTTTTCAAAATTTCCGAATAAGGGTCGTTTTTTTAATAAAAATGCTTTTTTGCTTTTTTTCAAAAAAAATCCAGTGTTCTATCAAAATTACCAAAAAGTATGTTTTTTGCTAAAATTAATTGTCGAAAAGTTTTATTTTTGATTAAAATTGTCAGCAGTCCTACTTTTGTGTTTTTTTTTTGCCAAAACTGTCAAAAAGTCCATGTTTTGTTTTTAATAAAAAAAAAGTCCTATTTTTTCGCCCATATTTGTACCTATACCCATCTAAATTGTCAGAAAGTTCCATTTTTTGTTAATTAAATCGTGAAAAATCCTTTAAGTTTGGCCAAAATTGACAAATATAATATTAATATCATTATTTGCTGCTTGCTAAAATTTCCAAAAAGCTCAGTTTTTTTTTCAAAATGGTCAGAAAGTTTCAAGTTGAAATTTTCAAGAGCCCTCCTTCTTGTTCAAGTGAAAAAAGCCCTGCTAATCGTCAAAATTACTGAAAGAAGTCCCATGAAAAACGAGTCTCTTTTTTGCCCAAATCATCTGAAAGTCCTACCTACTGTTTCTGTCATAATTGCCAAAGTGATCTTGTTGGCTGTTGTAGGTATACGTTTGCCAAAGTTGTCCAAAAGTACAGTTTTTTACTTGTGTAGAAAAAAATATTTTTTGCCAGAATTGCTGAAAAAAGGGTTCATTTTTTTGAAAAAATTGTCAAAAAGTTCTTTGTTTTGTCAAAATTGTAAAACATTTTAATTTTTTCCAAAATTTTCAAAAAGTTCCCGTTTTTGTTAAAATTTTAACATCTATTTTCTTTTTTTCTTTTTTTTTTCGAAATTTTTCAACTTTAGCATTGTAATTAGTATTGCTGAAAAAAGGGTTCATTTTTTTGAAAAAATTGTCAACAAGTTCTTTGTTTTGTCAAAATTGTAAAACATTTTAATTTTTTCCAAAATTTTCAAAAAGTTCCCGTTTTTGTTAAAATTTTAACATCTATTTTCTTTTTTTCTTTTTTTTTTTTTTTTGAAATTTTTCAACTTTACCATTGTAATTAGTACAGATACAAATACGCCGTTTTAAAAAAAAACACAATTTTTTGTGTTTTTACGAAAATTTATTGTTGAATTGACGGAATTTTGCATACTTGTGGCAAAAGTTCATAAATGTAAATTGTCATGGAGATGGTTAAGGTACCTATTATTTTGAAAAATAGGTATTTAATTCTCATCATGTACTTAAACCGAAGAAAGGCACAATGCATGTTGTTTGGTGATCAGCATATAATAATTCTAAATGCATCTCAAACCTTGCCATGTTTTATTATTCTTATAGTGATGATAACCGTGACTAATTACGATCATTCCGTTTCCAGATTAGAATGGAAGTGGAGATGAATATGGAACTGGAAATGGCAGAAGTTAGACCACGAGTATACGATATTCTTCATCCGACTCCAGTACCATTGAAACAACTGTCAGCTATTGTCACTAGTTTCGAAGTATGGCGCTATGAAATGAATACTCATCGTATGAGAAATAATTTGTCGGACTTTTTTGAAAATCGGGAATATTGTAATATCAAGTTGAAAACTATACTCCCCGATATTCCACGTGTGATTAATGATCTGGTCCAAGAATATATCGAAAAGTTCCAACGTTCATTAAAAGAATGGTTTAATCGTCATTATGAAACATTCAGGTCTTATAATTCCTCTAAACGTGAAAACTGTATTTTGAACGACTTTGATGATTTCGTGACAGATTTCAAAGGGGATGTGGATTATGTTCGGACAGCCGAACGTATGATGCGTTGTGATCGACTCGATGATACTGTAAAATTCAAAATCGCCTGTATATATTGTTTTGAAGACGACATCAGACGTATTTGGCCATCTGTATGTGAAGTAATAACCTCGAGAGTTGTTAATTTTACTGATGAACTGCAATACTGGAATTACTGGATTGGAATTCTCACAAATCAGTCGGATAAAACAGACGTTCGCGAAGATGACCATGTCGCAATTTGTGAATCAATTTTCGTGAATTGCGTAACTAGTGAAAATAGATCATCGATGGAGTATTTTTGGAATCGCCTACGACCAGATAATCGTTTGGAGAAAACTTCAGATTTGCTCGATAACGATGACGAATGTGTTGCCAGATTCATTTTGCCAAAACTGGACGATCAACAGCTTTCTAAATTTGTCAATAAGTATGGCTGTTTTCTTATGACTGAATTGTTAGATTATCAACTCGCTGATGGGATCGATATTGTACCAACTTGGATGTATATTAGAAATTTCATGAACGAGAGCCAGTTTGTGGAACTTTCCGAATACATGTTGATATTTTTAACGTCCAAGTTAGGCGGCGATAATACTCATAAGCTATTTTTTTGTCGAAAAATATGGAACAGTGCTCCGCATTATTTAAAGCAAACGGCAGCGAGAAAAATTCTATCCAGCACTGAATTGTTTAATAAGCTCGTTTCCGGTCTCAATAAAAATGGTATTTCAGAATCCACGCCGATGTTTGTCAAGCTCCTATTAAACTTTCTTCCATCAGCCACTTTTGATGAAAGAAGCTCATTCTGGAATAACTGCTGGCATCAGCTCATTGCAGTCGCTCGATGCAAATACTTGCAACAATTTATAAAACTGTGCTTTGGAAACGAAGTTGATATAACTCGATTCAAGACAAATGTAATGGCCAACAGCGAGCACCTACGTCAGTTGTGCATTTCATTAGTAAAGGATGTAAATTTTGGCAAATTGAAGGACTTGCTGAAATTCTGTTATCCTGAGGTACAACAAGCGAGAAACTTCAAAAAAGAAATACTTCAGTTGGCCTTGCTCGGCGAAGATTATAAATTTAGTTGTAGAGAGAGGGACATTGAGCCATATGCTTATGTTTTAAATAGCTTCATCAACAAAACGTACAATGATGCTGATCTATCCGCCGAGTTCAAATATATGCTCATGATATCCCCTGCGTTTGAAAAATTTGTATCTTTGCGTGTACGCTCGACTGATATTGGTGATTTAATTGAAATCAAGAGATTCGTTGAAGAATTTAAACTGACAGAACCTACTCTAGTGCAAATAAAAACTCGTATTATTGATTCTTTTAAAGAGAGTTTAACTGGAGATGGATCCAGCCGAGACTTATTGAAGAAGAGAAGTTTGGATTATTTTTTATCGTGGTGTTTGGGAAGTGAAGCCGAAGTAGAAGAATTTAAGCGTAACCATGCATTAATAGTTGAGGAAGAGGAAGAGGAAGAGGAAGAGGAAGACTGGTGAATGTTGTCAGTGCGAGGGATTATTTTGTAACATTTTTCTTCATCAGTTTACTTAGAAGTTTTTGTGTTTCGATGTATTGTTTTGGTTTAGTTGAGCTTTTATTCGTTAAATTTGATTTATATACTAAACTTGGTTTAATTGTTTGTAATCGGATGATAGCCGCTTGAATACGAAGGGTAAAAGTTCGCAATTTGTTCAACCTCATGGTTTTTAATTCAGTATTTTGTCGAGCTTATCGGAGCTGTTGTCTTATATTTGTGAAAGTTGCTGTAAAAATTGTTTTTAATTTTTATCGTAGTTACGTTTATGTCAATTATATCAATAAATCATTTAGTGAGGAATGAGGAGGGTCGTTTGAATTCATTTTGATCGTAATAATATAGATGACTCGGGTTGATTGCAAAAAGAAAATGTGGAAGGATTTTGGTCAAATTCAGTTCGCGTTGGAAGTCGCAAAAGTTTTAGCAATTTTTTTCACTCTATCGTCTGCAATTTTTTCAGTAATTATTGCCAATTTTTAAAATAATCGAAAAAAATAGGTAAAAAATTATATTTTTTTGGTTTTAATTGGCACCGTATTTCAGAAAATTTTTCAAGTTTCAGATTCAGAAACTAGTAGGGACATAGTTTTGTCTTTCTGGCACACCTAACTAATATGTGGAAAGTTTGAGAAGAAAATAATTTCAAAACACGAATTTTCTCTCAAGATAAGCGATTTGAAAACTATCCACCGCTCAATAGAATCTTAAAAATGGTTTGAATTTTAATTGCAATGGTCTAGGTTGACGCTGAATCTGAGATACTACCTTTTGGAACTTGGCCAGTTTTCCAAAAAAGAAATGGATAAGAGCTAGAGGAAAAAAACACGATTTTTTCAAAAATGCTTTCACATTGAGAACCAATACCTCCCCCTCCCCTCACTCAAAAGGAACCTCCGGAACTTCAATTTTTCTGAGTGATTTTATTCAACTCAATACGACGTTCTGTAGGTACTAGATTTGGTCAAAATTTCTTAGCATCCCCCCCCCCTTCATGAACTATCCAAACCAAAATACAACTTCGAAACCAGTTACCTATACCCATTTTAGCTATACCTTAACCGATATTGTTCACAGTCTGATGGCAACATCTACCATTTCTTTCCCTTTCACCCCCCACCCTTCAAACAGTTTTTTCACAAAGGTACCAGTACCTGTTTATTTCTACGTCTTTCCATCATTACCTATTGTAACCAGTGTGGTCATTTTGTTAGATGCATTTTCTCGTCGTCTGATTCATCACGTGTTCGTTCATTTTTCGTGTGAGAAAGTGATATTTGAACAGTAGATCATTACATACGCGATTAATTATTATTAACATTTAACAACATTATCAAGTGAAATATCGTGAACGATTTCAAGTACTCCTGAATGTCGAATAATTGGTGAGTACGTACATTGTACTTGTACATAGATATTATTTAATGTTTTTTTAAACCACATTTTGGCATTTTGCATCGAAGCATTAAAATATTACTGCAAATTACCTACCAAAAAATCGTGAAATTTCAACTAATTTAGCAAAAATTTCGTATAAAAACGTAAAACTTGTTAGAATGGCTTCAAAACAACTAAAAATAACCAAGTAACATTTTTAAAAATCGCGTGCATTATAGAATACTAGGTACCAGTAAAAATTTACGTAATCCGTTGAATAAAATTTCGCAAAAATGACTTGAAATATCTTGGAAACAAAAAAATCAGGATGAAGAAGTGGGTATAACTTTATGGTAAAAATTTGTCAAAAATAATAAAGTTGGTAGAGTTGAGGTTGGTTAAAATTAGTACTATATCGTAACATTTATACTTGAAACATCCTTCTGAGCTTTATTATCTGAGCAATCGAGTAAAATGGAAAAAGTCAGGGAATTTTATCCTTCTAGAGAAGTCATGGTAATGACAAGGAAATCCAAAATTTTCACTTCAATATCAGAAAATTTTATAAAATTAACTACGTATTCCTTACCTTAGTTTCCCCATTTTTGTAAAAAAAAATGCTGATTTTTGCCTTCGATTGTCAAAAAAGTTAGGTTCCGAAATCGTCAAAAAAAAATGTTTTTTTCAAAATTGCCGAATAAAAGTCATTTTTTGACAAAAATGTTTTTTTGCCTTTTTCAAAAAAATCCAGTGTTCTGCCAAAATTGCCAAAAAGTATGTTTTTTGCTAAAATTAAATTGTCAAAAAAGCCTATGCTTTTTGTTAATATTGTCAGAAAATTCTATTTTTGGTCAAAATCGTCAGTAGTCCTACTTTGTGTTCATTTGCCAAAACTGTCGAAAAGTACCTACCTACGTCCTACTTACATGTTTTGTTTTGAATGAAAAAAAGTTCTGTTTTTCCTCAATATTTCCGGAAAAAAACGCCCATATTCGTAGCTACCCATCCAAATTGTCAGAAAGTTCCATTTTTTAAAAATTAAATCGTAAAAAATCCTTTAAGTTAGGCCAAAATTGACAAATAATATTAATATTATTTTATTATGTTACTTGCTAAAATTTCCAAAAAACTCAGTTTTTTTTCAAAATGGTCAGAATGTTCCAAGTTGAAATTTTCAAGAGTCCTGTTTTTCGTTCACGTGAAAAAAGCCCTGCTATTCGTCAAAATTATCTACTAAAAGAAGTCCCATTAGTTTCATTTTTTGCCAATTAAATTGCAGAACATCTGAAGACGTTTTTGCAAAATTGCCAAAAAATAGGTACCTATTATTTATTATATGTTTTGTGCTGAAATCACCGGAATTCTCAGATTTGCGTCAAAATTGTCCATGAGAGTTTTACATACTACACATACTTATATGTTAGGTACCTGGTACCTATTTAATGTCGAAATTGAGAATTGTCAGTAGTTCTGTCAAAATCACAAAACGATCGTTCTATTTTTACTAGTAATTTGTCGATAGTGCCACTTTCTGTTTGTGAAAAGAGCCCTGTTTTCGCCGAAACTGCTTGAAAAATGAGTCTCTTTCTTGCCCAAATCATCTGAAAGTCCTAACTTCTACTGTTTTAGTCGGGGAGCCCACTTAAGGATAAATTGCACCCCCCCCCGTCGATCCTCAGGGCCAACTTTTTTCTTAAAGGGTGAGTCCTAAGGAACATTTCTAGCCCTTGTACTCAAAAAAAAAAGTGGCCCTACTTACAAAATGGCGGCCATTTTGATTGACAGGTCAGCCGAATTGGCAGATTTTGCGTTTTAACACAGACTTGCACGAACTTTTTCAAACTTTACAAAGGTAGATCGAAAGATCATGCAAAAATTTATCACCTGTCAAAATTTCAAGTGCTGAAGTGCGTTTTTCGATTTTTGGTGAATTTTTTAAAATCGAATTTAGGTCAAAAATGAGGGAAAAAATCAAAATGTTACCAAATTGACCAAGAAAGCTGAAATTTGGGATACACCCTATTTTCGACATGCCAAATCGATTGGAAACTGTTTCAAACCGTTTAGAGCAGTTCTGGAGCCTCCAGCAGATTTTTGAAACTGGAAATTCCCATAAAATTCCATCAAATTGGAGATGTAAAGCTAAAATTTATTCTAAAAACTAATTTCAATACGCTACGAAGTACTGCAGGTGAATTTAAAGTCGTTTTGAAGCCTCCAGCGACTTTTTAAAAATTCCTGATTCATCCAGCAGATTTTTGAAACTTTAAATTTTCACAAAATTTCATCAAATGGAGATGGAAAGCTGAAATTTACTCTACACTCCAATTTTAACACCCTCTGAAAACGATTTCTGGTGGGTTTCAAGTCATTTTAGAGCCTCCAACGACTTTTTTGAAAATTACTGGAGCCTCCAGTACATTTTTGAAACTTGAAATTTCCCCAAAATTTCATCAAACCAAGACATGCCAAATCGATTGGAAACTGTTTCAAACCGTTTTGAGCAGTTCTGGAGCCTCCAGCAGATTTTTGAAATTCGAAATTCCCACAAAATTTCATCAAAATGGAGTTGGAAAGCTGAAGTTTATTCTGCAAACTAATTTCAATACGCTACGAAGTCAACTGCAGGGGAATTTCAAGTTGTTTTGGAGCATCCAGCGATTTTTTGAAAATTACTGGAGCCTCCAGTGGATTTTTGAACCTTTAAATTTTCACAAAATTTCATCAAACGGAGATGAAAAGTCAAAATTCATTCTGCAAGCTAATCTTAATACGCTACGAAGTCGTCTGCTGGGATTTCAAGTTGTTTTGGAGCCTCCAGCCACTTTTTGAGAGGTCGTATGGTGTTTTTTGGAAAATTGAAATTTCCAAGAAGCAGCTGCAAGCTTCAAAACCATTTGAAACCATTTGAAACCACCATGTAGTCGGCTTCATATCGAATTGAAATTAGTTTGCGAAGTAAATCTCAGCTTGCCAACTCCATTTGGTAAAATGTTCCAGGAATTTCAAGTTTCAAAAATCTACTAGAGACTCCAGTAATTTTCAAAAAGTCGCTGGAGGCTCCAAATGACTTGAACCCACCTGAAGTCGTCTTCAGAGGGTGTTAAAATCGAAGTGTAAAGTAAATTTCAGCTTTCCATCTCCATTTCATGAAATTTTGTGAAAATTCAAAGTTTCAAAAATCTACTGGAGGCTCCAGTAATTTTCGAAAAATCGCTGGATGCTCCAAATCGACTTGAAATTCACCTGCAGTTGACTTCGTAGCGTATTGAAATTAGTTTGGAGAATAAATTTCAGCTTTCCAACTTCATTTTGGTGAAATTTTGTGGGAATTTCGAGTTTCAAAAATCTGCCGGAGGCTCCAGAACTGCTCAAAACGGTTTGAAACAGTTTCCAATCGATTTGGCATGTCGAAAATAGGGTGTATCCCAAATTTCAGCTTTCTTGGTCAATGTGGTAACATTTGGATTTTTTCCCTCATTTTAAGCCTTTTGATTTTCAAAAATTCACCAAATGATCGAAAAAAGCACTTTAGCACTTGAAATTTTGACAGGTGATCCATTTCTGCTTGATCTTTCGATCTACCTTTGTACAGTTTGAAAAATGTTGTGCAAGTTCTATGTTGAAACGCAAAATCTGCGATTTCAGCTGACCTGTCAATCAAAATGGCCGCCATTTTGTAAGTAGGGCCACTTTTTTTTTTGAGTACAAGGGCTAGAAATGTTCCTTAGGACTCCCCCTTTAAGAAAAAAGTTGTCCTGGAGGATCGACGGGGGGGGGGGTGCAATTTATCCCTAAGTGGGCTCCCCGACTATTTCTGTCATAATTGCCAGAGTGATCTTGTTGTCTGTTGTAGGTACGTTTGACACAGTTGTCCAATAGTAAGTACCGCTTTTTATTTGTGTAGAAAAAAATATTTTTTCTCAGAATTGCTAAAAACAAGGGTTCATTTTTTTGAAAAAATTGTCAACAAGTTCCTAGTTTTGTAAAAATTGTAAATTTTGAAAGATTTTTTAACTCTAGCATTGTAAGTACAAAAAAATACAATTATGTACGCGGTTAAAAAAAAAACAATTTTTTGTGTTTTTACAAAAATTTATTGTTGTATTATCGGAATTTTGCATACTTGTGGCAAGAGTTCATGAATGTCAATTGTCATGGAGATGGTTAATAAGTAGGTACATACCTATTATTTCGAAAAGTATTTAATTCTCATCATGTAGGTACCGAAGAAAGTCACAATGCAAGTTGTTTGGTGATCAGCAAGTGATTCTAAATGCATCTTAAACCTTGCCATATTTTATTATTTTTATGGTGATAATAACCGTGACTAATTACGATCATTTCGATTCCAGCTTAGAACATGGAAGTTGAGATGAATATGGAACTGAAAATGGACGACGTTAGACCACGAGTGTACGATATTCTTCATCCGACTCCAGTACCATTGAAACAACTGTCAGCTATTGTCACTAGCTTCGAAGTATGGCGTTATGAAATGAATACTCAACGTATCAGAAATAATTTATCGGACTTTCTTGAAAATCAAAATCGGGAATATTGTAATATCAAGTTGAACACTATAGTCCCCGATATTCCACGTGTGATTAATGATCTGGTCCAAGGATACATCGAAAAGTTCCAACGTTCATTAAAAGAATGGTTCTATAGTCATTATGAAACATTCAGGTCTTATAGTTCCTCTGATCATGAAAATTGTATTTTGAACGATTTCGATGATTTCGTGACAGATTTCAAAGGGGATGTGGATTATGTTCGCACAGCCGAACGTATGATGCGTTGTGATCGACTCGATGATACGGTAAAATTCAAAATCGCCTGTATATATTGTTTTGAAAACGACATCAGACGACTTTGGCCATCTGTATGTGAAGCAATAACCTCGAGAGATGTTCATTCTTGTGATTGTGATGAACTGCAATACTGGAATTACTGGATTCGAATTCTCACAAATCAGTTGGATAAAACAGACGTTCGCGAAGATGACCATGTCGCGATTTGTGAATCAATTTTCGTGAATTGCGTAACTAGTGAAAATAGATCATCGATGGAGTATTTTTGGTATCACGTACGACCAGATAATCGTTTGGAGAAAACTTCAGATTTGCTCGATAACGATGACGAATGTGTTGCCAGATTCATTTTGCCAAAACTGGACGACCAACAGCTTTCTAAATTTGTCAATAAGTATGGCCGTTTCCTTATGACTGAATTGTTAGATTATCAACTCGATGAGGGGTTCGATATTGTACCAACTTGGATGTATATTAGAAATTTTATGAACGAAAGCCAGTTTTTGGAACTTACCGAATGCATGTTGACATTGTTAGCGTCCTATGATGGAGACAACAATAAACTATTTTTTTGTCGAGAAATATGGAACAGTGCTCCGCATAATTTAAAGCAATCAGCAGTGAGAAAAATTCTATCTAGCACTGAATTGTTTAATAAGCTCGTTTCCCAGCTCAATAATAATGGTATGAAATCAACTCCGAAGTTTGTCAAGCTCCTGTTCAACATTCTTCCATCTGCCTCTGTCAATGATAGAAACTCATTCTGGAATAACTGCTGGCATCGTCTCATTGAAGTCGCTCGATGCAAAGTTTTGCAACAGCTTATGAAGCTATGCTTTGGAAACGAAGATGAGATTACTCAGTTTAGGGCAACTGTAATGGCCAACAGCGAGCACCTACGTCGATTGTGTATTTCGTTAGTAAATGACGTAAATTTTGACAAATTGAAGGACTTGGTGAAATTCAGTCATCCTGAGGTTCAACAAGCGAGAAAATTTAAACAAGAATTACTTCAGTTTACTTTGCTCGGTAAAGATTGCCAATTTAGTAGTTATTACTGCCCTGTCGGATATTTCTATGATTTAAACGACTTCATCGATAAAACTTATGACGACGCTAATCTGTCTGCCGAGTTCAAAAATCAGCTCGTAATGTCCCCTGCATTTGAAAAATTCGTATCTTTACGTGTTCGCTCGACTTACGTTCATGATTTATTCGAAATCAAGGAATTCGTTGACGAATTACAACTGACAGAACAAACACTAGTGCAAATAAAAACTCGTATTATTGATTCGTTCAAAGAGAGTTTAACTGGAAATGGATCCAAACGTGATTTATTGAAGAAGAGGAGTTTGGATTATTTTTTATCGTGGTGTTTGGGAAGTAATGCCGAAGTAGAAGAATTTAGGCGTAACCATGCTTTAATAGTTATTTAAGGAGACTGGTGAATCTTGTCGGTGCAAATTATTTCGTAAAGTTTTTCTTCATTACCTAGTTCAGAATGTTTTCTGTTTCGATGTACCTATTTTTTTGGTTTAGTTGAGCTTTTATTGGTCAAATTTAATATTTGATTCAGTTAGGAATCTACTTTGTTTATTTTTTATACTATGTACGAGTAAATCGGATATTTAACCTGATAGGTACTGCTTGAATATGAAGGGGAAAAGTTCGAAGTTCGTATCGTGCAACTTCATGATTTTTAATCCTGTTTTTTATCGAGTTTATTTCCACTATGTCTTTGAATTTTTTAATTTTATTTTAACATCGGAGCAGTTTTCTTATGTTTGTGAAAATTGCTTTGAAAATCGTTAGCCTTTGTGGGAGTTACGTTTATGTCAATTACATCAATAAATGTTCATTTAATGATGATCGTTTGAATTTATGTATGTACTTGATACAACTTTTTTGTGGGGTTTGATCGTAATAATGTAGATGATTGGGGTTGATTGCGAAAAGAAAATATGGAAGAATTCTGGTCAAATTCAGTAGAGACCATCTGTTCGAGTTGGAAGTCGCAAAATTTTTAGCATTTTTTTTTTACTCTACCCCCTGCAATGTTTTCAATAATTATTGCCAATTTAAAAAAAAAAAAAATCAAAAAAAATATTTCATTTTCCCCAGGTTTAGATTCAATAACTATATAGTCTATATGTAGTCGTGGAGCATGCTTAAGAATAAATTGCACCTCCCCCCTCCAGTCAACCCTCCAGCACTACTTTTTCATAAAGGAGAAGTCCTAAGGAACATTTCTAGCCCTTGTACTCAAAAAAAAAGTTGCCCTACATACGAAATGGCGGCCACTTTGATTGACAGGTCAGCCGAAATCGCAGATTTTGAGTTCCAACATAGGACTTGCACAAAACTTTTCAAACTGTACAAATAAGGTAGATCGAAAGATCCAGCAAAGATTTATCACCTGTCAAAATTTCAAGTGCTAAAGTGTGTTTGTCGATTTTTAGTGAATTTTTGAAATTCAAATTCAGGTCAAAAATGAGGGAAAAAATCAAAATTTCACCAAATTGACCAAGAAAGCTGAAATTTGCGACACATCCTATTTTCGACATGCCAAATCGATTGGAAACTGTTTCAAACCGTTTTGAGCAGTTCTGGAGCCTCCAGCAGATTTTTGAAACTCGAAATTCCCACAAAATTTCTCCAAAATGGAGTTGGAAAGCTGAAATTGATTATGCAAACTAATTTCAATACGCTACGAAGTCGCTTGCAGGGGGATTTCAAGTCGTTTTGGAGCCTCCGGAGATTTTTTGAAAATTACTGGAGCCTTCAGTAGATTTTTGAAATTTGAAATTTCCCCAAAATTTCATTAAATGGATAAATGGAGAGCCGAAATTCACTTTACACTCCGATTTCAACACTCTCTGAAAACGACTTCAAGTGAGTTCAAGTCATTTTGGAGCCTCCAGCCACTTTTTGAGAGGTCGTATGGTGTTTTTTGGAAAAATGAAATTTCCAAGAAGTAGCTGGAAGCTTCAAAATCATTTGAAACCATTTGAAACCACTATGTAGTCGACTTCATGTCGTATTGAAATTAGTCGGAGAAGTAAATTTCAGCTTGCCAACTCCACTTGGTAAAATGTTGCGGGAATTTCAAGTTTCAAAAATCTACTGGAGGCTCCAAAATGATTTGAACCCACCTGAAGTCGTCTTCAGAGGGTGTTAAAATTGGAGTGTAGAGTAAATTTCAGCTTTTCATCTCCATTTGATGAAATTTTGTGAAAATTTAAAGTTTCAAAAATCTGATGGAGACTCCAGTAATTTTCAAAAAGTTACCGGAGGCACCAAAATGACTTGAAATCCCCCTGCAGTTGACTTCGTAGCGTATTGAAATTAGTTTGCATAATCAATTTCAGCTTTACAACTCCAATTTGATGGAATTTTGTGGGAATTTCGAATTTCAATAATCTGCTGGAGGCTCCAAAACTGCTCAAAACGGTTTAAAACAGTGTCCAATCGATTTGGCATATCGAAAGTAGGGTGTATCCCAAATTTCAGCTTTCTTGATCAATTTGATAGAATTTTGATTTGTTTCCTCATTTTTGGCCTAAAATTTGATTTTCAAAAATTCACCAAAAATCGAAAAACACACTTGAGCACTTGAAATTTTGACAGGTGATGAATCTTTGCTTGATCTATCGATCAACTTTTGTACAGTTTGAAAAATTTTGTGCAAGTCCTATGTTGGAACGCAAAATCTGCGATTTCGGCTGACCTGTCAATCAAAATGGCCACCATTTTGTATGTAGGGCCACCTTTTTTTTTTTTGAGTACAAGTGCCAGAAATGTTTTTTACGACTCCCCCTTTAAGAAAAAAGTTGTCCCGGAGGATCGACCGGGGGGGGGGGTGCAATTTATCCATAAGTGGGCTCCCCGACTAATACACACTTTCAACGCTTTGGCATAACTAGGTAATGTCGAATGTTCGAGAAGAAAATAATTTCAAAACACGAATTTTCTCCCAAGATGAACGATTTTAAAACTATCCACCACTCGGTAGAATCCTAAAAATAGCTTTGAATTTTATTGATGGAAATGGCCCAAGTTGACGCAGAATCTGAGATACGATACTACCTTTTGGAACTTGACCAGTTTTTCAAAAACAAATTGGGTAGGACCCTGTTGGGGGAAAATCCGTGATGAAACCCGCCAAAAAATCCGTCGCGGCTATTTGGGACTAACCGCTAACCGCTAAGCGGAATTTATGGCGGTTTTTTTTCCGCAATGCGGAATTTGAAAGCAGAATAATCGTCATCGCGGTAAAGCGGATTTTTGATATGGCGGTTTTTTGATATCGCGATTTTTGATACACTGAGAAAAAACTGTGGTGCAATGTACTATACGAGTACATTTTTGATTTTTTAAAAATAATTAATGCGTTTGATATGCATTATGTTTATGTGAATCAGTTTACATTGCACTTAGCGATTTTTTGACACAATTTTCGTGTCAGTATATCAACGAAAATTTCCTACCTAACTGGGGATTCGAACCTGCGACCCTACGTCCCTAACTACCTAACCTTAACCACTAGACTACGGGGCCTATCGTTGAGCATACTGCATTTTGAACAATATAAGCAGGAGCGGATGGGCACTTTAAAAGTTACCAGGATGTGGCGCTGGCTTTGATGCGACGCCGTTTTTTGAACGATGATTGGGGGGGGGGAGGGTGTACGTACGTGATGAAAAAATGAAATCATGCGTACTTTTTTTTGGAATTTTTTCACCTTGAATATTTTAGCCAGTATTGTCATTTTGAGGGGGTGTAAAAACTACAAATTTGTAGATTTTTTTTTTTTTTAGATTTAATTGCTGAATTCAATTATAATTTACTAGGGTAAGGTGCATTACAAAATCCAAGTTTTTATAAATCAAAAAAAAAATGCAATAGGTACTTGACTACTTGTGTTGAATTAAAGTCAATCAAAGTATTTGTAAAAAGATAAACAAAATTTTGAAAAATTAGTTTCAAGTATTCTTGAATTTTGATAACTCACAGGGTATGTTTAGTACTCCAAAAACATAATTTTGGGCCCATAACCCGGCCCTCATCTTACTCCCTTCGATCAGGTGGGCCAAAAAACGCTCTTTTCAGGGGAAAAATTTTGCATCAGCGCGTGTTTGAGATAAAATTTTTCTGTGAACGAATATAGTTGGAGGATACATGGGGGTACCTCCCTGAATTTTTTCAGAATTTTTCATCGTAGGGGTGGGGAGAAAGGGAAACAAAAGAAAACTTTGAATCGACGTCATCCCGGAACAAAAAAACATACCAAAACGATTTTTTCGATCTTATAGGTGTACCTTCTATAGAGATCATCGCCCGACCATTTGGATTGGTGGGTCAAGCTCAAAAGCTCAAAAAAACCTCAAAAACCACGTTTTCAAGTATAGGTCTTTTGAAAATATTTTCTTTGCAAATGTTTCGCAATAATGACGAAAAAATATTACAAGATAATTATGTATTTTTATTTCTGAAACTGAGGAAATATTTTGGAACGTACTTAGTGATGCCAATATTTTATATTTCAAAGAATCAAGAAAAATTGCCAAAAATCACCAAATTTTTGGTGATGTACAATAAATGGCAATAACGATTAAAAATGTGTAATTACATAGAATGGATTCAGAATCTCAAATAATTTCATTTGGGACAGAGGGGCCAACAATTTTTGAAAAAAATCTCGTTGCTAGAATCATGTCTTCTTCATATATTTTGAGTGAATCCGTAATTTTTTATTCGAAGATCGTTGAAACATGATTTTTAAATTTCTTCTCGAAAAAATCGTTTTTTTGTGAGCAAGAGATGTGGAGAGGGGAAAATTTTTTGGCTCCAACATTTTTTCAAAGGTACATAACAATGTTTCATCAAAATTTCAAAGCATTTCACTTATTTTATCCCTCCCCCTCCCGAATACTTTTTAGCCATCTTGATGTAAGCAAAAATACTTCTGCGCGCGTAGTTTTGTAAAACACGTAGAACAATTTTAGTTCTCTTCAATTTCCGCTATTTGTCCATAATTTTTGAGAAAAACGTAAAAAACGTGGTTTTTTGAGCTTTTGAGAGTTTGACCCAGCTAATCCAAATGGCCTGGCGATGATTTCTATAGAAGGTAGACCTAAAAGATACATACTTATTTAACAAAAAAATCGTTTTGGTATATTTTTTCGTTCCGGGGATATGGCGATTTAAAGTTTTCTTTTGTTCTCCCTTCTCCCCCTCTCCCCCTTCGATGAAAAATTCTGAAAAAATTCAGGGAGGTACCCCAGGTATTCTCGAACTACATCCGTTCACAGAAAAGATAAGCTGCATTTAAAATTCAGGCGAACCACCACGGGGTAGACGCGATTTTTTCAGCGGTTTTTTCCGCGGTTTACTCGCTTCACTGGTAATTTGGCGGATTATTATTCCGCTAAGCGGGTTTTTGGACGGATTAGCCAGTTCGCTATAAAAGTCGCTTTCAAGTAAATCGTCTAATCCCTTAAAGGCGGTTTTTATAGCGGATTGGCGGTTTTTTTGGCGGATTTATTCGCGGAATCGCGGAATTTCACCCAACAGGGGATGAGCTAGAGGAAAAAGACGTTTTCAAAAATATGTACAATTTCTTCTTTGAAAACAAATATCTCCCCCCTACCCCTCCAAAAGGTACCTCCGGAACAGCAATTTTTCTGAGTGATTTTCAACTCAATATGAAAGTCGCTGTACTAAATTTGGTTAAAATTTCCCAACATCCACCCTCCACTGAACTATCCAGGTATCCAAATGAATGATTTCATTGTCATTTATCTGCCAAAATAAATACAACTACGAAACAGCTAGTTACCTACCCATTTTAGATCATCTACCAGTTCTTTCCCTTTCACCCTCACCCACCAAACAGGTCTGCGGTTTTTTCACAATGTACCAGTAAATGTACCAGTTCTACCCCGCGCAGTACTTCTTCGTCTATTTATACTTTGTAACCAGTGTGGAGTGTGGTGTTTTTGTTAGATGCATTTTAACGTCGTTTGGTTTATCACGTGTGTTCGTTCATTTTGCGTATGAGAAGGTGATATTTGAACTATTTTTTTGTCATTTCTACGTAGATACATACGCGATTAATTATTGTTAACAACATTATCATGTGAAATATATCGTGAACGATTTCAAGTATTCCTGGCTGTCGAATAATTGGTGAGTAGTGATTACATTATAAATAAAGTTTTTCTTAACCACGTTTAGTTAATTGTGTACGTCCGTAATCAAACTACGAATAATCGCGAGTTTCTGTCTGTTATTTCCTCGCCATAGTTGAGCGTCATTTGGCAAAAATAAGAGTAGTACTGAAAATTACATCGAATGTTAAATTTTACGATTTATTGAATGCCATTTTGCATTGCAGCATTAAAAAAATTATTGCAATTCGTACAAAAAATTGTAAAATTTTGACTAATTTAGCAAAAAATTGTGTATAGAAACGTAAAACTTATGAGAATGACTTCAAAACAATTGAAAATATGTACTTAACGAAGAACTGGTAAGTAATTTGAGCAAATGTTCTGAAAATCGCGTGCATTATAGAGTAGGTATTAGGAACCTACTACCTACCAGTAAAAAAATAGTAGGTTGATAACAATTGCTTGAAACATCTTTCTGAGTTTTATTATCTGAACAATCTAGAAAAATGGGGAAAGTCGAGAAAATTTTACCTTGAGAAGCCATGGTAATGTCAAGTTGATCCAAAATGTTCACTCCAATATCAGAAAATTTCCTTCTATTGTCGAAGAAGTTGGGTTTTTTCTGAAACTATTGTCGAAAAAAGATAAGTTTTTTTGAAAGTCCTTTTTTTTTTTGACAAAAATGCTTTTTTGCCTTTTCAAAAAAAATTCTAATGTTCTGCCAAAATTGCCTAAAAGTATGTTTTTTGTTATTTGTCGAAAGAAAAAGTCGATGTTTTTATTGTCAAAATTGTCTGGCGTCCCACTTTGACTTTTTTTTGCCAAAATTGTCAAAAAGTACATGCTTTGTCTTCGATAAAAAAAGTTATATTTTCACCAAAATTGCCCCCCCCCCAAAAAAAACAACGCTCACACTCTTAGTACCCATTTAAATTGTCAGAAAGTTTCATTTTTTGTTAGTTAAATTGTGAAAAATCGTCCAAATATTAAGTTATTTACTGAAATTTCCAAGTCTCAGTTTCTTGTCAAAATCGTGAGAAAGTTTCATGTTGAAATTTTCAAGAGTACTGCTTTTTGTTCATGTGAAAAAATCCAGGTGCTTTTCGTAAAAATCGAAGAAGAAAAGTCCCACTTTTTTCCCGAATTGTCAGAAAGTTTAATTTATTTTGCCAATTTATTAAATAGAAAAATATTTTAAGTTTGGCAAAATTCTCCCCTCCCTCCCCCCTCCAAATACGTAGGGTATGTTATGTTTTGCGCTAAAATCGTCGGAAGTCTCAGGTTTGGGTCAGAATTGCCCAGAAAGTTCTATTTTATGACAAAATCATTGTCAATATAGTTCTTAGTTTCTGTCAAAATCGCCAGAACGATCCATTCTTTTTTTATCAATAATTCATCAAATACATAATGCCACTTCCTGTTTGTGAAAAAACCCTGTTTTCACCAAAATTGCTTGAAAAATGAGTGTCTTTTTTGCCCAAATCATCTCAAAGTCCTCTTTTCTGACTAAAATTTCCATAAGAAGTCGTGTTTTCTTTTAATGTGCAATTCGAAAAAAATTGTTTTTCATCTAAATTGCTGAGAGAGTCTCATTTTTAAAATTGCTATGTACCCACTGTTTCTGCCATAATTGCCAAAGAGATCCTGTTACTTTTGGGTCATTCCATGTCAACTCAACCAACGTTTTTGAGACATGTCTTTCGATTTCGCATTTCGCTCAAATTTTTTTTACAATATAGCCACCTCAGTGAGTGGTGGGGGGGAGGGCTTCCATTATTTTCACATTGTCTTGAGGTACTTAACTTCGGCAGCCCATTCCTCCAAAACTATGATACTTTGATCATAACTGATTTCACAGTTCGAAAGAGCATCGTATTTAAAACTTTTTAAGAATTTTGAAATTTTCAAAAGTTGAAAGTTAAACTTTCAAATTGAAAGTTTAAATTTCAAAATGGCGCTGTAAGTGGGAGCTACCATTTAGAATTTTGAAAAAATTAACATAGATGTACCTTTTGATGCTTTTTCGAAATATTTAAGTTTCGAGATGGCACTCGTTGACGGAGGGGGAGCACCCCACCCCCAATTTTGGGCTAAACTTTCGCAAAAAAATCTGGGGAATGCGATATATCGAATTCTATGTTTTTGGTGACGATGAACACGAATATGACGTCAGATTTTCGATAGGACCCTATTCATGGCCCCCAGCACCTCCCCAAAGGGGGTAAAAGTTCAAAAAAGTGTTTTGTTCGTGTGACACATGGAATAATATGTTTTTGGTGACGCTGAACACGAATATGACGTCAGATTTTTGATTGGACCCGTCCACGGCCCCCAGCACCTCCTCAAAGGGGGTGACCCCCCAAAAAATGGTTACATTCGTGTGACACATGAAATAGTATGTTTTCGATATCGCTGAACACGAATATAGCCATATTTTTTCTTAAATCGACCTCATCTATGGCCCCCAGAACCTCCCTTATAGGTAAAAAGTCCAAAAAAGTTGTTGGGCGCCGTGGATGGGGGTCTAATCAAAAATCTGACGTCATATTCGTGTTCAGCGTTACCAAAAACATAGAATTCGATATATCACATGCCCCATTGCCCCAGATTTTCTTTTGAAAGTTTCACCCAAAATTGATGGTGGGGGGTGCTCCCCCTCCATCAAGAGATCCCATCTCGAAACTTGAATATTTCGAAAAAGCATCAAAAGGTACATCTATGGAAATTTTTTTTAAAATTCTAAATGGTAGCTCCCACTTACAGCGCCATTTTGAAATTCAAACTTTCAATTTGAAAGTTCAACTTTCAACTTTTGAAAATTTCAAAATGCTTAAAAAGTTTTAAATACAATGCCCTTTCGAACTGTGAAATCAGTTTTGATCAAAGTATCATAGTTTTGGAGGAATGGGCTGCCGAAGGTGAATACCTCGAGACAATGTGAAAATAATGGAAGCTCCCCCAACCGCCCACTGAGGGGGCTGGGACCAAACTAATTGCGGGGTTCTTACTTACTGGATGGGTATATATTGTAAAAAAAATTTGAGCGAAATTGAAAGACATGACTTTCAAAATCGCCTTTTTTTGGTTGAATTGACATGGGATAATGGACCCTTTTGCTGAAGTTGTCAAAAAGTCCCGTTTTTGTTTGTGTAGAAAAAAATGTTTTTTGCCAAAATTTCTAAAAAGAAATTAAATTTTTCGCAAAAACTGTCAAAAATTTCAAAGAAATTTCAATTTTTTCCAAAATTGTCAAAAAGTTTTAGTTTTTGTCGAAATATTGTCAAAATTTTAAATTTTTTCCAAAGAAGTTCGGTTTTCTTTGAATTTATGATATTCAAAGACCAAAAAAATTGTGAATTTTTGATCTTTGATTTTAGTATCAACCTTGCAATAGAACGATTCCATTTTTTTTTTCAAGTACTTACGTACTTAGACGTACATATAAAAGTATTGTTTATTCAACATTTTTTTCTAGCTCCCCCCACAAAAATTTGTCCGAACCACATCTGTCAAATTACCATGAAAAATATAGAAGGGGGATCTGAACAAAAATTCAAAAAAATCTGGCGGAGAAAGTTGGAAAAACATTAGTATTACACCCCTCCCCCCACCTTCTATGCTATACCTATTACCTACCATTTCGTCATGTCTCTCAGTTTTAAATGCATCATAATCCTTGTCATATTTTATTATTTTTGTTGCGATACTTTAATAACTGGGACTAATTACGATCATTACGATTCCAGCTTAGAACATGGAAGTTGAGATGAATATGGAACTGGAAATGGCAGAAGTTAGACCCCGAGTGTATGATGTTCTTCATCCGACTCCAGTATCGTTGAAACAACTATCGACTATTGTGGCTAGCTTCGAAATATGGCGCTATGAAATTAATACACATCGTACTAGAAATACTAGTAAATTAACAACGTCTTGTTGTAAATGGCCGCATTGGGAACGACTCGTATACAAAACTACACTCGCTAATGTACCACGTGTGATTAATGATCTGGTTGAAAAATATATCTATAAGTTCGACCGTTCGAAACAAAAATGGTTCACAGATCATACAGCATTCCGTTCCTACAAGTGCCCGAAGAACTGTATTTTGAACGACTTCGATGATTTCGTAACAGATTTCAAAGGGGATGTTGATTATGTTCGAACAGCCGAACGTATGATGAGTTGTGATCGACTCGATGATACAGTGAAATTTGAAATTGCTTGTTTGTATTGTTTTGAAGACGACATCAGACGAATTTGGCCATCTGTACGTGAAACAATAACCTCGAGGGATGTTAATTCTTTTTCTTACTTTGGTCTACATCTGCCGTACTGGATTGGCACTCTCACAAATCAGCTGGAGAAAACAGACGCTTTCGAAGTTGATCTTGCCACGACTTATGAAACAATGTTCGATGTTTGCTCAAACAGTACTAACAGATCATTGATGGAGTATTTTTGGAATCTAATGCGACCAGAAAATCGACTAGAGAAAGCTATGGATTTACTCAATTATTATGACACATGTCTTGCCAGATTCATTTTGCCAAGACTGGACGATCAACAGCTTGGTGAATTTGTCGATGAGTTTGGCTGTATACTTATGAGCGATTTGTTAGAATGTCAAATCGATGATGGGAAGGGGATCGTTATTATACCAACTTGGATGTACATTAGAAATTATATGAACGAGAAACAGTTTTTGAAACTTTCTATATACATGTTATTAAGTTTTTTAGCGTCCTATGATGACGACGATAATAGGCTATTTTATTGTCGAGAAATATGGGACAATTCTCCGCATAATTTAAAGCAATCGGCCGCGAGAACAATTCTATCCAGCACTGAATTGATTAATAAGCTCGTTTCTCGTCTCAAAAATGATGGTATAGAATCAACTCCGAAGTTTGTCAAGCTCCTGTTAAACATGCTTCCGTCTGCCACTTTCGATGAAAGAAGCTCATTCTGGAATAACTGTTGGCATCAGCTCATTGTAGTCGTTCGATGCGAATACTTGCAACGATTTATAAAACTGTGCTTTGGAAACGAAGATGATATTACTAAATTCAAGGCAAATGTTATGGCTAACAGCGAGCACCTACGTCAGTTGTGTATTTCATTAGTAAATGATGTAAATTTTGACAAATTGAAGGACTTGCTGAAATTCTGTTATCCTGAGGTACAACAAGCGAGAAACTTCAATCAAGAATTACTTCAGTTAGCTTTGCTCGGTGAAGATTGTCAATTTAGTAAAGACATTGTCCAACATGCCAACGTTTTAAATCACTTCATCAACAAAACTTACGATGGCGCTGATCTATCTGTCGAGTTCAAAAGTAAGCTCATGATGTCCCCTGCGTTTGAAAAATTTACATCTTTGCGTGTTTGCTCGAACGATTTTTGTGATTTATTTGAAATCAAGAAATTCGTTGAAGAATTTGAACTGACAGAACCAACTCTAGTGCAAATAAAAACTCGTATTATCGATTCTTTCAACGAGAGTTTAACTGGAGATGGATCCAGCCGAGACTTATTGAAGAAGAGCAGTTTAAATTATTTTTTATCGTGGTGTTTGGGAAATGATGCCGAAGTAGAAGAATTTAGGCGTAAACATGCTTTAATAGTTGTTAAGGAAGATGAAGACTGGTGAATCTTGTCAGTGCGAGGGATTATTTTGTAAAATTTTTCTTCCTTATAGTTTAGAATGTTTTGTGCTTCGAATTTCGATGTATTTTTTTATTTTTCATAATCGGATAGGTATTTAACTTGATTTCGCTTGAATATGAAGGGGAAACGTTTGCAATTTGTATAACCTCGTGATTTTTAATTCATTTTTTTTTCGAGTTCAGTCCCACGATGTTTTTAAATTTTTTATTTTATGTTAGCATCTCTAATTGTCTTATGTTTGTGAAAATTGCTGTGAAATTTGATTTTAATCCTTATCGGAGTTACGTTTTTGTCATAGGTAATTAATTATAGGAATAAATGTTCATTTTTTGGTGAAGATGTTTTGAATTTGTGTAAGTATTTAATACAACTTCTTTGTAGGATTTGATCGTAATACGTAATAATAATTGTTCTCTTACGATATACCTGTTCGAGAAATCATCTGCCAAAATTCAACTGCGAAACAGTTACCTATTTTAGCTATTCCTTTTAACGTAATTGTTCACAAAAACTGCCACATTTAAACTCATCCAAATTTTGAGAAAATTCTATTTTTTGTTCGGTACTTAATTAAATTTTAAAACGTTCTTCAAGTTACGCCAAAATTGACAAAAAATATCATTATATTCGTTGCTAATATTTTCAAGTCTCAGTCTCTTGTCAAAATTGTCAGAAAGTTCCATTTAAAAATTTTTAAAAGTTCTGCTTTTTGTTCATGTGAAAAATCCCTGACTCTCGTCAAAATTGTTGAAAAAATCTCTTTTTGTGTCCGAATTGTCAGAAAGTTCCATTTTTTTAGTCAATTTAATTGCAAAAATATCCTAAGTTTTGACAAAATTGCCCCACAAAAAAAATATGTGTGTGATATGTTTTGCGCTAAAATCGCCGGAAAGTCTCAAATTTGAGCCAAAATTGTCAGAAAGTTCCATTTTATGTCAAAATTATATCTTTTTTTTACCAATAACTATTGTCAAATTGTGCCGCTATCTGTTCGTGAAAAAATCCCTGTTTTCGCCAAAATTGCCTAAAAAGCAGTCCCTTTTTTGCCCAAGTCTTCTCAAAGCCCTTTTTCCTGCCTAGAATGTCATAAAAAGTCGTGTTTTCTTTTAATATTAAAAAAAAAAAACTGTTTTTCGTCCAAATTGCTGAAAAAGTCCCATTTTTGTTGTCAAAATTGTCAAAAAGTACGTACCTACCTACTGTTTCTGTCATAATTGAAAAAGCGATCCTGTTTGTACTTTTGCCGCAAAGTTGTCAAAAAGTCACGTTCTCTGTTTTGTGTGGAAAAAAAGTGTTTTCCGCCAAAATTTCTAAAAAAAAAAGGGTTTGATTTTTTGCAAAGATTTTTAAAAAGTTTTTCTTTTTGTCAAAATCGTTAAAATTCCAAGTTTTGCTTAAAAAAAGTTCTATTTCCGCCAAGATTGCTACAATTGTGTAAGCAGGGGAAATCAAAGAATTACCATAAACCATGGATTTTTCCCCCTCGAATTATAAATTTTCAAAACTGTTTGCCGAGCGAACTTTTTGTATAACCAGAGTTAGAGAGTAGAAAAATCGACTTTCTCGCATCAAAATAATGTTTCACTTGAAATATTCGGAAACTATAATTTCTAATGTCGTTTGCCAAAATTGCTTGTTCTTGAAAATAAACATTATAATGGGTAGATACTTATAATGTCCTAAAAAAAATAAAGAATTGCGAGGCCTCATTCATATTTTTAAAAATATTAATTTCTTAAAACTGAAAATACTAAAGCCATGATATATAACTAACTTTTTGCATCATTAAAATTTCAAGAATGATGTTTTGCATTTCGAATTATCAATTTTTCACAGCTTTTGGCCTCGCTTCACTCGGATCATTTCACTGACCGAAGTTGAAGGATAAACCAATTGACTTCTCACATCAAAAATAATGTGTTACTTTTGAAAAATTATAAATTTTCGAAAGCTTTTGCTTTCGATTCGCTCGGGCAGATTTTAATTTCTACTGTGCTATTTGTCAATAATTTTCAACAATGAAAAATTAACATCAGAAATTCAAGAAATATAAGCAAATCAATACCTAGAGGTTTATGATTCTGTTGTAAAAAAGTACAAAAAAGGTGTAGCGGTATGGATTGCGCCTGCTTGCTTCGAAGTGTGCGCGCATATTGAACCTATATTAGGTCCAACGAAGTGGCACTGAGCCTGTCGTGTTGAACTTTTAGCTTTGTTATGTTATAATCAACTGATCTGAAACGTTCTGTGAGCATCAGCTTGTGGTCGGTGAGTGCTTGTTATACGTTTAATAATGTTAGGCCGTTAGTTTGTTTGTTCTAAGTAAAATAACTTTGTTTTATCAATACAAGTTTGCTACGTTAGTGCTTTTGTGCTTCATTGACTGAGCTTTTAGCTTATTCATCGTGCTTATGAGCCCACTGACTGCCAGTGCTCTAGGTATTCTCTCTTACTTTCTTATTAAATATTCCTATTTCCTTTTCTTTTGGTGAAGGGGTGCTTTTTATTTAATACAGAGGAGAAAAAAAGCACAAAACTTCGGCTTGAAACTTCTTTTTTTCTACCTCACGAATTGTAAGTTTTCTAAATCTTTCACGTTCGCTTTACTGGGAAAAATCGAAAATGTACTGTTCTTTTTTCGAATTTGATTTTCATAAGACAAAACGCTAAAAAGAAAAAAAATACTTATATGAAAGAATTAAATTACAAATTTTTGTCTGTGAATTTCAGTGCCAACCTTGCAATAAAACAATTCGAATTTTCTGTCAAGTATATAAATGAATCGTATTCGAACATTTAAAATTATTCTAGATAGGTACATTTTTATTCTCAATTCTCTTCTCCCCAGTTGACCACACGCTAGCAAAAAGCTAGCAAATTTTACGCTAGCGCAAATGGTGCCGGAATTTGAGACACTTTTTTAAAAAAATGCTAGCAAATCAGTTGCGATTAGGTCGCATTAGAGTAGCAGAATTGCGCACAAATAGCTAGCACGTAGCTGGCACAAAGCTAGCACAAAGCTAGCATTTTGTTGGCACTTTGCTCTGCATTCTGCTACGTACATGCGACTAAATCGCGACTGATTTGCTAGCAATTTTTGCAAAAAGTGTCTCATATTCCGGCACCATTTACGCTAGCGCAAATTATGCTAGCAAGAAGCTAGCATTTTGCTAGCATAGAAAAACTTTGAACAGTAAAGTAATTACTTTTAATTAATTTTTAAAAATTCTGGGTGTTTACCTTTAACAGGTGGTAGTTTTCCAGGAAATTCCAAAAATTAGGCGACTGTCCCAGCTCAGAGCTAGCATAACGCTAGCATCTTGGGATAGTACAAGAAGAGTGATGTCACTTTTCTTACTTTTCAACAAGATACCACCTTGAGCTTATATTCAACTTGATGACACACTTTATCTAAGAGTAGCAAACTATACCATGAGAGAGATCGACGCTAGCAATTCGCTAGCATTATGCTAGCGCTTAGGTTGAAAAATCTCTTTATTAAATAAAAAATGAAGTTTTTTTTTTAAATAGAAAAATTGTCAAAATTTAAAATTTGAAAATGAAGTATCAAACAAACCATGAAAATGAAAAATTTCAAAAACATTTGAACAACATTTTAGTCCACGGCAATGGGAGTAATTGCACCCCCTGCCGATCTTCCGGGACAACTTTTTCTTTAATGGTGACATCCTAAGGAACATTTTAAAGCAAACTTGCTGAAAAAAAATTGGCCTTACTTACAAAATGGCGGCAATTTTGATTGAAAGGTCAACCGAAATCGCAGATTTCGCGTTTCAACATAGGACGTGCACAAAATTTTTCAAACCTTACAAACGTAGATCGAAAGATCATGCAAAAATTCATCACCTGTCAAAATTTCAAGTGGTAAAGTACCTTTTTCGATTTTTGGTGAATTTTCAAAAATCAAATTTTGGCCAAAATGTGAGAAAAAATCAAAATTTTACCAAATTGACCAAGAAACCTGAAATTTGGGATATACCCTATTTTCGACATGCCAAATCGATGGGAAACGGTTTCAACTTGTTTTGAGCAGTTCTGGAGCCTCCAGCAGATTTTTGAAACTCAAATTGAAGTTGTAAAGCTCAAATTTATTCTGAAAACTAATTTCAATACGCTACGAAGTACTTCAGGTGAATTTCAAGTCGTTTTGGAGCCTCCAGCGACTCTTTGAAAATTCCTGAAGCCTCCAGCAGATTTTTGAAACTTTAAATTTTCACAAAATTTCGTCAAATTGAGATGGAGAGTCGAAATTCATTCTGCAAACTGATTTTAATACGCTACGAAGTCGACTGCTTGTGGATTTCAAGTCGTTTTGGAGCCTCCAGCGAATTTTCGAAGGTTGTATGGCGTTTTTTGGAAAATTGGAATTTCCTAAAAGTAGCTGGAAGTTTCAAAACCATTTGAAACCTGCGAAGTAAATTTCAGCTTGCCAACTCCAATTGATAAATTAATGTTGTGGGAATTTCAAGTTTCAAAAGCCTACTGGAGGCTCTAAAATGACTTGAACCCACCTGAAGTCGTCTTCAGAGGGTGTTAAAATTGGAGTGTAGAGTAAACTACAGCTTTCCATGTCCATTGGATGAAATTTTGTTGTCCCCTTTAAGAAAAAATTTGCCCCGGAAGATCGGCCGGGGGGGGGTGCAATTACTCCTATTGTCATATGCAGGAATATTTTTAATGATTTTTGTATGCGCGCTGAGGGATGGAAAAGATACTTGCTCGCATTTTGCTACAATAAATAACGCAGAAAAAGGTTTATTGGTGAGAAATGCGTAAGATCTGGTAGCACGTTCCTATCATTTGACTACAAAGAAAACGCCAAGTCACCAGATGCAGAAACTATAAGAGATATGCTTACATTTTTCTAGAGCCAGATGGCTAAGTAAATGCTAGCTCAGAGATGCAAGAATATTACCTGAAGTTTCCTATCATAAAACTGTGAGCAGGTACATATTAGTCAGTGATACGCTGGCATTAAGCGAGCAGGTATAGAGTGAGGCAAAAGCTAGCTGAGATATGCGAGAATATTGCTTGAACTTTCTTGGCATAGAATTGCAAGCAAGTATCCATCAGTGATACGCTAGCATCAGGCGAGCATGTATGAAGTGAAGTAAAAGCTAGCTGAGATATGCGAGAATATTGCTTGAACTGTCCTAGCATAGAATTGCGAGCAAGTATCCGCCAGTAATACGCTAGCATAAGGCGAGCAAGTTAAAGTGAAGTAAAAGCTAGCTGAGAGTCGCTGGAAAACAGCTCAAAAATTGCTAGAATTGAATTTGCTAGCGAAAAACTGCAAGAAAATCGCTTACTTTTAGCAAGATAATTATTGCTGGCCACAAAAAGCGAGTAAATTGCTAGCAACTTATCAAAACGCGAATAAAACGCTAGCTTTTTGCTAGCATGTGGTCAACTGGGTCCCCTCCAAAATTTGTTCGAAACACACTTGGCTAATTAGCATGGAAAATACTGGAGAGGGGCGGGGTTCTGCGGTAAAAAGTTGAAAAAATTTCAGTCTCACTTTCATCGCCTCCCATCATATCACTTTGTCACGTTTCTGTTCTGAATGTGTCATAATCCTATTCCTATAGCCATTAGTTTTTAGTTCATTATTTTTATGTATATTATGATAACAATCATGAATTCATGACTAATTACGATCATTACGATTCCAGATGAGAATGGAAGTTGAGATGAATATAGAATTGGAAATGGCAGAAATTAGACCACGAGTGTATGATATTCTTCATCCGACTCCGGTATCGTTGAAACAACTGTCAGCTATCGTCGCTAGCTTCGAAATATGGCGCTATGAAATTAATACACAACGTACTAGAAACAAATTGTCAAAGATTTGTTGTAAACGGATATGTTGGGAACGATTCATCTCGGAGACTACACTCCCTGGAAAACCACGTGTGATTAATGATCTGGTCGACGAATATATCTTCAAGTTCAAATTTTCAGAAGAGACCTGGCACAGAGATCATTTTATAACATTCTTCATGTCCTATAGGTGCCTGGAGAACTGTATTTTGAACGACTTCGATGATTTTGTAATAGATTTCAAAGGGGATATTGATTATGTTCGGACAGCTGAACGTATGATGCGTTGTGATCGACTTAAAGATACTGTGAAATTCGAAATTGCCTGTATGTATTGTCTTGAAGACGACATCAGACGAATTTGGCCATCTGTAAGTGAAACAATGACCTCGACAAATGTTAAATCTGGCGATTGTTCGCAGGAAAAGTATTGGATTGGCAGTCTCACAAATCAGCTGGACAAAACAGACGTTTTCAACTATGATCTTTTTACGACTCATAAAACGAGGTTCAGGCATCGCTCAACCAGAAATAACAGATCATCGATGGAGTATTTCTGGAATCGCATACCACCAGATAATCGACTACAGAAAGCTACGGACATGCTCGGTGGCAATGACTTACGAGTAGGTCTTGCCAGATTCATTTTGCCAAAACTGGACGATCAACAGCTTGCTAAATTTGCCAATTGCCATGGCTATTTCCTTATGATGAAATTGTTAGATGATCTGATCGATGAGGGGATCGTTATTTTACCAACCTGGATGTACATTAGAAATTTTATGAATGAAAGACAGTTTTTGGAACTTTCCGAATACATGTTGAAATTGTTAGCATCCCATGATGACGACAACAATAGACTATTTCTTTGTCGAGAAATATGGAACAGTGCTCCGCATAATTTAAAGCAATTGGCAGTGAGAGAAATTCTATCCAGCACTGAATTGTTTAATATGCTCGTTTCCCAGCTCAATAATAATGGTATGAAATCAACTCCTAAGTTTGTCAAGCTCCTGTTAAACATTCTTTTGTCTGCCACTTTCAATGAAAGAAGCTCATTCTGGAATAACTGCTGGCATCAGCTCATTGCACTCGCTAGAAGCAAACACCTTCAACAATTTATGAAACTATGCATTGGAAACGAAAATAAGATTACTGAATTCAAGACAAATGTAGTAGCCAATAGCGAGCACCTACGTCAATTGTGTATTTCATTAGTAAAGGGTCCGTATTTCGAAAAATTGAATGACTTGCTGAAATTCTGTTATCCTGAGGTACAACAAATGAGAAACTTTGAACAAGAGATACTTCAGTTAGCTTTGCTCGGTGAAGATTGTCAATTTAGTTGGTTCATTGTCCATATTGCCGAAGATTTGAATGAATTCATCAACAAAACTTACGATGATGCTGATCTATCTGTCGAGTTTAAAAATCAGCTCCTGATGTCCCCTGCGTTCGAAGAATTCGTATCTTTTCGTGTTCGCTCGAATAATATTTCTTGTTTAAATGAAATCGAGGACTTTGTCGACGTATTTAAACCGACTGAACAAACACTAGAGCAAATAAAAACACGTGTTATTGATTCTTTCAAAGAGAGTCTAACTGGAGATGGATCCAGCCGTGACTTATTGAAGAGGAGTAGTTTAAATCAGTTTTTATTGTGGTGTTTGGGAAGTGATGCCGAAGTAGAGAAATTTAGGCGTAACTATGCATTGAGAGTTGTTTGGGAAGACTGGTGAATCTTGTCAGTTCAAGGGATTGTTTTGTAAAATTTTTCCTCGTCAGTTTAGTCGAACTTTTATTCGTTCAATTTGATAACATGAGTTAGATAACTACTTTGTTCATTTTTTGTAATCGTAAGTATATTATTCAACCTGAGAACCGCTTGATTATGAATGGGGAAAGTTCGAAGTTCGGAGGGTTTGAGTCAAATTCAGTGGTTACCCTCATTTTGAGTTGGAAGTCGCAAAATGTTTAGCAGTTTTTTTCACTCTCTCTCCCCTGCAATTTTTTCTGTAATTGCATATTTCAAAAAAAATCGAAAAAAATACGTAAAAACTTATTAATTTTCTGTGGTCTTTTGAAAATTAACAATAGGTAATGTTCAAAAAATTGGCACTACTGCATTGCAAAATATTTCCTCAGTTTCAGATTCAGAAACTATACCTATTTTTGAGGTTTTGGCAAACCTTGGTGAGTAATCTAAGGCGAAAGTTTGAACAGAAAATAATTTATTACATTTTTTCATTATGTGATGGGGGGGGGGGGGGGTGGTGTCAAATTGGGTTGATCGGAGCTGATCGATGATCAGTAATTTCTAATGACAAAAGACTGGTTTATTAGACATTCCTTGAATCCACTTTGATTTAAAATATCTGATCAGATTACCTGCGATTAGATCTACCTATATAGGTAGCAGGGGAGGGAAAACTTGATTAAATTTTATGGAGGAGATTTGTTCAGCTGTCATCAGATCCTGTGGGTGGATTTGATTAGATCTGATCTAATCGTTTAATTTTTTTTAATTTTTTAAAATTTTTATTGGTCTCCACACGCACCAGGCGGTGGGGGTTTTTGCTGAAAATATGTACAAACAAACTTGAATCCAAGATTAAGATCTGTAATTATGACTAATTTCAACCTCAATCCTAGATGGGGGGGGAGGGGTGAGACAGAGGCCAGATTCGCATCTTTCCCGAATCCAACTTGATTTCACCTGATCACCAGTTCCATTAGACGATAGACGTTGTTAGATAAATGGTTATATTGGATTAGATCTGAGCACAAGTGATCAAATTCGGTGTCGAGTGGCGTATTTTTGAAAAAATCGTACTTTTTTGCTCCTTTGCAACCCAACCTGTTTTGAGGAAAATGACCCAGTCCTACATGAAAGTACATAATTTTTTGAGATTCTGCGTCGATCTAAGCTACAGCTGGATCATTCCACGTCAATTGGACCAAGAAGTGGTAGGTGGGTTCGGCGATTTTTTTGAAATTCTTCCTCTGGAAAGACCTTCCGAAGGGATGATCAATGGCGCAAATCGCAGCCCTCTAGCCCATTTTTAACGGTAGCCAGGGGATGTCAAAGTTTTCACTGAACCTAAAATATCATCCGTTTCAGCAGTGGATTACTCGATAACCGCGATACCTACCAAAATGGAACTTTTTCCCATAGTTAGGGGGTTTAAAAGGCTTTCTGGTGATTCCATAAGAATCAGTGTTGCCACTTTTTTTCGTACAAAAAATTAGCTCTTAAAGTTTTGAAACGTAGTTTTCATATCGTTCCGACTCTCAAAAATTCTGAAAAAAATATATTATGGACAACTGTTCATGCTGAACAACATATTGAAAAATTGGGATGGTAACTTGTCCCAAATCGATTTAAAAAATTTTAAGTTTGCGAAAAAATGCGATTTTTCGACCTGAGACATCAAAAAAAGTTTTGATTGGTAAAGTTGACCCATTTGACCCCTATTTTTACGTACCCGCTGAAAAAGTTGAAAAAATCCCTTCACACGGTGAAATTAACTCATCACAAAAAAATCAAAATTCGAAAAAATTCAAAAAATAAACAAATTTTTATTTTTTTGCTGTGAGTTTGATTTTTATCAACTTTTTCATGAAATACGTCAGAAATAAGTCAAAATAAGAGAACTGAATAAATTTAAACTTGTTTTGATGTTTGAAATTGAAAATTGAATTTTTTCGAATTTTGATTTTTTGTGAGGAGTTAATTTTATCGAGTGAGGTAAAGTACCAGTTGTGGATAGGGGTCCCGGTTGTGGATAATCGTTCCTATGGGCTAAAAAAAAAAATTATCGCTCGTATCTTTTTCTGTAACATTTAATCATTTCCTTGCATTCATGACAACATGAAAATTCACCCATGAAGTCTATGTACAAAAGCATTGAAGTTTCAAAATGATAAAAATGCAGATTTTAAAATTTTTTAGAAGGAAAATTTCAATGATGGAGAAAAGCGAGTCAAATATGTAATTTTTCATAACTGCGGAAGTTTTTGGATAGTAATAAGATGAAATAACCACCTCTGCATATTTTTGAGAATTTTTGATTTCATTTAGTACTATTTAGAGCAGTCTTTGTCCGCAACCGGGCCAGGGGGCCCGGTTAGCGGATAATTGGAAGTTTTTAAGATTCTCTACTAAGAAATGAAATATTCTTGATTTTTTTTTTCCTCCCAAGTATTATGTAGTTCAACAGTTACACTACACAACAAAATCAAAAAAATTTGAAAAAAGTTGAAATTTGGGCTTCTCAGAGCATGTTGAAAAAAGTATAACCACAACTGGTACTTTACCTAAGGGGGTTTTCAACTTTTTCAACAGATGCGTAAAAATAGGGGTCAAATGGGTCAAATGGGTCAACTTTACCAATCAAAACTTTTTTTCATGTCTCAAGTCGAAAAATCGCATTTTTTCACAAACTTGAAAATTTTTTCAATCGACTTTGCGACAAGTTACCATCCCAATTTTCTAATATGTTGTTCAGCATGAACAGTTGTCCATAATATATTTTTTTCAGAATTTTTGAGAGTCGGAACGATATGAAAACTACGTTTCGAAACTTTATGAGCCAATTTTTTCTACGAAAAAAAGTGGCAACACTGATTTTTATGAAATCACCAGAAAGCCTTTTAAAACCCCTAACTATGGAAAAAAGTTTCATTTTGGTAGGTATCGCGGTTATCCAGTAATCCACTGCTGAAATGGATGATATTTTTTGTTCACTGAAAACTTTGACAGCCCCTGGCTGCCGATAAAAATGGGCTAGAGGGCTGCGATTTGCGCCATTGGTCATCCCTTCGGAAGGTCTTTCCACAGGAAAAATTTCAAAAAAATCGCCGAACCCACTTACCACTAATTCTTGGTCCAATTGACGTGGAATGACCCAGCTGTCAAAATCCAAGACCACTTTTAGGATTCTACTGACCGGTGGAAAATTTGCAAAACGCTTATTTTTGGATAAAGTCGTATTTTGAAAATTTTTCTTCGCAGTGGTGTCAATTTTTTTCGTCATTACTGGCCAATTTCAAAAAATGTAAAAAGTAGTCAAAAACTTGAAATTTTTTCGATTTTTTCAGGTTAGCAGTACCTAATGATAAAAAAAATTGACATCAAAGGGTTAATAACGGAAGCCAGTATTCTGCTTACAATTTACCTACTTGATCGTAATGATACGAGTAACTGATTTTACCTTTTTAGAGCCTCTATCTACGTTCTCAAATCTCTTCAGAAACTTTAAGCGTCTCTAAAAGGGGCAAAAATTTTAAATTCTCTTGAAATTTTACAAATTGGTCGAAAATTTACATTTTAGACTCACCCTCCTAAGATTCCAAGGTAAATACCTGATCAACTAAAACCATCGAGAGGGTGTCCAATGAGCATTGGCCAAAGTTATATCGCCAAAGTTTATTTTTGACTCTTCGAGAGCGATTTGAAATTTCTGCAGAAAATTAAAAAATAAATGGAGACTCGAGAATGGCTCAAAACTATGCTGTAGTTGTTGATGTATGGGAGTTGAATTAAAGAAATTATTCACATTGGTCCACTTTGCAACCTCAAACCTCCTTTCTTAATTTTTTTTAATTTTTGAAAATTGGTCGTCAGAAATCCAAAACCCAACATTAGCGTTTTTAATTTTGATCATGAGAGTTCTAAGACACGTTTTTTTGTCTTTTGATCTAGCTTGGTTTCGTTCTAATTGGAAAGTGTGAGTTCAAAAAGATTACTGTGTCAGTTTATTCGCATTTTGCATGCCTATTTTCATGTTACAGTTACTCGCATGCTCTACTTTAATTCAGCTCACAGCACCGATTATATTTCTATCGTTACACTTTCAGGTTCGAATTTCAGTGGAGCAAAGTCCAAGAACTGGAAACACACCTGAAATGATTTCTGACATGGATGATACTGCTCAGCTTGCTGTGATAAGCCTGAAAGAATTATCAGGGGTCGCGGTTGCTCTTGAAATATGGCGCAGTGAAATGAAGAAGTATCGAAGGAATGACGAATTGGAAAAATTTAACCCGAAAGAGCTAAGCATTTCATTACAAACATCGTTTGCTGATTTACGAGTACCAACTGTGATCGATGCTATGATCAAAGAATACGTTTCAATATTTGGGCTTTCAATGGAAAATTGGCTCGAGCAGCATTATAAAAGAGTATTATTTTTTAATTACGGTCATCGGAACTATATTTTGTATGATTTCGATGATTTTGTATGCGAATCTAACGGCGCTATCGATTACGTAATGACTGCCAAACGTGTGATACGTTGTGATGGATTAAGTAAGGCCAAGAAATTCAAAATTGCGTGCGCGTATTTTTTCGAAGACGATATTAGACGACTTTGGCCACTGGTATGGAAAAAGGTGGGCTTGAATAATATCAATTTTCACGATTTCCCTCAATTGCATTATTGGATTAGTTGTCTTAGAAATGAACCTAATAAGATTCCCAGCATTGAACTAATGTTCAATAATTACATGCCTCGTAATGGATCATCTTTGGAATATTTTTGGAATCGCATGCCTTCTGAACTTCACAGGGTAAAAGGTAAACGTCTGTACAGGCAAGATGTAGAATCTTTCGCTAGATTCATTTTACCAAAATTGAACGATACGCATCTGAATGAATTTGTAAATGAGGAAGGTTCTAAATTAATGGATTATCTGTTGAGACGTCGTGAATTGGGTGAAAGAATTGTTCTTCAAACGTGGCTACAAATCAAGAACGTAATGAACAAACAGAATTTCAGAAAACTAGTTCTGGAAATGTTCAAAGTAGAGTCGAGTCGTGTGCCCCGTGTGGAAGGTGAACGCCATCTCAAGAATTTTATATACCTGTGTCATGAAATATGGTACACTGCTTCGGATAAGTTGAAGCGATCGGTGATCAAAAAAATTCCATTTGCATCGACATCATCCTCATGCATCTGTCCTAATGATGTTAATACTTCTTCGCAGTTCTTATTGACTGTTCTTTTACGCGCAACTTTCGAGGAAAGAAGCTCGTTTTGGCATAAATATTGGTGTGGTTTGATCAAAAGCAAACCTGTCGCAGATTTACAAATTATAATGAAAATGTGCTTCGCAGACGACGACGATGAGATCATTCTATACAAAGAGAACGTCATGGCCAAAAGTAAACATGTGCGTAATGTCTGCGTCGAGTCGTTGTCTATTGGGCTTTTTGACGAATTGAATAATTTTGTGAACTTTTGTTATCCTAACCCGGATTCGGCGAGAAATTACAAACAACAATTGCTGCAGTCGAGTTTACTCGGCGAAGAATCTGTTTTTCAGCTTACGTATCTCACTAAAGCAATACAATTCAACGAGTTCATCTGCGATGCTTTTAATGACGCTGACCTTGCTACTGATTTCAAAAATCAACTGATGTTGTCTCCCGCCACCCTACGTCTTTTACCAAGGGTGGCCTATTCATATTATTTTCAAGTTAACGACCTCGTGAAATTTGTTGAAACATTGATTTCTACAGAACAAATTATGAAGCAAATTAAACTGCAGATGATTGATAATATAAAAGAATATTCTATCGATGAGAAGCGATTTATTGGAAAATTAATATTTGAATCTTCTTTAGAGCAGTTTTTGTCTTGGTGTTTTGAAAGTGATGTAGAAGCTAAAAGGTTTAAGGAAACATATATCCCTCGTACAATTTGAATGATTTTGATTTTGCCATTTTTGCCAAACTGCTATGAAAATTTACTGTGGTGAATAGTTAGTAATATTAAATATTTCACGACTTTTTAGATAGGTAGGTACCTACTATGCTTGGAAAAACAAAAGTATTTGATCAGGTCTGGTCAGATCCAATCAAAGTCTTCTCTGTTGAGATGTGATTTTTACTTTATTTAACCTAATTCCTTGTTTATTGTGTAGTTTGGTATGATTTATGATGAGAACCAATAGGTAGTCGTAAGTTGTTCCTTATATTACACAATAAATTCCCCCACCCCCTTGTGGGGAATGGGGACAATTTAAAAAAAAAAAAAAGGTCTGAACAGCTCTCATCCAATCAGAACTTTGATCTGATTAAGCCTGAATAGATCCAATTATTATTTCCACTTGGGGTCTTTATTTTTAGATTTTCATTTTTTAGTTATTCGATTCAGCTCATGATGATAATATTGTACTTACAATTACTTTAATTCACTGTTTCTTTAATTACCTACTTTATACTTTTTTTTTTTTTTAATTTTAAGGTGATTTATTCCGCTGAGCTATGTTATATTATAAGTGTAGCCATCGCGTATAAATTGATAAATTAGTTTACTATCTATAATAAAAATGTCAATTTTTATTGCAACGATATCCATTTCATTGAAAAATAGTTATCTTAAATCCAAATAGGTAAAACTAAATCGAAAGAGTACCTATGCAAAAATACATCATCAGCCAAAATTTCTGGAACTGAAGTGCATTTTTACATTTTCGGTAAATTTTTAAAAAATCAAAAATATGGATTAAAAAATAAAAATCTTACCAAGTTGACTTAGGCAGCTAAAATTTTGTACTTACTTGCATCCAAGGAGCATCGTGAAAAAAAGTTGACGGATTTTGGTCAAATACAGCAGAGATCTTCATTTTCAGTTGGAAATTGGCGACAAAAAATTTTAGCTTCGAAGTGTCCCTGGAGGGGAAATTTGGGCTATCAAAGTGGAGGCATTTTCCAAAAAATCGTGTTTTTTTGCTCAGCTGTTGCTACACCTACACAACTTGTTAGGAGAAAAATGACCCACTTTCAAATAAAAGTATTTGAGCTTTAGGGTTCTATGCTATTGCTTTTTGAAACAGTGAAATTGAAAATTTTTTTCGTTTCGATCATTTTTGCTGATTTAAAAACATTTAGGTAGGTAGGTAATTTCATAGATTTTTGGGAACTTTTTCGATTTTTTCAGGTTGCAGTAATAACTAAAAAGTGGCACCCCCACGTTCCAAAATATTTTTCCAGTCTTAGAAATGATATCTTTCAATACTTTTGGCATTAGTCCGGCATATGACAATAGGAGTAATTGCACTCCCCCCCGGCCGATCCTCCGGGACAGCTTTTTTCTTAAACAGGACATCCTAAGGAATATTTTAAAGAAAACTTGTCCAAAAAAAAGTTGGCCTTACCTACAAATGGCGGCCATTTTGATTGACAGGTCAGCCAAAATCGCAGATTTTGCGTTTCAACATAGACATGCACGAAATTTTTCAAACTTCACAAAGGTAGATCGAAAGATCATGCAAAAATTTATCACCTGTCAAAATTTCAAGTGCTAAAGTGCGTTTTTCGATTTTTGGTGAATTTTTGAAAAACCAATTTAGGCCAAAAATGACGGAAAAAATCAAAATTTTACCAAATTGACCAAGAAAACTGAAATTAAGAATATACCCTATTTTCGACATGCCAAATCGATTGGAAACGGTTTCAACCCGTTTTGAGCAGTTTTGGAGCCTCCAACAGATTTTTGAAACTCGAAATTCCCACAAAATTCCATTAAATGGGAGTTGTAAAGCTGAAATTTATCCTAAAAACTAATTTCAATACGCTACGAAGTACTGCAGGTGAATTTCAAGTCGTTTTGGAGCTTCCAGCAACTTTTTGAAAATTCCTGAAGCCTCTAGCAGATTTTTGATACTTTAAATTTTCACAAAATTTCATCAAATGGAGATGGAAAGCTGAAATTTACTCTACACTCCAATTTTAACGCCCTCTGAAAACGACTTCAGGTGGGTTCAAGTCGTTTTAGAGCCTCCAGCGACTTTTTTGAAAATTACTGGAGCCTCCAGTAGATTTTTGAAACTAGAAATTTCCCCAAAATTTCATCAAACTGAGATGGAGAGTCGAAATTCATTCTGCAAACTAATTTCAATATGCTAGGAAATTGATCCAAAAATGAGTGATTTGAAAATTTTCACCCGGTCTCCTTAAATAGCATACATTGACGCAGAATTTCAGATTTCGGGACTGGGTCATTTTTCCTAGAACAGGTTGGGCACCGAAAGAAGCGAAAAAAAAAACGATTTTTTCAAAAATGCTACTTCTTTGAGACATTATTGCTGCCATTTCGCGGGTTACTCTCAATTCAAAATCTAAATATAAGTAGCTGCTACATTTAGTCAAAATCCGTTGACTTTTTTGTGTGTATTTCTCAACATTGACAAAAAAAAAACAAATTAATTTTTTGCAATTTTGAAAAAAAATTCAATATTTTTTTAATTTTGAAAAAATAAGTAGATAAATAAATAAGTGTTTTTTGTAGTTGACGAAAAATAGAACCGTTTTTGCATCTTTGACGAAAGATAGGGCTTTTTGCGATTTCTACAAAACAAGTTTTTATAAAATTTCGAGGAAAAAAATGTTGAAATACCTAGCATGATTTTTTGAAAAACGCAATTTTGACTAGAGAATGTTTTTTTTGACAATTTTGACAAACAAAATTTTTTTTTAGAATTTGAACTTTTTTACAATTTTACCAAAAAAAAAGGACTTCATCAACTTTGCAGAAAAACCGGTGTAATGGTTATAGGGGGAAAGACTGTAATATGGGATTAGGCTGATAATAAAATCATGATGTGAATATTATTCGTCTAAATGCCTATGTAAAATGGATGAAAAATATTCCTTAGGGAAGGAATATTTTCCTAGAACCTAGCTAGCTCAGTGATAAGGCTCTTGGTCTTTCTACCATAAACCACACATTATAAATTGAGATTATTGCTACCAAATAAAACTCAAAATAACTAGTATTGACCTCCTGTATTAGGTTTATATTCAATACAAGTCGAAAATGTTACAAATAAAGGATGCATTATTCCTAATTCTAAGAAGGGAGACTGCAGAGGAACAAATCTCTGCAGTTCTAAAGAAAATAAGATACATAATAATCATACAAGTATTGATCATTACTTAAAGTACATTTACGAAACGAGTATAAATGACAGTATTTAGTCATCTCGCTGTCATTTAAATTAATTACGATAAGGTTATAATTAATTCTAGTTGGATGTACGCACTCCATAATTTAGAAAGGCTTTTTCCATTACCTTAACTGTTCGCGTTAATCATCTCTTCGGTGGCTCTCCAATAATAGGCCAATCGATAATTATGATTTACACTTGTACATTTTCATCTGGGTACACTCTCCCAAGTCCGGAAAATGGGAGGTGATCCTAAATACCGAAATATGGGTCACTCCTTTGATTTATTCCACATATTTACGTTAAAATACACAATTTTATCCGAACAAGCGGAGAATAATAAAGATTAATTAACGAGCGAGGATGGACATAGTCCATAGTTGACACGAAGTCGGTCGTTGACGAGAAGATCTATCGCGGCCGCGGATTGAACTTAAAGTGAGAATCGTACCGAATTCACATAGAGACGAGCCCTATGCGAATCTGGGAAATATAGGTAAAAATCACCTCGTAACCTTCAAATCTCAACGAGGTAAAAAAGTAGTTTTCGCGGGAAACGATAGATATTTTAATATCTACGATACCTAGTTATTATAAGAATAACTAGGTAACGTGGTGAGTACAATAGGCACTACTATACATAGTGGAGGCATTCCTGCTCATCACACCGGTTTTATGCTATTTTTTAGATTGAAAAAATGACTATGTAGGTACTTCTTATCATTTTGGCGTGAAATGAGACTTTTTTTTGCTTTGTAATTTCTACCAAAAAGCAAGTCTTTATTCATTTTTAAAGGCAGAAAAAAACGAAACAAAAATAGGAACTCTGAAGAAAGTATACTAAATGTTTGTGATTTAAAAAAAAACTAGACAGCTAAGCAAAGCTTAGCTGCAAAGTGTGCGTAGCTAGCTGCCTTTTCTACAGCTATAACCATAGCTAAGTAGTGCATGCCTCTAATTTTTCAGAATTCTCATTATCTTCATATAGGTATATTACATACAATTATTGAAGAGCTCTATTCCAAAGTGGGATGGATTTTTCAAAGTAAATTTTTCTACAAGTGATTGTTCTATGTCCAAAGAAAGGAAAGGTGCACCGACCTTTGGAAACAGAACAAATTTCAGTATCAAAAACTTTAAAACGCATTTTTTGGAGGAAAAAATGACTTAACCCACTTTGGAATAGAGCTCTTCAATTATTCATATCATTTTCAAGTTCACATTATCTACAACTTATAGAACTTTTAATTAATTTTTGGAATTCTCAGTGTCTCTAAATGACAAATTTTCATATTTTTTTTTAGAATTTCCATTGTCTTCAAATTTATAAAATTTCAAACCAATTTTCAGAATTTGCCTTTGATTCTAAAATTATTAAGTCATATAAAATATGTTAAGAATTCGCATTTCCTCTAAATAACACGAAAAAAATATGGGTAATTTTTACAAAAAATGTTGACTACATATTTAACACAATAACCAGATCCCATGCAAAAATACATAATGTAAGTATGATAAAATTTGTTTTGAAAATCAGCAATTTTCAACTGTTCAGTTACAATAATAATTTTTACTGTAATCTTATAGTAAAAATCATCATTTTAATAAATTTTGCTATAACATTAGTAAAAATCATTTTGTTTTAATAATTTTTACTAAAGCATGATAATAAAAATTACATTAACCAAGTTGTGTAAAAATTACTCATTTTAAAGTAATTTTTATATCATAAAAAGTAAAAATTACTCATCTCAAGGTAATTTTTACTGTACTTACGGCGCTATAGGTATAGTAAAAAGTATTTGAATAAGTGAAATGAAAATTCATTTAGCAAAATGATATCATCATATTTCATAACTTAGTTTTTATAAATCAAAATGAGGGGGCTACAGGGTTCAAAATTCGTTTTTTTTAGCACCAGCATCATGTACTCACTCCACAGCATTTACCTATCCAATATTTCCTACTAAAAATCTGTCACCTATACCTACCTACCTGATGGGGATTCGAACCTGGGACCCTACAATTCCTATTCCTACCTACATGCCCTAACCATTCGACTACGAGTTCACATGGTGGGTTAGGGCATTAAAAGAATATATTTGTTGGGTAAACGCCCCACCAAACCACTCCCACTTGGAACATACAGCTAACAGATGAGGGGTGTAACAGGGTACAATGAGACAGCTGATTTGAAAAGCGGAGATGGAATAGACTGGGGGTATAGCAGGGTACAATGAGCGGCAGGTGTTTTGCAAGTCCCCTTTTCCCTTTTTTAGGATTTAATGCATTAAAATAATGAACTAAAATTGCAATTACTCAGCAATTACCCATCCGAATTGAATGAAAAATAATCTATTCCCTCCGCCTTAATGATTCTCAAATGGTGTCCAATAGGTACAAAAAACGGTTGGATAGTTTAAGAGAACATTCATGTATAATGAAATTTCATTTCTCAAAGCGAAACCAATAGTGTGCTACGCACACTAAAAATACAGGGCTTTTTTGCAACTTTGGCACATGATAAAAATAGTTGCAACAAACAGAGCTTTACATAATTTTTGCAAGAAATTGGACTTTTATTTTTCTAACTTATAAATACCTACTCATAATTACAAAAAATACAACTTTCTGCAATTTTGTAAAACAGAATAACCCGCAATTATGTAGTTATTTTGAAAAAAAACACTGATTTTTTTTAGTATTTTGAAAAAATGAGGATGTTTTGTAACTTTTGGCAAAAAAGTATGTCTTTCTCACTGTTTTTCACATCTTTGACATAAATTGTGTATCATTTAGCAATTATTCCTAATAAACAAGCAAGTTTTTGTTACTTACCTACCTATTTTTGAAAAAAAAAAAAAATTAAATAAAATTCTGGCAAAACCGGTTTTTTGCAGGTAGAGAAATCATGTACTGTATAAGCGGGAACCAACGAGGAGCCCATGTTGGCGTATTCGGCTGCTGACTCGGGCCCTCGTTGGTTTCCGGTTACAAGTTGCGCACGCCCCCCGCCTAACTAAAACGCACGAACTAAATGCATTTTAACGTGGTCTGGTTTACCACGTGTTCATTCTTTCTGCATATGTAAATGTGACTTTTGTATGATAATAAAGTAATGTTTGAAGTTTGAACTATTTTTGGTCATTTCTAATTTGAAAGTGAAATACCGGTGAACGATTTGAAGTATTCCTGGCTGTTAAATAATTGGTGAGCACCTTTTGTATATTATGTAGATATTCCTAACGTTTTTCTATAAGTTATGTTTAATTGTGTAGCCTCGATCAAACAGAAAATAATCGTGAGTTTCTGTCTCTGTCGCTACAGTTGAGGCACGTGGCAAAAATAATGCTGAAAATTACATCGTAGGTACGACGTTAAATATCTATTACGATTTATTTATTGCATGGAATTTTATTTTGCATTGAAGCGTTAGAAAACCGCATTTGCCTGAAAATTGCTGCAAATCATCAAAAAATCGAGAAATTTTTACTAATTTAGCAAAAATTGCGTAAAACGTGAAACTTTTTAGAAAAATTTCAAGAGCTAAAGTGCGTTTTTCGATTTTTGGTGAATTTTTGAAAATCCAATTTAGGCCAAAAATGAGGGGAAAAGTCAAAATTTTACCAAATTGACCAAGAAATCTGAAATTTGGGATATACCCTATTTTTGACCTGCCAAGTCGATTGGAAACGGTTTCATCCCGTTTTAAGCAGTTCTGGAGCCTCCAGTAGATTTTCGAAACTCGAAATTCCCATCAAAATTCCATCAAATTGGAGTTTTAAAGCTGAAATTTCTTCTAAAAACTAATTTCAATACGCTACGAAGTACTGCAGGTGAATTTCAAGTCGTTTTGGAGCCTCCAGCAACTTTTTGAAAATTCCTGAAGCCTCTAGCACATTTTTGATACATTAAATTTTCACAAAATATCATCAAATGGAAAGCTGACATTTACTCTCCACTCCAATTTAACGCCCTCCGAAGACGACTTCAGGTGGGTTCAAATCGTTTTGGAGCCTCCAGCAACTTTTTGAAAATTCCTGAAGCCTCTAGCACATTTTTGATACTTTAAATTTTCACAAAATATCATCAAATGGAAAGCTGACATTTACTCTCCACTCCAATTTAACGCCCTCCGAAGACGACTTCAGGTGGGTTCAAATCGTTTTAGAGCCTCCAGCGAATTTTTTTGAAAATTACTGTAGCCTCCAGTAGATTTTTGAAACTTTAAATTTTCACAAAATTTCATCAAATGGAGATGGAAAGCTGAAATTTACTCTACACTCCAATTTTAACGCCCTCTGAAAACGACTTCAGGTGGGTTCAAGTCGTTTTTAAGCCTCCAGCGACTTTTTTGAAAATTACTGGAGTCTAGGTGGATTTTTGAAATTTGAAACTTCCCCAAAATTTCATCAAACTGTGATGGCGAGTTGAAATTCATTCTGCAAACTAATATCAATACCCTACGAAGTTGACTGCTGGTGGATTTCAAGTCGTTTTGGAGCCTCCAGCGGCTTTTTGAAAGGTTGTATGGCGTTTTGTTGGAAAATTGAAATTTCCTAAAAGTAGCTCGAAGCTTCAAAACCATTTGGTAAATTAATGTCGCGGGAATTTCAAGTTTCAAAAATCTACTGGAGGCTCCAGTAATTTTCAAAAAAGTCGCTGGAGGCTCTAAAACGACTTGAGCCCACCTGAAGTCGTCTTCAGGGGGCGTTAAATTGGAGTGTAGAGTAAATTTCAGCTTTCCATTTGATGAAATTTTGTGAAAATTTAAAGTAGATATCAAAAATCTGCTAGAGGCTTCAGGAATTTTCAAAAAGTTGCTGGAGGCTCCAAAACGACTTGAAATTCACCTGTAGTACTTCGTAGCGTATTGAAATTAGTTTTTAGAAGAAATTTCAGCTTTACAACTCCAATTTGATGGAATTTTGTGGGAATTTCGAGTTTCAAAAATCTGCTGGAGGCTCCAGAACTGCTTAAAACGGGATGAAACAATTTCCAGTCGTTTTAGCATATCGACAATAAGGTATATCCCAAATTTCAGCTTTCTCAGTCAATTTGGTAAAATTTTGATTTTTTCCCTCATTTTTGGCCTAAATTGGATTTTCAAAAATTCACCAAAAATCGAAAAACGCACTTTAGCTCTTGAAATTTTTATAGGTGATATATACCTTTGTAAGGTTTGAAAAATTTTGTGTAAGTCCTGTGTTGAAAAGCAAAATCTGCGATTTCGGCTGACCTGTCAATCAAAATGGTCGCCATTTTGTAAGTAAGACCAACTTTTTTTTGGGCAAGTTTTCTTTAATAAAGTATTCCTTAGGATGTCCCCTTTAAGAAAAAAGTTGTCCCGGAGGATCAACGGGGGGTGGGGGGTGCAATTACTTCTATTGTCATATGCCGGACTATATCAGAAGATAAAAATTGCATCAAAATCGCCAAGGCGATCATTCTTTTTTTACCAATTATTGTCAATAAAAAAGGGTCACTTTCTGTTCGTGAAAATTCCCTGTTTTCGTCAAGATTTCTCAAAAAAAGGCACATTTCTTGCCAAAATAATTTCAAAATCCTCTTTTCTGCCTAAAATGTCATAAATAATCTTGTTCTCTGTCTAGATTGCCATAAAAAGTTGTGTTTTCTTTTAATTATGAAAAAGCTGTGTTTCGTCTAAATTACTGAAAAACATACTCTGATTGAGCTAAAATTGTTGAAAAAGTCTCAGTTTTTGTCAAAATTGTCAAAATAAAAAAGTTTTGATTTTTTATCATAAAATTCGTTTTTGGCCAAAGATATCATAATTTTATGGAGGTAGAGTTTAAAACGAAAAGTCTCGATCTCTGTCTAAATTTCCATAAGTTCTCAGTAGGTGTTAAAATTGTAAAAAGTTCTGATTTTAAAACTGTCCTTCTCTCCAAAATCGCCTACCTACCTGTTGATAAAAGTCATCATGTTTTTTGCCAAAATTTCCAGTTTTTCTTTTTTTCATTTCCTCGATCAACCTTTGTAATTTTCCATTTCTACTACTTCGTTCTCTTTAGAAATGGGTTCAACGCGAATTTTTGGAACACTTTAACAGTTTTTTTTTTTACCTACAACTTTGGAGAAAAGTATATGAACTCAGCAAGTACAAAAACGTAGGAGGGTCATTCCACGTCAATTGGACCAAGAAGTGGAAGGGGGGCTCGGCAATTTTTTTGAAACTTTTCCTGTGGAAAGACCTTCCGAAGGAATGACCAATGGCGCAAAACGATGCCCTCCAGCCCTTTTTTAAAGACAGCCAGGGAGTGTCAAAGTTTTCAGTGAACTTAAACTATCATCCATTTCAGCAGTGGATTACTCGATAACCGCGATACCTACCAAAATGGAACTTTGTCCCATAGTTAGGGGTTTTGAAAGGCTTTTTGGTGATATCATAAAAATTAGTGTAGCCACTTTTTTTCGTACAAAAAATTAGCTCAAAAAGTTTCAAAACGTAGTTTTCATATCGTTCCGATTCTCAATAATTCTGAAAAAAATATATTATGGACAACTTTTCATGCTGAACAACATATTAAAAAATTGGGATGGTAACATGTTGCAAAGTTGATTTTAAAAAATTTAAAGTTTGCAAAAAAATGCGACTTTTTTGATTTAAAACATGAAAAAAAGTTTGGATAGGTGAAGTTGACCCATGTGAATCCTATTTTTAAGTATCTGTTGAAAAAGTTGAAAAAATTCTTTCACTCGATGAAATGAACTTCTCACAAAAAAATCATAATTCGAAAAGATTCGAAAAATGAACGAATTTGTATTTTTTTGTTGTGAGCGTAATTTTTATCAACTTTTACATGAAATACGTCAGAAAGAGGTCAAAATTAGACAACTGAATAAATTTTAACTTTTTTTGATGTTTGAAATTGAAAATTGAATTTTTTCGAACTTTGATTTTTTTGTGAGGAGTTCATTTCATCGAGTGAAAGAATTTTTTCAACTTTTTCAACAGATACGTAAAAATAGGAGTCATATGGGTCAACTTCACCTATCCAAACATTTTTTCATGTTTTAAATCAAAAAAGTCGCATTTTTTTGCAAACTTTAAATTTTTTAATATCAACTTTACAACATATTACCATCCCAATTTTTTAATATTAGGGGTAACGGCCCAGTTTTTTTTACCCTCTCTAGTTTTTTTTACCCCCCAAGAATTTTCTGAAAAATAAGCCACCAAAGTCATGAATCGAATTGAAAACCATATCAACATGTTTTGTGGTTCTTTTGGAACAAAATGCCCTTGAAACACTGCATTTTCCATTTAATCTTCATGGTTCAGGGGACTTTGAAAAATGTGATGTGAATTTTAGTCGATTTTCTTAACAAAATTTTAAAAAAGTGTGTTTTGATTTTAAGGATTGGACGCACTAATTTCCATCAAAACGAGTTCATGAGTACATCGCTGAATTCTACAAGCTCTGGTCTATTAGATGAGCTGGTTAGTTTTCATCAAAATTGTTTTCTAAAAATTTTTAGAGGGGGTAAAAAAATAGGGAACGATTCAAGCCCAGTTTTCTATTTTTTTTACCCCCCACTATTTTCAGAATCTTTGCTCGCTGAAGACCGTTTAAAGGCGTGATATAAATTTTATTCATTTTTGGGGAAGTTTTGAATGTATGGCTCTGAACTTTTGTAAATAATATTGGCTAAAAAACACTTTCTACAGTTGATTACATCAATGTAAATAATCATTGAATAAAATATGATTGATACCCCTCTAATATAGGTTGTCTGTGAAAGCAAACAAAACAAAAACGGGTACAAAATTGAACACCTTAAGTATAGCAATAACATGGAAACAGAAAATTGTAGCAGGAACTTTCACCATCTACATCAGCAAAAAATGTCTAAAAAATAGTTTCTTGTGAAAAAATGCGTTCATCTGGTGGTCCAGGAATTTTAGAGTCCCAAAAATACGTGTATTAAATTTTTTTGTTGAAAATTTGCACAAATAATCTTTATAAATTCTCAATTTTATTCTCAATTAGGTAGGTTTTCAAGCAATGAATGCACTAATGATAACGGAAAGGGCACTTTTTGGCATGATTAATTAATAATTCGTCAGGAAACGTTGAATCTATATTGTTACTATTGAAAACACAGAAAAAATTGGGGGGTAAAAAAAATAGCGAACGGGGGTAAACGAAATAGCGAATGGGGGTAAAAAAATTGCGAACTCGTTTTTTTGCAAAAAAAAAAATTTTCTGACGAACCTAATGAAATTAAACTTTTGGCAAACACTGAATCTTGTCAACGAATGTTTGCTGATTTCAATGCGCTTTTCACTTTTTCTCTAGCTTCACTAGGTCAGAAGAAATTTCAAGATATGTCCTTAGGGGGGCAAAAGAATAGGGCCGTTACCCCTATGTTGTTCTCAGTATGAAAAGTTGTGCATAATATATTTTTTTCAGAATTTTTGAGAATCGGAACGACATGAAAACTACGTTTTGAAACTTTTTGAGCTAATTTTTTGTACGAAAAAAAGTGGCAACACTGATTTTTATGATACCACCAAAAAGCCTTTCAAAACCCCTAACTATGGGAAAATGTTCCATTTTAGTAGGTACCGCAGTTATCGAGTAATCCACTGCTGAATTGGATGATATTTTAGGTTCACTAAAAACTTTGACACCCCCTGGCTGCCTTTAAAAAAGGGCTAGAGAGCTGCGATTTGCGCCATTGGTCATCCCTTCAGAAGGTCTTTCCACAGGAAAAATTTCAAAAAAATCGCCGAACCCCTGGACCAATTGACGTGGAATGACCCAGAACGCTTCTTTGTTTATTCATGTGCATACGACCGTAGATACGTAAGTAGGTATTCTCATTAGGCAGCTAGGCAGTTCATATGTTTTTCTCATTGTATGAATTTAATAATTATCTACTATTCTAGGTTTGCGTTGAAATTGAACGACGTTTGTGGAAACTGGAAATAGTGGAAATGGCTGGAAACACACTCAAGGTGTACGATATCTGCTTTCCGTCTCCAGCACAGTTGAAAAAACTGGCAGCAACCGCCGTAAGTCTCCAAATATGGCGCTCCGAAGTAAAGAAACTGCGTGCAAGCGATACCTGGAATTGGAATTGGGAAGAATATTCTATTTCACAATCAGTGAAAAATTTCTTGCCCAGTTTACCACCTCGGATTTTTGAAATGATCAAGGGACATTTCCTTACCCTGTTCACGTCAGTAATTGAATGGGTACCAGATCATCACAAAAAAGTTATCGATGCCAATTACGATTCGCAAGACCTCAACGCAGGAGACCTTTTTTACGTATTGAAATATTTCGACGACTTCGTATGCGATCCCGAGGGCTATGTTCATTATGCTAGGACAGCCAAACGTTGGATGCAATGCACGAGTAGTCTACTTGGTTTAAACGGAAGATTCTCCATTGCTTGTTTGTACTGCTTCGAGAACGAAATTAAAGAAATGTGGCCGTTTGTATCAAAAAATACCGTCTGGAATACTATCGACTTTTCTAATAATCCGATACTGTATTATTGGATTCGTAACCTTAGAAATGAATTAGGTACGATACAAAACCGCAGAGGGGATTCCGCTTATGAAATAGTATTGAGATCGGGCGAATTGAGCTTTGATCAAAGATCGGCAATGGATTACTTCTGGGACCGTGTTCCTGTGAATAGTCGATTTCGACTGGCTAATCACGTATCTAAATTTTGCCTGATGACGTTCATTCGGGTTATTTTACCGAAACTAGATGATCAAATGCTGCGAAAATTTCTCAAAAAGAGCGGCGCTCAGTTCGTATTCGCTCTGTTTAGAGACAAACAGTTCGAAGAACAGTTCGTTATCAGGATTTGGTTGTTCGTTAGAAATCATCTGAACAAAGATGAATTCAGCGATCTGGTTCACCATATGCTCGAAACGGAGATTAAGAACAGGCTCGACGATATTGATTCGGGTCGCGTAGACGACAGTCTAGAGTATTTATCGTGCGAAATTTGGAATAGTGCTCCGCTTAATTCAAAACCATCGTCGATTCGAGAAATTTTATCGAACCATAAAATGATTGAAAACATGGCTGATAATCTCGGTTGTGATACAAATTCAATAAACGCCAAACTCCTGCTGGCCATTATCTCCGAGGCGGATATCAAAGACAGGAGTTTGTTCTGGCAACGAAGCTGGCATAATTTGATCTCAATTTATGCGGGAAAAGATTTGCAGAAAATGATGAAGCTTTGCTTCGAAAATGACGACCAAATCACGCAATTCAAAGAAAACGTCGTAGCTGGCAGTAGATACGTAAGTGATCATTGTTTAAAATTATTGAGATTATCGCATTTCGATAAATTGAAAGATTTTAAAAGTGCCTTATACCCTGACTTCTAGTACTGTAGTTGATGTTATGATCGATTTTCTCAATTTTTATGTTTCATCCTGTTGATTGAAAATAAGAGGGTCGTTTATATGTACCTGCTTAGAAATCGAATATGGTTTTCTTAATGTAGGTACCTAACAATTCAAAAATTCAAACTTTAGTTCGATTGCTTTTATTGATAAATTTATTTTTAATTTTTTATGATTGAAATTTACCTACTTACCTACTTATCTAATAATTTAAGTCTCATTTTTCAGGTAGGTAATTTCACAAATTTATTTTATGATTTTTTTAGTGTAAAATTACGGTTGTGTTGAGTTCGTTTCATTTTTTACGATCTAACTTTCACTTTGTACATAATAATGTTTGTTTGTTTTTTTGATATAATAGATATTTTGTTTTTTGTTTTTTGTTTTTTTTTTGTACCTAATGATTCGCTGAGAGATACCTACTCGTAATTTTTTAAAATATATACAATTATACATACATACTTAAGTAAGTACATGTTTAATCTTATGCATTTTTGTTGTCATGTAGACTACACAAGTGCCTTGAACTCGGAATAATTTAACTGTTTTCTAGAGCAGGCAAATAGCGGTTTTAAAAAGGAAAAATTGGCACATTAATTTTTTCTTCGGGAATATGTTCAGATGAACCCCCTCTAAAACCGGTTCCGATTCACGTTTATTGCGATTTACTCCGAAAATATTAGATTCACGATAAAAACTACCGTGACTAAAAATGTTCCCCTTCAAATTCTCGACAATTTGGTACTACGCTCGATACCCATCCTTCAAGAGAAGTGTCTCAAAATAGGGGTGGAAAGAGTAGGTGTTTCAAAAAAAGTCAATTCAATAAATTGATCAAAATTACCACTTAATAATATCATTCGTTTTTGCTCAAATTTTTTTTTACAAAGTCTACTCACCCAACTATTAATCACACCACCATTGATTGGTCTTCAACCCTCCCAAGGGGTTGGTGGGGGGTGCTTGATTTTTCAAGTAACACACAACTGAATCAAATATTTGAAAAACGAATCTGGACATGCGATATACGAGTATCTAATCTAATAGTATGTTATCGAGGTCGCTGAAAACGAATATCAACTTATTTTCTGGGTCCAACTCCTCAAAGCCCCTCTGTGCCCCAAAAAGTGGGTTAAAATTTTGAAAAATCGTGAAAAGTCGAGTCATATATCGAATGGTATGTTTTCGAGATCGCTGAGTACGAATATGAACTTATTTTTTATGTCCCAACTCCCAATGTACCTCTGTGCCCCAACAAGGGGGCCAAAATTTCAAAAAAATCATCGTAAAGTCGAGTGATATATCAAATGGAAATGTTTTTGAGGACGCCAAGCACAAATATGAACTTTTTTTTGGGTCCCACCTCACAATGTCCCTCTGTGTCCCAAAGAAGGGGCCAAATTTCGAAAAATCGTGAAAAGGTGATTTTTTAAAAATAAAATTTAGCGATAATAATGTCAATTTTTAGGTAAAAAATTCTCCACTTTTGAAAATTCTCATTTTTTCCTTTTCGAATTTTCGGAAGCTTTGGTGATTTTTTTTGATGATTTTTTAAAAATAAAATTAGCGATAAAAATGTCGATTTTTAGGTTAAAAATTCTCCACTTTTGAAAATTCTCATTTTATTCCTTTTCGAATTTTCGGAAGCTTTGGTGATTTTACTGATTTTTATTTTTAGAAATTTCAATTTTCAAAAAGAAAAGAATGAACAGACTCAATCGATGCGAGGGCTGAAACTTAAAAAAATTTTTTGGAGTGAAAAAGCAATGTTTGAGACAATGCCTTTTTAGGCGAGAAGTTTTTTTGGGGAATGGTTTGAAATTTTAGAATTGAAATTTTAGATACCTATAACTGTTGTCCAGAAATTTCTAGGGCAAAGGCTTCCAGAAATTTGTGTATCGAGGAAGAAAAGTTTTGTTTTATGAGAAGAGTTAATTTGGTTTAAATATTTTTTATGGATAAGTACCAAAGTACCTGTTGTGGTTTAAAATTATTAACAACCCTGTTTCGTCTTCAAAATTCTTAGAAATATGTGATCTACTGTAGCCTATTCAAAATCACAGTATAGGTAGGTGAGCTACTAAATGCTGCTCTCAGTGTCACTTGTAAGATGTAGACTTGCTGCTTTCACAAGTCACATGCAGACTTATACGTTAGACATGACGTGTAAACCCACCAATATCTTGGCATTGTATTCCTCGTCTCTTGAAATTCCTATTAGATTGTTGTCCTGTCTGTGTTATTGTGTACCTACCTACGACGCCACGCATTATTGTAAATGATTTTATTGTGGCGATGGTTCTGGACTTCCGCAGCCTATTCCAGTATCCTCTCACCTTGAATAAGGGTGATATGTAGTTTAAACTGGGTGAGATTTTGATCACTTCTTTTTCGCTCGTTCATTTTGATAATCGTGCTTCTAGTTCGTGAATTTTTTTGCATGGTTTTGTGTCAAGATTTTATTGTATAAATTCACAGTTTTCAAGACAAACTGACTTTTGTATTTTGGTAAGTTTCAATACGATAGTGATCTGAGTGCATTGTTGAAAAATTTCTACAAATCGTTGGGTAGTTTTAGAGATAAGACGTGTTTTGAAAAATAAATGTTTTTTTTTGGCAAATATTTTACTTCGCATCAATTATGCCGAAACGCGGAAAGGTAGCGTTTCTTGAATTGGGAGATAATTTGTGCTAATTTTTTGGTGATTATCGTTAATTTAAAATACACCTGAAAATCGTCAAATTATTGGCTATTTTTCTGGATTATTTCAAGTTAGCATTATTGACCAAATAAATGAGCACCACTGTCCTCCAAAATATTTCTCCAGTTGACGAAACGCTACCTTTCTACGTTTTAGCACAATTGCAAAATATTTGACAAGAAAATATTTTACAATAATAATTTTTCTCGTTACTTACCTCTACTAGAAAGCTCTCAATTATTCAAATTTTGTGTAATATTTCGGTCTGATTTTCGATGTGATGTTATGACTTGAAAAAAATCCTCCCTTCGCGACCTGGGTTTTTATTGTCTTCATTGTGTTTTCATCTTCGCTCAACTTGGGAAATACCAGATGACATTTTATTACCAACGTTGTATGTTTTTTGAAAAATGTTTTTGAAAGTGCTTTTGATGAAATTCTTCACTCATGTGGTTTGATTATTTTTGAAAAAAAGTTCCAAATATGCATCAACAATTTTTTTTAGGGATGCCTGAAGTGGGAGGCTCTAAAAAAAGGGTGTGAAATTACGAATATACAGAGAGCTTTAACTAAACTTTCTCTTGTAGGTACCTAATCGAATAAATGAGTATACCTTAAATTGTTACGTTTGGCGCAAATTGTAGGTTCCAGGGGTTCCCAAAGTATCGAAATTGCGAAAAATTGGAAAATTGGATTTTTGAGTAGGTACCTTGACCTACCTACCAGCGGAAACTTTTATTGAGCTCAAAATTTGGTGAAATGGAGGTCTTTTAGATGCCTAATATACTGTAAAAAGCTTTTTAGCGGGGTTCAAAGGGGTAAGTTCAAAATGGTGGTTCCAACATTTTTCAAAATTGCCCCCCCCCCGCATTTTTGCCTCGAAGAGTCGAAAATGGAAAAATCACCGCGTATAACGTTTATCGAAATCAAACAGATATTTTATGCTAAAAAAGTTTTTGAAAATAAAATTCGGTGGTTCCTAAAATTCTTTTTGTATTCACAATTTCGAAAATCTTCGGAGCCCAAAAAAATGGTCATTTTGGGTTAACTAACCACGGATTCATATTTTGGATATTTATTACAACATTTTAAGAGTGGTCTAGTTGATAACTGTCTGAGGCCAAAAATGGCCTTATCGGGATTCCTCCTTTCAAGATTGACTGAAAATTTAATTCAAATCAAGGAGATGATAGTCTGGCATATGGTCGTAGGAATAATTGCACTCTCCTTCCGATCATCTGAAACAACTTTTTTCTTAAAGGGGACCTCCTAAGGAACATTTTAAAGTAAACTTATCAAAAATTTTTGGCCCTACTAGCAAAATGGCGTCCATTTCGAACGAAATTTTTTGAACTGGACAAATACCTAGATCGTTATAGCATGCAAACATTTATCACCAACCAAAATTTCAAGTGATAAAATGCATTTTTTGATTTTTAGTGAATTTTTAAAAAACAAATTTAGGTAAACCAAAAATTAGAAAGCAATTAAAATTTTACCAAATTGGCCTAGAAAGTTGAAATTTGGGGTATACTCTAATTTCGACCTGCCAAAACGATTGGAAATGGTTTTAAACCCGTTTTGAGCAGTTCTTGGGCCTCCAGCAGATTTTTGAAACTTGAAATTTTCACAGAATTTCGTCAAATGCAGTTGGAAATCCGAAATTAACTCTGTGAACTAATTTGAATACGCTTTAAGTCGACTGCAGGTATATTTCAAGTCGTTTTGGAGCCTCCAGGGGCCATTCCACGTCAATTGAACCAAGAAGTGGTAGGGGGGTTCGGCGAGTTTTTTGAATTTTTTTTCTGTGGAAAGACCTTCCAAAGGGACAACCAATGGAGCAAATCGCAACCCCCTAGCCCTTTTTTAACGGCAGCCAGGGGATGTCAAAGTTTTCAGTGAACCTAAAATATCATCCATTTCAGCAGTGGATTGCTCGATAACCGTGGTACCTATAAAAATGGAACATTTTCCCATAGTTAGGGGTTTTGAAAAGCTTTTTGATGATACCATAAAAATCAGTGTTGCCTGCACTTTTTTTCGTACAAAAAATTAGCTCAAAAAGTTTCAAAACGTAGTTTTTATATCGTTTCGACTCTCAAAAATCTGAAAAAAAATATATTACGGACAACTTTTCATGCTGAACAACATATTAAAAGATTGGGATGGTAACATGTTACAAAGTTGATTTTAAAAAATTTAAAATTTGCGAAAAAATGCGATTTTTTGACTCAAAACATGAAAAACAGTTTTGTTACGTGAAGTTGACTCATTCGACTCCTATTTTCATGTATCTGTTGAAAAAGTTGAAAAAACCCGTTCACTCGATGAAATGGAACTCCTCACAAAAAAATCAAAATTCGAAAAAATTCCATTTTCAATTCCAAACATCAAAAAAAGTATAAATTTACTCAGTTGCCTTATTTTGACCTGTATCTGACGCAATTCATAAAAAAGTCGATGAAAATTACACTTACTTACAACAAAAAAAATAAAAATTTGTTCATTTTTTGAATCTTTTTGAATTTTGATTTTTTTGTAAGGAGTTCATTTCATCGAGTGAAAGGGTTTTTCCATTCTGTTTTTCAAAAAAATATTGTGCAAAGTGAATTTCGACTCTCCAACTCTATTTGATGACATTTTTTGTAGAAATTTCAAGTTCCAAAACATTGCTAGAGGCTCCAGTAATTTCCAAAAAGTCGCTGGAGGCTCCAAAACGACTTGAAATCTACATACATGAAGTCGACTTAATAGCGTGTTTTAGTCCAGTCATTTTAGCAAAATTTTTAGTCGAACCTCGAGAAAATTAGGGGCAAGCTGAATTTTACATTAAATTGTTCAGATTGGTCTCTAAAACCACCCATCAAAAGTTGCACCCCGCAACTTGACCGCTACCCCCGCAAGAGGTCATTAACCTTTGCCGAAACATGTTTTTCGGCGTTATCGCCGAAATGAAGGGTCCTAGAGGGAAAATGTTCGAATAAATATTATTCTACGTTAAATTTCCTATTACCATGACCAGTTCAGTTTTTCCCAAAATGGCGATTTCACCCTTACTAAGGAGGGGGTAAAGTTGTCAATTTTATGAAAACTGTTTTAAAAAATGAAAATCGACAATTTAGAACGTGAACTCGGTTCCGGGTACACTTGAAAATATTTTGACCAATGTTGCACACCGCAACTTGTATGCTACCCCCCCCCCCCAGAGGTCATTAACCTTTGTCAATCTACGTTTTTTGGCAATTTAACCGAAATGAAGGGTCGGAGGGGAAAAAGTGATTGAACTAAAATTGTTCTACGTTAAATTTCCTATAAGCATGACCAGTTCAGCTTTTCCCAAAATGGCGATTTCACGCTTACTGAGGGGGGAGAGGGGTAAAGTTGTCAATTTTATGAAAATTGTTTTAAAAAATGAAAATTGACAATTTGAAACGTGAACTCGATTCAAGGTACATTCGAAAATGTTTTGACCAAAGTTGCACACCGCAACTTGTCCGTCACCCCCCCCCCCCCCCCACCGCAAGAAATCATTAACCTTTGTTAATCTACGTGTTTTGGCTATACCGCCGAAATGAAGGTTCGGAGGGATAAAAGTTTTCTTTTCTATTTTGAAAACTAAAAATGTCAAAAATTTCCTAGGACACACAAAATCACTCAAAATGCCTCCCAATTAATTTTTTTGTTCGAAAATAGGCTGTAAGCCAAAAATCGTAGCTTTTTATGTTGATTCGTTCGCGAACTGCTGTTCATTCGCTAATTTTTTCAAAAAACCTCATCGGAGAAAAGTTTGAATTTGAACCAAACGAATTTGAAAATACATATGTTTTCAAATTAGGTACCTAATCGAAAGATACACCAAGATAATGAACCTTTTATTCTTGAAACAAATTATTCCAAAACAAAAAATTTTAAAAATTCGATGGAGTCTCTCGAATCCTTTGAAACCACAACCTATCAATTCAAGAGGTCAAGAATGGTGTTTAGAAAAACAAAATTGAAGTGAGTTTATTTGATTCCCCTCGATAAATCTTTATTACAAATTATAATCACTACCTTACATTGGTCACCTGGGCAGCCATACCAGTGGAATCTTTACAACCCTGAAAGAGCACAAAGGGTCTCTAATATTCGGTCAAAATTTGAAAGTGAAATGACATGTTGTCTGTGACCATCTCAATGAGACTGAATTCAAATATTGGTTTATTGTTTCATTTTGACTAATCAGCTGGACTTGAACCCACCTCCCTCCTTCACCCTCTGATACCTAGTACCCTTATTTTTCAACACATTTTTCTGCTATTTAATCAAGTTTTAACTTTTAACCATTTAAAACATGGTTTTCTGGTGTTTTTGATTTTTAGAGATGTTTTTGGGATTTTTAAATTTTTTTTAGGCAGAACTTACTAAAAAATTACCTAAATAAATTTCTTGATTTTTTCAGTGTTTTATAGGTACCTATTTAACGTACTTTTCAAAAAAATTTCTAATGCTAGGTGTCGTTTTATTCTTTTTTTTAAAAGCATATTACCTATACAACAAAAGCAAATAGGTATACCTACCTAATGAGAAAGTTATGGCATAGAAAGTTAAGTATCATCTTTTCAGTTTAAAAAATTATAATTTCATCAAGTTTTTGTTTTTTAGGATATTTTATACAATTTTTTTCTAATTTTTAAAATGTTCGTGTGACACCTATCCAGGTATTTATCAAAAAAGCAAAATCAGTTTTTTAATTACTTTTTTCAATTTGAAACACTTCCACTGTAAGGCTGAAATTATGATTACGCAAACAACTGAACTGGTCATGCTTATAGGAAATTTGACTTAGAATAATTTTAGTTCAATTACTTTTATCCCTCCGACCCTTCATTTCGTCGGTATAGCCGAAAAACGTGGATTAACAAAGATTAATGATTTCTTGCGGTGGGGGGGGGGGGGGTGACGGACAAGTTGCGGTGTGCAACTTTGGTCAAAACATTTTCGAATGTACCTTGAATCGAGTTCACGTTTCAAATTGTCAATTTTCATTTTTTAAAACAATTTTCATAAAATTGACAACTTTACCCCTCTCCCCCCTCAGTAAGCGTGAAATCGCCATTTTGGGAAAAGCTGAACTGGTCATGCTTATAGGAAATTTAACGTAGAACAATTTTAGTTCAATCACTTTTTCCCCTCCGACCCTTCATTTCGGTTAAATTGCCAAAAAACGTAGATTGACAAAGATTAATGACCTCTGGGGGGGTAGCATACAAGTTGCGGTGTGCAACATTGGTCAAAATATTTTCAAGTGTACCCGGAACCGAGTTCACGTTCTAAATTGTCGACTTTCATTTTTTAAAACAGTTTTCATAAAATTGACAACTTTACCCCCTCCTTAGTAAGGGTGAAATCGCCATTTTGGGAAAAACTGAACTGGTCATGGTAATAGGAAATTTAACGTAGAATAATATTTATTCGAACATTTTCCCTCTAGGACCCTTCATTTCGGCGATAACGCCGAAAAACATGTTTCGGCAAAGGTTAATGACCTCTTGCGGGGGTAGCGGTCAAGTTGCGGGGTGCAACTTTTGATGGGTGGTTTTAGAGACCAATCTGAACAATTTAATGTAAAATTCAGCTTGCCCCTAATTTTCTCGAGGTTCGACTAAAAATTTTGCTAAAATGACTGGACTAGTTTAGGTTGGAGTGCAGCGTGAATTTTTAATTTCCAAATTCATTTCAAGTTTTAAAAATTCGTTGGTGTTGGAGGCTCTATAGAACTGCTCAAAACAGTTTAAAACCGTTTCCAATCGTTTTGGCAGGTCGAAAATGAAGTGCATTCCAAATTTTAGCTCTCTAGGTCAATTTGGTGAAATTTTGATTTTTCCTCCTCATTTTTGGCTTAAATTTGATTTTCAAAAATTGGTTCACCAAAAATCGAGAAATGCACGTTGGTGCTTGAAATTTTGATTGGAGATAAATTCTTTCTTAGAATATTCTTTCGATCTAGCTTTGTATATCCCCTGAAGAAAAAATCTGCCCCAGTGGGTGCAATTAATATCTTCAGCTCATTTGCATGTCATTCATAATGTTTGATGTCGGCCCATCTCATAGAATTAATTCGACCATCACGATTTCAGGTTCAAATTACACTTTTGAGCTGAATCAAGAACTGGAAATGGCTGAACTGACGTCTGACATGTATAATACCTCTCAATCATCTTTACCAACCCTGTACGAATTATCAGCGTCCGCCACTGCCCTTGGAATATGGCGCTGCGAAATGAACGAATATCGTACGAATTGCTCTTTGGAAAAATTCGATTCAGAAAATATACAACCTGACACGTTTACAACTACATGTGCTAATTTACCATCCGTAATTCGCGATCTGATTAAAAAGTATGTCACACGGTTCGGCCATTCTTTGACATATTGGCTCAGCGAGCATTATAAAAGGGTATTTTATTTTCATTACGCTCATGCGAATAATATTTTGTATGATTTTGATGATTTCGTTGCCGATTATTATGGTACAATTGATTATGCCAAGACAGCTGAACGTATGATGCGTTGCGATCAGTTTGGTAAAACTAAGAAATTCAAAATAGCTTGTGCGTATTGTTTGGAAGATGACATTGGACGAATTTGGCCATCAGTGTGTAAGAAAATTGGCAGCGTCAATACAAAAATTCGCCATTGCCCTGAACTTTATTACTGGGTTTCCCATCTCAGGAATGAAATGTATTTTATTCCTACCTTAGGCTACCCCATTGGCACTGTCGACGAAGATATGGTACTCCGTTGCATGCCTCGTAATAGATCATCGGTGGAATATTTTTTGAATCGTATACCTTTGGAAGGGCAAATGGAAACTGCCGAGCGTCTTTATACGAATATTAACGACGCACCTTTAGCCGAGTTCATTTTACCAAGACTTGATCGACATCAGCTCGATAACTTTGTTAATACACGAGGTTATGAACTGATGATACGACTGTTACAACATAGATGTTATGATGAAAGATTGCCACTCAAAGCTTGGATGTGCGTAAGAAACGTAATAGGCGAAAGTAATTTTAAAAAAATGATGAAAAAATTGCTGGAATTTGAATGTAGAACTGATCAGCGACCATCATGGAAACGTGATTTTCAGATTTTGATGCGTCTAAGTTGTGAAATATGGCACAGTGCTCCTCAGAATTTGAAACGATCGATGATTTCGCTAGTTTTATCCGACTTGGGATCGTACGTGCAAAAAGAAATGGACCATCGTTATCGTAGACGTGATATTTATACGGAATTACTGTTGGCCATACTCTCATCGGCGACCCTCGAAGAGAAGAGCTCGTTTTGGCACAACTCCTGGCACGATTTGATTACAGACAAAAATCGCCAAGATTTGCAACGAATGATGGAAGTATTCCTGGAAAAAGAAGATGCTACCCTGTTGGGGGAAAATCCGTGATGAAACCCGCCAAAAAATCCGTCGCGGCTATTTGGGACTAACCGCTAACCGCTAAGCGGAATTTATGGCGGTTTTTCTTCCGCAATGCGGAATTTGAAAGCAGAATAATCGTCATCGCGGTAAAGCGGTTTTTTGATATAGCGGTTTTTTGATATCGCGGTTTTTGATACACTGAGAAAAAACTGTGGTGCAATGTACTATACGAGTACATTTTTGATTTTTTAAAAATAATTTATGCGTTTGGTATGCATTATGTTTATGTGAATCAGTTTCCATTGCACTTGGCGATTTTTTGAACCAATTTTCGTGTCAGTATATCAACGAAAATTTCCTACCTAACTGGGGATTCGAACCAGCGACCCTACGTTCCTAACTACCTAACCTTAACCACTAGACTACGGGGGCCTATCGTTGAGCACACTGCATTTTGAACAATATAAGCAGGAGCGGATGGGCACTTTCAAAGTTACCAGGATCTGCCGCTGGCTTTGATGCGACGCCGTTTTTTGGACGATGATGGGGGGGGGGTGTAGGTACGTGATGAAAAAATGAAAGCATGCGTACTTTTTTTGGAATTTTTTCACCTTGTAGGTACGTGATGAAAAAATGAAAGCATGCGTACTTTTTTTGGAATTTTTTCACCTTGGATATTTTAGCCAGTATTGCCATTTTGAGGGGGTGTAAAAACTACAAATTTGTCAATTTTTTTTTTTAGATTTAATTACTGAATTCAATTATAATTTACTAGGGTAAGGTGCATTAGAAAATCCAAGTTTTTATAAACAAAAAAAAATGCAATAGGTACTTGACTACTTGTGTTGAATTAAAGTCTCAATCAAAGTATTTGTAAAATAAAAGATGAACAAAATTTTGAAAAATCAGTTTCAAGTATTCTTGAATTTTGATAACTCGCATGGTATGTTTAGTACTCCAAAAACATAATTTTGGGCCCATAACCCACCCCTCATCCTACTCCCTTCGGCCAGGGGGGCCAAAAAACGCTCTTTTCAGGGGAAAAAATCAGCATCAGCGTGTGTTTGAGATAAATTTTTTCTGTGAACGAATATAGTTGGTGGATACATGAGGGTACCTCCCAGAATTTTTTCAGCATTTTTCATCGTAGGGGGTGGGGAGAAAGGGAAACAAAAGAAAACTTTGAATCGACGTCATCCATAGAGATCATTGCCCGACCATTTGGATTGGTGGGTCAAGCTCAAAAGCTCAAAAAAAACCTCAAAAACCACGTTTTCAAGTATAGGTCTTTTGAAAATATTTTCTTCGCAAATGTTTCGCAATAATGACGAAAAAATATTACAAGATATGTATTTTTATTTCTGAAATTGAGGAAATATTTTGGAACGTAGTGATGCCAATATTTTATATTTCAAAGAATCGAGAAAAATTGCCAAAAATCCCCAAATTTTTGGCGATGTACAATAAATGGCAATAACGATTGAAAATATGTAATTACATAGAATGGATTCAGAATCTCAAATAATTTCATTTGGGACAGAGGGGCCAACAATTTTTGAAAAAAAATCACGTTGCTAGAATCATGTCTTTTTCATATATTTTGAGTGAATCCGTAATCTTTTATTCAAAGATCGTTGAATCATGATTTTTAAATTTCTTCTCGAAAAAATCGTTTTTTTGAGCAAGAGATGTGGAGAGGGGAAAATTTTTTGGCTCCAACATTTTTTCAAAGGTACATAACAATGTTTCATCAAAATTTCAAAGCATTTCACCTATTTTATCCCCCCCCCCCCCCCGAATACTTTTCAGCCATCTTGATGTAAGAAAAAATACTTCTGCGCGCGTAGTTTTGTAAAGCACGTAGAACAATTTTAATTCTCTTCAATTTCCGCCATTTGTCCATAATTTTTGAGAAAAACGTAAAAAACGTGGTTTTTTGAGCTTTTGAGAGTTTGACCCGCCAATCCAAATGGCCTGGCGATGATTTCTATAGAAAGTAGACCTAAAAGATACATACTTATTTGACGAAAAAATCGTTTTGGTATATTTTTTCGTTCAGGGGTGATGGCGATTTAAAGTTTTCTTTTGTTCTCCCTTCTCCCCCTCTCCCCCTCTCCCCCTTCGATGAAAAATTTTGAAAAAATTCAGGGAGGTACCCCAGGTATCCTCCAACTACATATATCCGTTCACAGAAAAGATAAGCTGCATTTAAAATTCAGGCGAACCACCACGGGGTAGACGCGATTTTTTCAGCGGTTTTTTCCGCGGTTTACTCGCTTCACTGGTAATTTGGCGGATTATTATTCCGCTAAGCGGGTTTTTGGACGGATTAGCCAGTTCGCTATAAAAGTCGCTTTCAAGTAAATCGTCTAATCGCTTAAAAGCGGTTTTTATAGCGGATTGGCGGTTTTTTTGGCGGATTTATTCGCGGAATCGCGGAATTTCACCCAACAGGGTATTATTCAATTCAATGAAAAAGTTCTCATTAAAAATAAAAAAGGACGTCTTTTTTGGGCCTCGTTTTTTATTGACGCATCTTTTAAAGAACTGAATGACCTCGTGGACTTCTGTTGTTCCGATGCGAAAACAGGCAGAAATTTTAAACAGCGATTACTAAAATCGAATTTTCTGGGTGAAAGATATTGTTCTCTTCGGGATATATATTTCAGTAAAGGTAAAGCTAAACAATTTGATAAATTTATCAGCGATGCTTTCGACAGCGATGATGGTGCTGCAGATTTTAAAAACCGACTGATGTCGTCTCGTAGTACTCAGCGCCGTTTAGCTAATCTGATTCTAAATAGGAGTCCGTCGAGTCAGTTAGAAGAACTTAGAGAATTTAAGGAAATATTTGCTCCTAATGAAGAACTTGTACAGCTAACTAGAAAAAGTGTAATTAATAAGTTGAAAAATGCTGCAGCTGCCAACAATAGCTCTAGGGATTGGTATTCGTATGGTAGTGTTTATCATAAGAAACTTCTGTTATGGTGTCTTGGAAGTGATGAGGATGTAGATAAATTTAAGGAAATATATGGCCACTCTTATGTTTAGTGTCTATCTTATTTTTGTAACGTTGGTGTTCGATTCAGTTATCGATGTACGAGTAAGTATGTTTTATTGAAATAATTATTGTGTTCGCTATTTTGATAAAATTATGCGTCAATAATATACCTATTCTTACATTCAACCTCGTATTTTTTATTGTGTAAATAGATCGATTTGAGAGACGATTACCATAATTCTAGGAGTGTCCTGATATTCTCAGATCTGATCTGATTTTTCAACAGCTTTTGATTTCCGAGGTATCTACAGTAATAATTTGAGAAGAAATCTACGAAGCTTACATAGTAATAGTCCGGGAGCTCACTTAAGTATCTAGTGCACCCCCCCCCCCGTCGATCCTCCGGGACAACTTTTTTCTTCAAGGGGGAGTCCTAAGGAACATTTCTAGCCTTTGTCCTTAGAAGGCCTTACTTACAAAATGGCAGCCATTTTGATTGACAGGTCAGCCAAAACGCAGATAAAGATAGATCGAAAGAGCAGACAAAAATTGATCACTTGTCAAAATTTCAAGAGCTTAAGTGCCTTTTTCGATTTTTGGTGAATTTTTGAAAATCAAATTCAGGCTAAAAATGATAAAAAATCAAAATTTTACCAAATTGACCAAGAAAGCTGAAATTTGGGATATACCCTATTTTCGACATGTCAAATCGATTGGAAACTGTTTCAAACCGTTTTGAGCAGTTCTGGAGCCTCCAGCAGATTTTTGGAACTCGAAATTCCCACAAAATTTCATCAAATGGAGTTGGATAGCCGAAATTTACTCTGCAAACTAATTTCAATTCAATACGCTACGAAGTCAACATCAGGGGGGTTTCAAGTAGTTTTGGAGCCTCCAGCGACTTTTTGAAAATTACTGGAGCCTCCAGTGGATTTTTGAAACTTGAAATTTTCCCAAAATTTAATCAAACGGAGATAGAAAGTCGATATTCATTCTGCAAACTAATATCAATACGCTACGAAGTCGACTGCTGGTGGATTTCAAGTCATGTTAGAGCCTCCAGCGACTTTTTGAAAGGTCGTATGACTTTTTTTGGAAAATTGAAATTTCCAAAAAGTAGCTGAAAGCTTCAAAACCATTTGAAACCACCGTGTAGTCGACTTCATATCGTTATTGAAATTAGTTTGCGAAGTAAATTTCAGCTTTCCAACTCCATTTGGTAAAATGTTGCGGGAATTTCAAGTTTCAAAAATCTACTAGAGGCTCCAAAAGTCCCTGGAGAAAATGTTTTTGAAAGTGCTGTTGACGAATGTTCTTTACTTATGTGGTTTGATTATTTTTGAAAAAAATTTCTAAAAATTATATTCATTTATTTTGTTGGAAATGAAGAATTTGAGCTGCTCCAAAACTTTCATTTTTCAAAATGATTTTTCTTTAAAAGCTCAACTTTTTTGTGATTCGGATAACTGGGCAGGGTACCCCATTTTACTCTTCAAAGATTATCTCCTCAAAAATATAAGGCGAACTAATTTTTTCGGCAATTTCGAATTTTAAGACTGATGACTGAAAATTGAATTCGAATCAGCGATACGATAGTCCGGCATATGGCCGTAGGAATAATTGCACCCCATCCCCTTGCGATCATCAGGAACAACTTTTTTCTTAAATGGGACATCCTAAGGATCATTGTAAAGCAAACTTGAGAAAAAAATTAAACCAAAAATGAGGGAAGAAATCAAAATTTTACCAAATTGACCTAAAAAGCTGAAATTTGGGGTAAACTCTAATTTTGACCAGCCAAAACGATTGGAAACGGTTTAAACCCGTTTTGAGCTGTTCTGGAGCCTTTAGCAGATTTTTGAAATTTAAAATTTCCACAGAATTTCCTCAGATGCAATTGGAAATCCAAAATTCACTCTGTGAACTAATTTCAATGCGCTTTAGAGTCGACTGCAGTGAAGGTATCCTTCAAGTCGTTTTGGAGCCTCCAGCGAATTTGTCAAAATTCTTGATTTTTGAAACTTGAGATTTCCACAACACTTCATCAAATGCAGTTGAAAAAACGAAACTTATTGTAAACTAATTTCAACAATCAGTGAAGTTGGGTGCAGGCAGATTTGAAGTTGTTTTGGAGCCTCCAACAGATTTTTCAATGCTCGAAATTTCCATAAAGTTTTACCAAACAGAGATGGAAATCCAAAATTTACTCTGCACTCCAGTTTCAACAAACTATCAAGTCGACTGCAGGTTGATTTGAGTCATTTTGGAGCCTCCAGCGACTTTTTGAAAATCCCTAGAGCCTCCAGTAGATTTTTGGAACTTTAAATTTCCACAAAGTTTCATCAAGTTGAATTGAAAAGCCAAAATCAACTCTGAAAACGAATTTCAATGCGCTACGAAGTTGACTGAACGTGGTTTCAAGTTGTTTTGAAGCTTCTAGCTGATTTTTTGCATTTTCATGACTGATAAGGTACTTGCCCGTTATTTTTTTCAAAATCGGTGTATTCCAGTCTCAAACATATTTTTGTACATCAATTTCTTTCATCTTTGAGAATTTGAAGATAAGTTGCAGGCAGTTTCAATCCATTTTGGAGCCTCTAGGCTCTAGCGACTGTTTAGAAATTTATGTTTTTCAAAACAATCCTAAAATTCTGTCTGAATTAACTACAGCACGTATGTATATGTACTGTACGTTGTATATGTAGATGTACTGTACAGAGTGAATTTCGACTTTTCAACTACATTTGATGAAGTTTGTTGCAATTTCAAGATTCAAGAATTTACTAAAGGCTCCAGTAATTTCCAAAAAGTCGCTGGAGGCTCCAAAACAACTTGAAATCCTTACCTGTAGTCGACTTTATGATAAAATTTTGTGAAAATTTCAAGTTTAAAAAATTTACTGGAGTCTCCAGCAATTTCCAAAAAGTTGCTGGAGGCTCCAGAACGACTTGAAATCTACCTGCAGTCGACTTGAGGATGAAATTTTGTGAAATATTTGAGTCTCAAAAATCTACTGGAGGCTCCAGAACGACTTGAAATCTACCTGCAGTCGACTTGATGATGAAATTTTGTGAAAAATTCAAGTTTAAAAAATCTGCTGAAGGCTCCAGTCATTTCCAAAAAGTTGCTGGAAGCTCCAGTAATTTCCAAAAAATTGCTGAAGGCCCCAGAACGACTTTAAATCTACCTGCAGTCGACTTGATGATGAAATTTTGTGAAAAATTCAAGTTTCAAAAATCTACTGGAGGCTCCAGTTATTTCCAAAAATTGCTGGAAGCTCCAGTAATTTCCAAAAAGTTGCTGGAGGCTCCAGAACGACTTGAAATCTATCTGCAGTCGACCTACTAATGAAATTTTGTAGAAATTTCAAGTTTCAAAAATCTACTGGAGGCTCCAGTTATTTCCAAAAAGTTGCTGGAAGCTCCAGTAATTTCCAAAAAATGCCGGAGGCCCCAGAACGACTTGAAATCTACCTGCAGTTGGCGTGGCTTGATGATGAAGTTTCAGCGACTTTTTAAAAATTCCTAGATCCTCCAGCAGATTTTTGACTTTTTAAATTTCGACAAAATTTCATCAAAATGGAGTTAGAAAGCCAAAATTTACTTTGCAAACTAATTTCAATACGCTATGAATTTCCAAAAATTCGCCAGAGGCTCCAAAACAACTTGAAATCCACCTGCAGTCGACTTGATGATGAAATTTTGTGGAATTCAAGTTTTAAAAATGTACTGCATGGAGGCTCCAGCAATTTCCAAAAAGTTGCTGGAGGCTCCAGAACAGTTCAAAACAGTTAAAAATTGTTTTCAATCCATTTGGCAGGTCAAAAATAGGGTATATCTCAAATTTCAGCTTTCTAGGTCAATTTGATAAAATTTTGTCCCCCCCCCCCATTTTTGACTTGAATTTTATTTTCAAAAATTAACCAAAAAATCGAAAAATGCCTTCTAGCACCGAAAATTTTGGCTGGTGATGAATTTTTGAATGCTCTTTCGTAGTCCAGTTAAAAAAATTTCGTGCCAGTTCTGTGATGGAAAGCAAAATCTGCGATTTCGGCTGACCTATAAGTAAATTAAAATGGACGCCATTTTGCTGTTAGATGAAATTTTTTTGGGTATCTTTGCTTTAAAATATTCCTTAGTACTTCCCTTTTGGGAAAAAGTTGTCCCAGATGATCAGGTTGTGGCGGGGAGGGGTGCCATTATTCCTATTGTCATATACCGGACTGTAATAGAATTGAAACAATTTCCAAGTCGCTAGAAAAATATCTTTAGTTTATTTGCATGCCACTTTCATGTCACTCATAAGTCATAATGTTTGATGTTGGTGCATCTCATAAAATTGATTCGACCATTATGATTTCAGGTTCAAATTCCACTTGAGCGGAATCAAGAACTGAAAATGGCTGAACTGACGTCTGACATGTATAATACCACTCAATCAGCTTTGCCCACCCTGCACAAATTATCAGCATCCGCTATTGCCCTCGGAATATGGCGCTTCAAAGTGAACGAATATCGTACGAATGGCTCTTTGGAAAAATTCGATCCAGAAGATATACAATATGACACTTATGACACATTTAGAACTACATTTGCTAATAATTTGCCACCCGCAATTAGCGATCTGATTAGAAAGTACGTCCTACGATTCGCTCATTCTTTGAGATGTTGGCTCTACGAGCATTATAGCAGAGTATTTTATTTTCATTACGCTCGTGCGAATAATATTTTGTATGATTTTGATGATTTCGTTGCTGATGATTATGGTACAATAGATTATGCCAAGACAGCTGAACGTATGATGCGTTGCGATAAGTTTGGTAAAACTAAAAAATTCAAAATAGCTTGCGCGTATTGTTTTGAAGATGACATCAGACGAATGTGGCCGTCTGTGTGTAGAAAAATTGGCACCCACAATATAAGATTTCATCATTGCTCTGAACTTTATTACTGGATATGCTATCTCAGGAATGAAATGGATTTTCTTCCTAGCGCATACTACGGCCAGGGCACTGTCGACGAAGAATTGTTACTTAATTGCATGCGTCATAATAGACCATCGGTGGAATATTTTTGGAATCGTATACCTTTGGAAAGTCGAATGGAAATCGCTGAGCGTATTTTTACAAATGCTGATAAAGCAGATTTGGCCGAGATCATTTTACCACAACTTGATCGACACCAGCTGGATAAATTTGTTAATACGCAAGGTTATCAACTGATAAGTCAACTGTTAGAAAATAGCGATTACGATGAAAAATCGTCGCTTCGAACTTGGATGTGCATGAGAAACGTAATGGACGAAAGTAATTTTAAAAAAATGATCAAACGATCGCTGGCATTTGCATCTGGAACTCATCAGCGAATATATATTATGAATGAACGCGATAGTCGGACTTTGATACGTCTAAGTTGTGAAATATGGAACAGTGCTCCTCATAATTTGAAACGTTCGATGATTTCGGTAATTTTATCCGACTTGGGATTATACGTGCTAAAAGACGATTATAAACGTGATATTTATACGGAATTACTGTTAACTATACTTTCATCGGCGACCACCGAAGAGAAGAGCTCATTTTGGCATAACTACTGGCACGATTTGATTCTAGACAAAAAACGCCAAGATTTGCAACGAGTGCTAGAATTATTCCTGGAAAATGAAGATGCTATAATTGAATTCAAACAAAACGTTCTGATTGAAAGCCAAAAAGCACATCGTTTTTGGGCCTCGTTTTTGATTAATGCATTATTTGAATATCTGGATGACCTCGTGGACTTCTGTTGTTCCGATGCGCAAGCAGCCAGACATTTTAAACAGCGATTACTGAAATCGAGTTTTCTGGGTAAAACATCTGCTCTTCGTGATGCATATTTCTGGGAAGGTAGAGCAAAAGGATTTGATAAATTTATCAGCGATGCTTTCGACAGCGATGATGGTGCTGCAGATTTTAAAAACCAACTGATGTCGTCTCATGTTACTCTGCGTCGATTAGCTAATCTGATTATAAATAGGGGTCCGTGGAGTGAGTGGGACGAATTTAAAGAATTTAAGGAAATATTTGTTCCTAATGAAGAACTTGTGGAGCAAATTAAAGAATATGTAATTGATGAGTTGAAAAAAGCTCCAGATGCCAACCGCAGCTCTTGGGATTGGTATCCGTATAGTAGTGATTCTGATTATCATAAGAAAGTTTTGTTATGGTGTTTTGGAAGTGATGAGGAAGTAGAGAAATTTAAGGAAACCTATGGCCACTCTTATGCTTAGTCTGTCTTATTTTTTTAATGTAGGTATAGGTATTCGATTCAGCTATCGATGTATGTTTTATCGAAATAATTAGTTATTGTGTTCAATACTTGATAAAATTATGCGTGAATATATTTTAGGTAGGTACTTACTTAGATTTAACCTCATCCGTTTTTATTGTGTAAATAAATCAATTTGAGAACTTTAATTTATTTCTTTGGAATCATTAAGTATTCAAATTCGACCGCAAAATTCTTTAAAATTTTTTGTAAGTTCTTCCCATTAGGAAAGAAGGAATGTCCCTATCACTGGTCTCCGACACTCCTTGGGTCAGGTGAGGGGGTGTTTCTTATTTTTCAACAGTAGAAATTTTTGATCATGATGCCCAAATGTGGAGTCTGATTGTTTCGAGACTACTGAAACTCGGAGAAAATCTGGTTATGACGTTTTAAAGTAATTATGAGTAGATTAAAAAAAATTTACCAAAAATTTCAAAAGTTCAAATAGTTGATCTGTTTTTGAAAATTTAAATTTTCAAAAGCGTTCAAAATTTTCAATGTACAAATGAATAATGATACTTTGCAACTGAAAACTTCTCGTGAAGGGATTTGCAAAATCAGGGAGGGGGGATATGGATGAGCTCCAAAATTTTTGGTCGAAATATAAAAAAATGGAAAGTACTTGTGTGACATATCGTATCATACGTACGTTTTCGAGAGCACTGAGTACGAAAATAAACTCAATTTGACCTATATAATTATTTTTTGACAGTTCAAGAAATCGTGTCACATTACAACACCCTCATTGGATCCTTCGATTCTCCGGAAATTGAAAAAATTGTTTTACTCACATGAAAGTTAATAATTAGGTAGGTATTAGGGGATATCAGAGATACTTAATAAACAAAATGATCCAGGAGTGGACTGACCTTTGATGTTACTTGACAATCGCCAAGGGCCCCGAGACACCAAGGGCCCCCGGAGCCATATTTAAACCAAAAAAATATTCCATTTTTGCTCCTCTACACATCAATTTTTGGCAAACTTTTGCTCTCGCTTCGCTCGAGCCACTTTGCTTTTCTTTTCTTTCAAAATTGAAATTTATTCGAGTCCTAAAATTGTGTTGTCCAAAAAATAAATTCATCGCAAAAAACATTGTTTTTTGTACCTCTGAGAATACGAATTTTTGAAATTTTTTGCTCTCGCTTCGTTTGGACCTTTGTGTTTTTTCTTTCAGATTGAGATCGAGCTTTTATAGAAATCTATTTGGTAAGTATTCTTAAGTAAGTATACTTTTTAAAAATGTTCAAACTAAAAATAAGTAAATACTTTTCACCTGGAGAAACATTGTTCTTCTTTCTCAAAACTAGTTTTTGCTTTCACTCCGCTTAGGCCTGTTTGCTTTTCATTTTCAAAAATCCATCGTTTAAATTCTAAAATTTTGAGCTAAAAAAGTGAACAAATTTTTAAAAAATATTGATTTTTTACCTCTCGAAACCTCTCGAAATACGAATTTTTAAAAGCTTTTGCCTTCGTTTTGCTCAGGTCAATTTATATCTCTTTTCTAAACCAAAAAAATACATTTTTGAAACTTCCCTAAATTCAAAAGGGAAAATAACAATTTTTTATAAGCCTCAATGCGAATACCTTCACTTCACCTTTTATTTCACTTTAAAAACTCGTCATTTTATTCGGAAAAATTGGTATTTTTTTCTCATAGCATGTTTTTAGCACCACCCCCCCCCCCCAAAAAAAAAACTTCTCCAATTTTGTTCCTGTCAAGTTGATTAATTTTTGCAAAATTGAATAAAAAAAACAAAAACAGAAATTAATTGCGCAACCTACATTCAAGAATTGAACCTGAAAAAAAAACAGGATGAGAAAGATTCTCAAGTGGGAGGGGATAAAATTTGGAGGGCTCCATTCGTTGCATCGCCAGAGGGGCCCCCAACCGACCAAGTCCGCGCTTGTGAGATGAGATTATTGGGGGGAAAATTCAACAAATTGGCATAAAATAATAATGTATGTATCAGCTTAAAAATAATATACACCCACATTAGGGTGAATTGCAAAAAAAAAATCTTCCAAACTCAAAATAGAGACCTTCAATTTGTATTGAAAGTTATCCAGAGTAAATTTTAGCTTCGAAGGTGTCCCTGGAGGGAAGATATGGGCTTTCAAAGAGAGGACTTTTTCGAGAAAATCGTGCTTTTTTTTGCTGTAGCCTCCACTCAACTTGTTTGGAAAAGAGTTTCAGTTCTGAGTGGTTGAAAATTTGCAAAATGTGTTTATTTTTGGGCGAATTCGTGTTTTGAAAATTTTTTCTTCTTGAATAGGTATTTCACATCCTAATTGAACGAAAACATGTAAAGATGTCATTTTTGAAACACGGCCAATTTTTTGTTCACTATTGCGAATTTAAAAAAAAAATTAACAAGTTTTTGGTATTTTTTTTGTTTTTTTTTTAAATACATATGCCCAAAAAATAAATTTTACTCGTAATTAAGTATAAATGATGCAAGTCAAGTAGATACAAGTGAGTATGAACTTTTCATGATGAGATTCGCAAAACCTATGATGATATATGGAGCACCAAAATTTTGGTCAAAATGAAAATGTCAGCTCTGAATACGAATTTTAACTCATTTCTGTTGATTTGACCCCTCTAACCCCCTTCATTGATTCCTCAAATTCTCAAAGTTCAAAAAATCGTGTGAATGACAGGTGGTTTAAGTATTATATTTTTCGGACCTTCGAATACGAATACCAACTCATTTTCTTTATTCGACCTATTCAAAGCTTTCAACAATTCTCAAAATTACCTAGATTTCAATTTTCTGAAAATCTTGGGTGCCAAGAGAGGCGTTGAAGGTGCAGAATTAAAAAAATGAGTTGATATTCGTACTCGTGTCAACGGCTTCCAAATCAGCATCACATGATTTCTTCAATTTTTAGGAAATCCAAGGGGTCAGGGGGGTGAGGTGGGCGTAGAGAGGTCGAAACAAAAAAATGAGTCGATATCTGGGGTAAATCTAATAAACAATGCATGTCACATGATTTCTTTTTTTCAAATTTCAGAAAATTGGGTGGGCGTTGAAAGAGATACCCCACAATTGTATTTGACATTTTTGTAAAATGTTACCAATTTTGGAGCTCTTTTTTCCCATGGTTTTTACGAATCCCATATTTTTTTTCTTCAAATTTTCCAATCTCCTATAATCATGTAGGTACCTTACCTACTCGTAGTTTAGAAATTTAGCAAGATTTGAAAAATTGAGATTAAAAAAGAAAAACTCAACTTTGAACTTTTGAAATTGTTGACGAATAACTACTTTTGAAACTACATACCTACTTTAATTTTCTTCAAAACGCCGCAAATATGTTTTCTTCAAGTTGCAGCAGTCTCGAGCATTGAGACCCCAAAGTTGAGCATTATGACGATAAATTTCAAACAATTGTTGAAAAAAAACTACTCACGTGCATTGAAGAAGTGAGGAGAAATAATAGTGTTTGTCTTTTCCTAATATGTGTGCAACCCATAACAAAATGTGAAGCAAACTTTTGGAGGACCGAAACCCAAATACTTACCTACTAAAATCAGACTGATTTTAAGTGAAGTGAAATGACTAATTATCTACATATGTAGTTGGTAAAGCAGGTACCGTGTCTATTTTTGGAGAACACCGCGAGTGGAAAAAAAGGCAACGTCGCATCGCTAATGATTGAGCCTTCATCTTTACACACTGGATCTGTGGAAATAAAATTTAAATGTACTACGAGTATGTACTGTACGATAACGAACGCGTAGTTCGATGGCTACAGCTGCATGTACCTTGACCTACCTACTCTTGTTTTGTATTTTGTAGGGTCGTGTTTATTCGTCTCGGTGAGAGCGGAGGGGTGAGAGAGGAACGTCTATCGAAGGGATGAGACCGGTTAAGGTTTCCATACTACGATAGTACGGTACATTTCACAATTGTCTCACCAGTCCAGTCATCGTCGTGAAAGTCATTGAAGAAGCATGTGATTGTGCTCGTGTTCGGTGTTTATCTTGTGTAAATCCTACATATAGTGGTCGCTCTTCGTATACTTTTAATTATCTACTCTGTAAACAGATTTTGGTGAGTGTAATTAAATTGTGATTTATTCGTATAGAATCGTATATTTTATATATTGTAACTGATGCAATGATGCTTGCTTCGTTTGTAATTTATTTTGTGACATCATAAACGAGAGTTGGTTGTATGTATTTTAAATACTCGTAGCAAACAGTCAGAAATGCTCGTTGCTAATTCTAATGAAACTTTGCCTACGTATACGACGTAGTGATTAATGTATGTAGTCGGATAGGCAACATGCCAAGCACCTCATTCTCAGTTTTTCCGAGGCAAGTGCAGCAGTAATTCGCGAAATTCAACTTTTTGAAACCGCCAGTCTGCTAAAGTGAGAGTGAAGAAGCTACGATTTCAAGTTTTTCAAAAATTTTCAAAGTTAGAAGGATGCATAAGTATATTTTCGACACTAATAGATAAGTAATTCAAAAAATCCTAATTTGGTGAAATTTCGAGTCTTTGAAGGAACTATAAGGGATCATACCATACCAAATTAGCCAACCATTTACACGATAGGTCATATTTTTTCATATTTTTCGTATCGGTACCTATGATTTTTTTTTCATTTTGTTCTACATTCCACAGGAGCACGGGACTTTAGTGTGCGATGCCAAAAACAGTGTTGCCAATTTGTTATCACATGTTTCTGACAAAATCACTCTCTAAAATGTCGCAATTTTTGAATATTTTGCCACTGAAAAAATTTCATGTTTTTTTAGAGTAATTTTTTCTAAATTGTGTGTGAAAAATGGTACTTTTTATAAGCTTATGCTCTATTTTATGGACAATGAAATTGTATTCTCAAAGCTGCACATTCGAAATTGAAGGTACTCGTACCTACTTTTCGACAGCTCTTGTAGGTATGAGTAGTTATGTTGAATAACCTCTTTATTGTTACTGTCTACCCTTCAATAATCAGAATGGGTAAAAGATTGAGTCCGATCAGACTGAGAAACTTTGACTATTCGAAGTTCGAACCGATAGAATTTTACTCGAAGAAAAGTGATTTTCTTACATTAGATGTGATCAGATCTGATTAGACCAGATCAAATCCGGATCTGCTCATGATACAATTTTACAATTTTATTTGTCCTGATCTGAATTTGAGCAGACCTATTCAGATACGAGTATAAACATTTTCCTCTGGGGATGCCAAGCTTTTGCAAGAACCCATTCCTTGCTAACAAGGCAACCTTTTAAACTCAAACTCTCCGATTTGTACGAAACCAAGTTAAATTGAAAGAGCATGTCCTAATAGGGTGGATCGCGAAAAAAATTCGTCGGATTTCAACCAAATTCAACAGAGACCTTTACTTTGAGTTGAAAATCACCCACAAATAATTTTAGCCCGGAGTTGCTCTCTGAGGCGAGATTTTGAGCCCTCAAGAAGGACATTTCCGCAAAAACCGTGGGTTTTTAGCTTCTGTCGCCATACACAATGTGTTTTTGGAAAATAGCTCAGTTTCAAATAAAAAAATGTGAGATTCAGCGTCGATCTATGCTCTCGCCGTCAAAATCTAAGACCACTTTTAGGATTCTACTGAGAGGTTGAAAACTGCAAATCGCTTATTTTCGTATAGCCCTAAAGTGGTATTTTTACACTTTTTCTTGGCAAATATTTCGTATCAATTATGCCAAACTATTGAAACATACGTATTATCATTCCTGAAACTGGGGAAATATTTGGGAACATTTTTTAATCATATTCGCCAATCTTGAAAAAGCTGAAAAAATTCATAAGTTTTTGGCTGTTTTTTTCATCGGCGAAAATAATTTTTTTAAATGGCACCACTGCGTTCCTAGGGTGTCTAACAGTCATACGAAAGTGCTTGAAATGCTCTTGAAAATTTTTTTAAAAGCCCATACAATTAATAAAAAAAAATCAAAAAATCAGACAAGTAAATAAACTGGAATACCTACCTACAAAAAATTTCGTCGCAGTTTCAAGTTATTGGGGGGGGGGAGAGGAGAGAGTATTTTTATGTGGTAAAAATGTGAAAAATAGATCATGAAAAAGTCATGATTTTTTTGTCTGGGAATTTTGCATAGACACCCTGGTTCCAAAATATTACCCTAGTTTCAAGAATGATATCTTTCAATATTTTGGCATCACTAAAGGTAAGCGATTCGCAAATTTTCAACCACTCGGTAGAACCCTGAAAGAAGTCTCGGATTTTGAGGGCAATTAGCCTAAGTCGACGCAGATTTTCAAATTCTTTCAGGACTATTTTTCCAAAAACAGGATGTGTCGCGACAGAAGCGAAAAAACTACAATTTTTTCAAAAATGTATCTTCTTTGAGGGCCGAAATCTCCTCTCCAGGAGCACCTCCGAAGCTAAAATTTGCAACCTGTTTGGAGCCTCAACCAGCGAGTTTTCAAATTTCCAGAAAAAATAAAAAATTATGGAACCGGAGGCTCCAGAATGATACAAAACTACGAGTAAGTGGTTGTGGATGTGTGAGAGTTGAATTCGAAGTAATTATTCAGATGGCTCAGTTCGTTTAAAAAAAAATCATGTTTCACGAAAAAGTTTAAAAATCGACCTTGAAACAGCTTTTTTTTAGTTCTTCTTCAAATTTTCAAAAAGTGCAAAAATCCCCAAAAAAAACTTTAAAACCTAACTTTGGTTTCATTCAAATTTGAGAGTTTGAGTTTGAAAGTTACCATTGTAAAAAAATTTTGAGATCTGCCTTGAAAGTGAATTCATGTAAAATTAGTCCAGTTATGGATTCAGCATAGAACGTCAAATGTGATTTTTCCCCACCCCCTTGAGACAGATACGGTGATGTTTGTTCTTGTTCAAAAGTTTAAGTTATCTTACTAATGTCCAAATTTGGAGTTATTTGCTGGGAACTGTTGGAAATTGGAGAAAATCTATTTTTAGTGTTTCAAAATAATAAAGACTAGATACGAATGTATCCGTCAAAAGTTTCAAATATTCGAAGTTAAGCAATTTTTGAAAGATGAAATTTCAGAAGTTTTCCCAATTTATGAGAAATACTTACCTAATTTTAAACGTTGAAAAACATTCAGGGGGCCTTCTTATAAGTGATATTAATAGCAATACACTTTATGTGATAGAATTTGCAAAATAGTGAAAATTTTTTAATCGCAAGAAAATACGTTTATTGTGTTCTTTTCATTATTCGTTCGTGGAAAGTGTAATTTTTGAGTTTTGTGCATACCACAGCATTGATTCGACCATTACGATTTTAGGTTTGGTTGTGGAAATTTAGCACAATCGAGAACAAGAGATGGCTGAAATATCCAACTTGTACGATCCTGAACCTGCTGTGCCAACTCTGAAAGCATATTCGACGATCGCCATCACCTTCGAAGTATGGCGTTGTGAAGTGAACAAATATCGTACGAGGAACGAATTGAAGAACTTGAATCCGAAAGTACTACACACCTCATTGGGAGAAAAATTACCAGATTTACCAACCGCCATTTATGATACGATTGAGGACTGTGTCAAACAATTTGGGCTTTCAGTGGAAAATTGGCTAAAGGAGAATTACAAACCTGTATTCTTGAGTCATTACGGCCGTCGAAATTATGTTTTGTACGACTTCGATGATTTCGTTTGTGATTCTGCCGGTGGTATTGATTACGTAAAGACTGCAGAACGTATGATGAGTTGTGACAAATTTAACAATGTGGTGAAATTCAAAATAGCTTGTATGCACTGCTTTGAAGATGATATCAGACGAATTTGGCCATCTGTCTGGAAACAAGTGGGTTTGGAACAAATTCAGTTCGACGATTGCCCTCAATTGTACTATTGGATTTGCCGTCTCAGCAATGAGTTGAATGAGATACCGCTGCGACATTACCGTTCTATCGATGAAAAAATGTTTGATGAGTCCAACTTTAGAAATAGAACATCTTGGGAATATTTTTGGAATCGGTTATCACCAGAACTTCAAGTGCTAAAAGCCTGCCATCGAAGCAGAACCAATTTGTTTGAGTTGATTTTACGAAAATTGGATGACCGACAACTTGATGAATTCGTCAAATTGAGTGGTTGTGATTTAATATATTCATATATTACAGAAGACTATTATTTTGAAGAACAGTTATTTCTTCGAATATGGATGTACATTAAAAATGTAATGAACGAAGACGTATTCGAAGAGTTAATTGGAAAAATTTTGAAATTCGAAGTTAAACGTAAGTTATCGTACAGGTATGTGTTTGAGCGGAGTTGGCGATACCGCGAGTACGGCTATGATGAAATTCGTGCTGAGAACTGGTTATGTCGAAGTCGTGAAGTATGGAGTAGTGCCCCTCATAATTTGAGAATATCAGTGATAAAAAACATTTTACTCAATTTGAGATTGTATAAATCCAATCGCGATTACACATATCGACCCAGAAAGTACGAATGTGGCAATGAAGATGATGTTAATTCCTCAGAATTCCTGTTTACGATCCTCTCAGATGCTTCTTTGAAAGAGAGAAACTCATTTTGGTGCAACTGCTGGCATAATTTAATCTTGAGCACAGATTACGACGATTTGCAACGAATAATGGAGATGTGCTTCGAAAATAACGATGCGATTGTCGAATACAAAGAGAACGTCATTGCCAGAAGTGAAATTGTACGACAGATTTGTGTTTCATTACTCACTTATGCGCATGTCGAAGAACTAAACAAGCTTGTGAATTTCTTTTCCACCAATGAAGATTCAGCGAAACATTGCAAACAGCAATTGCTGCAGTCAAAGTTTCTCGGTGAAACGTGTATTTTTCGATACACGTATTTCAGTCATGCCAAACAATTCGATAAGTTCATCAGCGACGCCTATGACAGCGTAGATCTAGCTAAAGATTTTAAAAATCGACTAATGTCGTCTCCGGCGACCGAACTCATTTTACCTAAGGAGGCCTTTTCATCGCGATCTTTTCCTTTTAAGGATTTTTTTGAATTTATGGAGTTATTTGTGTCGTCGGAAGAAATGATGTGGCAGAAAAAAACGCGCATATTTGATCATTTGAAGGAAGTTAGACTTTCTGATCCATATGATTTCGAATATTCGTATTCGGGATCTTTACTTAATGATGTATTGCTGTGGTGTTTAGGAACTCGTAAGAGAGTTAAAAAATTTGAAAAAGATCCCGCGAGGATTCATCTTCTGAAATAGGCTATGATTATTTTTAGGTAATTTAGGTAGGTACTTCGAATGTTTAGCTTCTTGCTGAGCTATGTTTAGTTATATTTTTTTTGGAGAAATCTGGTAAAGAATAGATACCTACCTCATGTAAAATGTCTCGACTTGAATTTCAATTTTTTTCGAAATGTAATTCACGATAATTCACCTATTGTTTTATTGTAGACGTGTTAAATATTAGATTGATTCTATTTGTTTTGCCGTAGTTCTTATAGGTATCTATTTGTTTTTCATTCTCAAATTTTGCCTCTTCATACCCCTTCAGGTTGTAATGTAGAAATAATATCAAATTCATACTTGAAGGGAAAGGTTTGAAAAAAAATATTCATACTTTGGTACCCCCTGCATGGCTTTTCACATGATTTTAAATTTTGTTCATCTTTCTCCATCAGAGGACTCTTTTGATTTTACTGCATGAACAATTGTAAATTCCTCTAGCTTTAGAGATTCGGTGTTAAAGTTGTGAAAACTGAACCAAATAAATAAAATTGATTGATTGATTGATTGATTGAGATTAGTATCTACGGTGGTTTTTTTTTAGTTACAAGGTATTTAAAGGTCATGAATTTTGCTCGAAACAACACTTGCAATTTTTTTAAAGAGCTCATAAAACGACAAACAATTGAAAACCTGTTCAAGAAATCAGAAAGGAAAATGAAAAAACTGAAATGTGTACCTACTTGCCTACAAATTTTTAAAAAACTCGCAGTTTCCTCATCACAAAAAAATAAAAATTCGAAAAAATTCTATTTTCAATTCCAAACATCAAAAAAAGTTTAAATTCATTCAGTCGTCTAATTTTGACCTTTGTCTGACTTATTTCATGGAAAAGTCGATAAAAATTACACTCAAAGCAAAAAAATTAAAATTCGTTTATTTTTTAAATTCACTCAGAATTTTGATTTTTTTAGTGATGAGTCCTCATTTCATCGAATGAAAGGATTTTTTCAACTTTTTCAACGGAGACGTAAAAATTGGTGTCAAATGGGTAAACTTCATCAATCAAAACTTTTTTTCATGTTTTAAATCAAAAAATCGCGTTTTTTCGCAAACACTAAATTTTTTTAAATCGACTTTGCAACATGTTACCATCCCAATTTTTTAGTATGTTGTTCAGCATGAAAAGTTGTCCATAATATATTTTTTTCAGAATTTTTGAGAGTCAGAATGATGTGAAAACTACGTTTTGAAACTTTTTGAGCTAATTTTTTGTACGAAAAAAAGTGGCAACACTGATTTTTATGATATCACCAAAAAGCACTTCAACGCCACTAACAATGGGAAAAAGTTCCATTTTGGTAGGTATCGCGGTTATCGAGTAATCCACTGCTGAAATGTATGATATTTTAGGATCATTGAAAACTTTGACACCCCCTAGCAGCCTTTAAGAAAGGGCTAGAGGGCTGCGATTTGCACCATTGGTCATCCTTTCGGAAGGCTTTTCCACGGGAACAACTTCAAAAAAAAATCGCCGACCTCCCTTACCACTTCTTGGTCGAATTGACGTGGAATGACCAGGTACCTAGACCCTGCCCAATTGGCCAAATCGCAAAAAAGTTGTGCATACGAAGACAATTAATCATTTTGGAAAATGAAAGTTTTTAAAAAGCACGATTTTCAACCAAACAAATAAATATAAATTGGAAATTTTTCAAAAATAATTCACAAAACGAGTGGAAGAAATTAATTAAGAGCACATTTTGAAAACATTTTTAAGAAATTGATGTGAAAAAGAAATTCGTAGTAAGGAAGGATGGCAAAAATCTGGCAACTACTCAGTTGAGCAAAAATAAAAACTTGGTAAAAGAAATGTCTATGACCAAAAAAATGAAAAAAAAAAACACAAAAATTTAGAAGAGATGATTTTTTATTAAGTCACAAAATCTTGTCGGAAATCGAACCGAAATAAGTATGACACAAAATTTGACGAAATTGAAAGCTTTTACATATCTCACAAGGGAACCTCTTGAGGTGTCCGCCTCAGATTTGAACGGGACCGCGATTTTTGGAAAGAGCATGTTCTAAAACCCTTAAAACCAAATTTTCAGCTGCCCAAGTTCATTTTTCGATTTTTGGCGAATTTTTGAAAATCCAAAATTGACTATTTTGGTGATTTACCTATGCTTTTTTTTAAAAATTACGTAGTTGATCAGTAAAAATGTTCAAAATAAGTCCTAAAACTGATATTAACCCTCGCAAATCCAAATTTCGCCATTTCCAGCCATTCTGGAGCCTCCAGCGCTATTTTTCAATTTCTCCAGAATTATTAATTTGCTCCAGAAAGCGTGAATATGAAATTGGGCAGCTAAAAATCGAGTTGTGTGTTATACTCGATCTGTTTAACAAGTTTACCCACATTTGAGTCGGTTTTGGGAGGGACGCCTCAAGAGTGGTTTTTTGACCAGTTTTTTCCAAATAAAAATATCCAAAAATCAAAAATTTCCCGTTTGCGAGAAAATTTTCGAGATTTCTTCAAATCGCATTATTTCGTTATGAACTAACCCCACGAGGGCGAATCTCGCTATTTCCAGCCATTCCGGAGCCTCCAGAACCATTTTTTAATTTCTCCAGCATTTTTAATTTGCTCCAGAAGGCGTTAATATGATGGAGGGCAGCTAAAAATCGAGTTGTGTGTTATACTCGAGCTGTTTAACGAATTAATTCACATTTGAGCCGATTATGGAGGGGACACCTTAAGAGTGGTTTTTTGACCAGCTTTTTTTCAAAATAAAAATATCCAAAAATCAAAAATGTCCCGTTTGCGAGAAAATTTTTGAAATTTGCGCGAATCGCTGTATTTTGTCATTAATCAAGCTCACGAGGGTGAATATCCCCATTTACAGCCTTTCTGTATCCCCTGGAAAAATTGAAAAATCGCGCCGGAGGCTCCAGAATTGCTGGAAATGGCGACATTCGCCCTCGTGGGGTTAGTTAATGACAATAAATACTGCGATTCGCACAAATTTCGAAAATTTTCTCGTAAACGGGAAATTTTTGGTTTTTGTATATTTTTATTTTGAAGAAAAGCTGGTCAAAAAACCACTCTTAAGGTGTCCCCTCCATAATCGGCTCAAATGTGAATTAATTTGTTAAACAGCTCGAGTATAACACACAACTCGATTTTTAGCTGCCCTCCATCATATTAACGCCTTCTGGAGCAAATTAAAAATGCTGCAGAAATTAAAAAATTGCGCTGGAGGCTCCAGAATGGCTGGAAATGGCGAAATTTGGATTTGATGGGTTAATATCAGTTTTAGGATTTGTTTTGAACATTTTTACTGATCAAGTAAGTACGTACTTTTTTTAAAAAAAAGCATAAATCACCAAAATAATCAATTTTGGGTTTTCAAAAATTTGCCAAAAATCGAAAAATGAACTTGAGCAGCTGAAAATTTGGTTTTAAGGGTTTTAGACTACGCTCTTTCCAAAAATCGCGGTCCTGTTCGTAGCTACCAGAAAAGTTCCAGTTCATTTATTCGAGCTGATTTGTCATGAAATGACCCTTCAAACAAATAATTCATATGAGCTACTTACACATGGTAAAAAGTTTATATACTCAAGTGAATTGAAGAGTTTGAGTTCAAAAAGGTAGATACTCTTGAAAATTGAAATAAAATTTCAAGACCTGCCTTAAGGGTCGTCTCATGTGATATTAGTCTGGTTATGAACTCAGCACAGAACGTCAACTGTCATTACCCCCCCCCCCCCCACCACACTCCCTTGAAACAGCTACAATGGTGTTTGTTCTTGTTCAACAGTTAAAAGTTCTCATCACAGTATTCAAACTTTGACATCATTTGCTCGAGACTGGTGGAAATTGGAGGAAATCTATTTTCAGTGTAATAAAAATAATGGAAACTGGTTTCAAAAATATTTACCAATAGTTTCAAACATTCGAAGTTGAGCTTTTTCGAAAACTCAATTTTCAAAAATTAGCCAAATTTCTGAGGCATCATTTTGAACTTTGAAAATATTCAGGGGAGATCATGATGATATTTATGAAAATACGCTTTTTGTAGTAGAATTTTCAAACCAATGAAAATATCTTGGTCACGAGAAAATATTTACGGTATTTTTTTCTTTATTTGATCGTGCAAAGTATTATTTTTGATTTTTGCGCATACCACAGCATTGATTCGATGATTACGATTTTAGGTTCGGTTGGAAATTCAGCAGAATCAAGAACAAGAAATGGCTGAAATATCCAACTTGTACGATCCCGAACCTGCGGTGCCAATTCTGAAAGAAAATTCAGCAATCACCGTTGCCTTCCAAGTATTGCGCTCTGAAGTCAACAAATATCGTACGAAGAACGAATTGGAGAATTTTAATCCGAAAGAACTACACACCTCGTTGCGAGAAAAATTTCCAGATTTACCAACCGCCATTTACGATACGATCGAGGAATATGTCAAAAAACTTGGTCTTTCGGTGAAAAATTGGCTGAAGCAGCATTACAAACCTGTATTCTTTTGTCATTACGGCCGTCAAAATTTTGTTTTGTACGACTTCGACGATTTTGTCAGCGATTCTGTCGGTGGTATTGATTGCGTCAAGACTGCAGAACGTATGATGCGTTATGACAAATTTAACGATGCTGTGAAATTCAAAGTAGCTTGTATGTACTTCTTTGAAGATGATATTAGACCAATTTGGCCATCTGTCAGGAAACAAGTGGGTTTGGATCAAATTCAGTTTGACGAATGCCCTCAATTATACTATTGGATTTGCCGTCTAAGCAATCAGTTGGATAAGATACCGCTCCAACATGAGGACGGTTCTATCGATGAAAAAATGTTTAATGTCTGCATCTTTGGCGTTGGAACATCCTATGAATATTTTTGGAATCGGTTATCACCAGAAATTCAATTGCAAAGAGCCTTGGACATTGTTCGTGGGGGTGAAAAGGACGAGTTGATTTTACGAAAATTGGATGATAGACAACTTGACGAATTCGTCAAACAGAGAGGTTGTGATTTGATGTATTCCTGTATTAGAGATGACAATCTTGATGAAGAATTATTCCTTCGAGTATGGATGTGCATTAAAAAAGTAATAAACGAAGATGTATTCGGAGAATTAATTGTAAAAATTTTGACATTCGAAATTAAACGAAAGAGATGGTCTACAGCTAGGACTTGGCGATATGGTGAGTATGAAAAGAAAGATTACAAGAACTGGTTATGTCGAAGTCGTGAAGTATGGAGTAGTGCCTCGAATCATTTGAGAACATCGGTGATAAAAAACGTTTTACCCGACTTGAGATTGTACGAATCCGATCGTGATTACAGTTATATATCCAACAAGTGCGAACGTCGTAATGAAGATCCTGTCAATTCCTCAGAATTCCTGTTCACGATACTTTCAGATGCTTCATTGAAAGAGAGATACTCATTTTGGTGCAGCAGCTGGCAAAAATTAATTTTTTGCCCAAATTTCGACGATTTGCAACGAATAATGGGAATGTGCTTCGAAAACAATGACCAGATTATTCAATACAAAGAGAACGTCATTGCCGGAAGTGAAATTGTACGACAGATCTGCGTTTCATTACTCACTTTTGCGCATTTCGAAGAACTAAACGAGCTTGTGATTTTTTGTTTCCCCAATGAAGAGTCAGCGAAACATTACAAACAGCAATTGCTGCGATCAAAGTTTCTCGGCGAGACGTCTATTTTTCGATACATGTATTTCAATCATGCCAAAGAATTCGATAAGTTCATCAGTGTTGCTTTTGGCAACGTAGATCTTGCTACAGATTTTAAAAATCAACTGATATTGTTGTATATTATTGGTAACACTGATTATAGTCATATAGAAGATATTATGTTATAATGTAAATTGTGATGAAATGTTAATAATGTTAATTAAATGAGAATAAAGTATAAAACATGGCGCAGTCGTGAAGTTACGTTTCGTTATATGTGTGGTGAATTAAATGTCAAATGAAGAAGAAAATCATCCAAGTGACGAAGAGTATTCGTTAGCATCAGACGGTGAAATAGAAAATCCTCGTGTGGATAGCATCATGGCGGCGACATTCAAGCTGCCATCGGCCCTGATAATCGATGAAAATTTAAAAGAAAATTGGAGACGGTTCAAACGATCATTTCAAAATTACCTTATGGCATCAAATCTGGAAGCAGCATCGGAAAATCGTAAAATTGCTATATTAAAAAATGTCATGGGTGAAGAAGCTGAAGAATTGTTAGAAACGTTGAATGTGAAACCGAAGACGGGTCAAACTACTATCAAATTAGACGACATATATGACGCTTTAGAAGAATATTGTGCTCCAAAAACTAATGTCACTTATCAAAGACATTTATTCTTCAGTAGGAAGCAGCAATCCAACGAATCATTCGATCAATTTTTAACCGATTTGAAGAAGTTATCGAAGCATTGTGAGTTCGGCGATCTAGAAAGTTCTCTCATTATGAGTTTTATTATAGTAGGCGTTAATAACAATCAATTACGTCAAGATTTACTTAGAGATAATGACCTCGATCTTGATAAGGCTATCAAATATTGTCGAGCGCAAGAAACTAGCCAATCTCAAGCTAATGTTATGGCAAAACAAATAAAATCGGAGGAGAAAGAAGTATTTGTGTTGAAAAAGCATCGTAATGAAGAATCGGATAAACAACCAGTGAATAGAGCTGAACCAAAACCATATCATTGTTCAAGATGTGACACAGATCATAAGCCAAGAAGTTGTCCAGCTTACGGTCGACGATGTTTGTTTTGTAACGGAGTAAATCACTTCGCATCATGTTGTTTTAAAAATTTAGCAATGAAAAAATCGAATACGTCGAAGGAGTCATCAATGAGAAATAAGAAAGGTGATAACAAACCGTTAACAAAGACATGTAATGAATTTAGTGAAACTGATAAAAAGTCAGATGACGACGAATACGTGTTTGATAATATTTGTGTAGATGCGGTGGAAAATAATACCAATGTTGATGAATGGTATGAAACAATTAAAGTAAATAATACTGAAATCAAAATGAAGCTAGATTGTGGAGCGCAATGTAATGTAATGCCATTTAATATTTTGAAGAAGATCGATAAATCAATAAAACCAATACCCAGCAATATTCGTTTATCATTATATGGTAAACAATCCAAAATTGAAACTATTGGCAGTGTAATATTAAAATGTCGTGTTCGTAAACGTTTCCGCAAAATAAAGTTTCAAGTGGTGGATTGTTGTGATAACGTAATTCTGGGATTGAAGTCTTGTCATAATTTGAATTTAGTTAGACGAGTAGAAGAAATCAAAATCAAGAAGCCAGAAATATTGAATGAAGAAATATTTCGAGAATTTGAACACGTTTTCGAAGGTATCGGTAAATTAGAAGGAGATTATTCATTCAAGTTGAAAGAAGGAGCGACGCCAGTTATCAAATCTACAACTCGTATTCCGTATGCGTTGAAAGAAAAGGTGAAAAAGAAATTAGATGCGTTGGTGGAGGCTGGTGTTATTGTTCCTGTTGACGTTCCAACTGAATGGGTGAATTCAGCAATATTCTTTGAAAAAAGCAGCGGAGAAATTCGTCCATGTTTAAATCCAGCAGATTTGAATGAGAATTTAATTCCTGATCCATATCCAATTCCAACATCCGAAGAAATAGCGTTAAAATTCAAAGATAAAAAGGTATTTACAGTTATGGATATTAAAGATGCATTTTTTCATGTCACTTTAGATAAAAAGAGTAGTTATATGACTACATTTAATACTCCTTGGGGTAAATATCGCTGGTTAAGGTTACCTCAAGGAGTGACAGTTAGTCCGGAAGTATTTCAAAAAAGAATGATGGAAATTTTCGGAGATTTAGAAGATGTGGGGATATTTTTTGATGACTTGATTATTGCGGCAAGGAATAAAGAAGAACATGACGTTATTTTAAAAGAAGTGCTACGTAGAGCTGATAAATATAACATAAAATTCAATCCAAATAAAATTCAATTTTGTTTATCCAAGGTTAAATATTTGGGAATGATCATCGGAGAAGAAGGTGTTGAAGCAGACGACGATTATGTACAATCAATTGAAAATATGCCGGAACCGAAAAATAGAGAAGAATTGATGTCATTTATTGGAATGGTGAATTTCGTAAGTAAATTTATTCCAAATTTATCTCAAATTAATGCTCCATTAAGGCAGTTGAATTCTAATAATGTGGAATTTAATTGGTTACCTGATCATCAGAAAGCATTCCAAGATATAATTAGAGCATTGTGTAATAGACCAATTTTAAAAATATTCGATCCTAAGATGCCAATTGATATTTATACAGACGCTTCTCAATATGGAATCGGAGCTTGTTTAATGCAAAATGGTCATCCGGTATTTTATGTATCACGTGCGTTAACAAAAACTGAGATCAATTATGCTCAAATTGAGAAAGAATTTTTATCAATATGTTATGCACTGGAACGTTTTCATTATTTTGTTTACGGTCATGCTATGGTAACAGTATATAACGATCATAAGCCATTAGAAAGAATTATCAAGAAAGATATCCAAGATTTAACTACGAGATTACAAAAAATGAGATTACGTTTGATAAAATATAATTTTAGTTTGAAGTACATTCGTGGTACTAAAAACGGATTAGCGGATGTGTTATCAAGAAAATATCAAAAAACGTCTGATTATAAAACACCTTATATGGATATTAAGATTTATTCAATGAATAAAAACACATCATTCAGACCAAATAAATTTAAGAAATTGCAAATAGCAACTTCTGAAGATGCGTTATTATTACGATTAAAAGAATTGCACAGAAATGGCTGGTCTGATTTTAATAAAAAACGGGAGCATGATGAAATTCAATTTTATTATAAATTGAGAAGTCAAATATCAATTGTTGATGATTTAGTATGTGTCGATGATAAAATTATTATTCCTAAAGTGTGTCAAAAAACAATTTTGCAACAATTGCACGAATCTCATTTAGGAATAGAAAAAACAAAAGCTAGAGCTAGACAAATAATGTATTGGCGCAATATTTCTAGAGATATAGAAAACGTGATTTACAATTGTAAAACTTGTCAATCTTTGCAATTTCAGAAAGCAAAGGAGATTTTAAAACCACATCCGGTACCAGAGTTGCCGTATGAGAGAATAGCAGTGGATATCGCCAGTTATGAGGGTAAGCAGTATTTAGTTATTGCTGATTATTATTCGTTTTACATTGATGCTGTACCAACTAAATCAATTAATTCGTCAGCTTTAATCAAGTTGCTGAAAATAAATTTTGCTAATCATGGAATTCCGAAAGTAATGATAGCAGATAACGTTCCATTCAACAGTCAAGAATTTAAAAGTTTCGCTAATGATTGGAATTTTGAAATAATTACTACAAGTCCTCATCACCCGAAATCGAATGGTTTGGCAGAAAAAGCTGTAGGTGTAGTTAAACGATGTTTGAAGAAATCTGAAAGATTAGGTATAGATTTTGAATACATGTTATTAGAACATCGTAATACTCCGTTGAAATCTATAGGATATTCGCCAAATCAGTTATTATCAAGTAGAATTACCAGAACGAAAATTCCAGTTTTAACAAAAAAATTACAGCCAACGGTTGTCCAAAATGTTCGCGAAATGTTGATAAAACGTCAAAAAACGGTTGAAGAGAAATATAATAAAAATGCAAAAAATGTTACAGAATTCAAAGAAGGTGAACCAGTATTAATTTATCACAACGACGAATGGGAATCTGGAGAAGTTAAAAGAAAACATGAAACTCCGAGATCGTATGTTGTATCCGGAGAAAATGGTAATTTGTTGAGAAGAAACACTATTCATATTCGGAAAATACCTGTATCGGAAAGTCACGAAGAATCAAATAATTCGAAGTCGAGCTCTGAGTATCAACAAGAAGATCAATCGATTGCTGTGAGGCGAAATCGACGTGAGATTAAACCACCTCAAAAGTTGAACTTATGATTTGAATTATTATTGTTATTTTATGAATTTTATGGTTTCAAATTTTTTTCTTTTTTCGTTTTTTTAAAAGAAAGAGGATGTTGTATATTATTGGTAACACTGATTATAGTCATATAGAAGATATTATGTTATAATGTAAATTGTGATGAAATGTTAATAATGTTAATTAAATGAGAATAAAGTATAAAACAGATATCGTCACCGGCGACCGAACTCATTTTACCTAAAGAAGCCTTCACATCGGGATCTGTTCGGATTAGGAAATTTATCGAATTTATGGAATTATTCGTGTCGACGGAAGAAATGATGCAGCAGATAAAAACGCGCATAGTCGATCATTTGAAAGAAGTTATGCTTACTGATCCTCGTGACTATACAGATTCGTATTCAGGACCTTTTCTTAGTCAAGTATTGCTGTGGTGTTTAGGAAGTAAAAAGATAGTTGCCGAATTTGAAAAAAATCCGCAAAGTAATAAATCTTTATTTAAGGACGCCTTCGTCTTCTAAAGTAGCTTATTGTCCAATGAAGTTGAACATTTCCAATTTAGCTTTATTTGCTGAGCTAAGTTGATATTTGTAAAAAAAAAACGTGGGTAAAGATTATATACTCACCTAAAAGTAAAATTTCTCAACATGAATTCCAATTTTTTTGCGTTGTAATTTACGATAAGTTACTGTACGTAGGTATTGTTTTGTTGTAGAATTTACTTATTAATTATTAAATTGATTTTCTCTATCGAAAGCCTCGTTTGATTTTACCGCAAAAACAATTGTAAATTCTTACAGCTTTAGACGTGCCAGGTGTTGTACGTACATGAAGTATCAACGTTGGTTTTCTGAGTTGTTATTATGTACAAGTTGATGTTGCAAAAAAAAAAAGCATGACGAGTTATAAATGGCGAATCGACTACCGGCTGAGATTTTAGCTTCAACCCTTTGGAGGTTCTCCAAGTTTCCTTGTTGGAGAAACAAATTATGTACTTTCAAGGGTGAAATAAGGTACCCTGTCCAATTGGCCAAATCACAAAACAGTTGGCTTTTCAAAAAAAAATCTTGAAAAATGAAACTTTTTAAAAAGCTCAAATTAATTATTTCAACCTAACAAATGAATAAGTATGAATTGGAAATTGTGTCAAAAAATTCTGAGCAGAATACTTCTAAACAGGCCCTTTTTTACTTCTATTTTGGGGGGAACGCTAATTTTCAAAAGTTGTAAGTCCATAATTTTTTTTTACCCCTCCCCATCGCAAACCACCGAAAAGAATTTATTTTCGCCTTATCTGTTCTGAAAGTTTTTTTTTGCTCCAGTAGTTCTATGTATTTTTGCCACACTTGCTTATGTATAAGGTTCTGTTTTTTGTTTTTTTTCGTCAAATGCCCAAGTCAAAAAAATGTCAATTTTTGGCCAAATGATCAATAAGTGTTAATTTATGTCATAATTGTTGTCATAGGAGTCAATTTTTGGCAAAGTTGTCAAACAATCCTGTTCTTGCCAAAATTGTCCAAAAAAAAACGCTGCTTTTGTACGATAAATCGATCTAAATCGATAAATCAGACTCACGAATATTGAAAATAATCAAACAATTCGACTGACAAAACATGACAATTCAAAATAAAAATAATATTTATTTTTAACGGTCGTTGACCCTAAGATCTAACGAACCTAACGAACAAATAACTGAGCAAAAAGCTCGATGACTTTACAACTCGACGATTAAATCAATATTAACGCGACGAACTTATATACATAACGAAAACAACAAATATACGACGATAATTTAACAGCCAACAGTTTACGCGATTTTACGAAAAGAACAAAATTTCATTAAAAGTATAACCAGCGATATTTAGAATTCGCGAAACGAATTTTATTTTTTATTTAAAAATAAAAACTAAAATTACCGAGCATAAATGTTACGGTTACGGTATCAATTTTGCCAACACCCCACCATAAAAATATTTTACCTAACACGCGTACCACTAAAATAAACGTAAAACTTGTTGCTTCTTATCAATACCGGTGTTTGTAAACACTTTGAAACAAAATATTTTTACAGCAAAATTTCAGTTTAATTATACTTAAATTACATAAAAATCGACTCGAAAACTTAATTTAAGCGTTAAATAATGACTCACAGAGTCTATCGAATACGGTACGTGTAGTGGCTTTGGTCAAAATATCGGCAAGTTGATCTGCCGAAGATATCTTTTGCAAGTGTATTATCTGTTTCGTGACTAAATCGCGTATATGATGATAACAGACATCTATATGTCTGGTACGTTTCGATTCGACCGTATTCGCAACGGCAATCGCTGCATTAGAATCGCAATACACCGGTACGGTGTCAATACGAACTTCTAATTCGACAAACAGATTTCGCCAAGCCAAGACTTCCTTTCCAGACGTACTTAACGCAACATACTCCGCTTCACACGACGAAAGACTAACACAATTTTGTTTCTTGACTACCCAGTCAATAACGTTGCCATAATGTAACACGAAAATTCCAGACGTTGATTTTCTGTCTAAACAATCACCAGCGAAGTCCGAATCTACGTATACTCTTACAGAGTATTTATCAACGACTTCAGGTATTACGTAGGTAAGTTTCACGTTCAACGTACTACGCAAATACCTGAGAATACGCTTACTATATTCGAATAGCTCCTTGTTTGCCAAGTGCTGGTATCTGCTTAGAAAGTTTACAGCAAAAGCGATATCGGGACGTGTTCCCCTTGCTATGTAACTTAAACTTCCTAAGAGACCACGCACTTTGGTTTCATAACTTTTATCGAGCTTGAGATTAGTAATCTTCAAGCCCGGTTCGATTGGAGTTGAGATACTATTCGAATTAGATAGCCCGTAATCATTAACTAACTGCTCGATATATGAATTTTGATGTATTTCTAACTTTTCTTTACTACGATTAATTTCCATTCCAATGAACTTCTTGCATTGTTCCAGGTCTCTGATTCCAAAACGCTCATTCAATCGCTTGACCAACCACTCAATTAGACGATCATCGCAACCTGTAATTAGAAAATCGTCCACGTAAACGACAAAAACGCAACGAAGAGGATTTTCAGCGTCGAAATACACACAAGGATCGACTTTACTCCTTACGAAACCGAGCGAAAGTAAGTACTCGTTCAATTTTACGTTCCACGATTTGGGACTTGTTTTTAACCCGTATAACGAACGTTTGAGAATATATACGATACCTTTCTCTTCATTAGTCCCTTTCGGTGGGTTGAACATAATACCTCGATTTATATCTCCATTGAGAAATGCAGTACTCACATCTAGCTGTCTCAACTGCCACTTGTTGACCATAGCTAGATTGAGCATCGAGCGTATTATCGGTTGATTAGGTGTTGGAGCGTATATTTCATCCAACTCATAAAAATGGTTGTCTTTGAAACCACGCAACACCAATCTAGCCTTAAATTTCACCCCACCATTCGAGTTGATTTTTTTCTTTAGAACCCACTTACTGTCTACTTTCGAGTAATTCTCTTTATTTACACTTTTTTCAGATGCTGAATACCAAACGTCCTTGATCTCCATCGCCTTTAACTCTTCATCTATCGCTACACGCCAAAATTTCGATTCAGGACCGTTTAACGCTTCTTCATACGTAAGGTCATCAACCCCAGCGAGTGCAAAGCAAGCAAAATCGTCGCTACGTTCATCTGAAGAAGATGTATCGATCAAACTACGATCTACCAAGTTATCACCGCTACGTTCGGCTTCAGTCAGCTCATCTGGGTTTATCCAATTGGAGCAACCAGGAGCTGAATCAGCGTTACCTACCGGTGTAACCGTAGGTACGATATTCACATCGCTTACACTCACTGATACCGATGTTTTTAACAGATGATCGTTAATAACATCGTGTATTTTACGCGTTTCGTCTACTTCTACGCAACTCGAATTCGTAAATTTATTTCGTAAAACATCGTACAATACATAACCTGTCTCTGTAAAACCGAGTAAAACCATATCGATCGACTTCTCATCAGTTTTCTTTCTCTTTTCAGGCGGTACTAGAACTTGTGCAACGCTTCCAAACAATCTCACTCTCGATAAATCCGGCTTTCGGCGATTCCACAGCTCGTACGGTGACAGATCGTTCAAGACAGAATGCGGTAAACGATTGTACACGTAGTTTGCCGTGTATGCAGCGTAAAGCCAGAATTTATTCGTTAAACCTCCTTCGTACAGCAGAGCTCGCATTTTCTCTTGGATGGTTCGGAAGAAACGCTCGACGGTACCGTTATGCTGCTTTTCATACGGCTCACTGTTCTGCATAGATATGCCCTTTTCGTCGACAAACTCTTTAAAGGTACCTCCAATAAACTCGCTAGCGTTATCGCACCTGATACGCTTCACTTTCGTACTCCATAACGTTTCACTAATATTGACATATTTTTTTAGGTAGGTACCTACTTCGGCTTTACTTCTCATTCCGAACGTTACTCCCCATCTCGTACAGTCATCTACGAAGCCAATCAAATATCGCTCGCCCTCTAGTCCTTCAGTAATAGGACCCATTACGTCTATATGGATAAGATCGAGCGGATTCGGATACCTATACCTACTTGAATCGTAGGTATGTTTCTTTTGTTTTGCTTTACAGCAAATTTGACACTGATTGAAGGGTGGGCAATCACATCCACGTAACTCAGGAATCTTATCTAGTACCGTTTTGCTCGTATGAGCCAACCTACGATGCCAGATGTCACCTTCACCTTTTAACCTATTTACTTTCTTTTTATTTTTCAGATTTACATCACTGTCACTGCACGTACTGGTATTTCCTATACCTACACTAGAAACATTCGAAACTACAACTCCAGAATCATTACCTATCGTCGTCGAAGTATTACCTACATTTGTCGAGTCACTACTATCGTCAGAAATTAACGCAGATGAATAATTGGAACAGGAGTACAAAATAGGAGGTATATTTATCATAAATTGAATCGTATACAATCCATTATCATTAAGTACTAATTTTGACACTAAATTTCCCGCAGGATCGACCAAACGAGGATCTTCATCGAAGAAGAAACGATAACCATTCGCTACGATTTTCGACACGGACAGAAGACTAAAAGAAAGACTAGGTACGTAGTATACCTCGTTCAACCAATAGACGTTTCCGTCATCGGCTAGAACTCTCAATCGACCTACTCCTTCTTTGATCAAAGAGACTTCACAATGAGCGGATTGTAAACTTTCGTTTATTTTCCTCTCATCGTGCAAGACTCCACGATGTTTCAGAAAATGCGACGTCGCACCACTATCGACGACAAACGTGATAAAATCGACGCCGTCGTCGTCGTTTGTCTCGACGTATGCATTTTCTTCACCGAGATTCAAAGCAGTCGAGTCACCTAAAAAATAGTTTGACCCGATATTTACGTTACGCGAATTTCCGAAATTAGAAATCGCAACACTGTCACCGAAACTACTACGACCGACACTATTTTTAACGAATTCATCTACGATATTACGACTACGACCTTCATCTAACGAGAAATTTTCTTTTTTTTCAGATGTCGACGGAAAAAGACCTAACGCGATAGACGGACGAGGACCTGACGAACCGGACGAACCTGACGGACCAGACGTACCCGATGTACCACTCGACGAACCGTTACCACCATTATTACGCGACGAATCACCGTTCTGTGGGCAGTTTCGACCGATATGCCCAGTCAGATTGCAACGATAGCAAACGATACTTCCCAGAGGGTTGGTATCGTTTCTATAATTCCCTCCGGCGGATCGACAAGACTTGGCCATATGGCCCCGTTTATGACACTTATAGCAGGTACGATCTTTAGCTTGTACGAAGCCATTATTACCACTACGATCACCGTTACCGTTCGACGAATTACCGGACGAGTTCGAATTACGATTACGCGACTTATTACGATTACGATTACGACTATTTTTATTACCGGATTGATCGGATGCGGCCATCGCTGAACCGGTACTTGTCGAACCTTTCGAAGCCGAGGAGTTCTTCGAGGCATCTTCCAAACTCAAAAGCAACGACGAAATTACTTTCGGATTTGGGTCTCCAGCTGTGACGTGAACTAGTCCTCGAGCAGTCATACGCACTGACTCGTACTTAGATGAGTTGCCTAACGCGTTGATCAGATACGTATAGATTTCCGATGGAGTCAACTTCACGTCCAAACTCTCCATATCGTTGACTAGCGTATAAAATGCCTCTAGGAACTCCTTCGAACCTTTGTACATATCGATGACAATCTTCGAAATACGAGTTCGACAGTCGATAATTGCTGCTTGGTTTTCCGCCTGGTACAAGGAGTTGAGCTCCGTCCAGAATACGTACGGATCCTCTGTCTCCTTGACCAGTCGGAAAACGTTCTCAGCTACGTGCCTAATTAAAATTTCTAAAGCTTTCGCTTTTTTACGCGGCGATAACGAATTTACTTGGAGAATCGCGGTTTGAAGTCCTTTGGCCGACAAAATGACCTTTATTTTTCTCTTCCAGGAGACGAAACCCGTACCGCGAAAGATCATCGACTCCATTACACGATTATCACCGGCACCGAACATATTTTCACTCGACGAACTACTCGAATCGGATTCTACAGCTACGTCGTCGGACTCGTCGTCGCTACTTTCACTACCTTCGGACTCGTCGTCGGATGGACCAGGAGGTGGAGGAGGTGGAGGACCGGATGACGGATTAGACGGAGGAGGAACGGGATCAACAGGGATCGACGGATCGTTGGAAATATCACCGGAACCCGCAGAACTCGTACCAGCTTCGGTATCACCTGCTGACTCAGATACGTGCTGTAACGTTACTTTACTTTTACCTTTCGACTTCGGTATACTTTGTTCTGGTTTTTCTTTTTCAGAAAAACCACGAAACTCGGCGCTCGATTTACGCTTATCCGAACTACTATCGTCGTCGTCTACGTTGACCGATTTTCCTGACCGCAAATAGGACAGGGCTGTCGACATTTACTTTGTCGAACACTACACGAACCAATACGCTGAAGCTACACAAGCCAGAAAATTCCACACAGGACGTCGAATTGCGAAACAGAGCTTTCACGAACTACGCTCTACGCTACCATGTACGGAGAATCGAACAAAATCGATAAATCAGACTCACGAATATTGAAAATAATCAAACAATTCGACTGACAAAACATGACAATTCAAAATAAAAATAATATTTATTTTTAACGGTCGTTGACCCTAAGATCTAACGAACCTAACGAACAAATAACTGAGCAAAAAGCTCGATGACTTTACAACTCGACGATTAAATCAATATTAACGCGACGAACTTATATACATAACGAAAACAACAAATATACGACGATAATTTAACAGCCAACAGTTTACGCGATTTTACGAAAAGAACAAAATTTCATTAAAAGTATAACCAGCGATATTTAGAATTCGCGAAACGAATTTTATTTTTTATTTAAAAATAAAAACTAAAATTACCGAGCATAAATGTTACGGTTACGGTATCAATTTTGCCAACAGCTTTTGTCAAAATTTTCAAAAAATTCCTGTTTTTTGTCAAAATTGTCAGAGAGAGTCAATTTTTGATGAGTTGACAGAAATTAAATTCTCAGCAAGTAATTTTCTAATGAAATATGTAGTCAAATGATCCTACTTAATTTTAGCCCAAATTGATCAGAAATTTTCGCTTTTTTGCCCAAAACGTCCAAACATATTTTTGTTTCAAAGTTTGCCAAAAAAAGTCCTGTTTTTTAAAAAATTGCTTAAAATGCTTCTTTGTTTTGTCAAATTTAAGTTTCTTTCAAATTCTTTCATTTTGTTCAGTTTTTAATGGCAATTTTTCGATATTTTTGAAATTTATGTTTAGGGGCACTGGATTAGTTTACAATTTCTTGGAAAAAAAAAAAAAAAAAAAACTTGAAAATATTCATTTTTTTCATTTTTTGAGGAAGGGTGAAAAATATTCAACAATATTTCTAATGAAAATGGATCAATAGGATTACAAGGTAAAAAAACGTAAAAATCTTAATTTTCTGAAATTTATTTATATCTATTTTGAGAATAGTGGGGTTGGTCAATGCTTATTGGATAATCTCTCGAAAGTTTTTAGGAGGTTACCGTGAAACTCCAGACATGTGGGCTTAAAATTAAATTTTTCACCAATTTTCATAAATTCCAGAAAAAAATTTCAAAAAATCAAATTTTCTAAGGAGGTATACCCTCTTAGGAAATTTTATTTTTTGAAATTTTTTTCAGCAAGATGATGTCTGGTGCGTCTACATGGTCATCGGACTCGGAAACAATCGCAATTTGACATTTTTTGAACATCGACCAGCGTGTTTTCAAATTTGTTGACAAATTTGAAAGTGATGGTATTACAATGGTACAAAACTACGAGTAGTTGTGGATGTGTGAGAGTTGCGAGTTTGTATTTTGAATATTTGTTATTTTCAAACAACATTTCGCATTAATAATGGCAAATCATCAAAAAAATATAATTTCTGAATGAAGAGAAATATTTTGAGACTCATGGATCTCAACATTTTTTTACAGCGGCACCTTTCGAACTCAAAATCTCAAATTTGAACGAAACCAAAGTTAGATCAAAAGAACGTGTCTTTAAAATCACCAATAACCAACATTTTTGGTTTTAAAGTTCATTTTTGGATTTTTGACACTTTTTGAAAACTTGAAAAAAAAAACAAAATAGCTGTTTTAAGGGCTATTTTTAAACTTTTTCTTGAAATATTTATATTTTTTCAAACGAAATTGAAAAATTATGGTACTTGAGGCTCCAGAATGGTACAAAATTAGTAGGTAGCTGTGGATGTGTGAGAGTTAAATTGAAGTACTTAATTATTCAGATTGGCTCACTTCGTTTAAAAAATTTATACTTATTTCATAAAAAAAATTTGATGATGAGAGGTAAAAACAGCTTTTTTGAGGTTTTTTCAAGTTTTTAAAAAGTGCCAAAAATTCAAAAATGAACTTTGAAACATAAAATACCTTATTAGTTATCGGTGATTTTGAACACATGTTAGCTTTAAATCTAACGTTGGTTTCGTTCGAATCGAAAAGTTCAAAAAGAACCTTTGTACATGAAAAGTTTTGAGACCCGCCTTGAAAGTCATTTCATGTAAAATTAGAACTATCCTTGCCCCCCCCTCACCACCACATTCAGACAGATACGATGATGTTTATTTTTGTTCAACAATTGAAAGGTTCTCATCATAATGTCCAAATTTTGAGTTCATTCGCTCAAGACTGATGGAAATTGGAGAAAATCTATTTTCAGCGTTTCAAAAATAATGGAAACTGACTGGTTTCGAAAGTAGATATCCTCCAAAAGTTTCCGAAATTCGAAGTTGAGCTTTGTTTGAAAGCTCAAATTTCAAAAATTTGCCGAATTCCTGAGGTATAATCTTACCCTTTGATAACATTCAGGGGGTATATTCTGATGATATTATTCACGACAATACTTACACTTGGGTCATTCCACGTCAATTAGACCAAGAAGTGGTAGGTGGGTTCGGCGATTTTTCTGAAATTTTTCCTGTGGAAAACCCTTCCGAAGGGATGACCAATGGCGCAAATCGCAGCCCTCTAGCCCATTTTTAACGGCAGCCAGGGGGTGTCAAAAGTTTTCAGTGAACATAAAATATCATCCATTTTAGCAGTGGATTACTCGATAACCGCGATACCTACCAAAATGGAACTTTTTCTCATAGTTAGGGATTGTGAAAGGCTTTTTGCTGATATCATAAAAATCAGTGTTGCCACTTTTTTTCGTACAAAAAATTAGCTCAAAAAGTTTCGAAACGTAGTTTTCATATCGTTCCGACTTTCAAAAATTCTGAAAAAAATATATTTTGGACAACTATTCAGGCTGAACAACATATTAAAAAATTGGGATGGTAACTTGTCGCAAAGTCGAGTTAAAAAAATTTAAAGTTTGCAAAAAAATGAGAATTTTTAAATTAAAACATGAAACAAAGTTTTGATTGGTAAAGTTGACCCCTTTCACCCCTATTTTTACGTATCCGTTAAAAAAGTTGAAAAAACCCCTTCACTCGGTGAAATTAACTCATCACAAAAAAATCAAAATTTGAAAAAATTCCAAAAATAAACAAATTTTAATTTTTTTGCTGTGAGTGTGATTTTTATAAGCTTTTTCATGAAATACGTCAGAAAGAGGTCAAAATAAGACAACTGAATAAATTTAAACTTTTTTTGATGTTTGGGATTCAAAATTGAATTTTTTCGAATTTTGATTTTTTTGTGATGAGTTTATTTTATCGAGTGAAAGGGGGTTTTCAAATTTTTCAACAGATACGTAAGAATAGGGGTCAAATGGGTCAAGCTTACTAATCAAAACTTTGTTTCATGCTTTAAATAAAAAAATCTCACTTTTTTGCAAACTTTAAATTTTTTTAAATCGACTTTGCAACAAGTTACCGTCCCAATTTTTCAATATGTTGTTCAGCATGAAAAGTGATCCGTAATATATTTTTTTCAGAATTTTTGAGAGTCGGAACGATATGAAAACTACGTTTTGAAACTTTTTGAGCTAATTTTTTGTACAAAAAAAAAGTGGCAACACTGATTTTTATGATATCACCAAAAAGCCTTTCAAAACCCCTAACTATTGGAAAAAGTTCCATTTTGGTAGGTATCGCGGTTATCGAGTAATCCACTGCTAAAATGGATGATATTTTATGTTCACTGAAAACTTTGACACCCCCTGGCTGCCGTTAAAAATGGCCTAGAGGGCTACGATTTGCGCCATTGATCATTCCTCCGAAAGGTTTTTCCACAGGAAAAATTTCAGAAAAATCGCCGAACCCACCTATACCACTTCTTGGTCCAATTGACGTGGAATGACCCACTTTTTGTGATTGAATTTGCAAAACTGTGGAAATTTCTTAATCACGAGAAAATATTTATTTTGTTCTTTTCTTCATTCATTCGTGCAAAGTGTTTTTGAGTTTTTTGCCTGCCACAATTACCACAGAATTGATTCGAACATTACGATTTTAGGTTCGGATGGAAATTGAGCAGAATCGAGAACAAGAAATGGCTGAAATACCCGACGTATTCGATCCTGAACCTGCTGTGCCAACTCTGAAAGAAAATTCAGCGATCACCGTTGCTTTCCAAGTATGGCGTAGTAAAGTGAACGAATATCGTACGAAGAAGAAATTGGATAGATTGATTCCGAAAAGACTACACATCTCATTAAAAACAAAATTACCAAACTTACCATCTTTGGTATATGATACAATTGAGGAATATGTCAAAAAATTTGGGCGTTCAGTGCAGAATTGGCTGAAGCAGCATTACAAACCTGTATTCTCTTTTCATTACGGCTTTATAAATTATGTTTTGTACGACTTCGATGATTTTGTTGGCGATTCCACCGGTGGTATTGATTACGTCAAGACTGCAGAACGTATGATGCGTTGTGACAGATTTAACGATGGTGTGAAATTCAAAGTAGCTTGTATGTACTGCTTTGAAGATGAGGTCAGACGAATCTGGCCATCTGTCTGGAAACAAGTGGGTTTGGATCCAATCCGGTTTGACGATTGCCCTCAATTGTACTATTGGATTTGCCGTCTAAGAAATCAGTTGAATAAGATACCGCATCAAAATAATAGTTCTATCGATAAAATAATGTTTAATGCGTGCTGTTCAAGTAATAATGCAAATAGAACATCCTTGGAGTACTTTTGGAATAGGTTATCACCAGAAATTCAATTCGAAGAAGCCTCGAACATTCGTTATAGAGTTAACAACATTTCGATCGAGGTAACTTTACGAAAATTGGATGACCGACAACTTGATGAATTCGTCAATGAGAGAGGTTGTGAATTAATGTATTCTTGTATTAAAGATGACCATCTTGAAGAAGGATTATTTCTTCGAGTATGGATGCTCATTAAACGAGTAATGAACGAAGATGTATTCGGAAAATTAATAGTAAAAATACTGGAATTCGAAATGTTCATGTTTTACAATGAGCGTGAAAAGAAAATGCACAAGAAATGGTTATGTCGAAGTCATGAAGTATGGAGTGGTGCCCCTCATAATTTCAGAATATCAGTGATAAAAAACATTTTACCCAAATTGAGACTGCATAAACCCTATGGCGATTACAGTTATAAATCCATAAAGTACAAATGCCTCAATGAAAATCCTGTTAATTTCTCAGAATTCCTGTTTACGATACTTTCAGATGCTTCATTGAAAGAGAGAAACTCATTTTGGTGCAACTGTTGGCATAATTTAATCTTAGGCTCAAATTTCGACGATTTGCAACGAATAATGGAGAAGTGCTTTGAAAATAATGATGCGATTGTCGAATACAAAGAGAACGTCATTTCCGGAAGTGAAATTGTACGACAGAACTGTGTTTCATTACTCACCTTTGCGCATTTCGATGAACTAAACGAGCTTGTGGATTTTTGTTTTCCCAATGAAGATTCGGCGAAACATTACAAACAGCAATTGCTGCAGTCGACGTTTCTCGGTGAAACGTGTATTTTTCGATACCCGCTTTTCAAGCATGCCAAAGAATTCGATAAGTTCATCAGCGATGCTTATGGCAAAGTTGATCTTGCTACAGATTTTAAAAATCAACTCATATCGTCTCCGGCGCGCCAACTCATTTTACTTAAGGAGGCCTTCTCATCGCTACGTGTTCAGTGTAAGGAACTTCTTGAATTTATGGAAGCATTTGTGTCGACGGAAGAAATGATGCCGCAGATTAAAACACGCGTAGTCGAGCATTTGAGAGAAATTATACTTACTGATCCTCGTCACTGTGGATTTGCGTATTTAGGATCTTTACATGAACTATTACAGTGGTGTTTGGAAAATGATGATGATGTTGCTGAATTTATGAGATTTTATGAAGCTAGGTGAAAATTCCGAAAATTTAGCTTAAATTTGTTATGCTATAACTGTTAAGTTGATATTTTTAAGAACTCTGATAAATTATAGATAGGTACCTACCTGATTTAAAATGCTTCTACTTGAATTTCTATTTTTTTTTTTTCGATGTAATTGACGATAATTTACCTGTTGTTGTATTGTAGGCATATTAATTATTAAATTGGTTCTATTTGTTTAACCGTAGTTCCTTGGTATTTACTTTTCATTCTCAAATTTCACCGCGCCAAATCTCTTCATGTTGTAATGTCGAAATACGTAATATCAAATTAGTAGGTACTTGATAGGAAGTGGTCAAAAAGAAATACTTTTTCTTGTCCCACATGGCATTTTAAATGATTTCAAATTTTGCCTACCTTTCTCCATCAGAAATCTCTTTTGGTTTTAGTTCAATAACAACTTGCTTTAGAGGTCCAAGATAGGAGGGGGAGATGAGACTGGAATTCACACGATTTTTCAAACTTTTTACCTAAAATCCTCCCTCCCCATTTTTTCATCCAATTAGCCTGCTTTGGTTTGAACAACATTTTTGGAAGGGGAGTTGAAAACAAAAATATTGAAGAATGTTGACTTTTCAAAAATGATTATTTTATGCATACTACTTATCTACAAAAAATTTGAATTTTTCTATTGATTAGGCTGTGTTTCCAAAATTTCTCAAACTTTTTTATATTCTTGAAAATTTTTGAAAAAGTGTGCAGCAGAATGAAAAAAATTATTATGTTTTCGACGCGCAAAATAACATCATAGTGGATGTAAAAAGTTGATTTTCACGACACAAATCTTCATTTTTTTTACAGCACAAAATTTTATGTTTTCAAAACGAATCTATTTTCGCCAAAATTAGGAATTGTTTATGAATTCCCGACAAAAAATAGGTCTTTTTTTGGTATTTTACCAAAATTTGGAACTTTCTGGCAGTTTTGACTGTATAATGAGATATTGTTCTACTTTTCGAACTACCTACAATTTTCTAAATATTTTGCCCTCGCTTCGCTTGGGATTGTTTCTTTTCTTTTTCAAAATTGAAATCGGTTCTTTAAAAAAAGATATCAAATTTTCAACGTTTCAAAGTGAAAAAATAAGATTTTCGCATACCTCTCGAAATTACAATTTTTCAAGAGTTCTCGCCTCTCTTTTTTTAACACTTTAACCGCCATGTGCCGTACGGCACATAAAATGACGTTCTGTACAGGCCACATGTGCCGTACAGCACATCGTTTGAGCTTCGTTAGATTACGTACCCACGCTACAGTTCACGTTTTTCATTGAAATACGTGGCATTTTCGAACTCAGCGGGCCTGAATTCATGGTTGAACATTTTTATCCTGCACTGTAGGCAACATTGGGAGTATTTATTTGTTATCAAAAGATGACGAGCTATGAGCGTCTATTTTTTTTATCAAATAATTGCTTCAGAATGGGTTTAATTTATTTTATAACGTGTTAATTCCATCAAAAGTGATTCGGAAACGCGAAAAATACCTTATTGAAGGATAAATCTCGAAATATTTGAAACATTTGGATGAAAATAGTGACTCGGAATATGATAAGAATAGTGATTCTTCAAACTTCGGCAAAAGTGAAATTTTTATAATTTTTCAACTTTTATAAGATGGAAAGTGAAAAACTCAGATGAATTTTCATAATTTTGTTACTTTTCTGCATGGAAACAATAATAAAATGGTATTTCATTTTTGTAAAGATTGCTTTTCAGTGTTCTCAGGCCATTTGTGCAGTACAGCACATGAAAAATTCAATTTTCCACGAGTACAGGCCACATGTGCCGTACAGCACAAGGGTGGTTCCAAGTACCCCAAGGGTGAATTATTGAAAAAATGTACTCTGATGGGTTCCTGGCATCCCCCAGTACCCAAAAAAGTCACTTTCACAAAATCGCAAAATCGTTTTTGACCTTTTTCAAAATGGGCGGTGAAAGTGTTAAAATCAAAATTAACACCCTAAAAAAATTTTTCCAATTCTAAAATTTTAAAACCCAAAAAACAAACTCCTCGCATTAAAAACATTGTTTTTGTTTTTGCCCTCGCCTCGCTCGGGTCTTCCTCTTTTTTTCAAAATCTCGTTTTCAAGTCTTTTGAAATCAAATTTTCCAAAACTTTCGCGCTTGCTTCGCTCAGGCCAATTTTTTTCTTCTTTTAAAATTAGAAAAAAATCACATTTGGGCCCCTCAAAAAATTCAAAACAGAAAGTGAAAATTTTTGTAAGTCTTATGAATACAGATATCAATCAGCAAAATGAATGTTTCCCCCCTATTTCTGTTGGCAAATTTTCAGTCAAACCCCCTCCCCCTCTCAAAAAACCTCTATGGGCCAAATTATATTCGTTCCGGGCTCGCATTGGCTCTCGACGGCCCAGACCACCCTGCTCAGCACATCGAAATTTCGGTTTTTACGTCCCCCCCCCCCCAAATGTAGTTACAAAGTATGCGTGAGTTTGAGGAATTTGTCGAAAGTTTTCCAATGTTTGTCTGCAGATTTGAAGGTTTCGACCAATTTGGGAGTAATCGAGTGTTTGGCTGTGCTAAGGAACTAAATACCAGGTATGGAAATACGCCATCTTTGGATATAGATTTCGTAGTTTTGACGGTGATGTGATTTTTTCATTTCAGTCATATAAAGAAATGAAATCAAAAAAATGGTGGGAAAATGTTTATTTTGTGTATTAAAATGAATATGAAGTAAAAAAATAATGTAAATTGGCGGTATTATTAATAAATTGAGTCCTTAAAATTTTTTTTCTATATCCAAAGATGGCGTATTTCCATACCTGGTATTTAGTTCCTTAGCTGTGCTGGAGGTGGTGAAAAAAAAGGAAGCAGCGCTGGAATCGCCTGGAATTTGAATCACTTTTTTGTTTTGAGCAGCCCAATAATACCCAGAGGTCCACTCCTTTAAAGATACATCAGGAAAATGGCAAAATGTAGACAGTTAGTTCTTAATTACAACTTTATCATATTCCATTGTACCAATTACATATGTGCAGTATACCCAAGTACAGATGTAGTTGTCGCTGAAAATCATACTTTGTCGTTCCAACACCCATATCTGTCGCGAGAAGTACCTAGTCGTGATTCATAAACAAAAATAGTAGTGATGACGACCTGTTTAGTCGTTTAAAAACTTTTATTTTTAGTACCTAATTTGTCGTTAATACCCCTCCTATTGTCGTAAGACTTGCCTGTCGTTCAAACCACCTTTTTTGTCGTTCGATTAAATATTTCCCATTAATCTTGAATTTTTCACAATAACAAAATTAACGAGTGGTTTTTTCGGAAAAATACTGTCTGGGTGTGTCTGCATGATCATCGGACTCGATAACAATCACAATTTGAATTTTTTGGAGCCTCGACCAGAAAGTTTTTCAAGTTGAAAAATTTGAAGATTCTGATAGGTACGGGGGTCTTCAGAATGGTACAAAACTACTAGTACTTTTGGATGTATGAGAGAGAGTTGAATCGAAGTACCTACCTTAGTTATTAAGATTTGCTCATATTGTTTAAAAAATTTAATATTTGTGATGACAGGATCTCCGATTAATTAAAAAAATTAAAAGTTTGAAAAGTTCACTTTAAAAGTTTATTGTCAGAAATAAATTCACAACTGTATAAAAGATATTCTCGAACAAGTAGGTAAGGTAAGTGCAGCTAATTACGCCACGTTGGCAATTACGCCACTACCGCAGTTCTCATAGTAAATGGGTAGATGGCGCCGTGTGACGATTTTTAGGTGATTGTACTGTTAAAGCCAAGGTAGGAAAACCAAAAATATCCCCGGACTGGATAATTTTCCGATCTGTGGCTCGCTTTTTCATAAATTTGATGCCAAAAAAAAACGTCATGTTAAATTGACCACAGTTTGGAAACGTGCTGTAATTTGTAATAAGGGCGAAAAAAATTTTTGAAGATATGTTTCCTGTAGTAAATTTAATGACGATTTCAATGCGATAAACAGTTTTTTGTCATTTCTCAATGTAAGTATCGAAATGTTGAAAAATATACAAAAGTACCAATGTTGAAAATTACGCCACTTTAACAAAACTCTTTCAGGACTTTCACATATTTGACCAAAATGCTAAGAAATCATTTTTAGCGATGTTTTTATCAATAATTTTAAATAATTTTTTTTTGGTGGTGGGGGGAGAGTGGCGGAATTACCTGCATATGTTGATGAATACACCACTTCGGTGAATAATTTTCAGAAATGGAGGGGTGGGATAGGGGGAGGGGTAATGGAAAACATTTTTTTTAGGGAAAGGTAGCCAATAAGATGCCCAAAATGCCAAATGATTTTTACCAATGTTTTCATAGATTTTAAATAGTTTTTTGGGGTGGTGGCGTAATTACCTGCACCTGTTGATAATTACGCCACTTTTGTAAAAAATTTTCAGGAGGAGATTGGCGGTATTGGGGGAGGGGTAAGAAAAAAAATTTTTTTCGTGAAAGGTAGCTAATAAGATGTACTTTGAGGTGGTTCAGTCACATTTTTGCCAAAGATGCATTTTAACCCCACTAAATGACCTCAAACCTTAGGGTGGCGTAATTACCTGCACTTACCTTACAACTTGAAATCACAAACTTTGATAAAAGATAACACTAGGTAGGTACTAGTAAAATACATAAGTCAGCAAAGCAAGAGCTGAAGTGAAACTCAGAGAGAACTCCGAGTGAACTGATCATTTGGTGTGCTGAGAGCTGAGTATTTATTGGGAAAAGCTTGCATTGTGAAGTATGGAATTTTACATTTGGAAGCCGCTGCACTTTTTATGAAGTGGATTCCAAAGCAGAACTTTACTGGTCGCTTGTTTTTAGGTATAGGAAGGTATAGGATGGATTTAAGAAGCCACTAACGTTTTTATAGAAATCAACGGATGTACATTTTTAACAAGCAGCTTATTAAAACTTTGCGAGCTGCTTGTTTTTCTAAGTAGGAAGAAAACATTGGAAAAAAGTGGCGACACAGTAAACTCAGTGTATGATGGAAAGGTGTGGAAAAGGTGTGGGATGGTTTAATAAGAGGCCGCTCTTTCTTATACATAGTTTGAAAGTATTTAAAAGAAGTGATAAAACCGAAACGAAGTAATACTGTATTTCACAGATGGGGTAAAATTATAAAGAAGTGAATACGGATGATTTTTTCGTCATTACATATTTCATGGAAAAGTTTTAAAAACACCCTTAAAACAGTTTTTTCAGGTTTTTTTTCAAGTTTACAAATACTTACTTAGTACCAAAAATCCAAAAATGAACTTTAAAACCTAAAATTTTGGTTACTGGCGATTTTAAAGACGATTTTTTTGATCTAACTTTGGTTTCGTTTCAATTGAAAAATATGAGTTCAAAAGGAGTTCCTGTAAAAACATTTTGAGACTTGCTTCGAAGGTCATTTCATGTAAAATTAGTCTGGTTATGGATTCAGCACAGAACGTCAACTATCATTGTTCCCCGCCCCTTTGAGACAGGTACAATGGTGTTTGTTCTTGTTCAAAGTTGCAAAGTTCTCATCATAATCCAAATTTGAAGCTCATTTGCTTGAAACTTCTGCAAATTGGAGAAAATATAAAATTATAAATATTCAGTGTTTTAAAAATAATTAATGAAGATTGGTTTCGAAAGTATTCGCCAAATGTTCCAAAAATTCGAAGTTAATATTTTTTTTGAAAGCTCAAATTTCGAAAATTTACTAAATTTCTGAGGCATAATTTTAAATTTTGCAAACATTCAGGGGACATTCTTACGATATTCGTAACGATGCACTTTAGAATTTGCAAAACTGTGGAAATTTCTTAATCACGAGAAAATAATTATTTATTTTGAACTTGTACTTATTTTCCTTATTCATTCGTGCAAAGTGTTTTTGAGTTTTGTGCATACCACAGCATTGATTCGATGATTACGATTTTAGGTTTGGATGGAAATTTAGCAGAATCAAGAACTGAGAATGGCTGAAATATCTGACATACACGATCCTGAACCTGCTTTGCTGACTTTGAAAGAAAATGCAGCGATCATCGTTGCCTTCCAAGTACCTATGGCGTTTTACAGTGAACGAATACCGTGCGAAGAACAAATTGGAGAGATTGAATCCGAAACGACTGCACATCTCATTAAAAACAAAATTACCAAACTTGCCAACCGTGGTTTATGATACGATTGAGGAATACGTCAAAAATTTTGGGCTTTCAGTGGAAAATTGGCTAAAGAAGCTTTACAAACCTGTATTCTTTTCTCATTACGGCTTTAGAAATTATGTTTTGTACGACTTCGATGATTTTGTTGGCGATTCCACCGGTGGTATTGATCACGTCAAGACTGCAGAACGTATGATGCGTTGTGACAGATTTAGCAATACTGTGAAATTCAAAGTAGCTTGTATGTACTGCTTTGAAGAAGATGTCAGACGAATTTGGCCATCTGTCTGGAAACGAGTGGGTTTTGATCAAATTCAATTTGACAATTGTCCACAATTGTACTATTGGGTTTGCCGTCTCAGAAATCAGTTGAATAAGATACCGGTTCATGATAACCGTTCTATCGATAGAATAATGTTTAATGCGTGCGCTTCTAGTAATAGAACATCCTCGGAATACTTTTGGAATCGGTTATCACCAGAAATTCAATTCGAAGAAGCCTTGAGCATTGTAGTACATCGAGGTAAAAACACTTCGATCGAGTCAATTTTACAAAAATTGGATGACCGACAACTTGATGAATTTGTCAAGCTGAAAGGTTGTCATTTGATGTATTCGTGCATTACAGATGACCATCTTGAAGAAGGATCTTTCCTTCAAGTATGGATGTGTGTTAAAAAAGTAATAAACGAAGATGTATTCGGAAAATTAATTGTAAAAATTTTGATATTGGAAAGTAATCGTGAGGAATCGTGGTTGCCGCATGAGCCTCATCTCCCTGAACGTTTTCGATACGATAAGTATGAAAAGAATAAGTACAAGAAATGGTTATATCGAAGTCGTCAAGTATGGCGTAGTGCCCCGAATAACTTGAGAATGTCAGTGTTGAATAACACTTTACCCAACTTGAGATTGTACGAATACGAACGCTATCACACTTATGAACCCAGCGATTACGAACGTCGCAATGAAGATCCTGTTAATTCCTCCGAATTCCTGTTAACAATCCTTTCAGATGCTTCTTTAAAAGAGAGAAATTTATTTTGGTGCAACTGCTGGCGTGATTTAATCCAAGGCACGAATTCCGATGATTTGCAACAAATAATGGAAATGTGCTTCGGAAACAATGACCAGATTATTCAATACAAAGAGAACGTCATTGCCGGAAGTGAAATTACACGACAACTTTGTGTTTCATTACTCACTCATGCGCATTTCAAAGAACTACACGAGCTTGTGGATTTTTGTTTTCCCGATAAAGATTCAGCGAAACATCACAAACAGCAATTACTGCAGTCAACGTTTCTCGGTGAAACGTGTATTTTTCGATATCCCCTTTTCAACCATGCCAAACAATTCGATAAGTTCATCAACGATGTTTATGGCAGCGTTGATCTTGCTAGAGATTTTAAAAATCAACTTATATCGTCTCCGGCGCTCGAACCCATTTTACTTAAGGAGGCCTTCTCATCGCGAAGTGTTCTGTTTAAGGAGTTTCTTGAATTTATGGAAGCATTTGTGTCGACGGAAGAAATGATGCAGCAGATAAAAACACGCATAGTCGATCATTTGAGAGAAATTAGACTTAGTGATCTTCATGACTATGAACTTTCGTATTTAGGAATATTACATGGTGAAGTAGTACTGTGGTGTTTAGAAAATGATGATGAAGTTTCTGAATTTATGAGATTTTATGAAGGTGATAATTTAGAAAATTTCGAAAATTTAGCTTGAATTTGCTATGCTAACTGTTAAGTTGATATTTTTAAGAACTCTGATAAATTATAGATATGCCTACCTGATGTAAAATGCTTCAACTTGAATTTTGATTTTTTTTCGATGTAGGTAATTCACGATAATTTACCTATTGTTGTATTGTAGTCATATTAATTATTAAATTGATTCTATTTGTTTAACCGTAGTTCGGTGGTATATACCTACTATTTACTTTTCATTCTCATATTTCGCCACGCCAAATCCCTTTAGGTTGCAATGCCGAAATAATATCAAATTAGTACATGAAGGGAAGTAAAAGAAATACTTTTTCTTACCCTACAGGCATTTTAAATAATTTCAAATTTCGCCTACCTTTCTCCATCAGAAATCTCTTTTGGTTTTAGTTCAATAACAACCTGCTTTGTAGGTCCCAGATTTAGATGAACTTCCTTTAGAAGTGTAGCCTATTCACAAAAAAATACATAGGTAGGTAGTTCAAAACTTCTAAAATTCAAAAACCTGAGTTTTGCAAAAATTACGTACCGAAAATTTTCAGATCTGCCTGAAGATCTTTCTATGAAAAATTAGTCCGGCAGAGGTCTGACAAAGTGATGTGTGGTGAGGAGGGGAGATGAGACTGAAATTTTCACCCGATTTTTCAAACTTTTTACTTCAAATCCCCCTTCCTATTTTTCCAGCCAATCAGCTTGCTTTGGTTCGAACAAATTTTTGGAACGGGAGTTGAAAACAAAAATATTGAAGAATTTTGACTTTTCAAAAATGATTATTTTATACATACCTACAAAAAATTTGAATTTTTCTATTAATTTGGTTGTGTTTCCAAAATTTTTGAAATTTTTTGAAAAAGTCTGCAGCGGAATGAAAATAATTATTGGGTATTCGAAACGCAAAGTAACATCATCGACTCATCGTGGTTGCAAAAAATTGATTTTCATGACACAATTCTTCATTTTTTTTCAGAACAAAATATTTTTATGGTTTCAAAACTAACCTATTTTTGCAAAAATATAGGAATATTGTTTGCGATTTTTTGACGAAAATAGGACTCTTTTTTTGGTATTTTAGCAAAAGTTAGGACTTTCTGGCAGTTTTGTTTAGAATAAAGAGACCTTCGTTTGTGAAATTCGAGTTTTTAAATTTATAATTCAAGAAATAAAAACTCACGGTTTTCGGTAGGTAAGTACAAATTTTTCCCAACTATTTCCACGTTTCCCAACTCTTTATAATTCACCCAATTTATCCCAAAAATTTCCAACTTTTTGCCAACATTTCTGTCTGGGAGGGAGAGGCCCTCCATCCCCCCTGGATCTCCACCCATTTGGCACGTGTCTGCAGCCAGGGTGCAGGTTTAGCACAGAATACGAATTAGGTAAGAGAGTTAGGGGAATGGGTTTAATATTTTACGAAAGTTTAAATTTATAATCGTAATGCCCACGTTTGAAGTTCACTTCCTCGGGACTGTTGCTGATTGGAGAAAATTTATTTGTGTTTTAAAGATAATGAAGACTGGTTTCGAAAATATTAACTAAAAGCTTAGTAAATTTACAAAAATTGAAAACAATGGGGTTAAGGATCGCGTGCGATCATCAAAGTGTTGGTCAGGATGTAAAAAAAAGAATGTCAAATATATCAAGTGACGACGTATCATATCAATTCATATGTGTTCGGGCGTCTACATATTATATTGTTCTCAGTTTTGGTTAGACCGTTATTTATGCGCGAGTGAGAGGAACGTCTGTTTAAGGGATTTAAGGGATGAAACCGGTTTGGTTTCGCAGGATTTCATAGGTACTGCGACATAGGTTTAGGTGTGGATACCTGACGTTGTGATTGTGAAAGTCGTTGTAGAAGCAGCTCGTGCTTGTGCTCGTGTTTTTCTTATGTGCATATTTTTATTTTGTATTCTAATAGTATAGTGTTGCTCTTCGCATACGAATACTTTACGTTAGCTGACAGAAACTGGTGAGTGTATATAACTCGATTGTGATTCATTTCTTTCTCGTGCTTCTGGTATTGTACATTATTTATAAATAATGCTTATTGCTTTCTTCGCTTGGTCGCTTGTAATTTATTTTGTCGCATTGTAAAATATGTACATATGAGAGTTGAACTGCATTATTCTAAGCAAGGAGCAGTCATATGCCTACGTTCCAGCGTACCTATATTACATACAAGTATTATAAAGACTAGATCGCGAAAAAAAAATTCTGAGAATTTTCGCCAAAGAAGATCATAATACCTATTTTGAGATGAAAGTTCCACTGAAAATTTTTTAGCCCTAATGGTGTCCTTGGAGGAGAAATGAAGATGCATTTTTGAAAAAATTGTAGTAGTGTTTACGCTATGGCCATCCCTCATATACTCAATTTGTATGAGAAAAATGTCTCAGTTCCAAAATGTAGTACCTACCTATTTCAGATTTTGCCTAAAACCACTTTCAAAGTTCTACTGTTGGCAGTTTTGATTATGTAAAAAAATGAATTTATAAAATTGTAAGCTTCATTGAAATAAAAGTGTTGAATCACGAATTGAAAATTCTGAAAAATTAACCTCTTTACGTACCTAGAACAAGATATCGAAATACTACAATGATTTTTGTGATGTTCGCTTTAGAAAATAATTTTAGAAAATTGTGAGCAGGGTAGTTTATAATATTTGCATTTAAAATTTCTTTTTTAAAATCAGGTAGGTAGTTGGTACCTATGTCAATATATTTATTTTATCATTTTCGTGATAGAAAAGACGAAAATAATTTCTTTCCTGCCTAAATAGGGATCGTTTCAATTTTTTTTTTTTTTTTGAAGTTTTTTGCAGCAATTTTGCAATTTTTGTGTTTACCTACTCACAATTTTTGAGAAATTTTTCTGAAAAATATCAAAAATCTTTTCTGCAACTTTTTGATATGCCATGTTCTGCATGGAAAAGGCTATTTTTGAGAATAATTTTCACATAATTTTCAATTCGCGCTTTCATATTTTTATTTTAATCGCAAATTTATAAAATGATTTTTTTTCATCATCAAATGTGGCATCACTGATTTCATGATTCTGAGAGAATAGCCCGTTGAATGTGGAATGAAATGAACAAAAAAATTGAAACTCAAAGTTGATAAGACTCCCTAGTCCCTACTACTATAATTTAAAATCTTTATTTGGCAGACAATTTTAAAATTTTCTTGCAAAAAAAAAAATCGTGGGGTCCTTCGGTTTGGGTCATTCTACGTCAATTCGACCTAGAAGTGGGGGGAGGGTGGTCGGCGATTTTTTTTTGAAATTTTCCCTGTGGACAGACCTTTTGAAAGGATGACCAATGGCTCAAATCACAGCCCTAAAAAATTCAAAAAATAAACGAATTTCAATTGTTTGCTACGAGAGTAATTTTTTATCGACTTTTCCATGAAATACGTCAGAAAGAGGTCAAAATAAGACGACTGAATAAATTTTAATTTTTTTAAATGTTTGGAATTTAAAATTGAATTTTTTCAAATCTTGATTTTTTTGTGATGAGTTTATTTCATTGAGTGAAAGGGGGTTTTCTCAACGGATACGTGAAAATAGTTGTCAAATGGGTCAACTTCACCAATCAAAATTTTTTTCCATGTTTTAAATCAAAAAATCGCATTTTTTCGCAAACTTTAAATTTTTTTAAATTGACTTTGCAACATGGTGCCATCCCAATTTTTTAATATGCTGTTCAGCATGAAAAGTTGTCCATAATATATTTTTTTCAGAATTTTTGAGAGTCGGAACGATATGAAAACTACGTTTCGAAACTTTTTGAGGCAATTTTTTCTACTAAAAAAAGTGGCAACACTGATTTTTTGATACCACCAAAAAGCCTTTCAAAACACCTAACTATGGGAAAATGTTCCATTTTGGTAGATACTGCGGTTATCGAGTAATCCACTGCTGAAATGGATGATATTTTAGGTTCACTGAAAACTTTGACACCCTCTGGCTGCCTTTAAAAATGGGCTTAGAGGTCTGCGATTTGTGCCATCGGTCATCCCTTCAAAAGGTCTTTTTACAGGAAAAATTTCAAAAAAATCGCCGACACACCCCCTCCCCCTTACCACTTCTTGGTCGAATTGTCGTTTGATTACCTATCTGACTTACAATGTTTGGGGGAAAAATGACTGATTTGGTATGGAAAGACCCTCATCAATTTTTTCAGTTTTTTTGTAAGTGGCACCACTGCATTCTAACATATTTTCCCATTTTCATAATACATTTTGATATTTTGGCATAATTAATGCGAAATTTTAATGCGACCTTACCCTTTAATGTTTTAAAGTGAAAAAATAAACTGCTTGCATAAAAAGTAAATATACCTAGTTTTTATGGCTCTCGAAATACTAATTTTCAAGAGCTTTCGCCCTTTTTCTTTTTCAAAATCAACATCCTAAAAAAAAACTTTCAAATTCTAAAATTTTAAAAACCAAAAAATAAACTCCTTGCATAAAATTTTCAGTTCTCTCGAAATCAAATTTTCAAAAACTTTCGCCCTTGCTTTTGCTCGGGCTAATTGGTTTCTTATTTTAAAATTATAAAACTAAAAAATTCACATTTGGGCCCCTAAAAATCCAAAACAGAAAATGGAAATGTTTAAGTCACATTATTATGAGATCAATCGACAAAATTTGAATTTTTTTCCTACTAATATCAGTCGACAAATTTTCAGCCGAACCTCCTCTCCTTCTCAAAAAAAACCCATGGATCGACCCATGAAACTAATCTTATGAGCTACACACAGTTAAAAGTTTAAATAAACGATGAATGAAAATATTTACGATGCGCTTTTTTGAAGGCCAATCTTATTATTTTGTGCGGTGTTGCTTTTGAGTTTTGCGGTCCATACACAATCAGAACACAGTAAGTATTGAAATTGATTCAATTACTTATTATGATTTTAGATTTTGATGGCACTTGAGCCGAATCAAGAACTAGGAATGGCTGAAGTATCCGACATGTGCGGTCTTGAACTTGCTGTGCCAACTCTGAAAGAAAATTCAACAAACGCCATTGCCTTCCAAGTATTGCGCTCTGAAGTGAACAAATATCGTACGAGGAACGAATTGCAGAATTTTGATCCTGAAGAACTACACACTTCATTGCGAGAAAAATTACCAGATTTACCAACCACAATTTATGATACGATCGAGGAATACGTCATAAAACTTGGGCTTTCAGTAGAAAATTGGCTAACGGAGCATCACAAAACAATATTTCGGTATCATTACGCGCATCAAAATTATATTTTGTACGACTTCGATGAATTTGTTGGCGATTCTGCTGGTGGTATTGATTGGGGTAAGACTGCTGAACGTATGATGGGTTGTGACATGTTCAGTAAAACTAAAAAATTCAAGGTCGCTGGTATGTACTGCTTTGAAGATGATGTTAGACGAATTTGGCCATCTGTATGGAAGAAAATAGGCTTGAATCAAATAGAGTATCACGAATGCCCTCAATTGTACTACTGGATTTGCCGTCTCAGCAATAAGTTGCGCATGATACCAACCCGAAGGAATGTTTCTGTTGATGAAGAAATGTTTAATGTCTGCATCTTTGGTACTGGAACATCCTGGGAATATTTTTGGAATCGGTTATCAACAAGAGAACAATTCATAATCGTCGATGACTTGTCTAAAGACAGTGTATTTACTTTTGTTGAACTGATTTTACCAAAATTGAACGACCAGCAGCTCGAAAAATTTGTGAATGGGAGTGAGAGCGGATGTAATTTGATATGTTCTTTGATGACGAATGTTCCGCATGATTTCAATCATCGTGATGACCAATGTTTTCTTCAAGCATGGATGCACATGAAAAACGTAATGAGCGAAGATGTATTTACAGAATTAATAGCAAAAATGTGGGAGATCGAAAGTAAACATTACAGATCGTATAGGTTTAAGAACAGGTGGTACGGTTGGGTAGACCAAAATCAGTACAAGAGAATTTGTTGTCGATTTCGTCAAGTATGGACTAGTGCTCCACATAATGTTACAACATCAGTGACGAAAAACATTGTACCCAAATTGAGATTGTATAATTTTAATCGCGATTACAGTCATGAACCCAGAGAGCACGATCGTCGTAATAAAGATCCTGTTAATTCTTTAGAATTCCTGTTTACCATCCTTTCAGACGCTTCTTTGAAAGAGAGAAATTCATTTTGGTGCAAATGCTGGCCAGATTTAATCGAAGGCGCACATTTTAACGATTTGCCACGAATAATGAGAATGTGCTTCGAAAACAATGACCAGATTATTCAATTCAAGGAGAACGTGATTGCCGGAAGCGAAGAAATGAAATACGTCTGTGATCAATTACTCACTTATGCGTACTTCGAAGAACTAAACAAGCTTGTGGATTTTTGTTTTCCTAATGAAGATTCAGCGAAACATTACAAACAGCAGTTGCTGCAGTCAATGCCGATCTCATCAGTTTAATTTATTTATTGAATTTATGCAAGTATTTGTGTCGACGGAAGAAATGATGCAGCTGATAAACAAGCGCATAGTCGATCATATGAGAGAAATTAGACTTACCAATCCAAATGATAATGGATATTCGTATTCAGCATCTTTACTTGATAAAGTATTGCTGTGGTGTTTGGGAAGTGATGATGAAGTTGTCAAATTTGAAAAAAATCTGCGAGATTCGTATTCTGAAAAATCTGAATAGTTTTAGTTAATTTAGGTAGCCTAGCTATTGATCTTAATGAAGTTGAACATTTCGAAAGTTTAGCTTGAATTTGCTGAGATAAGTTGATATTTTTAAAAACTCTGGTAAATTATAGATAGATGCCTACCTGATGTAAAATGTCATTGACTTGATTAAAATTTTTTTTCAATGTACCTAATTCACGATAATTTACCTACTTATTGTTGTATTGTGGGCATATGAATTATTAAATTGATTTTTTCGAGTTGATAAATTAATCTATGGGGATGCTTAGCATTTGCAGAATATCAGTTAATATCATTGTCCCACCTCCTCGAGATAGGTGGAGAAGGGATTTATTATTTTACAAAAGTTGAAATTTATCATCATAATGCTCGTATTTGAAGTTCACATTGCTTGGAATTTCTGAGAGTTGGAGAAAACAAGTAGGTATTGGTCATATGGAAAATTCCAGTTGCAAATTGCTCCGGTTGTACATGGTATAGAATTTTGAACTTTTTTTCAAATTGTAGTACTTTGAGAGAGAGTACCTAATCGACGAATTATGTAAAAATCAGTGTTGCCACTTTCAAAAACCTAAAAAAAATCGATTTAAAAACTCATAATTTTAAATAATCATGATCTTTGCGAGTAAAAATTCTGAAAAAATTCTCAGTTTTAGTCTTTTTTAAGTAGAATAACATATCAAAAAATTTGACTGGCATTTCTTTTCATTTTCGAGGAAAAAAATCAAAAGTTTTACACTTGACTACTTATTTCCAAAATACCATCAGAAACCTAAAAAATATAAAATTTTTGCACTTTTGAGATATTTTACCAATGTGTAGGCGAACGTGTGAAAAAATCCCCCTCCCCTCCAATTTGGCAATGAATTGACGATAAATGCCACTTTTCGTGCCAAAATAATTTTAAGAGTGAAACATATTGAAAAAATTTCGACGCCGTTTTAAACAAAAGCAGGAACCTAGAAAATGAATATTTTTGCACTTTTTAAAAATTTCACCAATATGTAGACGGACATGTGAAAAAATCTCCTCCTTCCCCCCCCCCATTTGTCAATGAATTGACGAGATGACGAGAAAGCTCATTTTGACAACTCAAGGGTACTTTAAGTGCAATTAAAAATGTGTTTGGCGGTTTCATCTGGGTAGGTCAAAACAAGTTTGCATGTACAACATTATTCGCAAGGTTATTCAACAATTCACTCGTATTTTGTATTGGTATAGTATTTACAATGTTGTAATTAAGCATAGATAGTGTATGAAAAAAAGAGAAAAGTTTCACAAAAATTGTGTTTTTTTCATTTGTTTGAAATGGTGGCAAAATTTTTTCAATACCTATATATCATTTGCAAAATTATATAGTCAGAAAAATGGAATTTATTGTCAATTCATTGACAAATGGGAGGGAGGGGATGGACGATTTTTTCACATATTCGTCTACACATTAGTAATGTAAAATGTCTCAAAAATGCAGAAATTTTCATTTTTTAGGTGTCTGATGGTGTTTTTGCAATAGGCCTAAATGCCAAACTTGTAATTTTTTTCTCGAAAATGAAAAAAATGCCGGTCCAATTTTTTGATACTTATGTTATTCTACATGAAAAGGACTAAAACTGAGATTTTTTCAGAATTCTTACTCATGAAGATCATGATTTTATTTAAATTACGAGTTTTTAAATAGATTTTTTTAGGTTTTTGAAAGTGGCAACACTGATTTTGACATCATTCGTCGATTACCCTCTTAAAGTACTATATAATTTGAAAAAAAGTTCAAAATTCTATAGGTACGTATGTACAACCGGAGCAACTTGCAACTGAAATTTTCCATTTTCGGCCATTTTGAAGAGCTTTGAAGCCTCACAGTTCCGCCAAAAAAAAATCGAAAAAATGTCCGGTTTGCGTCATTCCTCATTGTTTGATGACCTCTACACATGATCTGATTTTGAAAAAAATCGAAGACCCATCGTGCAAAAACCCGCCGATTTGGCATCGAATAACCCTGTGAGATATTTTAAAAATGATGTAGACTGGTTTCAAAAATATTCGCCAAAAGTTTCGTAAAGTTAAAATTGAGTTTTTTTGAAAGCTGAATTTTTAAAAATTTGTCAAATTTCTAACTCGAGTTTCAATCTTAAAATTGGAAAAATCCAATAAGGTATCCTTTAACTAACACATGGCAGCGATTTGAAGAATGGCTAGTACCATTCCTCAAAGTGTTATCTGCTTGTTTGTACCTCCACATTTTTCCCTTTTTCTACTTAGGTAGGTACCTACTTAATGACTTTTCTTTACTTTGCTCCGCTTTGCTTCTCTATAGACTATTGAGGCTGCAACCTCTGGTGCAGCGCTAGTGTGTTTGCATTGTTATGAGTTGAAATAGGGGTATAGTTCCAAAAGTTGCTACCTCAATTAAATGCAAATTCAGGTGCCGCGCTAGTGTCGTTTAGTTGAAATAGGGGTATTAGTTCCGTAGGTTGCAACCTCATCCGCACATGGGATGAAACTGGTTTGGTTTCATAAGGTTTCATACTGCGACTTAAGTATTCATTCGTCTCATTGTCATTGTTATTGTGAATGTCGTTGAAGAAGCAGCTCGTGCTTGTGCTCGTGTTTTTTCATATGTGCATATTATTTTGTATTTTCTTAGTAAATGATCTTCGCATACTTTACGTTAGCTGACAGAAACAGGTGAGTGTAACTCGATTGTGATTCATTCATACTCTTACTAACAGGTATTGTACATTATTTCTAATGATAAGCTTGCTTCGCTTGTAATAGTTGTAATTCATTTTGTCGCATCGTAAATGAAAGTTGAACATATTCTAAGCAAGGAACAGTTAAGCCTATATTTGTGGGGTAGGTCTATGTAAGTACTTACGCTATAGAGTAGATCGCGAAAAAATTTCCTGAGAATTTAGGCCAGCTGTAGCGAAGATCTTCATTTTAAGATGAAACTTCCTCTGAGAATGTTTAACTCTGAGATGGTTGGTCCTCAAAGAAGAGGCATTTTTGAAGAAATCGTAATTTTCACGCTCTAGCCCCCCCCCACCCCAAAGAAAAATGTTCCAATTTCAAAGTAGGTAGGTACCTGTTTGAGATTCTGCTAAAAACCACTTCCAAGGTTCTACCGATCGGTTGAAAATTTGCAAATCGGTTTTTTTTGGAAGGAAGGCGGGGGAGGGGTAGGTTTTTCGCAATCATTATGGCAAATCATCAAAAAATATGATTAATTTCTGAAACTGGGGAAATATTTTAGAACGCAGTGGTGCCATTTCAAAAAAAAAAAAAAAATAGACAAAAATAGAGTAGACAAAAAAACTCATGGGTCATTCCACGGCATATCTGCCAAGCTTCATACAAAGGGTAGATATACCACCGATTTTTTTCATAATGTAACTAAGTGTAAGTATGTATAGTTCATCAAATGATAAGAAATGACGAAAACCAGAGTCCCATACATTTTTTTGTACAAAAAAGAGGAACGAGGGACATTTGAAAATTTTTCAAAGTAGCTGCCTCATGAAAATAATTTAAAATTCCTGTAGTGGTGGTTCTAATCAATTTTGTGATTGAAACATCGTTTGAATTTTGTACTACGTTCCGAGGGCTAATTTCTTTGCTCCTGATCCTGAAGCCAAAATCAGTGTTGCTAGGTTTGATTATACGTAGGTATAAAGAAATAAAGAGTCTTTCAGGATAAGATGGTGAAATCCGCACTTTCTCCAATTTTGATGAAACTCACCCAAGATGTTGGTTTAGGTGTAAAACCATTCCAAAAAAAAAAATTGAGTCGACCACCCCACCCCAACCCGAGAAATGTGCCCATACGTGCTCAAAATTCAAAATTCTCGTTCTCCGGAGGGGGTGGTCAAAAATTCTGAAACTTTCATAGAAAATAGTCACTAAGTAGGTGCGTGTGTGAAATTTTTTCATATTTGGAGAGGTTTATGGGGGGGTTGAAAATTTAAAAAATTCGTAGAAAAACGAAGAGGGGGCCCTCTACGAAATTTTCTCAGAATTTTTGAAATTTTCACCCCCCCCCCCCGTGGGCTGTGAGCACCCTCAAAATGCCTGAAATTCAAAAACTTACAATGACCCCTGAAACAATGGTACAATGATATCCTCCCTTATGTTTTTGGGGTCGCGGAATACGAATTTGACAATATTTTTTTTGTAGGAGTAAGGGGCGAGGGAGTGGGGGGGGGGGTGAAAAATTCAAAATTTGACAATAATGATGTGTGATATGTCGAAATGTATGTTTTTGAGGGTGTAGAGTGTAGATCACGAATCTGACAATATTTTTTTCGTAGGAGTGAAAGGCGGGGGATGGAGAGGGTAAAAATGGTGGAAAATCCAAAATTTGACTATAATGATGTGTGATATGTCGAAATGTATGTTTTTGAGGGTGTAGATCACGAATCTGACAATGGTTTTTTCGTAGGGATGAATAGTGGGGGATGAAGGGGGTGAAAAATTCCAAATTTGACCATATTGATGTGTGATATGTCGAAATGTATGTTTTTGAGAGTGTAGATCACGAATCTGACAATATTTTTTTCGTCGGAGCGAATGATGGGGGGATGAAGGGAGTAAAAACGGTGAAAAATTCAAAATTTGACAATAATGATGTGTGATATGTCAAAATGTACGTTTTCGAAGGTGTAGAAGGGGTGAAGGGAGGGGGATGAAGAATTTTCTGTTGGGGAGCCGTTAAAGTCCCAGTAAGAGAAAATTTGTAACGGGGTTTTAACATACCTAAATTTATACCTTTATAATTACTTTATAAAAACTAAAATCAAGTAAATTGATGAAAAGTACTTACTTTCAGTTGAATTATTCATACTTGATACATTTGGACATATCACACATCATTATAGCCAAATTTTGAATTTTTTCACCCCCCTCACCCCCTCACCCCTTACCCCTACAAAAAAAATATTGTCAAATTGTATTCTGCGACCCCAAAAACATAAGGGAGGATATCATTGTACCATTGTTTCAGGGGTCATTGTAAGTTTTTGAATTTCAGGCGTTTTGAGGGTGCTCACAGCCCACTGTGCCCCCCCCCCAAAAACCCAAATATGAAAATTTTTTTGAAAAAAATTTCACACAAGCACCTACTTAGTGACTATTTTCTATGAAAGTTTCAAAATTTTTGCACCACCCCCTCCGGAGAACGAGAATTTTGAATTTTGAGCACGTATGGGCACATTTCTCAGGTTGGGGTGGGGGGGTCGACTCAGAAATTTTTTTGGAATGGTTTTACACCTAAACCTAACATCTTGGGTGAGTTTCATCAAAATTGGAGAAAAAACGGATTTCACTATCTTATCCTGAAAGGCTCAATTTAAAAACTTGTAATTAAAATAAAAGTGTTGGACAAAACATGCTTGAAAATTCTCAAACATAGTCCTTTTCACACGTATCTGGAACAACATAATTCATAAAACTAATAAGTAGTTTTTTTTTATATTTTTCAGAAAATAATTTTTAAACATTATTATGAAAACTCATATTAGGTATACGAAATTGCTACAGAAAATTTCACTTCATTTTGTTTTTAGATAGTTGTGTCAAAATGTTTTACATGTTTTTTTCTTGGTAGAAAAAACGAATACAATTTCTTTATATTCTTGCCTAAATGAAGATCGTTTTTAAAAAATGTATTTTTTTTTTTTGAAATTTTTTGCAGTAATTTCGTAATTTTCCTGTTATATTTAAAATCTTTGAAAAATTGTTCTCAAAAAGATATAAAAAATCAATTGAAAATATTTACGATACGTTTTTTTGAAGGCCAACCCTTGTTACGTATTTTGTGCGAAGTGTTGCTTTATGAGTTTTGTTCATACTTCATATCACAGTTTTAATTCAGTAATAATTATGATTTTAGATTTGGATTGAATTTGAGCAAAATCAAGAACAAGAAATGGCCGGAATATCCAACGTGTACGATCCTGAACCGGCTGTGCCAACTCTGCAAGAAAATTCAGCAATCGCCATTGCCTTCCAAGTATTGCGCTATGAAGTGAACAAATATCGTACGAACAACGAATTGGATAAATTTAATCCGGAAGAACTACACACTTCATTGCGAGAAAAATTACCAGAATTACCAACCGCCATTTATGATACTATCGAGGAATACGTGAAAAAACTTGGGCGTTCAGTGGGAAATTGGCTTCGGCAGCATCACGTCCCAATATCTTGGTATCATTACGGACATAAAAATTATATTTTGTACGACTTCGATGAATTTGTTGGCGATTCTGCCGGTGGTATTGATTGGGATAAGACTGCAGAACGTATGATGCATTGTGACACGTTGAGTAAAACTAAAAAATTCAAGGTCGCTTGTATGTACTGCTTTGAGGATGATGTCAGACGAATTTGGCCATCTGTATGGATGAAAATGGGCTTGCATCTAATAGAGTTTGACGAATGCCCTCAATTGTACTATTGGTTTTGCTGTCTCAGCAATCGGTTGGATAAGATACGGAACCGCAGGACTGGTTCGATCGATGCAGCGATGTTTTATGAGTGCATCTATCGCGAAGAGGCATCCTGGAAATATTTTTGGAATCGGTTATCTCCCAGTGAACAATTAAACAAAGCAGTGGATGTTGCTCGTATAGATCAATTATATTGTGTAGAGCGGATTTTACCAAAATTCAACGACCGGCAGCTCGAAATATTCGTGAATCGGATCGCGAGTGGATGTAATTTGATATATTCTTTGATTATGAATGATTCGCGTGATGGCCATCATCGTGTTGACAAATGTTTTCATCAAGCATGGATGCGCATGAAAAACATAATGAGCGAAGATTTATTTATAAAATTGATAACAAAAATGTGGGAGATCGAAAGTAAACATTATAAATCGTATAGGTTTAAGGATGGATGGTACGGTTGGGTTGACAAGAATCGGTACGAGAGAATTTGTTGTCGATTTCGTGAACTATGGAATTGTGCTCCACGTAATTTTAGAACATCAGTGACGAAAAACGTTGTACCCAAATTAAGATTGTATAATTTCAATCGCGATTACAGTCACGAACCCAGCGAGCACGATCGTCGCAATAAAGATCCTGTTAATTCTTTAGAATTCCTGTTCACCATCCTTTCAGACGCTTCTTTGTTAGAGAGGCATTCATTTTGGTGCAACTGCTGGCCGGATTTAATCAAAGTCGCACATTTCAACGATTTGTCACGAATAATGGGAATATGCTTCGAAAACGATGACCAGATTATTCAATACAAAGAGAACGTCATTGCCGGAAGCGACATTTTACGAGAGATTTGTGTATCATTACTCACACATTCGTACTTCGAAGAACTAAACGAGCTTGCGAATTTTTGTTTTCCCAATGAAGATTCAGCGAAACATTACAAACAGCAATTGCTTCAATATAAAGGTTTTCGGTGAAACGACTATATTCTTCGATACACGTATTTCAAACATGCCAACCAATTCGATAAGTTCATCAGCAATAATGCTTAAGGTAGCGTTGATCTATAGCTACAGATTCGTATTCAGGATCTTCTGTAAATCAATTATTGCTGCGGTGTTCGGGAAATGATGATGAAGTTGCCAAATTTTTAAGTAATCTGCAAGATTTCTAAAGTCTGATTATTTTTAGTTAATTTAGGTGCCTATATTGATCAATCAAGTTGAACATTTCGAACGTTTCGCTTGAATTTCCTGAGCCAAGTTGATATGTATTTTTAAGAACTCTGGTAACTTATAAGTAGATACCTACCTGATATAAAATGTCTCGACTTGATTTTTAATTTTTTTTTCTATGTAATTCACGATAATTTACCAATTGTTGTATGCTAGACCTATTAAGTATTAAATTGATTCTATTTTGTGTAACCGTAGTCTGTTCGTATTTACTTTTCATTCTCAAATTTCACCTTTTCTTAGCTCTTTAGGTTGTAAGTCGAAATTATCAAATCCGTACTTGAAGGGAGGGGGTTGGAAAAAAAACTTTTTCAACCCCATCACATTTAGAGCAGGAAAATAACGTAAAAAAGCGAGGGCAAAAAGGAAAAAATTGGCACATAAATTTTTTCTTCGGGAATGTGTTCAGTTAAACCCCCTGAACTACCAAAAAAAAACCGAACCTCCTAACCCTGGAGCTAATTTTTTTAGGGGGCTAAAATCGGTTCCGATTCACGTTTTTTGCGATTTACTCCGAAAATATTAAGTTTACGAGAAAAACTACCATGACTAAAAATGTTCCCCTTCAAATTCTCGACAATTTGATACTAGGCTCGATACCCACCCCTCAAGAGGGGTGTTTGAAAAAAGGGGTGGAAAGAGTAGGTGTTTGAAAAAAAAGTCAGTCCAATAAATTGATCAAAGTTACCACTTAATATCATTCGTTTTCGCTCAAATTTTCTTTACGAAGTCTACTCACCCAACTATTAATCACACCACCATTGATTGGTCTTCAGCCCTCCCAAGGGGTTGGTGGGGGATGCTTGGTTTTTCAAGTAACACACAACTGAATCATATATTTGAAAAACGAATCTGGACATGCGATATATCGAATGGTATGTTTTCGAAGTCGCTGAATACGAATACCAACTTATTTTCTGGGTCCAACTCCTCAAAACCCCTCTGTGCCCCAAAAAGGGGGTTAAAATTTTGAAAAATTGTGAAAAGTCGAGTGATATATCGAATGGTATGTTTTCGAGGTCGCTGAGTACGAATATGAACTTATTTTTTGTGTCCCACCCTCCAATGTCTCTCTGGGCCCCAACTAGGGGGCCAAAATTTCAAAAAAATCATCAAAAAGTCGAGTGATATATCAAATGGAATGTTTTTGAGGTCGCCATAAGCACAAATATGAACTTACTTTTGGGTCCCCTCTCACAATGTTCCTCTTCGCTCCAAAAAAGGGGCCAAATTTTGAAAAATCATGAAAAGTCGAGTGATAAATATATCGAATGGTGTGTTTTCGGGATTCTATTTTGAAATATTTTATCAATTTACCAAGTTTTTTCAGTAAAAAAAGAAACATTATAAATGATTAATTTCATTTAAATTTCCCATGAAAATATAATTCGAGTGGCACGTAAGTACCTAGAAAAAATTTAAAAATAGAAATTAGTTGGATGATTATGTACATTTTATTTCAATGAAATTCGACAACACTGTGAGATGTAAAATGGTTTCTTTGCAAAATGAGCGTTCAAACTTTTTGAACAGCGATCCCAATAATACCTTGGTAATGCGAGTAGCTCTACTTACATCTCCCCTCCTCCCGCCGAAAGTTAGTCCAATCAGTATTTTTGAGATGAATTTTCAGAATTTTTTCTAAAATAATGGTGTGAATCTTTAAAGAAAAAGATCTCACCATGTTTTTTCGTTAACTTTTTTGGGGCTGAGAACCATTGTGCTTTGGATTCTAAAAATATGAGTTCAGTGATCTTGAAAACATACTATTCGATATACTCGTATTTACACGATGTTCAACGACTTTTCAAAATTTTATCCTATTTAGAAGGGCGTAAAGGAGTTTTGAGGAACTATAAGCAGAAATCAAGTTCATATTTGTATTCAGTGACCTCGAAAACATACCATTCGATATACTTATCACTCGACTTTTCATGATTTTTCAAAATTTGGCCCCTTTTTTGGAGCGAAGAGGAACATTGTGAGAGGGGACCCAAAAGTAAGTTCATATTTGTGCTTGGCGACCTCAAAAACATTCCATTTGATATATCACTCGACTTTTTGATGATTTTTTTGAAATTTTGGCCGCCTTGTTGGGGCCCAGTTGGACCCAGAAAATAAGTTGGTATTCGTATTCAGCGACTTCGAAAACATACCATTCGATATATCGCATGTCCAGATTCGTTTTTTAAATATATGATTCAGTTGTGTGTTACTTGAAAAACCAAGCATCCCCCACCAACCCCTTGGGAGGGCTGAAGACCAATCAATGGTGGTGTGATTAATAGTTGGGTGAGTAGACTTTGTAAAAAAAATTTGAGCGAAAACGAATGATATTAAGTGGTAACTTTGATCAATTTTATTGGACTGACTTTTTTTTCAAACACCTACTCTTTCCACCCCTTTTTTCAGACACCCCTCTTGAGGGGTGGGTATCGAGCCTAGTATCAAATTGTCGAGAATTTGAAGGGGAACATTTTTAGTCATGGTAGTTTTTCTCGTAAACCTAATATTTTCGGAGTAAATCGCAAAAAACGTGAATCGGAACCGGTTTTAGCCCCCTAAAAAAATTAGCTACAGGGTTAGGAGGTTCGGGTTTTTTTTTGGTAGTTCAGGGGGTTTAACTGAACACATTCCCGAAGAAAAAATTTATGTGCCAATTTTTTCCTTTTTAAAACCGCTATTTGCCTGCTCTAATTGCATTTTAAATGATTTCAAATTTTGCCTACCTTTCTCCGTCAGAAATCTCTTTTGGTCTTACCTCAAAAACGACTAGCTTTAGAGGTCCCAGGTGTTAGATTAAATAGAAGCATAGCGGGTTAAAAATGTCGAATTGACACCTGCCCGAAATTTTAAATTAACCATTGAAATTTGGCGCTTGTGGTCTGAAAGCTAGCCCAGTGACGAAATTTTCAGATTGATGTTAAGTATAATTAACCCTCAACTCCTACAAAACGGGTTTTTAAATTTCGGTTGAAAATTTTAAATTTCCCTTTGTGACAATTTTCAACCGATTTTTTTCAAACTTACTGGAATCCCACGTTATTTACCGAAAGTCATTGAAATTTTTCCAAACAAACCTACGTGTTTGAAGAACTTCCTTTATAAAAGTGTATTCACAAAAAAAAAACAACATGAGCTGTCCAAAACTTCAAAAATTCAAAAAAACTGAATTTTTCTCAATTTACATACGAATACCTATGTACTAAATAATTTTGATATTTGCCTTAAAGGTCATTTCATGAAAAATCAGTCCGGCAGAGGTTTGGCGAAGTAATGTGTCGTGGGGGGGGGGAGATGAGACTGAAATTTTCCCCACTTTTTCCGCCAGATTTTCCAAGCTTGTTATCTCAGATCCCTCCTCTCCCCAACCGACTTTTCCAGCCAATTGGCCAGCTGTGCCTCGAACAAATATTTGGAAGGGGAGTTGAAAACAAAAATGTTGAATAATTTTTAATTTTCAGAAATGATTATTTTATTATGTAAGCATAGGTATATGTACTTACATATAATTTGAATTTTTCTATTAATTTGGGTTGTGTTCCCAAATTTTCTCAATTTTTTTTATACTATTCGAAGCTCAAAATACAAGAGTATAATATTAACATCATCGTGGATGTAAAAAGTTGATTTTCATGACACAAATCTTCATTTCTTTAAAGGACATTAATTTTATGTTTTCAAAACGAATCAATTTTGGCAAATATGAGAAATTCTTTACGGATTTTTGGCAAAAAATAAGACATTTTTGGTGTTTTTCCAAAATTTGTGAAAGCTTTTGAAAATTTATTAATTATAATCTAAGAAGTAAAACCTCATGGTTTTTGGTAATTTTTTGATGTTCCCAAATTACACAAATTTCTTCCCAACTATTCCCATATGTTTCGCAACTTTTTCTAATTCGCCCAATTTATCCCAAAAATTCATAACTTTTTGCCAACATTTTTTTGTCTGGGAGGAGAAAGGCAACACCCCCCCCCCCCTGGACCCCCATTCGGCATGCCTCTGTAACTTGGGTGTAGGTTCAGCACAGAATATCAATTAAGACAGGTAGGGGAAGGGATTTATTATTTTACGAAAGTTGAAATTTATCATCATGACGCTCATATTTGAAGTTCACTTGCTCGGGACTGCTGCTAATTGGAGATAATCAATTTGCGGTGTTTTAAAGATAATGGGGACTGGTTTCGAAAATATTCGTCAGTTTCTTTAATTTTTAATTGAGTTTTTTTGAAAGCCGAATTTTCAAAAATTTGTCCAATTTCTGAGTTTTAAAATCATAAAGTGCGAGGGCTATTTTTATTTTGCTCCTGCAGCCAAAATCAGCCTTGCCATTCTCAAGAATAATCCTTTTCACGTACCTGGAAGAAGATATCGAAATTTTGATATTTTTGAGAAAATAATTTTTGAAAATTGTGTTGAGTGTTTTTAAAATAATGAATACTGGTTTCGAAAGTATTCGTCAAAAGTTCTAGAAATTCGAAGTTTCGTTTTTTTGAAAAGTTCAAATTTCAAAAACTAGCCAAACTGAGGCATAATTTTAAACCTTGAAAACATTCAGGGGGCGTTCTTATGATATTCATGACAATAAACTTTTGTAATAGAATTTGAAAAACTGTGAGAATTTCATAATCACAGGAAAATACCTTATTTAACTTACCCTATTGACAATTTTACTAGCAGAATGCTAGCATTAGTAGCACCCACCTAGCATGAGTAGCAGGAAACTAGCATGATACTAGCGTTATGCTAGCATGAAATGAACTAGCATAACATGCTAACAAAATGCCAGCTTATTACTAGCATGATACAAACTAGCAAAAAGTATGCTAGCAATGAGCTAGCTACATGCTAGGTACATAACTACCGAATGAAGCTAGCATTTCCCGCTAGCAAAATGCTATCATATATCTAGTATGAGATGAGCTAGCACAATGCATGCTAGCAATATGCTAGTTAAACCCTTGCACCTTAATTACCAAGTGATGCTAGCAGTTCATACTAGCATGATGCTATCATATCGCTAGCATGGGGTGAGCTAGCAAAATGTATGCGAGCAATGTGCTAGTCAGACCCTTGCCTCATAATTACCTAGTAATGCCAGTGGTCCTTGCTAGCATGATGCTATCATATTGCTAATGTGAGATTATCTAGCACAATGTATGCTAGTGATATGCTAGTTAAAACCCAGCACCATAATTGTTGAGTGATCCCAGCAGCTCCTGCTAGCAAAATTCTACCATAATACTAGCCTGAGATGAGCTAGCACAATGTATGCTAGCAACATGCTTGTTATATCCTAGCATCATAATTACCGAACGATGCTGGCAGTTTTTCCTAGCATAAACCTACCATGTTGCTAGCATGATATGAGCTGGTAAAAAGTACACTAGCCATACACTAGTTAATCCTAGCAGAATAATTATCTTATCAACAATTTTACTAGCAAAATGCTAGCATTAGTAGCAGAATACTAGCACGGTGCTAGCATGGAATCAACTAGCAGATTACCAGTTAAAATGGTGTTAGCACTTGGCACTTTGCCAACAGACATTTTATTGGAAAATTCATCCTAGCATAGAACTGGTATGATGCTAGCATGCGGTGAACTAGCAAAAGACAGACCAGCAATTTGCTGGTTACATGCTAGCAGCATAACCACCGAGTAAAGCTAGCAGTCACTACTTACTAGCATATTGCTAGTGCATTGCTAGCACCCTGTAATGGTGCTAGCATGAGGTGAACTAGCAAAAGGCATGCTAGCAATCTGCTAGTTACATGCTAGAAATACAATCACAGGTAAACTTGCACTAGTCTACTGTTAGCGCTATTCTAACCTTGGTAAAGCTAGCAGTCAAAGTACTAGCATGGTGCTGGATTTTTGTTAAAAGACTTCTTATCCTGGTGCTAGCAGTCAAGTGCTAGCACAATGCTAGCAAATTGCTAGCGTTGTTCTTTAACATGATACACTTAACTTCTCTTAGATGAAGTATGTAGTCAAGTCGAATATAAGCTCAATACAGTTTCCTGTTTAAATTAAGAAGAGTGAAGTTGGCAAACTAATCACTCAGTTTATACTAGCACAAGATGCTGGTGCAATGCTAGTTCTATACTAGCATTGTAGGGCAATTGCCCATTTTTGGATATTTTTGGGAAATGTACCATAATTAAAAATACCCTATTCTTTTATAAGGAAATTAATGCACTTCTAGCATTATACCTACATATTATACTCATGCTAGCATATGCTAGCAAAAAGCTAGCAATATCATGCTAGCACCAGTAGCACCATTTTGAACACCTGCACTAGCATATCTGCTTGAAAACTGACGCTAGCATAATGCTAGTCTCCCTGCTAGAATCATGCCAATGTATGCTAGCATATGCTAGAAATATGCTAGCATGACTATGCTAGCACCAATGGCACCATTTTGAACACCTGTACTAGCATATCTGCTAGCAAACCATCGCTAGCATAATGCTAGAAAAATGATGCTAGCGTGGTGCTAGTACCATTTTCCTAGCATTGTGCTGGCAACAGTTTGCTAGCAGATATGCTAGGAAAGGTGTTCAAAATGGTGCAACCAGTGCTAGCATGGTCATGCTAGCACTGTTGCTAGCATTCTGCCACTTGAAATTGTCAATAGGGTACTGTGTTTTTTTCCTTATTATTCGTTCGTGCAAAGTGTTATTTTTGAATTTCGTGAATACCACAGAATTTATTCGACCATTACGATTTTAGGTTTGGATGGAAATTGATCAGAATCAAGAACAAGAAATGGCTGAAATATCCAACGCGTACGATCCCGAACCTGCTGTGCCAGCTCTGAAAGAAAATTCAACAATCGCCATTGCCTTCCAAGTATTGCGCTCTGAAGTGCACAAATATCGTACGAAGAACGAGTTGGAGAATTTTAATCCGGAAGAACTACACGCCTCATTGCGAGAAAAATTACCAGATTTACCAACCTCCATTTATGATACGATTGAGGAATATGTCAAAAAACTTGGACTCTCCCTAGAAAATTGGCTAGAGGAGCATTACAAAAGAGTATTCTTTTTTCATTACGGCCGTAGAAATTATGTTTTGTACGACTTCGACGATTTTGTCAGCGATTCTTCTGGTGGTATTGATTTTGACAGGACTGCAGAACGTATGATGGGTTGTGACAGGTTCAGTAAAGCTAAGAAATTCAAGGTAGCTTGTATGTACTGCTTTGAAGATGATGTCAGACGAATTTGGCCATCCGTCTGGAAAAAAGTGGGTTTTGACCAAATTCAATTTGACGAATGCCCTCAATTGTACTATTGGATTTGCCGTCTCAGCAATCAGTTGAATAAGATACCGTTCCTACATGAGGACGATTCTATCGATGGAAAAATGTTCAATGCTTGCATCCGTAGCTCTGGAACATCCTGGGAATATTTTTGGAATCGGTTATCACCAGAAATTCAATTGCAAAAAGCCTTGGACGTGTTTCGTGAAGGTGAAAAGGATGACTTGATTTTACAAAAATTGGATGACCGACAACTTGATGAATTCGTCAAACGGAGAGGTTGTGATTTGATATATTTTTATATTACACGTCCCCATCTTGATGAAGGAGTATTCCTTCGAGTATGGATGCACATTAAAAAAGTAATGAACGAAGACGTATTCGGAGAATTAATTGTAAAAATACTGCAATTCGAAAGAGACCGTAAGTTAATGTTTGAGCTTCACCCTGATGACAGTAGGTACAAGAAATCGTTATGTCGATGTCGTCAAGTATGGAGTAGTGCCCCTCATAATTTGAGAACATCCGTGATAAAAAACATTTTACCCAACTTGAGACTGTATAGATCCAATCGCGATTACAGTTGTAAACCCTGCGATTACGATCGTCGTTATAAAGATCCAGCTAATTTGTCAGAATTCCTGTTTACGATCTTATCAGATGCTTCATGGAATGAGAGAATCACATTTTGGGACAGTTGCTGGCATAATTTAATCTTCTGCTTAAATTTCGACGATTTGCAAAGAATAATGGAGATGTGTTTCGAAAATAACGATGCGATTGTCGAATATAAAGAGAACGTCATTGTCGGAAGCGACATTTTCCGACAGATCTGTTTTTCATTGCTCACTCATGCGTATTTTGAAGAACTAAACGAGTTGGTGGATTTTTATCTTCCCAACGAAGATTCAGCAAAACATTACAAACAGCAATTGCTGCAGTCAAAGTTTCACGGTGATTCGTCAATTTTTCGATACAAGTATTTCAAACATGCCAGACGATTCGATAAGTTCATCAGCGCCGCTTATGGCACCGTAGATCTTGCGACAGATTTCAAAAATCAACTGATGTCATCTCCGGCGACCGAAATCTTGCTACCTGAGGAGGTCTTTAAATCGCGATCTTTTCGGTTTAAGGAGTTTCTTGAATTTATGGAAGTATTTGTGTCGACGGAAGAAATGATGCAGCAGAAAAAAACGCGCGTACTCGATCATTTGAAAGAAGTTGCACTTACTAATCATGTTATATATGCAGGTTATTATTTTGGAGTATCAAGACCTTTACTTAAGGAAGTATTGCGATGGTGTTTGAAAAATGATGATGAAGCTGAAGAATTTGAAAAAATTTTGCTAAATTTATGTGATAAAATGTTTTCACGTGCCTAGGCATGGATCAATGGTGTTAGACGTTTAAGATGTCTATTGTCTGTATTCTGAATATTCATATTATGTTTAATCTTTCGTGATGTAGCTCGCTTGGGTGTGATCTGATCAAAATTGTAAAATTCATATTATGTAGATATTTTTAAGAAATCTGTTGAATATTAGATGCAATATGATGTAAACTTTCCCAACTTGAATTTCAGCTTTTTTCAATTTAGTTTACAACAAAGTAACTACCTAGATACCTACCTAATTCCATATTGTTTTATTATATGCATATTAATTACATATTAAATTGATTCTTTTTGTTTACCTGTATTCTAATTTTCTTTCTCAAATTTTGTCTCTCCCCAACCCCTTCAGATTTTAAACCGCTAGTAGAACCCTAACAAGTAAATCAAAGTGGTCTTGAATTTTGTTGGAAATCGCTCTGGTCGACGCAAAATCTTAATTTCATTATATCAGAGATCGGATTAGGTTTGTTCCGATTCTATCATGTTAGTTCCATTTTGACTCCCTCCCCCCGTCCTTTTTCTAAAGAATTATTTGGTCACCCCGATATTTCAGGCATGCGAGCTGAAAATTAAATTTTTCACCAATTTTTATGAATTTAAGTAAAAAGGAAAAAATCAAATTTCCAAGGGAAATATAAATAGGTCCATAATATAATGAGTGGCTTTTTCGAAAAAAAAAAAAGTTTTCTGGTGTGTTTCATCGGGCTCGGGAACAATCGCAATTTGATTTTTTTGGAGCCTCGATCAACGAGCTTTCAAAACAAAACTCTGAACAGGGAGAAACGAAAATGAACGAATCAAATCTAAATCGAAAGGGGACCACCTCAGGACCCCAAATCCAAAACTTCAAGTGCTGAAGTTGATTTCTCGATTTTTGGTGAATTTTTGAAAATTGAAAAATCCTAAAAATTGTCAATTAATACCTACCTACCAAAAATATAGAATAATATTGCTGAAAAATGGAATTTTCTCGTGAAGTGGTTCAGATGGCGTCCCTAGCTCATTTACGACTATCGAAATTCGTAAAACCTCAATTCCAGTCATTCTGGAGCATCCAGCGATTTTTTATCATATCTTCAGAAACCTGAAATTGCTGTAGAATGGCTAAAAATCAACTTCAGCATAAAATAACTTTATTTGGGGTCTATGTGGGCTGCCTTCAACCATTTTTCGCGGTTGTCGCGAAAATCGACGTCTGCCAGTTCAAATTTGTATTTTTGCTCATTGACTTGTGCAATGAAAAAACGACAAAATTTGAAATTTGAAAATGTTAAATCTTCCATCTTTTGAGATGCTAACCTATCCTGATTCAAGCTCCAAAAGTTTTCTAGACTATTAGCTTTACTTACTGAAGTACCTATTAACAATCTGTATTAGATACACTTTTTAAGAATAACATTTTCAAGTTGTCCATAATTTCTATACTTACACTCAAATATTTTCCCACATACATTCAAGGAGTAAAAATCAATTGTACAAAAGTTGATGGGTATACATCCCCTTTCTATGGCATTTTAAATTTCTCAATGAATATTTTCTATTTTTGGTAGGTAATAATTGACAATTTCTCGGATTTTTCAATTTTCAAAAATTCACCAAAAATCGAGAAATCATGAAGTTTTGGATTTGGGGTTCTGAGGTGGTCCCCTTTCGATCTAGCTTTGATTGGTTCATTTTCGTTTCTGTTGGTTCAGGTTATAGTTCCCTTATGAGAGATGAATCGAAGCAATTATTCAAATTGGCTCACTTCGTTTAAAAAAATTTAACTGAACTGACTGAAAATATTTATTTAAAGACGCCCAACATCTAGGCTTTTAGCGTCTGCAGTAATTACATTCATTGGAACACATACTTTTAAATTTTTAAATTAACTAACTAAATCACTGACATAGATTAATAATGAAATACATAACATTGGTAAAGGAAAACCATATCAAATTAATAGATAACAATTAGGTAAAGAAGAAAACTAGACAGCTAAGCAAAGCTTAGCTGCAAAGTGTGCGTAGCTAGCTGCCTTTTCTACAGCTATAACCGTTATTACATCTAGGTAGTGCATAAGTGAATCAACCATGTCACAGTAATGAGAATTTTTGAAACTCTCACTGCTTCAAAATAATAAGTGTTTTTCAGTGTTTTCATATTTTCCAAATTACAATAGGTATTTCAGAATAATTTATAAGCTTGTATTGCTTCTAAATTGAGAAAGGCTATAGGTGGATAAGTATGGTGAATTTGCCCCCGAGAGCTTCAGGGTTGATATTTCCATGGAAGGTTGGTACCCTTGAGCACCTTCCGTCACGAAAGTTTCAGACCCCCAGGACCCCCCGTTTTTGAGAAACCCCCCCTTTTCTAAAATTACAATAAAAATTTTTTTCTCAGCCCCATGTGAACCGATTTTTTTAATTTTTTGGTATGTTGTAAACATTCATAAGAAGCATCTACACAAAAAATTTCAACCCCCTCCCCCCATATTTTCCCCTCAAAATGGCGTTTTTTAGTTTTGTTTGTCCGTTTTAGCAATGATCATGATTCGGCACAAAAATGCGAATAGCATTTCTAAATGTATTTTTGACTCCTACAAAACATATATTTTTTTCAAAAAAAAATTTTTGGTGGGCCGTGGTCAAAAGTTGAAAAAACCAACAGAGGGGGTTAAAAATGGATTCTGGTGTAAATCATTGTTTTTGGTAAACAAGGTGTCGTTTCCATATGAATCGAACCCCCCGAACACGAATATGACGCCCAATCTTATGCTACCCTCATCCACACCCCTCCAGCGCCTCTGCCCCCTTCTCAATTTTTACTATATCAAAAGTTCAGCTATTTTCGTAATATTGGTGTCGTTTCCAAATGAATCGAACCCCCCGAACACGAATATGGCGTCCAATTTTACGCTACCCTCATCCACACCCCTCCAGCGCCTCTGCCCCCTTCTCAATTTTTACCATACGAGTATTAAAAGTTGAGCTATTTTCGTAATGTTGGTATTGTTTCCATATGGATCGAACCCCCCGAACACGAATATGACGTCCAATTTTACGCTACCCTCATCCACACCCCTCCAGTGCCTTAGCCCCCTTCAATTCCTACTATATTAAATATTGAGCTATTTTCATAATGTTGGTATCGTTTCCATATGAATCGAACCCTCCGAACACGAATATGAATTCTAATTTTTTGCTACCCTCATCCACACCCCTTCCCAGTGCGTCTGCCCCCAACTCAATTTTCACTATATTGAAAGTTCAGATATTTTCATAATGTTGGTGTCGGTTTTATATGAGTCGAACACCCCGAACACGGATATGAAGTCCAATTTAGCTCTACTCTCATCCATCGCCTTTCAGGCTACAGCCAGCTCGACAATTTTTATTATTTGAAATGCTAAACCTATTTTCATAATGCTGGGTGTCATTTTGGCACGAATGGAAACCTCGAAACTTGAATGTTAAAGTTTGAACCTTGCGATGGTCATTGTTTTACGAGTTTTCAACCTTCGCGAAACATACTTTTAAAAGTAATAACAACCCGAGTAATTATTTGTAGAAGATTGATCAGAGTTCGTGAAAACATTTATGGTTTAGGTGGGGGCGGAGGCACTGTATAGTGTTGTGGTTGAGGTTAGCATAAAATTGGACTTCATATTCGTATTCGGGGTGTTAGATTCATATGGAAACGACACCAACATTTTGAAAATATCTGAACTTTCAATATATAGTGAAAATTGAGTTGGGGCAGAGGCACTCGAGGGGTGTGGATGAGAGTAGCATAATATTGGACGTCATATTCGTGTTCGGAGTGTTCGACTCATATGGAACCAATACCAACATTACAAAAATATCTGAACTTTCAATATAGTGAAAATTGAGTTGGGGGCAGACGCACTGGGAAGGGGTGTGGATGAGGGTAGCAAAAAATTAGAATTCATATTCGTGTTCGGAGGGTTCGATTCATATGGAAACGATACCAACATTATGAAAATAGCTCAATATTTAATATAGTAGGAATTGAAGGGGGCTAAGGCACTGGAGGGGTGTGGATGAGGGTAGCGTAAAATTGGACGTCATATTCGTGTTCGGGGGGTTCGATCCATATGGAAACAATACCAACATTACGAAAATAGCTCAACTTTTAATACTTGTATGGTAAAAATTGAGAAGGGGGCAGAGGCGCTGGAGGGGTGTGGATGAGGGTAGCATAAGATTGGGCGTCATATTCGTGTTCGGGGGGTTCGATTCATATGGAAACGACACCTTGTTTACCAAAAACAATGATTTACACCAGAATCCATTTTTAACCCCCTCTGTTGGTTTTTTCAACTTTTGACCACGGCCCACCAAAAATTTTTTTTTGAAAAAAATATATGTTTTGTAGGAGTCAAAAATACATTTAGAAATGCTATTCGCATTTTTGTGCCGAATCATGATCATTGCTAAAACGGACAAACAAAACTAAAAAACGCCATTTTGAGGGGAAAATATGGGGGGAGGGGGTTGAAATTTTTTGTGTAGATGCTTCTTATGAATGTTTACAACATACCAAAAAATTAAAAAAATCGGTTCACATGGGGCTGAGAAAAAAATTTTTATTGTAATTTTAGAAAAGGGGGGGTTTCTCAAAAACGGGGGGTCCTGGGGGTCTGAAACTTTCGTGACGGAAGGTGCTCAAGGGTACCAACCTTCCATGGAAATATCAACCCTGAAGCTCTCGGGGGCAAATTCACCATACTTATCCACCTATAGCCTTTCTAGTTGTTTTTCATAGTTTGCATTGTTTTAAAATTTACAAAATTTCAAATCAATTTCCCGAATTCCCCATCGCTACAATTTCATAAAGTTTTCAATAAATTTTCAGAATTTTGCATTGCTGCTGAGTTAGGGAATTTGCAATCAATTTTTAGAATTCACATTGCCTCTAAATAGTCAAATTTTGAATAATTTTTCAGAATTCTTATTGTCTTTAAATTAAAAAATTTCAAATTCAATTTTCAAGTTCATACTGTCCACAAATTGTAAAACGTTTACTCAATTTTTGGAATTTACATTGCCTCCAATTTTTCAGAATTCTCATCTTGTTCATAAATATTACAATACTTATTTCATATAATTTTCAAGTTCACATTATCTGCAACTTACAGAACTTTTAATCAATTTTTGGAATTCTCAGCGTCTCTAAATACAAATTTTCATATTATTTTTTTTAGAATTTCCATTGTCTTCAAATTTATAAATTTTCAAACCAACTTTCAGAACTTGCTTTTTATTCTAAATTAAGAATTAAATCTTATAAAATATGTTAAGAATTTGAATTGCCTCTAAATTACACGAAAAAAAATATGGGTAATTTTTACAAAAAAATTTAACTAAATACTGGTATTTAGCACAATTAAGTACCAGATCCCATTCAATAATTTCTACTGTAATCGTATAGTAAAAATTATCATTTTAATAAATTTTGCTATAGGTACCAATAGTAAAAATCATTTTGTTTTTATAATTTTTACTAAATCATGATAATAAAAATTACTGTACAAAAATTAGTTTAATTACTCATTTTGAAGTAATTTTTAAATTATAAGTAAAAAGTTAAAAATTATTCATGTCAAGGTAATTCTTACTATACCTACTTATGGCTATAGGTAGACAAAAAATTAATGAAATGAATTTTTAGTTAGCAAATGATATCATAATTCATAACTCAATTTCAGCATTATTTACCAAATGATATAATTCATAACTCAATTCAGCATTATTTTTGCCCCATTATCATGTACTACATAGGTAGTACATAACTCCAAAGCATTTACCTATACAATTTTCCTACGAAAAATCTGTCACCTACCTACTTACCTCACGGGGATTCGAACCTGGGTCCCTAAATTTCCTATTCCTACCTACATGCCCTATCCATTCAGCCACCAACTCACTACGAGGGTTAGGGCATTAAAATAATATATTTGTTTGGTAAACGCCCCACCAAACCACTCCCACTTGGAATTTACAGCTAACTGATGAGGGGTGTAACAGGGTACAATGGGACAGCTGATTTGAAAAGCGGAGATGGAATAGACTGGGGGTATAGCAGGGTACAATGAGCGACAGGTGTTCTACAAGTCCCCTTTTCCCTTTTTTAGGATTTAATGCATTAAAATAATGAACTAAAATTGCAATTACTCAGCAATTACCCATCCGAATTGAATGAAAATAAATCTATACCCTCCGCCTTAATGATTCTCAAATGGTATCCAATAGGTACAAAAAACGGTTGGATAGCTTAAGAGAACATTCATTGCAATTGAAATTGAAATTTCTCAAAGCGAAACCAATAGTGTGCTACGCACACTAAAAAGTTTCAAATATCCTTAAATAGGTTGGAAACTTTCAAGAAAGTGAATAATTTTTTGCATAGGTCTTCATCGTCTTCTTTCAAGTCGTCATATTTGAAGCCTATTCCCAGTATATTTTCAACATTTGATTTGTATAAAATACATGAGTCCAATATGTGTTGAATTTTTGTGTTTACATTGCAACATGGACATTTTTTTAGAGATTTTTCTGTGAAATGTGAGCTATGGGTAAATGACGTGTGACCTATTTGTATCCTGGCTAAAATTACGTCTTCATGTCTGCTTAAACGGTATGTGGTGACAGGATTTGGTATTGGTGGTATGATGTTTTTATACGACTGATTTTTTTTTTTAATAGCATTCAAGTTCAATCAATTAAAGTCACCTTTTACAACACGAACACTTTTATTATTCACGAAAAATTAAAATTACAAATACATTAAAATGAGACGCGTTTCGGTCGTCGTAGCGACCATTATCAATCACGAATGAGATGAAAACTGCGAGATACATTGTAGAAGATGTGTAGATGCGTTGAAAAATTATCTAAGGGAGGGAGGGGGGGCGATAACAAGAACAAGACGAAAATACGACGTAAATTATGACGGAGGTAGGCTGGGTAGGGGTTGATTTAAAATAGGAAGCAGAGAATCGATAATGCTGTTCGGTGAAATATCATTGACCATGTTGAATTGTGTTGAATTTTCATGGCGTTTTATTTCCAATAGTTCGAGGGTGTTGAGTCGATGACCTTTTTCGGATGTATGCAGTATCGCTATGCCTGAGTCAGGTATAAAGTCATGGCCTGAGTTTATTAAATGGTCCGCAAAATTACTTCTCCCCAGATGTTTGTTTTTCCAAGCTGAGATATGTTCTTTTATCCTTATTGTAAAACTTCTCCCGGTTTGGCCTATGTAAGTTGCAGAGCAGTTATTGCAAGACAATCGATAAACGCCACTTTTTTCCATTTTTGGAATTTTGTCTTTGGCATTGCAAAGCAGTGATCCCAGCGAATTCGTTGATGAGTAGGCAATTTGAGTGTCACTTTTGTCGCTACTTTTGAACACCTGGACCAACTTTGAGGTTGAAGATACATGGAAATTGAATTTTTTGAACTTTTTCTTATCCTGGTGTACTGTGTTGATCAATGTAGTGTTGTTGTTGAGTAATTTTTTGAACCGTATACGATTAAGTAATTTAAAGACCAGTTTTTTAGGGTATCCATTATTTTGAGCGATGTGGATGATGGTGTTGAGCTCTTTTTTGTAGGCCTTGGTTGAGGAGATGGGGGTATTTAACAGACGGTGTATCATATACTGGATACCAGAGGTTTGATGGGAGTGGTGATGGGCTGAAGTACTGTGAATTAAGATGTCCGTGTAGGTAGGTTTTCGATAAACATCAAATCTGCATTGATTTTCATGTAAGGAAATTGATAGGTCTAAGAAGTTCAGAGTTTTCCCACCTATTTCCATTGTGAATTTGATTGATGGAAAAATGCTGTTGATTTGTGTCAGGAAATCATTCAATAATCGTTCGTCACCATTCCATGCACAGAAAACGTCATCCACATATCGAAACCAACGAGTTACATTTTTAGCCAAAGGACAAGTCGCGAAGATTAGACCTTCTACATGTGCCATGAACATTTCAGCCATTTTTGGGGCGATAGGACTGCCCATTTGAAAGCCATTATCAAATTTAAAAAATTCTTCCCGAAATTGACAATAGTTTGAGTAGAACAGTAGGTTCATGAGGCAAATAAGCTCAGCTTTTTGTAATGCCAAAATATCCGATGATAAGATGTGTTGCTCGACTATTTCGGCGCATTCTTTTAATGGGATGCTGGTATACAGAGCTGTGACGTCGAAGCTGACTAGAATAACGTTGTCCGGAAATACAGAGTTGGATAATTCATGAATCAGTTCGCTTGTGTTCTTAATTTGATGTTTAGAATGAAAGGTAATATTTTCATTCATATATCGAACGAAAAACTTGGCTACGTTGTATAATGGCGTGCCTACGAACGAGATAACCGGTCTTATAGGGTTATTGGGTTTATGCAACTTCACAAGACCGTATAGGCGGGGTGGGCGGGGGTTCATCGCCATCAATCGTGTACGTGTGAGATTAGAAGTAACAATATATTCCAAGCTATTGACGACTTGTCTGGTATCTGTCTGTAGTTTTTGGGTAGGATTACGTATTCTTTTTGCGTCATTATCACGAAGGAAGTCAGCTACCTTTTCGTCATAATCCGATTTTGAGATGAATACCACGGTGTTCCCCTTATCCGCCTTTGTGCAGATTAGATTTCCTTCATTGATCTTATTTTTAATTGAGCGAATAAGTTGTGAATTAGATTTATCAACATGTTGAAGATGGTACTGTTCATTCACCGATCTGATAGCTGGTACATACTCGAACGAAGCGGCATTGGTAATGTTTTGTGTGTGCATATCTACGATGCAGTCTATTACCACTTTTTCTTTTTCCGATTTTATACAGTATTTTAGACCTTTTGATAGTAGATTTATTTCTTCTTCAGTGAAAATGGTATCGCTGAGATTTATGAATCGTTCATAGAATGGTTCTTTGTTGACGTTTGTGCCAAATCTATTGCGCAGTTGATTCAATTTACGGGCATGCCTATGCTTTACCTTTCGAATAATTTCACTCGTTGACTCATACACGTTGTCCATGAAAACCTCGAACTCCACGGTGGAAAGTTTTGAAGCCAGTTTTTGGTAGGTAAAATAAAGATTGAAAGATAGAATATTTCTCTTTACATACAGTTGACGTATTTCCTCCGATAACCATCTCCTTTCTGCTACTTTTTGGGTCTTTTGGGCTGCTTTAGAAGTTGATTTGCAGTGAATATGAATATAATTAGGAATTACACATAATCTTCTACAAGTGGTATTGAAGTATAGATGGGTTGAAGTCATTCGGAACTGTAGTTTCCATTTCTTGAACAAATGTTTCAATTTAGCCGTACTTGCCTTGTTGATGATTTGAATGTAGTGTTTTTCTCCTTTTTCGCACATTTTATAATCAATTAAAGTCACCTTTTACAACACGAACACTTTTATTATTCACGAAAAATTAAAATTACAAATACATTAAAATGAGACGCGTTTCGGTCGTCGTAGCGACCATTATCAATCACGAATGAGATGAAAACTGCGAGATACATTGTAGAAGATGTGTAGATGCGTTGAAAAATTATCTAAGGGAGGGAGGGGGGGCGATAACAAGAACAAGACGAAAATACGACGTAAATTATGACGGAGGTAGGCTGGGTAGGGGTTGATTTAAAATAGGAAGCAGAGAATCGATAATGCTGTTCGGTGAAATATCATTGACCATGTTGAATTGTGTTGAATTTTCATGGCGTTTTATTTCCAATAGTTCGAGGGTGTTGAGTCGATGACCTTTTTCGGATGTATGCAGTATCGCTATGCCTGAGTCAGGTATAAAGTCATGGCCTGAGTTTATTAAATGGTCCGCAAAATTACTTCTCCCCAGATGTTTGTTTTTCCAAGCTGAGATATGTTCTTTTATCCTTATTGTAACGCGTCTCATTTTAATGTATTTGTAATTTTAATTTTTCGTGAATAATAAAAGTGTTCGTGTTGTAAAAGGTGACTTTAATTGATTATAAAATGTGCGAAAAAGGAGAAAAACACTACATTCAAAGCATTCAAGTTGGCAAGATCAATATATTCAGAGGCTAGCAATTCCCTAGTATAGTTTCCAAAAGGTTTGTAGATGGAGTAGTATTGCTGTTCTAGGCTTGAATGAAAAATTGAAGTAATTCATGTAACTTGGATTCATGGCAATTTTTATGAAGTATTTTAGAGCAAAACAGTTTCTTCTTTCTTGTAGTGTGGTGGTGCCTATTTCGGATATAAGTTTTGATATAGGACTTGTGCGGAAAGCGCCTATGCAGAGACAAAGAGCATGATTTCTGATGGAATTTAGTTTGTTTAGTTCTGATTTGGCTGGTGAATTATAGATGATTGATCCGTAGGAAATAATGGATTGGAGGTGGCTTTGATTTTGCTCAAATAAAGATTGCCAAATCATCAGCAAATAGTGAGTAATTTACTAGCCTGAGTACCTTATCACATTTTTAATATCATTCATTGCCAAAATAAATAATATTGGACTAATTACTGCTCCTTAGGGGTGCCAATTTGTTGAATGTGAGCACTAGAGTAACTTGTATTGAGCTGGATTTTTATAGTTTGATGCGTTAGAAATGATGAAATGAATAGAGGTAGATTTTATTTATATTTCATGAAAAAATTGAAAAATCTCCCTTAAGACAGCATTTTTGATTTTATTTTCAAGTTTTCAAAAATTGCGAAAAATTTTGGTCACTAGGGGTTTTAAGGACTGTTCTTTCGATCTAACAGAGGCGTAGCCAACGGGGGGGGGGTGTACGACAATGACCATGCTAATTTAGATGTGAATGTCGACCCATCCACATCCATCACTTTTGGATGCCACATGTCGATGTGAATTTCGACTCTTTGTCGAGCCAATTGTTGATGTAATTGTCGACCAAAGTTGATCGGAATTTATGTTGACAATTGGCTCAACACAGGGTTGAAATTTACATTGACATGTGGAGTCCAAATGTGACGGATGTGGATGGATCGACATTGGCATCGAAATTTACGTCAACTTCCAGTTACGCAAAATTGTTAAATTTTAGTTTCAAAATTGAAATTTTTTTCCAAAAATCATTTTCTCTTACACACTTAGGTGGCCATTGCTCATGCTGAAAGCAAAAGCAGCATCGACGCAGAGGGCACCTCCGAGAAGTACAGACAGAAAGTCCATGTTCAGTATAGTTGAACATTAAACTCTTTATACTGAAAGGTGCAATAGGTTATCTAAGAGTACTAAACTAATACATTTTCATGTCGACAACATGTCGATGTTAATGTTGATGTGAAATTCGACATCAACAAATACATCCACAATATCAACTTAATTTTTCAAATTTGAGAAATCTTTGAAAATTTGGTCAATGTTAGTGTCGATGTATTTGTGGAGGATCGACTTTCACATCGACATAACATCAACAACTCCAAACTATGGAAAAGTGACTAATTTTATCAAGGCCATTAAAAAATGTTTCTCCCTTCAAACAAAGATCATCTTTTCAAATGTTTACTGAGCTTTTAAACACTGGAACAGAAATTTTAATTCTGAAAAATTGGTGGACATAGTTGTATGTAGATGTAGATTTCAATAATCGAATTTTACATCAACATGTTGACATTGCATGTCGAGGTATCAGAAATAATGAGAAAATTTCAAAAATTTTCATTATCCTGGCTTCTTTGCGGACAGAAGATTCCTATTAAATAACTTATTGGTCACTTTTCCATCAACATGTTGGAAAAAAACGTAGTCGATGTAAATGTCGATGTCAACAATTGTTGTGTGGGGGGGTCTCGACCCCCCCCTTGCGCTTAGAGTCGCCGTTAAAATTTGACGATTAAAATTGCTCCACTGCACATGCATTCAAAAACTCCCATTTTTTAGACTCCTTGAAGGGTCTATTAGTCAATTTGGGCTTAAAATTGATTAAAATGAAAATCCCAAAACCAGAACCAATTTTTCTCAGAACCAAAAAAATTTTTCCAATCCCAAAACCAGTCTCAAAACTGAAATAAAAATCTAGAAGAACAATACTAGAACAAATCCAATCCCGAAATAAAGAAATTTTGATCCTGAAACCAAAGCCCAATCCCAAAATTGTTTCGGACCCACAGCTCTGGTAGAAATATAACGTTATTGATAAATTTTGAAAATTTTTGGTCTAGAAAAAAACTTATATACCGACTTTTTTGAAACTTGATAGCACATTATTGAAATATTTTGCCTTCACTTTGCTCAAGCTAAGTACCTACAGTTTTTCTATTTCTAAATTTCTGCACCTGTTCAAGGTAGAGGTACTTAACTCTTAAAAATGTCGAATGGAATTACAAAATTGACTTCTTGTAAAAAAAAATCCATAATTTACTGGGTAACTACGTGGATTATAATTAATTAATTAATATTCAAAAACTTCGGCCCTCGCTTCGCTCAGGCCTGTTGATTTTTCATTTTCAAAATCGAACTTTCGGAAAATCTATATTCAAACTCAAAAAAATGTGCATGTAAATCCAAAAATAAACTCCTCAGATCGAAAAAAAAATGTTTTTTTACTTCTCAATACACGAAATTTCGTGAGCTTTTGCCCTCACTTTGTTTGGACATTTTTGCTTTTCTATTTCAGACTTGAAATTTCTAAAAAAAAATCATTCAAATTCTAAAATTTTGAAGCCAAAACAATCAATCTCCTCTTAAAAAAAAACATTGTCCTTCCACATTCAGAATGAGAATTTTCAATAGCTTTTGCCCTCGCTACGTTCGGGATAATTTTTTCCCCTCTTCCTAGCATCATAAGATGAATCTTTCTCACAAAACCAACCCCCCCCCCAGATATGCTCTGGCTACGCCGCTGGATCTAAAGTTGGTTTGGTTCTAGAGTTTGGGTTCGAAAGGCACCGTTAAAAGTTCTTTAAATTCGAAGTGGCATTTTTTTAAATTTCAAATTTCTGAGGCATAATTTTAAACCTTGAAAACATTCGGTGGGAGGGGGGGCATTATTATGATATTCATAACCATATACATATTTTGAAATAGAATTTGAAAAACAGTGAAAGATTCCTAATCACAAGAAAATATTTACTAACCTTACTGTTTTTTTCCATATTCCTTCGTGCAAAATGTTACTTTCGAGTTTTGCGCATACCACAGCATTGATTCGACCATTACGATTTTAGGTTTGGATGGAAATTGATCAGAATCAAGAACAAGATATGGCTGAAATATTCTCCAACGTACACGATCCCGAACCTGCAGTGCCAGCTCTGAAAGAAAATTCAACAATCGCCATTGCCTTCCAAGTATTGCGCTCTGAAATGCACAAATATCGTACGAAGAACGAGTTGGAGAATTTTAATCCGGAAGAACTACACACCTCATTGCGAGAAAAATTACCAGATTTACCAACCTCCATTTATGATACGATAGAAGAATATGTCAAAAAACTCGGGCTCTCAGTGGAAAATTGGCTAAAGGAGCATTACAAAAGAGTATTATTTTTTCATTACGGCCGTCGAAATTATGTTTTGTACGACTTCGATGATTTTGTTATCGATTCCGCCGGTGGAATTGATTATGTTAAAACTGCAGAACGTATGGTGCGTTGTGACAGATTTAACAATGCTGTGAAATTCAAGGTAGCTTGTATGTACTGCTTTGAAGACGATGTCAGACGAATTTGGCCATCTGTCTGGAAAGAAGTGGGTTTGGATCAAATTCAGTTTGATGATTGTCCTCAATTGTATTACTGGATTTGCCGTCTCAGCAAACAATTGGATAAGATACCGCTCCGACAGGAGGACGATTCTATCGATGGAAAAATGTTCAATGTTTGCATCTGTAGTAATGAAACATCCGGGGAATATTTTTGGAATCGGTTATCACCAGACATTCAATTGCAAAAAGCCTTGGACATGGTTTATGGAGGTGAAAAGGGCGAGTTGATTTTACGAAAATTGGATGTCCGACAACTCGACGAATTCGTCAAACAGAGGGGTTGTAATTTGATATATTCTTGTATTAGAGATGACTATCTTGATGAAGGATTATTCCTTCGAGTGTGGATGCACATTAAAAAAGTAATGAACGGAGATGTATTCGGAGAATTAATTGTAAAAATACTGGTACTCGAAAGAGAACGTATGATATTGTTTATGTTTGAGCCTCACCCTAGCAGTTGGCGATTAGATGAGTATGAAAAGAAAAAGTACACGAAATGGTTATGTCGAAGTCGTGAAGTATGGAGTAGTGCCCCTCATAATTTGAGAACATCCGTGATTAAAAACATTTTACCCAATTTGAGACTGTACGAATCCAATCGCGATTACAGTTGTGAACCCAGAAAGTACAAATGTCGCGATGAAAATCCTGTTAATTTCTCAGAATTCCTGTTCACGATACTTTCAGATGCTTCAGTGAAAGAGAGAAACTCATTTTGGTGCAGCTGCTGGCATAATTTAATCTTTTGCAGGAAATTCGACGATTTGCAACGAATAATGGAGATGTGCTTTGTAAATAATGATGCCATTGTCGAATATAAAGAGAACGTCATTTCCGGAAGTGAAATTGTACGACAGATTTGTGTTTCATTGCTCACTTATGCGCACTTCGAAGAACTAAACATGCTTGTGAATTTTTGTTTTCCCTTTGAATATTCAGCGAAACATCACAAACGGCAATTGCTGCAATCAAGTTTTCTCGGTGAAACGTCCATTTTTCGATACACGTATTTCAGTCATACCCAGCAATTTGATAAGTTCATTAGCGACGCTTATGGCACCGTAGATCTTGCGACTGATTTTAAAAATCAACTGATGTCGTCTCCGGCGACCGAACTCATGCTACCTGAGGAGGTCTTTAAATTGCGATCTTTTTGGTTTAAGGAGTTTTTTGAATTTATGGAAGTATTTGTGTCGACGGAAGAAATGATGCAGCAGAAAAAAAGTCGCATACTCGATCATTTGAGAGAAGTTGCACTTACTAATCCTGTTATATATGAAAATGAATATTTAAGAAGATCAGCATATTCAGTTAATGAAGTATTGCGATGGTGTTTGGGAAGCGATGATAAAGCTGTCATTGTCTTTGAAAAAGATCTGGGATTTTCGTCTTCTAGATATTTTTGGAATTGAATATTTAGGTATATGATGTCTGTATTCTGATTATTTACAAATTCAATGTTTTGTGCTGTAGCTCACTGAGTGGGTATCTATGTACTAGTTGTAGCTGGAAAAATATTGGGTATGATCTGATCAAGAATGTAAAATTTATAAATAAATATTTTTTAACAAATCAGTTTAATATGTATTAGGTAGGTAGAAACAATATGATGTAAACTTTCTCAACTTGAATTTCAGTTTTTTTCAATTTAGTTTACAACAAAGTAGGTACCTAATTCTTATTGTTTTATTGTATGCTTATTAATCATTAAATTGATTCTCTTTGTTCAAGTGTATTAAACTTTTCTTTCTCAAGTTTTGCCTCTCCCCTAACCACCTTCAGCTTCTGGTATGAAAGAAATTCTGAAATTATACCAGATTCGTACCTTCATAGGTGCTCAAAGTGGAAGTACATACCTATGTACTTGAAAATTTACATAATATTTGATACCTATTCCACATTGCATTTTACGTACATGGTTTCAAATTTTGCCTTCATCATGTAGTCTAGTTTGGTCTCAACACTGAAACATTTATAAATCCCTCCAGCCTCCAGCTTAGGCCGGAAGTTCCACGAGCTAGAGATGAATGGATGGTTTTCTTATTTGTTAGGTTTCGGTTCATAGGTGGCTATTGCCTTCGGCCAAGATTTTGAAATTCACCTCTAGAAGTGGTACCTACTTTTGATCTAAAAATTCAGTGATAGAATTTTCTGAAAATGTTCTTTTCAGAGAAAATTTGAGATTTGGTGGAGCTCCCGAAAAGGAGATATGGGTCCTCGAACCGGAGGAATTTTCGAAAACATCGTGGTTTTTCGATCTAGGCCCTGCCAAACATGGCTGGGGAGAATGGTTCGATTTCAAAGGATGGTACCTAATGTAGATAAATATTGCGACTCAACTAGGGTGAAATTTGACGCCCAACATTTTTTGTTCTATAAGTACATTTTTTGCCTACTTCCTATAATTTTGCAAAAAAAAAAAAAAAAAAATCGCGTATTTTTCAGAGTTTTATTCAAATATGAGCCTTTTATTACGGACAAAATTTTGATTTCATGGATTAGTAGGAAGAAAGTACTTGTAAAAAGACACATTTTTACGAAAACAGTTTTTGTGTTGAACCCTTCAATTCGAAGCTGTAGTGGTACAAAGTTTTTTTTTTGACAATTTTACCCCCTCACTGTATTACTAGAAATTTTGAAAAAAAATCGTGTTGAAAAGCCCAGGCTTCCCCTGCACATTTCTCATGGAACCAGGATTTTCTCCCCACTACTCACGGAGACAGAATGGTTATCGCAAAAAACGCGTTTTTTGGCTATACTGTCCAATGAGAGTTGGGTGGGGGCAGAGGGGGCAGAAAATCCGCTCGAAATTTTTTTTCCCATGTATCCAACAATACTCCATCCTAATTTTTCAAATCTGGGAACTGGGCCATTTCGCTTATTTTACCTGGGAATAGGTACCCTCCCCATAACCAAATTTTCAGCTGCCCAAGTTCATTTTTCGATTTTTGGCGAATTCTTGAAAATTCAAAATTGACTAGCTGTTTTTGGCGATTTATGTTTTTTTTTAAAGTACGTACTTGATCAGTAAAAATGACCAGTATAAGTCCTAAAAACTGATATTAATTCCCTAAATCCAAATTTCACCATTTCCAGCCATTCTGGAGCCTCCAGCGCGATTTTTCAATTTCTCCAGAATTTTGAATATGCCCCAAAAGGCGTCAATATGAAGTTGGGCAGCTAAAAATCGAGTTGTGTGTTATACTCGGCCTATTTAACGAGTTTATCCACATTTGAGCCAATTTTGGGAGGGAGACCTCAAGAGTGGTTTTTTGACCAGTTTTTTTTAAATAAAAATATCCAAAAAATCAAAAGTTTCTCATTTGCCAAGAAATTTTCGAAATTTGCGCGAATTGTTGTATTTCGTCATGAACTAACTACACGAAGACGAATATTGCCATTTTCAGCCATTCTGGAGCCTCCAGCACGATTTTTCAATTTCTCCAGAATTTCGAATATGCTCCAGAAGGCGTCAATATGAAGTTGTTGGGCAGCTAAAAATCGGGTTGTGTGTTATACTCGACCTGTTTAACGAGTTTATCCACATTTAAGCCAATTCTGGAGGGTACGGACGCGCGGGACGCCTCAAGAGTGGATTTTTGACCAGCTTTTTTCATAATAAAAATTATCCAAAAATCAAAAATTTCCCATTTGTGAAATAATTTTTGAGATTTGCGCGCATTGCTATATCATTTGTCAAAAATTAACCCCACGAGAGCGAATTTCGCCATTTCCAGCCATTCTGGAACCTCCAGCTCGATTTTTCAATTTCTCCAGAAGAGGCAACCTCCAGAATGAGTGGAAATGGCGAAATTTGCCCTCGTGGGGTAATTCTTGACAAAATATAGCGATTCGTGCAAACATCAAAAATTTTCTCACAAACGAGAAATTTTGATTTTTGGATATTTTTATTAAGAAAAAAGGTGGTCAAAAAACCACTCTTGAGGTCTTCCTCCTAAAATTGACTCAAATGTGGATAAACTCGTTAAATAGGCCGAGTATAACACACAACTCGACTTTTAGCTGCCCAACAACTTCATATTGACGCCTTCTGGAGCATATTCAAAATTCTGGAGAAATTGAAAAATCGTGCTGGAGGCTCCACATGACGTTTTTCAGGTTCAAACAGATATATTACGCTAAAAAAGGTTTTGAAAATAATACTCAGTGGTTCCTATAATTATTTCTTCATTCGCAACTTTGGGAACCCCTGGAGCCCGAAAAGTGGTCATTTTGGGTCAACTAACCACGGATTCGTATTTGGTAAATTTATTACAATATTTTAAGAGTGGTCGACTCGATAACTGTCCGGGCCCAAAAAATGGCCTTCTCGATACTCCACCTTTTCTAATCACAATAGAAAATATTTTACTGTTTCTTTCCATATCGCTCGTGCAACGTGTTATATATTTTTGAGTTTTGTGCGTACCACAGTATTGATTCGACCATTACGATTTTAGGTTTGGATGGAAATTGAGCACAATCAAGAACAAATTATGGCTGAAATATCCTACGTGTACGATCCCGAACCTGCTGTGCTAGCTCTGAAAGAAAATGCAGCAATCGCCATTGCCTTCCAAGTATTGCGCGCTGAAGTGAACAAATATCGTATGAAGAACGAATTGGATATATTTAATCCGAAAAAACTACACACCTCATTGCGAGAAAAAATACCAGATTTACCAACCGCAATTTATGATACGATCGAGGAATACGTCAAAAAACTTGAGCTCTCCCTGGAAAATTGGTTAAAGGAACACTATAAAAGAGTATTCTTTTTTCATTATGGCTGCAGAAATTATGTTTTGTACGACTTCGATGATTTTGTCAGCGATTCTGCTGGTGGTATTGATTACGTTAAAACTGCAGAACGTATGGTGCGTTGTGACAGATTTAACAATGTTGAGAAATTCAAAGTAGCTTGTATGTACTGCTTCGAAGATGATGTCAGACGAATTTGGCCATCTGTCTGGAAACGAGTGGGTTTGGTTCAAATTCAGTTTAACGATTGCCCTCAATTGTACTATTGGATTTGCCGTCTGAGTAATCAGTTGAATAAGATACCGGTCCCACCTCGTAACGTTTCAATAGATGGAGAAATGTTTGATGCTTGCTTCTGTAGTACTAGAACATCTTGGGAATATTTTTGGAATCGGTTATCACCGGAAATTCAATTGCAAAAGGCCTCGGTCATTGTTTATGGAGGTCGACCTAAGAACGAGTTGATTTTACGAAAATTGGATGACCGACAACTCCATGAATTCGTTAAACAGAGAGGTTGCGATTTGATATATTCTAATATTAGAGATGACAATATCGAAGACGGATTATTTCTTCGATTATGGATGCTCATTAAACGAGTAATGGACGAAGATGTATTCGGAGAATTAATTGTAGAAATATTGAAGTTCGAATGTGAACGTAAGAAATCGAGTACATTATTGGGTTGGCCCGATTATTGGCAATATGAATATGGTGATTATATAAAGAATGGTCACGAGAAATGGTTATGTCGAAGTCTTGAAGTATGGAGTAGTGTCCCACATACTTTGAGAAGATCAGTGATAAAAAACATTTTACCCAACTTGAGATTGTACGAATCCAATCGCGATTACACTTATCAACCCAGAAAGAACAAATGTCGCAATGAAGAACCCGTTAATTCCTCAGAATTCCTGTTTACGATCCTATCAGATGTTTCATTAAAAGAGAGAAACTCATTTTGGTGCAACCGTTGGCATAATTTAATCCTAGGCAGGAATTACGACGATTTGCAACGAATAATGGAGATGTGCTTCGAAAATAATGATGCGATTGTCGAATACAAAGAGAACGTCATTGCTGGAAGCGAAATTTTACGACAGATCTGTGTTTCATTGCTCACTTTTGCGCATTTTGAAGAACTAAACGAGCTTGCGGATTTTTGTTTTCCCTTTGAATATTCTGCGAAACATTACAAACGGCAATTGCTGCAATCAAGTTTTCTCGGTGAAACGTCTATTTTTCGATACACGTATTTCAGTCATGCCAAACAATTCGATAAGTTCATCAGCGACGCGTATGGCAACGTAGATCTTGCGACAGATTTTAAAAATCAACTGATGTCGTCTCTGGGGACCGAACTCATGCTTCCTCTGGATGCCTTCACATCGCAGTCTGTTCGGATTGAGAAATTTATTGAATTTATGGAATTATTTGTGTCGACGGAGGAAATGATGCAGCTGAAAAAAACGCGCATAGTCGATCACTTCAGAGAAATTGCACTTACTAATCGTGCTATATAAATGAAGGTTATTATTTAGGATCAGCACTTTTACGAGAAGTATTGCTGTGGTGTTTGGGAAGTCGTGATGAAGTTGTCAATTTTGATATAAGTGTGGGAGGTTCATGGTAACTTGTTGATCGATGAAGTTGATAAATTTTCAACGTTTCGTGATGCAGCTTACTGAGTATGGTACTTGATGGAAAAATATTGGGTATGATTGATCTAATCAAGAATGTAAAATTCATAAGTAGATATTTTTAAGAAATCAGATGAATAATAGATACATACAATAATGATAAGTAAGTAAACTTTCTCAACTTGAATGTTAATTTTTTCAATTGAGTTTACGACAAAGTAATATACCTACCTACCTATTGTTTTATTATATGCCTATTAATTATTAAATCAATTCTCTTTGTTTAATTGTATTCAATTTTTCTTTCTCAAATTTTGACTCTCCCCAAACCTCTTCAGGTAATAAATGCCTAAATAATTCCAAATTCGTACCGAGGTGTTCAAAAGGGGAATGGCTTAAAAAAAACAATATTTTGATACTCACATGGCATTTTACATGTCTTGAAATTTTGTCTTTCTTCATCTGTAGTCTGTTTTGGTCTTGATACCGTATAAATCCCTTCGGCTTATGCCGAAAAAATTCCAGTTGCTGGAGATGAATGGTGATTTTCGTAATAGTTATAGGGGGGTATTGCCCTCGGCCAAGATTTTGAAATTAATCTCTGGAAAGTGGCGCTGGTACTTGTGGTCTAAAAGCCCTGTAATAAAATTTTCTGATTTTCTCAATTATTTCTAAAAAGGCTATAAAATCGGGGTTCCTGATGGAAATTTCCATTTGAGACAATTTTCAACCAAATTTTTTTAATCTTTTAGAAATCCAATTTAATTTGTGGAAATTATTTCAAATTTCTTCAAACGAAGCTTTATGGCATTATTCCTTAATTCAAAAAAAATCGAAAAAATTTCGTGAGTTTTCGGTTATTTTTCTAGAGTTTTGAAAATGGGCAATAGACCACCAAATAATTAGTATCACTGCACGCGAAAGTTTTTCCTCAATATTAGTATTGGTATCTTTCGATGTTTTGGCTTAATTATTTAATGTGAAATACATATGTACCTATTTCCAAAGAAAAAAATGTTCAACACTCCCAAAAATAAGCGATTTAAAAATTTTCAACCGCTCTAAGAAACTCTAAAAGCAGTCTTGGATTTTCTAATAATGACCTAAGTCGACGCAGAATTTCGAATACTATCTTTGAAGTTGGGCCATTTTTTCCCAAGCAAAATGAGTAAGGGATAGGGCGAGGAAAGTACGATGTTTTCGAAAATGCTCCTGTTTGAAGACCCATCTTCCCTACAATTTTTTCTCCAGTGACTCATAACGCAAAACGAAGGTCCTCGATGCATTTGGTCAAAATATTGTAAGATTTTAACCAAATAAAATGTTTCAAATTTGACTGAAATTGGATTAAAAAGGAGAAGAGGGGGGGGAGTGAAGTTCAGGTTCATCGAATCGGGAAAATTACCACAATTTTCGAAATCTGTGCCTTCAAATCAGTAATAATTGATATGTCACATCACTTATATTTTTTTGGAAGTTTGATCAAAATTGAGGGCCCTTTAGCACCTCAAGAAGAAAGTCAAATCCCTTTTGAAAAAAATTTGCTTCAGCCACCTTGCCGAAATCCACTTCAAAGATGAATTTCTCCTGATTCTACTTCAATTTTCATGTTTTTTGGTAAGATTTATTATCAACAGAGAGAATCAGAAGTTGGCTGGAAGATTTGCAATGGCTGAAATGAAATTAACCCTCTGGAGGTTCTCTAGTTTCCATGTTCAGGGTGTCTAACGGTCATGGAAGCCATGAAAGTCGTGAAAAAATCACGAATTTCGCTCGAAACACACTTAGAAATTATTGTTTTAAAAGTCCATAAAATGAAAAAAAAAAATCAAAAAGGCTATAGGTGGGTAAGTATGGCGAATTTGCCCCCGAGAGCTTCAGGGTTGATATTTGCATGGAAGGTGGGTACCCTTGAGCACTTTCTGTCAGGAAAGTTTCAGACCCCCCCCCCCAAACCGTTTTTGAGAAACTCCCCTTTTTCTGAAATTGCAATAAAAATTATTTCCTTAGCCACATGTGAACCGATTTTTAAAATTTTTTAGTACGTTGTAATGATATAAAAGGGATATACCGGGATAGGTTGTGTAGAAAGAAGGTAATTATTGGTAGGATCGTTAACAAGGTAAAGGTGCAAGGTCTTCAGGATAGATTATACTCTTAGGAATATTTCTAATACCGTATACCAGGGACCCAACTAGCTCAATGGGGGATTGTGGATAAATACTTATACCATCACATAACCAAATATATTAAATAAGAACAGGTGTCATGGATGCAATTACTAATATTTATTTAGCCGATAGATTACACTCCTTATGTAATTGTAGTTAGACTTATGAACATACGAGAAGTACAAGCAAGTCTAGTCCCTATAAGTGGTTGCAGTGAACCAAAGATCTTCTAATACTTAATAATAATAATGATTGTTTCACTTACTTACAGGATACAGCTTAAAACTAACACAGAACAATAACTGAACTGATTTATACATTATTCCCTGTATGAGGGTTACTTTAACACTTGATACATTAGCCTTCGGAATAAGGAGCATAAAACAAGATAATACTGTGGTGAACTTAATCGTGCCTGTTTAACATGGTGGTGAAAGAGTTGACGCGTCGACTATGAAAACTACAATACTTGCTCGTTGCCTCGTCGCAGGGCGCGTCTGCCTGCTCCGAGAGAGCAAGTACAGTGTTACCAACTGTATCTACGCAATGGGTAGTAGGGTATACACGCTAGGCATAGTTGTACATCACAACGTTGTAGACATCCATAAGGGGTATCGCCACAAAAATTTTCACTCGCCTCTACCCATGCTTACTTTCCTCTCAAAATGGAGTTTTTTTTTAGATTTGCTTACCTGTTTTAGCGATGACCATGATTCGGCACAAAAATGGGAATACCATTTTTCAGTGTTTTTTTGACCACTAAAAAAAAATATTTTTTCAAAAATAAATTTGAGGTGAGCCGCACCGCGTCGTGGTCAAAACTTTGAAAAAACTTACCGAGGAGGTAGAAATGGATTCTGGTGTAAATTATTGTTTTTGGTGCACGAGGTGTCGTTTCCAAGTAAATCAAACCCCCGAACACGAATATGACGTCAAATTTTATGCTACCCTCATCCACACCCCTCCAGTGCCTCTGCCTCCACCACAATTTTCATAATAGGTACTGTATTAAAAGTTGAGATTCAAAAAGTGCTTTTGTTTAATGTTTTTTACTCGTGTTGTTGAATTATTTTTGAGAAAAAAATTCTAATTTATAAGTATTCATTTGTTTTGTTGTAACTGAAGGATTTGAGCTCTTTCAAAACTTTTATTTTCAAACATGATTTTTCTTTGAAAGCTCAACTTTGTTGTGATTTGGTCAATTGAGCAGGGTATATTTTATTACACCCATTAAAGCAATTCGTTTCCCGAACATGAAAACCTAGTGAACCTCCAAGGGTTAAGGACATGTTCTTTCGATCTGACATTGATTTCATTCAAATTGAAGAGTTCGAGATCATAAGGTAGGTCTCAGGTACCCTAGTAAAAAATTTTGAACCTGCCTTGAAGGTCATCTTATATAAAACTAGACCGGTTATGGATTCAGGACAGAACGTCTACTGTCATTGTTCCCTCTGCTCAAGACTGCTGGGTCATTTCACGTCACTTGGACCAAAGAAGTGGTAGGCGGGTTCAGCGATTTTTTTGAAATTTTTCCTGTGGAAAGACCTTCCGAAGGGATGACCAATGGCGCAAATCGCAGCCATTTAGCCAATTTTTAATGGCAGCCCGTGGGTGTCAAAGTTTTCAGTGAACCTAAAACATCGTCCATTTCAGCAGTGGATTAGTCGATAACCGCGATACCTACCAAAATGAAACTTTTTCCCATAGTTAGAGATGTTGAAGGGCTTTTAGGTGATATCATAAAAATCAGTGTTGCCACTTTTTTTGTACAAAAAATTAGCTCAAAAAGTTTCAAAATGTAGTTTTCATATCGTTCCCACTCTAAAAAATTTTGAAAAAAATATATTATGGACAACTGTTCATGATGAACAGCATATTAAAAAATTGTTATAGTAACTTGTCGCAAAGTCGATCTAAAAAAATTTTACGTTTGCGAAAAAATGCGATTTTTTTATTTAAAACATGAAAAAAAGTTTTGATTGGTAAAGTTGACCCATTTGACCCATATTTTTACGTATCTGTTGAAAAAGTTGGAAAACCCCTTTCACTCGATAAAATAAACTCATCACAAAAAAATCAAAATTCTAAAAAATTCAATTTTCAATTACAAGCATCAAAAAAAGTTTAAAGTTGTCTTATATTGACCTCTTTCAGACGTATTTCATCAAAAAGTGAATAAAAAACACACTCACAGCAAAAAAATTAAAATTTGTTCATTTTTTGAATTTTTTCGAATTTTGATTTTTTTGTGATGAGTTAATTTCACCGAGTGAAGGGGTTTTTTCAACTTTTTCAACATATACGCGAAAATAGGGGTCAAATGGGTCAACTTTACCAATCAAAACTTTTTTTCATGTTTTAAATCAAAAAATCGCATTTTTTGGCAAAGTTACAATTTTTTTAAATCGACTTTGCGACAAGTTACCATAACAATTTTTTAATATGATGTTCAGTATGAACAGTTGTCCATAATACATTTTTTTCAGAATTTTTGAGAGTCGGAACGATATGAAAACTACGTTTTGAAACATTTTGAGCTAATTTTTTGTACGAAAAAAAGTGGCAACACTGATTTTTATGATATCACTAAAAAGCCCTTCAACACCTCTAACTATGGGAAAAAGTTTCATTTTGGTAGGTATCGCGGTTATTGACTAATCCACTGCTGAAATGGACGATGTTTTAGGTTCACTGAAAACTTTGACACCCCTTGGCTGCCGTTAAAAATGGGCCAGAGGGCTGCGATTTGCGCCATTGGTCATCTCTTCTGAAGGTCTTTCCACAGGAAAAATTTCAAAAAAAAAATCGTTGAACCCACCTACCACGTCTTGGTCCAATTGACGTGGAATGACCCTGCTGCAATTTGGAGAAAATCTATCTTCAATGTTTCAAAAATAATGGCAACTGGTTACGAATATATTGGTCGAAAGTTTCAAAAATTCGAAGTTGAGCTTTTTTTGAAAACTAAAATTTCAAAATATTTTCAAAATTTCTGATGTATAGTTTTAAATCTTGAAAACATTCAGGGGCTATTCTTATGATACCTACTCGTGACAAAAAGCTTATTTGTAATAGAATCTGCAAAACTGTGAAAATTTCTTAATCACCACACAAGAAAATATTTACTACCTACCTACCTTACGTTTTATTCCTTATTCGTTCTTGCAAAGTGTTATTTTTGAGCTTTGTGCATACCACAGCATTGATTCGACCATTACGATTTTAGGTTTGGATGGAAATTGATCAAAATCAAGATTCAGAAATGGCTGAAATATCCAACATATACGATCCCGAACCTGTTGTGCCAATGCTGAAAGAAAATTCAGCGATCACCATTGCCTTCCAAGTATTGCGCTCTGAAGTGAACAAATATCGTACGAGGAAGGAATTGCAGAATTTTAATCCGGAAGAACTATACACTTCATTGCGAGAAAACTTACCAGATTTACCAACCTCAATTTATGATACGATCGAGGAATACGTCATAAAACTTGGGTTTTCAGTGGAAAATTGGCTAAGGGAGCATTACAAACTTGTATTCTTTTTTTATTACGGCCGTCGAACTTATGTTTTGTACGACTTCGATGATTTTGTTATCGATTCTGCTGGTGGTATTGATTTCGTTAAGACTGCAGAACGTATGGTGCGTTGTGACAGATTTAACGATGTTGTGAAATTCAAAGTAGCTTGTATGTACTGCTTTGAAGATGATGTCAGACGAATTTGGCCATCTGTCTGGAAACAAGTGGGTTTGGATCAAATTCAGTTTAACTATTGCCCTCAATTGTACTATTGGATTTGTCGTCTCAACAATCAGTTGAACATGATACCGCTCCCACCTCGTAACGGTTCTATAGAAGGAGAAATGTTTGATGCTTGCATCACTAGTACTAGAACATCGTGGGAATATTTTTGGAATCGGTTACCACCAGAAATTCAATTGCGAAAAGCCTTGTACTTCGTTAACGGACGTCGACCTAAGGACGAGTTGATTTTACGGAAATTGGATGACCGACAACTTGGTGAATTCGTCAAACAGAGAGGTTGCGATTTGATGTATTCTAATATTAGAGATGACAATCTCGAAGAAGGATTATTTCATCGAATATGGATGCTCATTAAACGAGTAATGGACGAAGATGTATTCGGAGAATTAATTGTAGATATATTGAGGTTCGAATGTGAACGTAAGAAATCGGGTACATCATGGGGTTGGCCCAGTTATGGGCAATATGAATTTGGTGATTATATAAAGAATGATCACAAGGAATGGTTATGTCGAAGTCGTGAAGTATGGAGTAGTGCCCCACATAATTTGAGAATATCAGTATTGAAAAACATTTTACCCAACTTGAGATTGTATAAATCCAATCGTCGTTACAATTATAAACCCAAAACAAACGAATGTCGCAATGAAGAACCCGTTAATTTCTCAGAATTCCTGTTTACGATCCTATCAGATGCTTCATTAAAAGAGAGAAACTCTTTTTGGTGCAACTGCTGGCATAACTTAATCTTAAGTGCAAATTTCGACGATTTGCAGCGAGTAATGGAGAAGTGCTTCGAAAATAATGATGCGATTGTCGAATTTAAAGAGAATGTCATTGCCAGAAATGGAATTGTACGGCAGATTTGTGTTTCATTACTCACTCATGCGCATTTCGAAGAACTAAACGAGCATGTGAATTTTTTTTCCGCCAATTTAGATTCAGCGAAAAATTACAAACGGCAATTGCTGCAATCAAGTTTTCTCGGTGAAACGTCTATTTTTCCATACAGGTATTTCAGTCATGCCAAACAATTTGATAAGTTCATCAGCGACGCTTATGGCAACGTAGATCTTGCGACAGATTTTAAAAATCAACTGATGTCGTCACCGGCGACTGAACTCATTTTACCTAAAGAAGCCTTCACATCGCATACTCTTCGGATTGATGAATTTACTGAATTTATGGAATTATTTGTGTCGACGGAAGAAATGATGCAGCAGAAAAAAAAGCGCATAGTTGATCATTTGAGAGAAGTTGCACTTACTGATCCTGCTACATATGAAAGTTACTTAGGACCAGGACTTTTACTTGGTGAAGTATTGCTGTGGTGTTTGGGAAGTCGTTATGAAGTTTTCAAATTTAATAAAAGTGTGCGAAGTTCACGGTAGGTAACGGTAGGTAACTTATTGATCGATGAAGTTGATAAATTTTCAATGTTTTGTGATGTAGCTTACTGAGTATTGTACTCGATGGAAAAATATTGGCTATGATGATCTAATCAAGAATGTGAAATTCATAAGTACTTACTTACATAGATATTTTTAAGAAATCAGATGAATAATAGATACATGCAAACAGTATGATAAGTATGTAAACTTTCTCAACTTGAATGTTAATTTTTTCAATTTATTGTTAGTTTGCGACAAAGTAATAGGTACCTACCTACCTATTGTTTTATTTTGCCTATTAATTATTGAATAAATTCTCTTTGTTTAATTGTATTCAATTTTTCTTTCTCAAATTTTGATTCTCCTCAAACCTCTTCAAGTAATAAGTGAATGCCAAAATAATTCCAAATTCGTACCGAGGTGTTCAAAAGGGGAACGACTTAAAAAAAACAATATTTTGATATACTCACATGGCATTTTACATAATTTGAAATTTTGATTTTCTCTGTAGTCTTTTTTGGTCTTAATCTTGACGCCGTATAAATCCCTCCGGCTTATGCCGAAAGTTCCAGTTGCTAAAGAAAACTTTTGTGGTTTTTTTAATTGTTATACTTAGGTGGGCAGGCCCGGAGCCAGCATAAGGGCAACCAGGGTGCTGGCTGGACGAATTTGCAAACTCCTCTTTCAAACAAATTTTGAAATCATTTTTCCATTTTTTGCAATTTTGCATTCAAAATAATTGCATATTCAAGGTGTCTAACAGGTCCTACGGATCCTACGAAAGTCCTACTTTTTTTTCAAACGTCCTTTTAGTCCTACTAAAGTCCTATTATTTTTAAATTTTATCCAAAAGTCCTACTTTTTTTCAAATGTTCAATTTTTCCTCTTTTTTTTGGAATTTTGGACAAATTTTGTAGAAAAGGGCTCATTTGTCGACTTATTTAGATTTTCAATTACACATTTTTGAGAGCTTTTGCCCTCGCTTCGCTCGTGCTAAGGTATTTACATCTTCTTCTCTCGCATAGAAAACTCAGGTATTGTTCAAATTCAAGAAATGTTCAAAGTTTGAAATCGATAAACTAAACTTCTCCCTACATAAAGAAACTTTTCATTTTTACTTCTCAAAACATGATTGCTGGATTTTTGAAAGCTTTAGGATAGTTTGCGCGTTTCTTTTTCAAGTTTAAAATTTTATTTTTTTAATAATCATTTGGATTTTTAAAAATTTTGAAACAAAAATAATAAACTTCATCATATTATGTAAGTATATCATACAAGAAGACATCGTTTTCATACCCTTCATAATACTAATTTTCAGGATTTGCTCTTGCTTCGCTCGGGTCCGTTTGCTTTTCTTTTTTCAATTTTTAATTTTCCAAAAAAATCATCATTAAATTTTAAAATTTTGAAGCTAAATAATAAACTTTTTATAAGTAACTCATCGCACACATACACAAAAAAAAACGTTGTTTTATTACCTCCCAAAGTACTGATTTTCAACAGCTTTTGCCCTCGCTTTGCTCGGGCCCATTTGCTTTTCTTTTTTAGTTTTGAAATTTTCTAAAAAAAATCATCATTCGAATACCACTGTTTTTATGCCTCTCGAAATACTGATTTCCAAGAGCTATGACTGCTTGAATTATTAACCAAATACATACAAAATTTGAGACCCTCCCCCACAACTCATAAATTTTGGTAAATTTTCATGCCCTGGTTTACAATTCCATCTGCCCTGACTGAAAAAAAAAACCTGGCTAAGGGGCTGTAGGTGGGTATTGCCTTCGGCCAAGATTTTGAAATTAATCTCTGGAAAGCCGTACTTGTAGTCTAAAAGCCCTGTGATGAAATTTTCTGATTTCCTCAATTATGTACTTCTGAAAGGTTGTATGTAAAATCGGCTTTCCTGATAGAAATTTCCATTTGAGACAATTTTCAACCAATTTTTTTTTTTAAACTTTTAGAAATCCAATTTAATTCATGGAAATTAGTTAAAATTTCTTCATACGAAACTTCTTAGCATTATTATCAAATTCAAAAAAATTGAAAAAATGTCGTGAGTTTTCCGCTATTTTTCTAGAGTTTTAGTTACATTTGAACCACACTGGCAAGTGCTCGATAATTTTTCATTTGATTTTTCCTGTAACTTTCAAAATTAAGCTTTTTTGGGCCAAATTCTGATATCTTACTCTTAGAAAAAACGCCAAAATCACGTTTTCACGATTTCAACGAAGTAAAATCGCAGAATTTGGTCCAAAAAAGCGAAATTTTGAAAGTTACAGGAAAAATCAAACAAAAAATTATCGAGCACTTGCCAGTGTGGTTCAAATGTAAATTCTTCAATTTATTTGAAAAAATGTGCTTAAACACCTTTTTTTAGGGGTACCTAAAGTGGGGCGCACTAAAAAAAGGGTTCAAAATTACAAATATACAGGGAGCTTTAATTAAACTTTTTCATCTAGATAATCGAATATATACCTCAAAACGTTACGTTTGGCGCAAATCGTAGGTTTCTAGTTTTCCAGGGGTTCCCAAAATTTCGAAATTGTGAAAAAATGGAAAACTGGATTTTTGAGTACCAGCGGAAAATTTTATTGAGCTCAAAATTTGGTAGGATGAAGGTCTTTCAGATACTAATAAACTGTAAAAAACTTTTTAGCTGGGCTCAAAGGGGTAGGTTCAGAATGGTGGTTCCAAAATTTTCGGAAAATCACCCCCCCCCCTTCTGCCTCCGAGGGTCGAAAATAGGAAAATCACCACGCATAACGTTTATCGAGTTCAAACAGATATTTTACGTTGAAAAGGTTTTTGAAAATAATACTCAGTGGTTCCTGAAATTCTTTTTGTAATCACAACTTTGGGAACCCCTGGGGCCCAAAAAAATGGTCATTTAGGGTTAATCAACCACCGATTCGTATTTTAGACATTTATTACAATAATTTTAAGAGTGGTCAAGTCGATAACTGTCAGGGGGCCAAAAAATGGCCTTATCGAGACTCCTCCTTTGGGGGAGAGGATGCTCACCCTTCATTAAAAAATTCCATCTCGAAAATTGAACTTTTCAAAAAAGCACCAAAAGGTACATCTATGGAAATTTTTTCATAATTTTAAATAGTAGCTCCCACTGACAGCCGCCATTATGAAAATTTAACCTTCAATTTGAAAGTTCAACTTTCAACTTTTGAAAATTTCAAAATACTTGATAAGTTTAGAATGAAATGCCCTTTCGAACTGTGAAATCAGTTTTGATCAAAGTATCATAGCTTTGGAAGAATACGCTGCTGAAGTTGAGTACCTCGAGACAATGGAACCCCCCCCCCCCCACCCACCCCTTGAGAGGGCTGGGACCAAACTGATTGCGGGTTTCTTACTTATTGAGTGGGTAGATATTGTAAAAAAAATTGAGCGAAATCGAAAGACATGACGTTCAAAATAGAATTTTTTTGTTTGAGTTGACATGGAATGGCCCAAGTCATAAAATCTTGTTGGAAATCGGACCGAAATATCACACAAAATTTGTCGAAATTCAGAGCTTTGTATTTCAGCAGGAATCATTTACGTGTACTAGAATAATGCTAACTCATTTATTCGAGCTGATTTGTCATGTAATGACTCTTGAAACTAATAATGACCTACACAAAGTAAAAATTTTTAATAAATCACCAGTGAGAATTACGATGCGATTTTTTTGAAGGCCAAACTTATTATTTTGTGCGAAATGCTGTTTTTTAGTTTTGTTTCCTACCTATTCATATCCCAGTAGGTATTAATTCAACGGTTATGATTTTAGATTTGAATGGAACTTGAGCTGAATCAAGAACGAGAAATGGTCGGAATATCCAACGTGTACGATCCTGAACCTGCTGTGCCAGCTCTGAAAGGAAATTCAGCAGTCTCCGTTGCCTTCCAAGTATTGCGCTCTGAAGTGAACAAATATCGTACGAAGAACGAATTGGACAACTTTAATCCGAAAGAACTACACACCTCATTGCGAGAAAAATTTCCAGATTTAGCAACCGACATTTATGATACGATTGAGGGAAATGTCAAAAAACTTGGTCTCTCGGTGGAAAATTGGCTAAAGGAGCATTACAAAGCAATATTCTTTTTCCATTACGGATGTGAAAATTATGTTCTGTACGACTTCGATGATTTTGTCGGCGATTCTGTCGGTGGTATTGATAACGTCAAGACTGCAGAACGTATGATGCGTTGTGACAAGTTGAGTAAAACTAAGAAATTCAAGGTCGCTTGTATGTACTGCTTTGAAGAAGATGTTCGACGAATTTGGCCATCTGTATTGAAAAAGATGGGCTGGGATAAAGTAGATTTTCTCAAAAGCCCTCAATTGTACTATTGGTTTTGCTGTCTCAGCAACCAGTTGGATAAGATACCTCGGGTCCGCGGTAATCGTTCTGCCGATGTAGTGATGTTTGATGAGTGCATCTTTCGCAATCAGAATGAGGCATCCTGGCAATATTTTTGGAATCTGTTATCTCCAACAGAACAACTGAATAATGCGGTGAAATTTTCTTGTCTAAGCGGATTATCTTTTGTAGAGCTGCTTTTACCAAAATTGACCGACCAGCAGCTTGAAGAATATTTTAATCGGACAAGATATGGGTTGATATTTTTTTTGATTCAAGATAAGCGTATTACGCCTAGTTGTCATGATCGTAATGAGAAATGTTTTCTTCGAGCTTGGGAGTGCATGAAAAAGGTATTGAACGAAGATGCATTTGGAGAATTAATTGTAAAATTGTTGAAACTCGAAGGTAAATATTACAGATCGTATAGGTTTGAGGATTGGCAAAACGATGAGCATGAAATGAATAGGTTGAAGGAATGGTTACGTCGATTTCCTTTAGTATGGAGTAGTGCTCCGCAGAATTTGAGAACATCAGTGATAGAAAACATTTTACCCAACTTGAGATTGTATGAATTTAATCGCTGTTACACTTATCAACCCAGCAAGTACAAACGTAGCGATGAAAATCCAGTTAATTCTTCCGAATTCCTCTTCACCATTCTTTCAGATGCTTCTTTGAAAGAGAGAAATTCATTTTGGTCCAACTGCTGGCATGATTTAATCCAAGGAACAGATTTCGACGATTTGCAACGAATAATGGAGATGTGCTTCGAAAATAATGATGCGATTGTCGAATACAAAGAGAACGTCATTGCCGGAAGCGAAATTGTACGAGAAATCGGTGGTTCATTGCTCACTTATGTGTACTTCGAAGAACTAAACAAGCTTGTGAATTTTTGTTTTCCCAATAATGAAGATTCAGCAAAGCATTACAAACAGCAATTGCTGCAATCAAAGTTTCTCGGCGAAAAGTCTGTTTTTCGATACAGGTTTTTCAGACATGCCAAACAATTTGATAAGTTCATCAGCGACGCTTATGGCAGCGCTGATCTTGCTACTGATTTTAAAAATCAACTAATGTCGTCTCCGGCGACCGAACTCAAGCTTCCTCAGGAGGCCTTCAAATCGCAACATTTTCAGTTTGAGCAATTTATTGAATTTATGGAAGCATTTGTGTCGACGGAAGAAATGATGCAGCGGATGAAAACACGCATAGTCGATCATATGAGAGAAGCTAGACGTACTAATGATCCTTTGAATGTACATTTGTATTCAGGATCTCCAGCTGATCGAGTTGACCGGTGGTGTTTGGGGACTGCGTGATGAAGTTGCCTAGGTTTGAAGAAAATCTTGTGTCTGTGTGCTAGATAGGTACTATTTATATCTTCAATGTTTCATCCCCGGTGGAAAAAGATTGGGTGTGATCACTGATCAGATCGTAGAATGTATAATTCATAAGTTGATATTTTTAAGAAATCGTATGAATAATAGATGGAATATGATGTTAACTTTCTCCACTGGGTTTTAATTTTTTTAAATTACCTATTTAGTTTATGATAATGTACCTACCTATTGTTGTACTACAGGCTTATTATTAAATCGATTCTCTTTCCTCAACTGTGTTCAAATTTTCTTTCTCAAATTTTTTATCGACTCGACCACTATTAAAATGTTGCAATAAATGTCCCAAATACGAATCTGTGGTTAGTTGACTCAAAATTAACATTTTTTGGGCTTCAAGGGTTCCCAAAGTTGTGAATAAAAAAACAATTTTCACGGTGTACACAAGCCTGGAAAACCTGGAAAATTCAGGGAATTTGGTCTGTCTGGAAAAGTCGGAGAAAAATCACGGAATTTTGGAAATTTACAGCATTTTTCACTCAAAAGTCAGGGAATTTTTTGAAAGGTTACTTCAAACAGATTTTTCCATTTCTCATAATGAAAAAATCCACCTTCGCATTGCTCAGACAATTATTTCGCTGGTCGGTTTTGTCATAAATTGCGAAATTCCCAGAAAGTCTTGTTTTTTGTAAAAATTGTTTGAAGTCTTTTTGCTGAAATTGTAAAAAGTCTCGATCTCGTATTCATTGCCAGAAATCGCAAAAATTCTCACTTTTCGGTCTGGTCTAAAATTACCAAAAAAATCGCTTTTTTCAATCAAACAGCTGCCAAATGAAATAAGTATTTTGTAGTTCAACTTTTTTGGCAGAAATTGGAAAAAGGAAATGCCAAAATGTCCTGCTTTTTGCTGAAATTAAACAAGTTTCTATCAAGTTTCATTTTTAGATTTTAATTAAAAACGAAAATTTCTGTTTTTTTGATAATTTTTTTTTGCATTAAAAATTGTACTGCCTAGTTTTGTCACTTTTTTGGTTACCTTTTTGAACGTTTTAGGTTACTGAAGTCACTTTTTTTGGGGAAAAATGTATGAGCCCTGGAATTTTAAAAAATTATTGATTGAATTTGAGTAATGTTGACATTAAAAAAATGTATTTTCTTTAGTCATTTTTTTGGAATTGTAAATTTTCCAGAGCTTTTGCCCTGGCTGCATTCAGGCCATTTAACATCGAAAAAACGAAAAGATGAAAATTCAAAAAGACAGAAAGACGAAAAGACAGAGAGACTTGATGAAAGAATGAATTAATAAAAACACAAAATAAAATTTCAGTATTAAAATGAAATGAAATGAAATGAAATAAAATTTCAGTATTAAGTTCAGTATTCTGACCAGTTCATCATTCGTTTCAAGTTCCAATAATAGATGTTTGAGGGTTCAAATAAAAATTTTAAAAAAATGTTGAGCTCAGCACGTTAAAATCTTGATTTTTTCCACTAAAAAACCCCCCAAAAAAATTTCCCACCAAGTTTAAATAAGGGCCACCCTATTGAGCACACAGTCATGCTTGGAAAAAAAGGCACAACTGTAGGTAGGTCTATTATTAACGATACTCGGAGCTCATAATGTTCGAAAAAAATTGACACCCTCCCCCCCTCCCCTAATCGCATGTGTAATTCATTTTTCAAGATTCTGGAAAATTGGAGAAATTAGTCTGGAAAACCTGGAAAAGTCAGGGAAAATCATATCCAGAAATGAGTGGACACCCTGTTACTGTTTGTTAGTACCTGAAAGACCTCCATTCTACCAAATTTTACGTCCAATAAAATTTTCCGCTAGTTCTCAAAAATCCAATGTTTCGTAATTTCAATATTTTGGGAAGCCCTGGAAAACTAGAAACCTGTAATTTGCGCCAACCGTAACGTTTTGAGGTGTATATTTGATTATCTAGATGAAAAAGTTTAGTTAAGCTGCCTGTATAGGTAAGTTTCGTAATTTTGAACCCATTTTTCAGAGCCGCCCACTTTAAGCACCCTTAAAAAAGATGTTTATGCATATTTTTCCAAATAAATTGAATAATTTTCATTTGAAACACACTAGAAAGTGCTCGATAGTTTTTCGTATTATTTTTCGTGTAACTTTCAAATAGAGTTTTTTTGGGTCAAATTCTGAGATTTTTACGTCGTTGAAATCGTGAAACGTGATTTTAACGTTATTTCGAAGGTGAAAATTGAAAAATTTTTAAACACAAATTTACTCAAAAAATCCTCCAATGACTCACAACACTAAACGAATTTTGTCACAATCTGATCAGATCGAATTATTGGGCTCTGAAGAAGATCGGATCTGATCTGGTTTAATAAGATTTCATCATTTTTTACTGACCTCAAAAAAGAAAGGAGAAAAAAACTCTCACGCATTGAGTGTGAGAAGACCGACTTTTCGTAAAATAAAAATCTTTTACAAACGAATTGATCCACTTTTATTTAAACATTCATTCGCGAACGAACTGATTCGTACAAGTGACTCGTTCGTGAATAAATTGACTCGTATAAGTGACTCGTTCGTGAACGAATCGATTTGTACAAGTGACTCGTTCGTGAATGAATCGATTTGCACAAGTGACTCGTTCGCGAACGAATCAATTTGTACAAGTGACTCGTTCGCGAACGAATCGAATCGTACAAGTGACTCGTTCGCGAACGAATCGAATCGTACAAGTGAATCCTTCGCGAACGAATTCGATTCGTACAAGTGAATCCTTCGCGAACGAATCGATTCGTACAAGTGAGTCATTCCTGAACGAATTAATTCCTACAAGTGAATCGTTCGCGAACGAATCGATTCATACAAGTGATTCGTTCGCGAACGAATTGATTCATTTACTCAATTTTCGATGAATCATTCACGAACGAATTGAATCATTTTTTCTGAATCATTCGCGAACGAATTGACATTTCTTTGTGAATCATTCGCGAACGAATTTATTCATAAATTGAAGATTCGTTGGAGAATGGTTCTTTCAAAAAATTGATCAATTCGTTCATGAATGATTCACAAAAAATTGAGGGTCGTATACTTAATAGGAATCGAGCAAACCTAGTGAGATTTCAAGTTTCATCGAAATCAGTTCAGCCATTTTCTAGGTAATGAGTTTTGAAAAATTCTGAAAAAAAATGTTGTCGCTCGACAAATTTGAAAGCTTTGAGCTTTTGAAAATTTTGTGTTCGATTACGCGCGAAAGCTACGAACTTTAGGATCATGGTACAAGTCTGGCATCATAGGAATGGTGATGGACTTGTGATACTTCAAGTTTCAGAAAAATTGGTTCAGTCGTTACTCAAGGTAATTATTTTTAAGTGAAAAATGTCGAAAAAAAATTTTGTCGCTCGATAAACTTGGAAGCTTTGAACTTTATTTGGAACTTGATGATGATGGCGAAATCTCCGCTAAGTAGTGTAGTTCTGAAATTTCAAATTTGATCAAAATCGATTCAGCCGTTGCTGAGAAATTAAATTTTATGTGTAAATTCACCTCATCACATACGAGTACTTAAATATTTAAGTAAAGACTTGGCACACGAATTCATTTAAAATTGAACTTTTAAAAAAATTATTTCTCAGGAACGGTTGAACCGATTTTGATGAAACTTGAAAAATGGCAACCCTATACGATTTCCTCGCAGTTTCAAATTAAGTACATATTTAATTTTTTCATGGTGGGGTGAGGGAGGGGGTATTTTCATGTGATAACAATGTGAAAAACGGGTCATGAAAAAAGTCATGATTTTTTTGTCCGGGAGTTTTGTTAGATACATCCTGATGTAGGGGAAATAAACTGCTTTGAAAAGTGTTAAAGGGCACCCTGCTCAATTGGAAAATCACAAAAAAATGAGCTTTCAAAGAAAAATCATTTTGGAAAATGAAAGTTTTGAAATTCTTCATTTCCAACAAAACAAATGAATATCTATTACTTAATTGTATTTTTTTCGGAAATAATGCAACAAAATTAGTAAATCAAATTAGTCGAGAGCAGTTTTTGAAAAAAAAAATTCAAAAAATGATTAAGAAAATTGTAATAACAATAGTAAAGAATCTTATCCGGCATTTCACAAGTTGAGCGAAAATAACAACTTGGTGAAAGAAATGCCTTTGACCAAAAAAAGAAAAAAAACACAAAGATCTAGGTCGCAAACAGAAGATTTTTCATCGTCATAAAATCTTGTTGGAAATCGGACCGAAATAATGACACAAAATTTGGCAAAATTCAGGGCTTTGTATGTACATATTTCTGCTGGAATCATTTACGTGTACCAGAAAAATGCTAACTCGTTTATTCGAGCTGATTTGTCATGTGTCATGTAATGACCCTTGAAACTAATAATGACCTACACAAAGTAAAAATTTTAAATAAATCACCAGTGAGAATTACAGTACGATGCGATTTTTTTGAAAGCCAAACTTATTATTTTGTGCGAAATGCTGCTTTTTAGTTTTGTTTATACCTATTCATATCCCAGTAGGTATTAATTCAACGGTTATGATTTTAGATTTGAATGGAACTTGAGCTGAATCAAGAACGAGAAATGGCCAGAATATCAAACGTGTACGATCCTGAACGGGCTGTTCCAATTCTGAAAGAAAATTCAGCCATCGCCATTGCCTTCCAAGTATTGCGCGACGAAGTGAACAAATATCGTACGAAGAACGAATTGGAGAACTTTAATCCGAAAAAACTACACACCTCATTGCGAGAAAAATTTCCAGATTTGCCAACCTCCATTTATGATACGATCGAGGAATATGTCAAAAAACTTGAGCTTTCAGTGGAAAATTGGCTAAATGAGCATTACAAAGCAATATTTTTTTTTCATTACGGATGTCAAAATTATATTTTGTACGACTTCAATGATTTTGTCAGCGATTCTGCCGGTGGCATTGATTACATCAAGACTGCAGAACGTATGATGCATTGTGACAAGTTGAGCAAAGCTAAGAAATTCAAGGTCGCTTGTATGTACTGCTTTGAGGACGATGTTCGACGAATTTGGTCATCAGTATGGAAAAAGATGGGTTGGGATAAAATAGATTATTTCAAATGCCCTCAATTGTACTATTGGTTTTGCTGTCTCAGCGATCGGTTGGATAAGATACCGAACTACGAGAATGTATCTATCGATGTAGTGATGTTTGATGCGTGCATCTATCGCAAAGAGGCATCCTGGCAATATTTCTGGAATCGGTTATCTCCTACTGAAAAACTAATCAAAGCCGTGGAATTTTCTTGTCTAAGTGGATTATCTTTTGTAGAGCTGCTTTTACCAAAATTGAACGACCAGCAGCTTGAAGAATTTTTTAATCACACAAGATACGCGTTGATATTTTTTTTGATGCAAGATAAGCGTATTACGCCTAGTTGTCGTGATCGCAATGAGAAATGTTTTCTTCGAGCTTGGGAGTACGTGAAAAAGGTATTGAACGAAGATGCATTTGGAGAATTAATTGTAAAATTGTTGAAACTCGAAGGTAAATATTACAGATCCTATAGGTTTAAGGATTGGCAAAACAATGAGCATGAAATGAATAGGTTGAAGGAATGGATATGTCGATTTCGTTTAGTATGGAGTAGTTCTCCACAGAATTTCAGAACATCAGTGACGAAAAACATTTTACCCAACTTGAGATTGTATGAATTAAATCACGATTACACTTATCAACCCAGCACGTACAAACGTAGCGATGAAGGTCCTATTAATTCTTCCGAATTCCTCTTTACCATTCTTTCAGACGCTTCTTTGAAAGAGAGAAATTCATTTTGGTCCAACTGCTGGCATGACTTAATTCAAGGCACTGATTTCGACGATTTGCAAAGAATAATGGAGATGTGCTTCGAAAATAATGATGCGATTGTCGAATATAAAGAGAACGTGATTGCCGGAAGCGAAATTGTACGACAAATCGGTGGTTCATTGCTCACTTATGTGCACTTCGAAGAACTAAACAAGCTTGTGAATTTTTGTTTTCCGAAAGATGAAGATTCAGCAAAGCATTACAAACAGCAATTGCTGCAAACAAAGTTTCTCGGCGAAACTTCTGTTTTTCGATACAGGTTTTTCAAACATGCCAAACAATTTGATAAGTTCATCAGCGACGCTTATGGCAACGCTGATCTTGCTACTGATTTTAAAAATCAACTAATGTCGTCTCCGGCGACCGAACTCATGCTTCCTCAGGAGGCCTTCAAATCGCAGCATTTTCAGTTTGAGCAATTTATTGAATTTATGGAAGCATTTGTGTCGACGGAAGAAATGATGCAGCGGATAAAAACACGTATAGTCGATCATTTGAGAGAAGCTAGACGTGCTAATGATCCGTTGAATGCATATTTGTATTCAGGATCTCCAGCTGATCGAGTAGAGGGGTGGTGTTTGGGAACTGCGTGATGAAGTTGCCAAGTTTGAAGAAAATCTTGTGTCTGTGTCCTAGATAGGTACTATTTATATCTTCAATGTTTCATACCCGGTGGAAAAAGATTGGGTGTGATCACTGATCAGATCATAGAATGTAATATTCATAAGTTGATATTTTTAAGAAATCGTATGAATAATTGATGCAATATGATGTTAACTTTCTCTACTTTAATTTTAATTTTTTTTTTAATTTAGTTTACATTAATGTACCTACCTATTGTTGTACTACAGACTTATCAATTATTAAATGGATTCTCTTTGCTCAACTGTGTTCAAAATGTTCTTTCTCAAATTTGTTATCGACTCAACCCCTATTAAAATGTTGCAATAAATGTCCCAAGTACGAATCTGTGGTCTGTTAACCCAAAATGACCGTTTTTTTGGGCTCCAGGGTTTCCCAAAGTTGTGAATAAAAAAAGAATTTTAGGAACCACTGAGTATTATTTTTAAAAACTTTTGTATTGTAAGGTAGGTATCTATTTGAGCCCTATAAACATTATGCGAGGTGATTTCCCTATTTTCGACCCTCAGGGTCAGAAATTGGGGGGGGGGTAATTTTTGGAAAATTTTGGAACCACAATTTCGAACCTACCCCTTTGAACCCCGTTAAAAAGCGTTTTACAGTTTATTAGCATCTGAAGGACCTTCATTAACAACCAGATTTTCAGCTCAATGAAATTTTCCGCTGGTACTCGAAAATCCAATTCTCCCGTTTTTTTGTAATTTCGATATTTTGGGAACGCCTAGAAAAGTAAAAATCTGCAATTTGCACGAAACGTAACGTTTTGAGGTATACTATATTCAACTATCTAGATGAAGAAGTTCAATTAAGCTCCTTGTATATTCGTAATTTTGAACCTTTGTTTTTTTAGAACCCCCCCCCCTCCCCCACTTTAGGCACTCCTAATAAAGACGTTTGTGCATATTTTTTCAAATAAATTAAAATTTACATTTGAAACCCACCAGCAAGTGCTCGATAATTTTTCATATTATTTTTCCTGTAACTTTCAAATTGGGCTTTTTTATTAGGTCAAATTCTGACATTTTACTTCGATGAAATCGTGAAAACGTGATCTTATCGTTATATTATTTCGAAGGTTAAAAATTTTCAAACACTTTACCTACTCAAAAAATTCTCCGATGACTCACAACACAAAACGAAGGTCCTCGATATCCGTTTTTTTTTTTTTACACAATCTGATCAGGTCGAATTGGGGGCAGGAGACGTTCGGATCTGATCTGGTCTAATAATAAAATTCCATCTTACCTCAAAAAAAAAAAAAAAAGGAGAAAAACACCACCATTTTCAATTAGAAACAAATGGTCACTTATCAGCAAAAAATTGACAATAGGTAAGTACAACTTACACAACACCTGAAGTACCTCGATTTTTAAAAAATCCATCGTTTGTGCAGATTTTAGTGAAACACTTCAGTACCTAATGATTTTTGAGGCATCCAGACTACTAAATTCGCCTTAAAGATGGATTTTTCAGGGTGCTGCTTCAATTTTCATGCTTTTAGTAAGATGTACCATCAACAGAGAGAATTAGAAGTTGGCTGGAAGGTTAGCAATGGCTGAAATTAAAAAATAAATTTAGTGAAAGTTGCATTTTTTATGCTCAGAATTTTTAATTTCCAACACAATTGAAAATTTTTACGAATTTTTGTTGTTAAATATTTTGGTTTTAAAAATAAACGTCTGGACTCTCGACCTTAAAACGTGATAGTGGCTAAAAAATAGAAGGTTCTCTGAGTTCACAGCGAAAAACAGTTGGATCTGTAGTGTCAATTTTTTTACCATTATTGCCAATTTAAAAAAAAATAATGATAAGTTATTGGCTATTTTTCTTTAGGCTACCTACTTTTTGAAATTTACAATAATTACTGAAATCGAGAAAATTATTATTATCTGCTTTAAAATTATCAACGCTGCGTTCTCCTTGAGATTCTTAGAAACCTTATAGGCTTTTACAAATTATATACAAATACATGGGTAATGTGTAGTCTCCTCTTTTCAAAAGAATCTGTAGGCATCCGAGGCATTGAATTCCTCGTTTCTGGGAATCCTTATTGTTCTAATTGTCTGTCGCTTCGCATTGTGCAAGATTTTGACTAAGAGTCGTTTGTACATATGTAGGAGTACATTCATTTGCAGTTTTGTATTTTGCAAACTATTTGGGTAGGTATATAAATTACCCGGGGTATCTTTTTTTCTTTTTAAATCTGCCTGCGTTACAGGACTAGTCGAGACGCTTTTTCCAGTTTCTTGTGATCGTGCTTCTACTTCGTGAATATTTTTATGCCACCCACGTGTTCTGCTCTTTTGTGTGTGGTATTGGCGTCAAGATTTTACTACGTATTGTACAAATTGTATTCTCTCGTGTTTTTAAAACACATCGAGCTTTGTATTTTCGTCAGTTCAAATATGATTTTAGGTACCTATCCATAATTATAACACAAGTATGTTATAAGTTATTTTATGTCTATTGAGTTTCAAAATGAAGTATTATTTTGGCTCCTTTTTGGATAATTATGGCTCCGAATTAATCTCGTTATTTTTTGAATTTGTCTCATACGTAATTATTCATTCTAGCAGACTTTTATGCTTTTCTTTTTTTTTCTTTTTAAATTCAAATCTGTCAATTGATTCGAATTGAACAATATAATTTTCACTCGAAATATACCGTAAACAATTTCATCAAATTAAATACACAAATCACTCTAGATCCAAATAGAAAATTCGTGCTTTACAATTTTTTACCTGGTATTTTTTTCAACCTTGTAATTTTTCTAAAAAAAGTCAATCTTTGTCAGAATTTTGCTCGAAATTTAAATACCCAAGTAGATATAATTGACAAACATAATATTTTTGAGTATTTTTGAAGAATTTTAAGCTTAAAAGTAGGTGATGATTTTCAGGGATTCTTGAAAAAACGTCACGCAATCTATTAAAAATGGTCTGAAATTTTACGAGGTATTCAAATTTCTTTACGAAAATATTTTTGAGCATGAAAAAATGATCATGAAATAAACCAATGGATGAAAATTTCGATAAATAATCAAAAATTTTCATCTTTACTTTTAAAAAACACTTTTGAAGGATTTTGAAACTGCGTAATTATATCGATTTTTTGAGTAGATAGTCAATTTCTAGAAACCAAAAAATTTTTAATCTGCAATTTTTCAAAAAATGCTTCAAAAAAAATTTGACTGATTTTTTTTTGGTGAAATCTCAACTACTTATTGTGATACGTTGCTTGGCGCCTTTTTCAGAAATCCTCAAATTCAAATTCTTTATTTGAGATACATGCGGCAGCATTGCTGCCATCGTATCAAGTTAAGCATGTAAGAACATAGAATACAAATTTCAGCTTTAAATATAGGGTAAAAAAAACTTGATTAAAACATAAAAGATGAAGATTTAAAACTATGGGTACATAAAATCTACTCCAGGTTATTTCAAAAATTTGAACTCTTATTGATCCGTGGATCCTAAAAATAATGGTCACTTTTCAATATAAAAATTTATCAAAAATGCTCAAAAAATATTTTTGTCGAAATATTTGAATTTTTGATAGGTGATAGGTCACATGAGGTTTTCCAAAAATACAGAAAATAATGATTCCATTTCAGGCTCAAAATTCTTCAAAAAAGCTCAAAAAACTTTTTCGTAGGAATGTTTTAATTTTTAACGAAATTTTAACTCATTTTGATAAATTATCTACGTGACACATTTTCAAAAATCCAGAAATTATGACCCATTGGAGGCTCCAAAATTACTCGAACCCACCTGAAGTCGTCTGGAGTGCATAGTTAATTTCAACTTTCCATCTCCATTTGGGCGAAATTTTGGGAAAATTTCAATTTTCAAAAACTTACTGGAGGCTCCAGCAATTTTTCTGAGTACGACTTCAGGTGGGTTCGAGTATAATTTTGGAGCCTCCAGTGACTTTTTGAAAGGGTTCATGGCGTTTTTAGGAGAATTGAAAAATTCCAAAAAGTAGCTGGAAGCTTCAAAATCACTTGAAACCACCATGCAGTCGACTTCATATTATTGTATTGAAATTAGTTCGCAGAGTAAATTTCGGCTTGCTAAATCCATTTGATGAAATTTTGGGGAAATTTCAAGTTTAAAAAATCTACTGTAAGCACCAGTAATTTTCAAAAAATCGCTGGAGGCTCCAAAACGACTTGAAATTCTCCTGTAGTCGACTTCATAGCGCATTGAAATTAGTTTGCAGAATTAATTTCGGCTGTCCAACTCCATTTGATGAAATTTTGTGGGAATTTTGAGTTTCAAAAATCTACTGGAGGCTCCAGTAATTTTTAAAAAATCGCTGGAGCCTCCAAAACGACTTGAAATTTACCTGCAGTCGACTTCACAGCTTATTGAAATTAGTTTGCAGCATTAATTTCGGCTTTTCAACTCCATTTGATGAAATTTTGTGGGAATTTCGAGTTTCAAAAATCTGCTGGAGGCTCCAGAACTGCTCAAAACGGTTTGAAACAGTTTCCAATCGATTTGGCAGGTCGAAAGTAGGATTTATCCCGAATTTCAGCTTTCTAGGTCAATTTGGTAAAATTTTGATTTTTTTCTCACAGTTTGGCCAAAATTTGATTTTTGAAAATTCACCAAAAATCGAAAAAGGCACTTTAGCTCTTAAAATTTTGACAAGTGATCAATTTTTGTCTGCTCTTTCGATCTATCTTTGTACAGTTTAAAATTTTTTATGCCAGTATGTTGGAACGTAGAAATCTACGATTTCGGCTGACCTGTCAATCAAAATAGCCGCCATTTTGTAAGTAAGGCCAACTTTTTTTTTGGCAAGTTTACTTTAAAATGTTCCTTAGGATGTCCCCTTTAAGAAAAAAGTTGTCCCGGAGGATCGGCAGCGGGTGCAAGTGATCCTTATGCAGGTCCCCCGACTAAAAGGGGTGCATTTTTGAAAAAATCTCAAATTTTCTGCTCTAGTCCTTATTTTTAACCCATCTTTGGAAAAATGTCCCCTTTTCAAAATTCAAAAGATAGTAAGTTAAGATTATGTGAAATTTTAAGGTAGGTACTCGTTAGAAAAAATTTTCAAGACACAAAACCCAATAAATTAGTGATTTGCAACTTTTTAACCGCTCAGTAGAATCCTAAAAATGGTCTTAGATTTTGATGGCAACAGTTGCGAGCGAGGTCGGCGTAAAATCTTAAATACTAGGTATCTTTCGAAAGTGGATAATTTTTTCCAAAACAGGTTGGGTAGGAACTAGAATGAAAAAATCATGTTTTTTAAATTCCCCTTCTTTGAGGGACTATTTTTCCTTCCCAGGGGGACCTTCAGAGCTAACATTTTCTCTGAGTAATTTTCAACACAAAATCCTCCAACTTTTTTTCACGATCCATCTTCTACCTTTTTCAACATAGGTACCCAACACTAATATAAATATTCTTTGTACATTTGTACCTGATTTCATTTTTGTTGCCTACTCAAGTATAGGCACCATTTCACAATATTAATCCGCTCATTACGATTCCAGGTTCAACTCGAAGTTAATCCGATTGAAGAACAGCTAAAAATGACTGAAATTATACTAGGAGCGCCTCGAGCGTACGATATTTTCCACCCAACTCCAATCTCACTAAAACAGCTATCAGCCATCTCCTTGAGCGTGGCAATATGGCGACGCTACAATCAGAAAAAATACCTATGGGAAGCATTCAATCCATACATACTGAATATCTCTTCGAAATCCTTGATCCCTAATTTATCATCCAGGATTTATAACATGATCGACGCATATATCGTCAGATTTGAGCTATCAATGGATCACTGGCTGAGATATCATTACAGAAGAGTGCTTCCATCTCATCGTTACACTCATATTAACGATGTTCTGCTAAACTTCGACGATTTTGTGTGCGATTTCAATGGCGAAATTGATTACGCCAGGACAGCCGAACGTATGATGCGAAGCGATCAATTTAATTCCGATGAAAAATTCGTAATCGCTTGCACGTACTTTTTCGAAGACGATATCACACGACTTTGGCCACTTGTACGTGAAAATATGATAAATTTAGATATAGATTTTTCCAAGAATCCGCAATTGTATTATTGGATCTATCGTCTAACTGATCGCTTGGATAAAATACCTCTTTTTCGTTGGAGGAATGTGTTGGAGGACATGGGGATGACATCGAGGTGTTGGTGGAATGATCCTATCGATGAAGTGATGTTTGATCGTTGTTTGCCTTTCAATAGACCATCGGTGGAGTATTTTTGGAATCGTATACAGGCAGAAAATCGAACGCGAAAAGCCATCGATCTTTTTACCTACAATGAGGACTCTTTTGTCAGGTTCATTTTACCTAAACTGGACGATGAACAGATAGCTACATTTATTACCGAGAAAGGTGATGAGTTGAAGCATGCTTTGCTTAGATATGATTGGACTCATTCCCATGCAGAAGAACTGAGAAGAAGGCAGAGGTGTTGGAGAGAAACGAGGATTGCTTTGAGGAGAACATTAGATAATATCAAAAAATGGAAAAGAATTAAGCTCGCGATTGCGCCATTTGTAGGATTAGCTTTGATACAGCTTGTTATTTCTACTACAGAGTATTTTGAATTCGGTGATTATTATCGACAATTTAATAGAAGTTTTATTTTGAGTAAGTTCGGTTATACGAATGAAGCTGAGTAGCTTAAAATTAATTATTTCGTAGTCGATTATTCGGATTTATACCTTTACGTCTATATTTACCTACTTGAAGTAGAACATTTTGGTCTTGAAACATGACAATTTGTAAATTTGTATCCCTTATTTTGTAATTTTTTAGATCTAAGGAAGTGTTCGTTGATTATAAGAAATGAAATTTGGAATTAGCTACCCTTTATTTTTATACTCACCTGTATTAATCCAATATTTACTAATCACTAATAATTCGTCTTTACCAAGTTTTGTGATGTTATATGAGTAGGTACAGGTTCTTTATGTAAATTCGTAAGAAAATATTTAATAAAATATTTTTAATTTAACGTGATGTCTTCTTTTTTTTTCAAAGACCTTAAATTGAATACCTAACAAAGAGATCGGAAAAGGATGAAAATTTCGAGTTTGATAACAGAAATTTTTCAAAGCATGCAAGAGAAACAAACAATAGGGTGGATCTTGAGAGAACAAACGTTGGATGATTTTGACTAAATTCAGTAAAGGCCTTCATTTTGAGTTGAAAGTTACTCAGAAAAAATTTAGGGTTTGGTGGAGCCCCCGGGTGGGAAATACTCGTATGAAATAGGGTTCATAGTTTATTGATAATTTAACTGATTTTTTAGGTTTGGAGGTACAAAAAAAATCAATACTTTAATACGTTGATGTTTTGTTGTGTAGGAATTAATCTGTAAAAAATGGATCGAAAAAGAGTTTTGAAAAACACAATCGCCGTAGCTTGAAAAGGGTCTCGCTGAGAAAGACAAGATTATACAAGAAACAAAAGAAAAAATTCGTGAGTGTAAAGAAAGAGCTGAGAGAGCGGAACAGGAGACGAAGCGGCTAAGAGTAAGTAAATTATTTACTTATTCCTCTCTTTAGTATAGTAATCGACCAGTGAGTTCAAACCGCTTTGAGCAGTTCCGGAGCCTCTGGTAATTTTCGAAAAGTCACTAGAGGCTCCAAAACGGCTTGAAATCCACCTGCGGTCGACTTTGTAGCGTATTGAAATTAGTTTGCTGAATGAATTTCAGCTTTCCAACTCCATTTGATGAAAATTTTGTGGGAATTTCGAGTTTCAAAAATCTACTGGAGGCTCCAGAACAGCTCAAAACGGGTTGAAACAGTTTCCAATCGATTTGGCAGGTCGAAAATAGGGTATATCTCAAATTTTAGCTTTCTAGGTCAATTTGGTAACATTTTGATTTTTTTCTACATTTTTGGCGAGAATATGATTTTTAAAAATTCATCAAAAATCGAAAAATGCACTTTAGCACTTGAAATATTGGCTGATGATGAATTTTTTCATGCTCTATCGATCTAGCCTTGTCCAGTGCAAAAAATTCGTGCGAGTTCTATGTTGGAAAGGAAAATCTGCGATTTCGGCTGACTTGTCAATCAAAATGACCGCCATTTTGTTGGTAGGGGGGGTCATTCCATGTCAACTCAACCAACGTTTTTGGGTCATGTGCTTCGATTTCACTCAAATTTTTTTTACAATATCTACACACCCAGTAAGTAAGAAAGCCGCAATCAGTTTGGTCCTAGCCCCCTCAGAGGTCGGGTGGGTGGGGGAATTCCATTATTTTCACATTGTCTCGAGGTACTCAACTTCAGCAGCCCATTCCTCCAAAACTATGATACTTTGATCAAAACTGATTTCACAGTTCGAAAGGGCATTGAATTTTGAACTTTTTAAGTACTTTGAAATTTTCAAAAATTGAAAGTTGAACTTTGAATTTGAAAGTTCAAATTTCAAAATCGCGCTGTAAGTGTGAGCTACCATTTAAAATTTTGAAAAAAATTCCATAGATGTACATTTTGATACTTTTTCGAAATATTTAGGTTTCGAGATGGAACTCTTGACGGAGGGGGAGCACCCCCACCCCCAATTTTGGGTGAAACTTTCGAAAAAAAATCTGGGGCATGTGACATATCGAATTGTATGTTTTCGGCAACGCTGAACACGAATATAACGTTAGATTTTTGATAGGTCCCCATCCACGGCCCCCAGCACCTCCCCAAAGGGAGTAAAAGTTCAAAAAAGTGTTTTGTTCGTGCGACACATGGAATAATATGTTTTTGGTGACGCTGAACACGAATATGACGTCAGATTTTTGATTGGACCCCATTCACGGCCCCCAGCACCTCCCTAAAGGGGGTAACCCAAAAAAAAATGGAAAGATTCGTGTGACACATGAAATAGTATGTTTTCGATATCGCTGAACACGAATATAGTCATAGTTTCTTAAATCGACCTCACCCATGGCCCCCAGAACCTCCCCCAATAGGTAAAAGTCAAAAAAATTGTTGGGAGTCGTGGATGAGGTCCAATCAAAAATCTAACGTTATATTCGTGTTCAGCGTTGCCGAAAACATACAATTCGATATGTCACATGCCCCAGATTTTTTTCGAAAGTTTCACCCAAAATTGGGGGTGGGGGTGCTCCCCCTCCGTCAAGAGTTCCATCTCGAAACCTAAATATTTCGAAAAAGTATCAAAATGTACATCTATGGAATTTTTTTCAAAATTTTAAATGGTAGCTCACACTTACAGCGCGATTTTGAAATTTGAACTTTCAAATTCAAAGTTCAACTTTCAATTTTTGAAAATTTCAAAATACTTAAAAAGTTGAAAATTCAATGCCCTTTCGAACTGTGAAATCATTTTTGATCAAAGTATCATAGTTTTGGAGGAATGGGCTGCTGAAGTTGAGTACCTCGAGACAATGTGAAAATAATGGAAGCCCCCTACCCCCTGAGGGGGTTGGGACCAAACTGATTGCGACTTTCGTACTTACTGGGTGGGTAGATATTGTAAAAAAATTCGAGCGAAATCGAAAGGAATGACTTTCGAAATCGCCTTTTTTTGGTTGAGACGTTGAGTTGACATGAAATGACCCTGGGGCCAACTTTTTTTTGGCAAGTTTGCTTTAAAATGTTCATTAGGATGTCCCCTTAAGAAAAAAGTTGTCCCAGCGGATCGAAAGAGGGGAGGGGGTGGAATTATTCCTACTCGTATTGTAATAATAAGTTGCACTATCATAAACTTGAATAAAAATCTTTCAAATTCATATGCATGCTACTTATTAACCTACTTCTCAATTCCTTGCCACTATGATTACTTGGCGTACCTATCACCATAAATACTCACCTCAACAGCTTACCCGTATCGCCATATTAACTCAATTGTTACAATTCTAGGATCTTTACGATTTCGAAGTTGGGCGGCAACTGAAAAAGTCTAAAAAGGAATCTGACATGCCTGAAGTGATTCCTGACGCTGACACTCTACTAGCCTCACTGCAAGAACTATCACTGATCGTTCTCACCCGAGAAATATGGCACGCTGAAATAAATAAATATCGCGGTATAATCGAACGATTTCGTCCAAACTGTAAACGCATTTCATTAAAGTCCATGCTTCCTGAAATGCCCAGCGTTATTTTCAACCGGATCGAAGAATATGTGAAAACATTTGGGCTTTCGTTGAAAGCTTGGCTACGTAGGCATTACACCACTGTATTCTGCATATATCATAATCATCAAAACCATATGTTGAGTCATTTCGACGATTTCGTTATCCAGCACAACGGCGCTATTGATTTTACAAAAACAGCTCAACGAATGATTCGTTGTGATCGATTGAGTGTGGAGCAAAAGTTTGTAATTGCTCATACGTATTCGTTCGAAGACGATGTCAAACGAATGTGGCCATTTGTGCGTGAGAAACGAATAGACTCGACGAAATTGAGTTTTTCTGATTTGATGAGCTTGGAAAGCAGGTGGAGTGATCTCGTATCTATGGATATTCAAAGTAATCTTCAAAGTAATATTCAGCATATGCATAATAACACACGAAGTGTTAAGAATGAATGCAATACACACTAATTACTGACACTATGAAGGAATGAAGCAATGACTATCAATGTCATCAAAATCAATCATCGAATAGCTGTCTAAGTAGTGTTTTCAAAAACCCCTCTGGTTTCTCAAAATTCAAAAATATTCCTTCAAAACCATTTTTTTATTCTGGTGATTTGAAAAATATGGGGTATGCAAGTTTTAGCAAACAAACTAATTTTTATGTTGGATCATAATTATATTTTTTTTATAAAGTGCCTAATCAATATGTAATCACTTATCACATACTCTAAATTTTGCCTTGCTTACGAGGAAAGTCTCCCAACCGGCACAAAAATTTTTGAACCCGATGGAGAAGAATCGATAGAAGATCTCAAAATATATCACCAGCCAAAATTTCAGGTTCTGAAATTCATTTTTCGATTTACTGTAAATTTTTGAAAATGCAAATTCGGGTCAAAGTTTCAGAAAATTGACCTAGAAAGCTAAAATTTGGTTTAAACTCTATTTTTAACCTGCCGAGTCGATTGGTGATGGTTTCGAACCGTTCTGGAACCTCCAGCGGATTTTCGGTTTCTCCAGTTTTAGAAAAAACGCTGTAATAGGTAGGTATAGGTATGAGTTAAAGTGAAATCCAGCATCTATAAACTCAGAGTCACCATCTATGCACCTTTTTCGATCGATTTAGGCACGTATTATCTAAATCTTTTTGTGCTTGTCCAAATTTAAAATTCTCTCCAGTGATCATTTGTGGAAAAAAAGCAAAAATCGTAGTTGTGAACGCGAGAAGGAAGAAAGCTGAAATTTGGTTTATACCTACCATATTTTTGATTTTTCGAGTCAATTGGTGACGGTTTCGTACCATTCTGAAACCTCCAACGAATCTGATTTTTTTTACAGATAATCACTGTAGAAAATTTTTGGATTTGAACCAACATAATTCATGAAAATAGGTATGTATTTTAATAATGCGTGCCTAAATAGATCGAAAGGGCCACACAGATAGTAAATTCGAGCTTCAAAGAACTGAATTTTATTTTTATCCTTATACTTACAGCGGTTTTTCGAAAACTTAAAAAACAAACCTAAAATCAGCTGAAGGCTCCAGAACAGTTGGAAACCATCTCCAATCGACTCGACAGGTCAAAAATAGGGTATAAACCGAATTTCAGCTTTCCAGGTCAATTTTTTGAAATTTTGACTTTTTATAAATTTTGGCCTGAATTTCAATTTCGAAAAATTTGCCAAAAATCGAAAAATAAATTTCAGCTTCAGGAATTTTAGCTAGTGGTTATTTTGGGGCCCTCTTTCGATTTCTGAGACTGTTTTTGAAGTAAGTACCTATTTTAATTAATATGTGGGTTGAGCGCCTTGAAACCTACTGAAGGAGGAATTGAATTGAATGACCCACATTTCGAAGATGATGAATCATTGTTTTATTGCCTGTTGGGTTAATTCTTGCGGCTTGTACATAAACTATTCATAAACTATACTCGTAATTATTTAATTAAATAAATCTTGGGTTAGTTTAGGTCTTAATATAAACGCATTATTTTTACAATCGATATTATTTATGTAATGTACACATGTACTATGTACTTATTACTTGTTAATAACTAGGCCTATACGTTTAAACTTAATAAAATCAGTATTTTCTGCATTTTCAAATATTTTGTTACATACTTATGTTAACTTACCTACCTTTCTAATTCAAAATTTTCAATACCAAGGGAATGAAAAATTTGAAAATTTAAAATCAAGTTTGCCCTTTCAATTTTGAAGATAGGCAATTTGTCAAAGCACTATTTTTTGTTCGTCCACTCGAATACTATTGGTTATGGGCATCATTTGAATGATTCGAATGATTCAAATATTTCAAAAATGGTAAATTTCGAGGTTTTACGAAGCACGTAGCTCCTTCAATTCACAAGATGGACAACCAGTTATAATAATATTAATCCATTATTCACTAATCATCTGATTCGTCTTTACTAAGTTTTGTTATGTTATGAGTGCAGGTTCTTTATGTAAATTCGTAAGAATGTATTTAATAAAATGTTTCAATTTAACGTGATGTTATTTTTTTTTCAAAAGCCTTAAATTGAGTAACAAAGAGATCGGAAAAAGATGAGAATTTCGAGTCTAATAACAGAAATTCATTTTGAGTTGAAAGTTACTCAGAAAAAATGTGGGCTTTGGTGGAGCTCCCGGATGGGAGATAATATGAAATGGGGTTCATAGTTTATTGAAAATTTAACTGATTTTTTTAGGTATGGAGTTACGAAAAAAATTAATAATTAATATGTTGATATTTCGTTGTGTAGGAATTAAGCCGTAAACGATGGATCGAGAAAGCGTTCTGCTAAAAATGATCGCCGAGCTTGAGAAAGACCTCGCTGAGAGGGACAAGCTTATACGAGAGACAGTAGAACAAACTCGCGAACTGAAAGAAAGAGTCAAGAGAGTCAAACTGGAGACGAAGCTGCTCAAAGTAAGTAAATTATTTACACTTTCTCTTTCTAGTATTGTAATCGACCAGTGTGTTCAAATCGCTTTGAGCTGCAGTTCTGGAGCCTCCAGTAATTTTCAAAAAGTCGCCGGAGGCTCCAAAACGACTTGAAATCCACCTGCAGTCGACTTCGTAGCGTATTGAAATTAGTTTGCAGAATAAATTTCGGCTTTCCAACTCCATTTGATAAAAATCGTATGGGAATTTCGAGTTTCAAAAATCTACTGGAGGCTCCAGAACTGCTCAAAACGGTTCGAAACAGTTTCCAATCGATTTGGCAAGTCGAAAATAGGGCATATCCCAAATTGCAGCTTTCTCGGTCAATTTGGTAAAATTTTGATTTTTTCCCCCCAAACTTTGATTTTTGAAAATTCGCCAAAAATCGAAAAAGGCACTTTAGCACTTGAAATTTTGGCTGGTGATGACTTTTTTCATGCTCTTTCAATTTAGCTTTTTCCAGTTCAAAAAATTTCGTGGGAGTTCTATGTTGGAAAGCAAAATCTGCGATTTCGGCTCACTTGTCAATCAAAATGGCTGGTAGGGCTAACTTTTTTTTTTTGGAAAGATTGCTTTGAAATGTTGGTTCCTTATAGGATGCCCCCTTTAAGAAAAAAAGTTGTCCCAGAGAATAGAAAGAGGGGAGGGGGTGGAATTATTCCTACTAGTATTGTCATAATTAGCCCAGTCAATATGCAATTTGACCCAAACATAATTACAAACAAAGGTTTTTTTGGTGAATATTGTCTAGGGTGGTGTGCTGAACAACATACTAAAAGTCCCCGCCCCTACCCCACGAGCTAACCCCCCACAGTGGATCACAGCCCCCCAAAATCAGTTTTTCATCAAGAACTCCTGAAAAATTGAATTTTGAGTAAGATGAGCCCAGTGATCATTTCATCTCCTCCCCAATACCTATCAAATGAGCTATCGACCAACTCCCTAGCCTCAAGGGGGGTGGCGCTACGACCCCTCAAAGTGACGTGATTTCAATAATTTTACATTTTATGATTTGGGACTTGTAACCTGTTCTAATTAATAAAATGAATTCAAACTTGGGGAATGGGATTCTTTTGGAAGCTAGAGTTGACCTCTTGAGTGGGGAGGGTTAAAGTTGAAAATTACAGAAAGGTCATTTTTTTGGAGGGGCATGACATGACCCCGAATGGATGAAAAGGGTCCAAAATCATACCATCGAAAAGTACTCTATCTGTTATCAACATATCCAAATTTTAGCTTCCTAGGTCATCCCCACTCCTTTTAAGATGGAAAAAACCGAAAATAGGGGCAAAGTAAGGGGATTTTTAGCTTAATTCCGCTTTTAAATAGGGTGGGGATGACCTAGGAAGCTAAAATTTGGATATGTTAATCACAGATAGAGTACTGTCCGATGATATGATTTTGGACCCTTTTCATCCATTTAGAGTCATGTTATGCCCCTCCAAAAAAATGACCTTTCTGTAATTTTCTACTTTGACCCTCCCCACTCAAGAGGTCAACTCTAGCTCCCAAAAGAATCCCATTCCCTAAGTTTGAATTCATTTTATTAATTAGAACAGGTTACATGTCCCAAATCATAAAATGTAAAATTATTGAAATCACGTCGCGTCACTTTGAGGGGTCGTAGCGCCGCGCCACCCTCTTGAGGCTAGGGAGTTGGTCGATAGCTCATTTGATAGGTATTGGGGAGGAGATGAAATGATCACTGGGCTCATTTTATTCAAAATTCAATATTTCAGGAGTTCTTGATGAAAAACTGATTTTGGGGAGCTTTGGTCAACTGTGAAGGGGGGTTAGCTGGTGGGGTAGGGGCGGGGATTTTTAGTATGTTGTTCAGCACACCACCCTAGACAATATTCACCAAAAAAACCTTTGTTTGCAATTATGTTTGGGTTCGCCCATTTTTTTCTGCTATTTGACTGGGCTAAATATGTTGCACTATCATAAACTTGAATAAAAATATTTCATTTCATATGCATGCTACTTAACCGACTTCCTAGTTTCTTGCCATTATGATGACTTATTGTTAGCATATTACCATAAATACTCACCTCAACTGCTCACCTGTCTCACCATATTAATTCAATTATTACAATTCTAGAATATTTGCGGTTTCGAAGTTAGGCAGCCACAAACAATGCCTGAAAGGGAATCCGACATCATGCCTGAAGTCATCCCTGACGCTGAGCCTCGACTAGCCTCACTGCAAGAACTATCAGTGATCGTTCTCGCCCAGGAAATATGGCGCGCTGAAATAAAAAAATATCGTGGAATAATCGAACAATTTCGTCCAAACTGTAAACGCAATTCATTCAAGTCCAAGCTTCCTAAAATTCCCAACGTTATTTTCAACCAGATCGAAAAATATGTGAAAACATTTGGGCTTTCGTTGAAAGCTTGGCTACGTAGGCATTACACCACTGTATTTTGCATATTTCACCATAATCAAAACCATATTTTGAGTTATTTCGACGATTTCGTTATCCAGCACAACGGCGCTATTGATTTTACAAAAACAGCCCAACGAATGATTCGTTGTGGTCGACTGAGTAAGGAGCAAAAGTTTGTAATTGCTCATACGTATTCGTTGGAAGAGGATGTCAAACGAATATGGCCATTTGTGCGTAAGAAACGAATAGACACGACGAAATTGAGTTCTGATGATCGGATGAGCTTGAAACGCAGGTGGTCTGATCTCAGATCTATGGATAAGTATTCAAAATAACATTCAGTACGGTATGAAAGAATCGAAAAACCATTTTCTAATCAATTACGTACATACACAAAATTTTGCCTTATTTACGAGAGAAATCTTCCATGACCCGCAAAAAAAATTTTGAACCCGACGAAAGAGAATCGAAAGAGGACCTCAAAAAATATCACCAGCCAAAATTTCAGGTTCTGAAATTCATTTTTCGATTTTTTTGTAAATTTTTGAAAATTTAATTTTGGCCAAAATTAGAAAAAAGTCAAAATTTTAGCAAATTGACCTATAAAGCTGAAATTTGGTTTAAACTCAATTTTTGACCTGCCGAGTCGATTGGTGATGATTTCGAACCGTTCTGGAACCTCCAGCGGATTTTTGCGATTCAAATTCAAAATTTTCTCCAATGATCATTTGTGAGAAAAAAGCAAAAATCGTAGTTATGAACGCGAGAAGGAAAAAAGCTGAAATTTGGTTTATACATACCATATTTTCGATTTTTCAAGTCAATTGGTGGCGGTTTCGTACCATTCTGTAACCTCCAACGGATCTGATTTTTTTACTGATAATCACTGTAGAAAATTTTTGGATTTGAACCGTCATCATTCATGAAAATATTTTGATACTGGGTGCCTAAATAGATCGAAAGGACAACACAGATGGTAAATTCGAGCTTCAAAGAACTGAATTTCATTTTTACTCTTATACAGCAGTTTTTCGAAAACAAAAAACAAACCTAAAATCAGCTGAAGGCTCCAGAACGGTTGGAAATTATCTTCAATCGACTCGGCAGGTCAAAAATAGGATATAAACCATATTGCAGCTTTCTAGATCAATTTTCTGAAATTTTGACTTTTTATGTACCTACATTTTTGGCCTGAATTTAAATTTTGAAAAAGCCAGAAATCGAAAAATGAATTTCAGAAACTGAAATTTTGGCTTGTGATATATTTTGAGCCTCTCTTTCGATGCCTTTCTGTCCGGTTCAAAATTGTTTGTGCCGGTTGGGAGACTTCTTTTCCAAAACTGTTTTTGAAGAAAATGTCTCCAACTGAAAATTTTTTTGACTAGAAATCGAAGCCGATACCTATTTTAATTAATATGTGGGTTGAGCGCCTTGAAACCTACTGAAGGAGGATTTGCAACTCCTGCTTCAGATTCACGAATTGAATGACTCACAATTCGAAGATGATGAATCATTGTTTTATTGCCTGTTGGGTTAATTCTTGCGGCTTGTACATAAACTATTCACAAACTACTCGTAATTATTTAATTAAATTATTTTTGGGTTAGTTTAGGTCGTAATGTTAACGCATTATTTTTACAATCGATATTATATATGTACTTACTTGTTAATAACTATACGATTTCAACTTAATAAAATCAGTATTCTCTCCATTTTCAAATATTTTGTTACATATGTCAACTTACCTACCTTTCTATGCTAATTTAGGCATACCTACATATAAGTTCTGAAATAATTATATTACATAGGAATCTCTCATGGTATCCGCTTCCACTTTGAATGGAACCGCCATTTATCGAAAGAGTATAGTATGAAACCCCTACAACTAAAATTTCAGTCACGTAACTAGATTTTTTTTAGATTTTTGGCGAATTTTCGCTAATCCAAAATTTACCATTTTTGGGAATTCAGGGCTATGCTTTTTTTTTCAAAAAAATGTATATTTATTATGGGTAAATATTCTATGTGGTAAAAATGAAAAACTAAAAGGCCCATAAAAATATCAAAATTTAATCCAATTCTAGTAGGAAGTTTTTCTTACAAGTAGGTACTTTCGAATTCTCGAGTTATTTTTAAATGTACAGCAGCTTTTTTGGGATTTTGAGGTTCCCTCGTGAAATTATTAATCAACCTCATCCGCTCACTGTTATCTACCCAGAAATTTAATCCTTTTTACAAGTCATTAAACATTAGTACTCCAATATTTCGAATACAGGGTACTAGCTAGGTAACGACTAACGAGGTAACCTCTTGCATTACTCATTGCATAGAATATTGATGTATGTATACAAAAGACCAGGATGGCAAAAAGGCAATGTTGCTGAGAGTCCTCTTCACCCTCCGTCGGCACAAGCTACAGAAATACCAACTCTGCGGGGTGGGAGAAGTACCACCCCGGCATACCACCAGTTTCTCATGTTGACGTCTGTCTCTGTATATGTACTTGCTACTTTAGTATGTCAGTTGAGTTGTAGTAATGTAGTAGCTGGTCATCTTTGTATTTTTAAAATCGGTGAGTGGCTAAAGATTTTTACTCATACATATATTGATAATTTTATTACATATAATTATGCAAATGAGGAGTCGGCCTGCAAAGTGACCTAACTGCAAAAAAATGATTTTTGAGATAGCAACGCTATCTGATAGTCTAGGACATGCCCTACAAAAGGAATATATCACCTTCATCCATTTTCACTCGTAACACCTCTTCCCCACCCCTAGAAAATGATGAAATTAAATCTGTGGCCTGCAAAGTGACCTTATTTTTACGATTTTCCGAAAACGTGTTTCATACGGTATACTGTTTGTTGAAATCAAAATTAATTTTAACCCCTTCTGAAGAAATTCAAAAATTTTGGAGACATCGAAAATCGCACTGGAGGCTCCAGAGTGATTCGAAATGGTAAAATCGTAAGTTGAGAATAAGCCACAACTCTAATTTTAGCTACCCAGCTTCCTGTACATTAAAAAATCTTGAATGAATGAATAAATCTTTGCTTTCACAAAGAATAACATACGCCATGAAAACCCGGAGAAAATTGCGTACATATCTCTAAAAAACAAAAAAAACACGTATGTGTGGCCTGCAAAGTGACCTAACTGCAGTATTTTTCATTTTTGTTGCACCCTGTAGCGAACCCATGTACATATAAGACTTTAACATAGGTTTAGATGGGGAAGTGGTAGGGAAACGAAAACCTCCGTAACTGGAATTCCAATTTGTTCAACCTCTATAAGTGAAACCTACTTTAGTGGAAAACCTATGTAAGTGAAAAAAAATCCGTTTCCCTTGCGATTCCACTTATCCAGGTTTGACTGTACATATTTTTCAGAAACGAAAAGGTGATTAGGTGAGTGAAGGTTGACCCTTTCGATTCCCGAAAACAGATTTCGAAAATGTGACTTCAATTTCCTAGGACACGTTTTTCTCATTTATCTCGAAATCAATTTTTTGCAGTTAGGTCACTTTGCAGGCTGACTCCTCAAATATTATTTCAACTTGTTTGAGTGTCTCCCAGGTATATTTGAATGGAAAGTGATCTCAGGGGTTAGTCCTAGGCCCATGTACCACACGATTAAAATTTTAGCTGCCGGTTTTTGAGTTTAGCTCCCCCAGTGAAATTTAAAATTTACAAATTTTCGAAAACCGTAATTAACCCCGACGCTCACGTGTAGTGGGGACATTTTTGTTAAATTTTGGGCAGACAATTCTCAGAACACCCGGTATGATCATCTGACGCGAAAACAATTGCGATTTGATGTTTTTGAAGCCACTGAGGATTTTCAAATTGAATATTCGTTTTTCATTTTTTATACAATTCACAAATAGGTCAAAAAATTCATTTTTGAATTCACACTCCTGGAGTTTTGTTCACATTGGTTCAATTTTCTCAAAAAAAAACTCTTATTACATCAAAAAGTTTCAAAGGCGCCTGAAAGCATATTTTTAAAATTTTCAAAAATTTACCAAAAATTCAAAAACAAACGCGAGTCTTTGAAATTACATGCTTTTTTGATCTAGCTCAAGTCGATGCAATTCGAAGAGTGTGAGTTCAGAAGGTTCCCTTGTCAGCAATGTCAGCATTCAACACAATTCAAGTATTCATCATAAACTCAATCAAATACAAATCTTCTCTGTCATGAGCATGCGGATTTTTACCATGATATCTAGGTACCTACTATTCCGTATTAACTGTTCCATTTCACAACGTTCATTCAGTCGTTATAATTGCAGGTTTGGATTGAAATCGAACAAAATCAAGAATTAGACATGGCTGGAGCGATATCTTATGAACTTGCCCATGATCCTTCTCGTGAAGGCCCATTATCGCTGCAAGAACTTTCAGCAATCACTATTGGCGTAGATATGTGGCGCTGTGAAGCAAACAAACGTACGAGTCGTAATTCAAAACGATTTCAACCATATTGTAAACCTAAATCGGCGAATCCTATGCTTGCAAAAACGCCACGTGTAATTAACGATATCATCAAACAATACAGCGAAAAATTTGAGAATTCGATGGAACATTGGCTAAAAGACCATTTTGGAAAAGCATTCAAGTTGAGTTACAATCATCAGAATGATATTTTGAATGACTTCAATGATTTTGTTATCGATCATACGGGTGCTATTCATGATATTGAAACAGCCAAACGTATGGTGCATTGTGATCGTTTGAGTGCAGATGTGAAATTCGTGATCGCTTGTTTATATGATTTCAAAGACGATATCAGACAAATTTGGCCATCTGTCTTTACCTGTGAAAAAAAAGATTTCAGTAAGTTTGGCAGTACTCCAGTACGGTTGACGGTGGGATTCGAGATTATTTGTGATGATATAAGGTATGTTAGGGATACGGTTAATGCTATAATAAATAATCAAATCAGACCAGATCAGATTAATCTGGCCAGATGTATAAATATTTTAACTAAGATGTTGAATCAATGAGTTATTTTTAAAAGGTTCTCTGTATTTATGTGACTGATAAGAGCTTATTTGATTTTTTTTATGTACTATAATAACTTATTACGAAGTTGTGTTGTATTCCATACCTACGTAATACCTATATGGTATACTAATATACCCATAACTCTTACCAAGTTTTTCGCCGAATCATTTTAAAACGTTTATAAGGTAAATTATAACCATTCTGTGCAGTTTTGGAACATTTATTTAACCAAAGACCAGAAGTTGTTTTGAAAAAATAAAAGTCTGGAAATTATGAAATTCTGTTCGAGGGAGTTGGCAATTGGCACTATTTCAAAATTAATTTCCATCGCCGAAAAAAAAAATTGGATTTTCAAAAATTTGCCACCGAGCTTGAATAAAATTGACTTGCTGGGGGTAATTTTTTCAGAATTTTTGAGCATGAATGCGATAGAGCAGTTGCTCCGAAAACCAATGTAGGCTCGCGACAACATTGTAAATTTCGACGTGAAAAAGTCGTGAAAACATCGAAAAATAGCATTAGAAATAAAAAACAATCATTTGAATTTTTTAAAATTGCCAGAAAACACGATAAAATTTAAACAAAGTTTGATGAAAATACAAACAAAAAATACTTACATTCTTCAAAACTGAAGGCTCCAACACAATTTGAAAATTTCAAAATTTTCAATACCAAGGGAATGACAAATTTGAAAATTTAAAATCAAAAGTTTGCCCTTTCAATTTTGAAGATAGGCATTAGGCAATTTGTCAAAGCAATATTTTCTGTTCGTCCCTCGAGTACTATGCCTTATGAGGATCATTTAAATGATTCAAATGATTCAAATACATATTTCAAATATTTCATTATTTTCGACGATTTTTTCAAAAATGGTAAACTTCGAGGTTTTACGAAGCACGGAGCTCCTTCAATTCCAATTCACAAGATGAGCAACCAGTTATAATAATATTAATCCATTATTCACTAATCACTTATTCGTCTTTACTAGATAAGTTTTGTAATGTTATGAGTGCATGCAGGTTCTTTATGTAAATTCGTAAGAAAGTACCTATTAATAAAGTATTTCAATTTAACGTGATGTCATTTTCTTTTTCAAAGGCCTTAAATTGAATACCTAAGAAAGAGATCGGAAAAGGATGAAAATTTCGAGTCTGACTTACAGAAATTTTTCAAAGCATGAAACAGAAACAAACAATAGAGCGGATCTTGAGAGAAAAAATGTTGGATGATTTTGACCAAATTCAGTAAACGCCCTCATTTTGAGTTGAAAGTTGCTCAGAAAAAATTTAGGGTTTGATGGAGCTCCCGAGTGGGAAAAATTCTTATAAAATGGGGTTCATAGTTTATTGAAAAAGGGACTCTGAAGAGACTCACATGGGACTCCCATTTGACTCTCGGAGGCAGGGCTGGTGACCGAAACGATCGTTTTGTTCCGTTCCGTTCATGAACAAATCACTTTGCATTTTTACTGTTCTGTTCCGTTTTGTTCATCATTTTTTCGTTCCGTTCTGTTTTGTTCTGTTCTGTTCTGTTCCGTTCCGTTCTGTTTTGTTCTGTTCTGTTCTGTTCTGTTCCGTTCCATTTGTTCTGTTCTGTTCTGTTGTGTTCTGTTCCGTTCCGTTTTTCTAAGGGGGGGGGGGGTATCCCACTTGACAGAAAAAATTTTGAACTGGACAAAGCTAGATCGAATCATCAAATTAACATGCAAAATTTGACATCATCCAAAATTTTGAAAATTTCATGAACTGAAGTGCATATTTTTGTTTTTCATTTTTTGATGAATTTTTTAAACTCAAATTCGGTCCCATGTCCCAAAATGACTATGAGAAAAAAGATCAAAATTTTACAGAATTCATCTAGAATGTGCTATAATCAATTAATCATGTCCCACCACTCCCGCCGAATCAACTGAAAATGATTTTCAGCCACTTTGAGCAATTTGCATTTCTGCAACCTTCCAGCAGATTTTTGAGAATCGAAATTTCCACTAAATTTTACCAAATGAAGATGGAATTGGAAAGCTAAAATTCACACTTGACCATCCCCCCCCCCATTGTGACCTGCTGAGTTGGCAGTTGGCCGATAGGCTGATAGTGTAGGCAATTTCAATTTTTTTCATTTTGTTCTGTTCTGTTCTGTTCTGTTCCGTTCCGTTCCAATTTTTTTTTCTGTTTTGTTCTGTTCTGTTCTGTTCTGTTCAAGAGCACTTCCTCATCTTATTTGTTCTGTTCTGGTTTTGTTCATTTTGTCCTGTTCCGTTCCGTTCTGTTCTGTTCCGTTCTCAATAAGACTTTTTCCTGATTTGTTTATTGTTCCGTTTATTTGTTCCGTTCTGTTCCGTTCCACCAGCCCTGTCGAGACTCTCAGCGGACTCTCGGAGGACTCTCAGCGGACTCTCAGGGGACTCTAAAGGGACTCTGAAGGGACTCACATGAGACTCACATGGGACTCCCATTTCACTCATATGGGACTCTCGGAGGACTCTCAGCGGACTCTCAGGGGACCCTAAAGGGACTCTGAAGGGACTCACATGAGACTCCCATATGACCCACATGGGAATCCCGTGGGACTCTCAGAGGACTCACATGAGACTCTCAAGGGACTCACAGGGGACTCCGATGTGACTCACATGGGACTCCCATGGGACCCTCAGAGGACTCACAGGAGACTCTCAAGGGACTCTCAAGGGTTTCTAAAGGGACTCACATGAGACTCCCATGTGACTCACCTAGGACTCCCCTAGGACTCTCAAGGGACTCTAAGTCTAAAGGGACTCTAAAGGGACTCGCATGAGACTCCCATATGACTCACATAGGACTCTCATTTGACTCACATGGGACTACAATGGGACTCTCAGAGGACTCACAGGAGACTCACGGGGGACTCTCTAGGGACTCTCAAGGGACTCACATGAGACTCCCATGTGACTCGCCTAGGACTCCCATAGGACTCTCAAGGGACTCTCAAAGGACTCTGAAGGGACTCTCAACGGACTTTCAAGGGACTTCAATGGGACTCTGAAGGGACTCACATGAGACTCCCATGTGACTCACATAAGACTCACACGGGACTCTCAAGGGACTCCCATAGGACTCTCAAGGGACTCTAAAGGGACTCTTAGGGGACTCACATGAGACTCTCATGTGACTCACCTAGGACTCCCATAGGACTCTCAAGGGACTCTAAAGGGACTCACAGTGGACTCTGAAGGAACTCACATGAGACCCCCACGTGACTCACTTTGGACTTCGCGAAGAATCCCACTGAACACGAATATGAAGTAGGGTCTAAACTATCGATGAAGTGCATTTGGAACCCAAACACCAAAAATAAGTCCCACTTGTTACCCAGTATACCTACTTGAAAATATTCTGACCAGAAACAAATAATTTTTTTTTTAAACGGTCGTTCGGAGAAATTCAGGTCCATTTTTTTCTAAAAATTTTCGAAATATTTCACCCTTACTCCTACACTCCTTCCCCGTCCTAAGTACTTACTTACGGGATATATTCTCTAAAAATTAAAGGCGGAAAATATTGCATTTAGAACACAATTGGATCATATTACTCGGGCCGGGTGGGAGGGGGGGGGTGTAGTCGACCCTAAAAAATGTTGCGATGGTCATAATCATCATTCTAATGATATACTTATCAGATACGAATCAGAGCATTCACAAAAAAATTGAAAAGTCTACATTAAAAAAATTATTTTCAATCTTTCGAGTTGTTTTGAAATCTACGATCCGCGATTGATTTTTTGGTGTTGTGGGGTCCTCAAAAAGTTTTAAAAACTCACTCTTAGTCCACCAAAACTCTAATTGTGAGTATAACCAAGAAGTGTACACCAGATAAATTCTTTGCATTGAAATATACGTATCTACATAGAAGTGGCAAAGGTGAAAAAGGGCAACATTTGCTGACGACGACTACGACGAGATATAAGTCCTCTCCTCTTCACCCCACCCCCCCCCCATCTGCACGAATGAAATGTGCAGTAGATTGCTACCATCTTTACATAGTACTGAGTAGAAGAACACTGCGACGGTCGACGTTTCTGTATTGTTAAAGTCATTAGGGAGTAAAGACTATAGTGCATTGTGTTTGTGTGTAGAACACATGAGTACTTTAGAGTCAAACCCAGAATTCTCCACTTTTCACCATTTTGAGAAAAACGCAAAAAACTGATGAAAGGTGGGAATCAGTAGTAGCAGGTTTCTGATCTCGGCTATATATAGTGCTTCGGGTAACAATCGAATTGACAAAAAAAAAAAAATTTTCAAGTCTTTCCATAGCAGTAATTCACGATACCATTTTGGAGAATTCTGGTTTTGACTCCAAGTCTGTAAAAAATATAGACAGTACAGGGAAGACAAATTACTCTGTGTTAGAACATTGTAAGTTGACGCGTCGTGGACGTTAGAGGGCGCTCGCGCATATACTTTTGCATGTTCTTATGTAGCTTGAATGGTTTGAAATATGTCGCGTGTATTTTTTTATACTATTTTCAATTTTTCAAGCAAAATTACGGGAATATTATAAATTTGACTGATATCTTTTATTTGGAGAATTTAAAGCTGCATCCACTGCATTTATTTAAAAATTTTATTCCCTGTTGAATTGAAATTGAAAACGAATAAGCAGTTTTGTTTTGTGTACAGTATGGTATAATTTCTCATTCTTTCATTCAATTTTTTTCATCCAATATAAAATGAAACGAAAATTACTAAAACTACGTCGAATTCACTAAAACGAAAACAAAAATTCAACCTAAGAAAAAATACCCATTAAATCACTCAAGTACTAATATAGACTTATAAGATTCAGGGCCGTATTTATAGGAAGGCAACATAGGGTCATAAGCACGTACCTAGGGCGGCAAATTTTAGCAAATTTTTCCAAAAAAAATTGAGTTATATTTTGGAAAAATTGAAAAAAAAATTGAAAAAAATTGAGACAAATATTCGACGTTGACCAAATACGTCTATCGACCGTTGAATATAGGTACTTACCTATTGTTCAAATTCAATCGCGTTCGTTTGTGTACGTTGCCGTGTAGGTACCTATGTTCATTTTTCAAATTCCAAAAATTAAAAAATCGACTTCAATTTTTTTAATAACAATTTTCACTATTTTCCATCCATTTAAAATTTTCAAGGTATTAGTCCGGCATATGACAGTAGGAGTAATTGCACCCCCCCCCCCACCCGTGCCGATCCTCTGGGACAACTTTTTTCATAAAGGGGACATCCTGAGGAACATTTTAAAGCAAACTTGCCAAAAAAAAAGTTGGGCTTACTTACAAAATGGCGGCCATTTTGATTGACAGGTCAGCCGAAATCGTAGATTTTGCGTTTTAACATAGGACTTGCACGAACTTTTTCAAACTTTACAAAGGTAGATCGAAAGATCATGCAAAAATTCATCACTTGTCAAAATTTCAAGTTCTGAAGTGCGTTTTTCGATTTTTGGTGAATTTTTGAAAATTGAATTTAGGCCAAAAATGAGGGAAAAAATCAAAATTTTACCAAATTGACCAAGAAAGCTGAAATTTGGGATATACCCTACTTTCGACATGCCAAATCGATTGGAAACGGTTTCAACCCGTTTTGAGCAGTTCTGGAGCCTCCAGCAGATTTTTGAAACTCGAAATTCCCACAAAATTTCGTCAAAATAGAGTTGGAAAACTGAAATTTACTCTGCAAACTAATTTCAATACGCTACGAAGTCAACTGTAGGGGAATTTCGAGTCGTTTTGGATCCTCCAGCGACTTTTTAAAAATTCCTAAAGCCTCCAGCAGATTTTTGAAACTTTGAATTTTCACAAAATTTCATCAAATGGAGATGGAAAGCTGAAATTTACTCTACACTCCAATTTTAACACCCTCTGAAAACGACTTCTGGTGGATTTCGAGTCATTTTAGAGCATCCAACGACTTTTTTGAAAATTACTGGAGCCTCCAGTAGATTTTTGAAAGTTGAAATTCACCTGCAGTACTTTGTAGCGTATTGAAATTAGTTTTTAGAATAAAAATAAATTTTAGCTTTACAACTCCAATTTGATGGAATTTTGTGGGAATTTCGAGTTTCAAAAATCTGCTGGAGGCTCCAGAACTGCTCAAAACAGGTTGAAACCGTTTCCGATCGATTTGGCATGTCGAAAGTAGGGTATATCCCAAATTTCAGCTTTCTTGGTCAATTTGGTAAAATTTTGATTTTTTCCCTCATTTTTGGCCTAAATTCAATTTTCAAAAATTCACCAAAAATCGAAAAACGCACTTTAGCACTTGAAATTTTGACAAGTGATGAATTTTTGCATGATCTTCCGATCTACCTTTGTAAAGTTTGAAAAAGTTCGTGCAAGTCCTATGTTAAAACGCAAAATCTACGATTTCAGCTGACCTGTCAATCAAAATGGCCGCCATTTTGTATGTGATGTATTTTTTAACTTATTTTATTAATTGATACTTTTTTTTCCATTAAATTTTTAAAATGAAAATTCAAGTATCGGAGAATTTTGAGGATGAAAAAAAATCAAAAAAATGGGGGGGGGCAAATTTCCAGGGACGCGAAAATGTTAAACCTGGCCCTGGACCCTGGATTTGACAGATATTTTTTCATTGGTTGAATTAAATTTTTGTTTTTGTTCTAGTGAATTCAACGTATTTTTATTTTTTAGCCATTCAAAATTCAAATGGAAATGGTTTTCACTGTGAGAGGCTATTTTTTACAATTTTGAGCTTTAGTAACTTTTGAACGATAAATCTTCGGCAAAAAATCATTTAAAAGAGGATAAAATTACGAACATTTTAGTTGAATAAAATACCTATGTGTCCACTAAAAAATTTCGCGTAATTTTAATTTAAAGTGGGATTTTTATCGCGGGTGGCTACTTTTTATAACTGAAAACTTTTGAACGGTAAACGCTAACGCTTTCAGTAAAAATCCATTTGAAAGAGGATAAAATTTTGAGCATTTTGATGTATTGAAATTGTAAATTTATCATCAAATTCATACGAAAACCTCGTTATAACCACGCTAACCACACTCAACTGATATCATAACTGCAAAAGTATATGCTCGAGCGCCCTCTAACGTCCACGCCGCATAATGTGAAGAGTTTGAAAGACCGCCCATTTGAGTGATTTGTCTTCCCTGTACTGTCTATAGTAAAAAATATCGAAAATACACGAAAATGCATGATAAAATGAGGGATAATTCTTGATTCAAGTCTGTTGAAAGTATCTCAAGGTTGTTTATAGTCGACTAGAATGAAAAAAAAATTTTTTTAAAGTATTTTTTTCAAAGTTTGACTTGAACCAGGTACTTTGGACCCCCTAACCATCATGGTATCGAATGGGGTAAAATGTTGAATGGCAATTGATGCGTACCTACTAACTGTACCCAAAACGACCATAATCTCATTTTTGAAAATTTTGGACATTTTTCGGAATTTGACTCTGACCCAGTACTTTGGACACCCCTGACTGCGTCATTGTGTCAGATAGGTAAAAACGGTGAATGGCAATCGATGCGTACCTACTAACTGTACCCAAAACGATCATAACCTCATTTTTGAAAAATTTGGAGAATTCTGGGTTTGACTCTAAGGTACTCACATGTATATTGCCATATTATGTTGTGTTGTGGTAACTGGTAGCGAATCTTCCTTGTATCATTAAAATTGGTGAGTAATATTTGAGTTTATTAGATATACCTACCTATCGATAATTTTGATATTTATGCGTTGATATCACATTCTCCTTCAACTCAACCTATGTAGTGTTCATTCAGTCGTTACAATTCCAGAATCGAATAGAAATTGATCGAAGTCAAGAACCGTAGAAATGGCTGGAATGATATCTTATATCCACGATGCTACTTGTAAAACCCCACTATCGCTTCAAGATCTATCGGCAATCACTATTAGCGCAGACATATGGCGCTGTAAAGTAAAAAAATTTCGTAAAAGTGGTAAATTAAAAATATGTCATCCGTTTAGTGAACACAAATCATCAAATCGTATGCTCCCAAAAATCCCACGAATAATTCACGGTATCATCGAACAATGCATCGAAAAATTTGAGACTTCAATGGAGTGTTGGCTAACAGAGCACTATCAAGGATTATTCAAGTCACGTTACAACCATCAGAATAAGATCTTGAATGATTTCGATGATTTTGTTATTTGTAGTAACGAGGGCGTTATTCATTATGCTGAAACAGCCAAACGTATGATAAATTGTCATCGATTTAATTCATATGAAAAGTTCACGATTGCGTGTATTAATTCTTTGGAAGACGAGATCAGACGTTTGTGGCCATCTGTCAGGGGTAAAATGAGCGTGGACGTCACGAAGGCGCGGGAAAATAATTACGTTAATGAAAACGAGAAAGTGTCACACTGGGTTTACCAGCTTAGTAACAGGGATCATGCTGAGGATTACTGGGAAGATCTTTTCCCCCTTACTATATATAGTTCTCAGTTCGATAGCATATCTTGTATGTTTGATTACAGTATGTGTCATAGCTCATAATATGTACATCCCTTAATCTGTTTGTCATAATGAGATAATAAAAATAAAATACGTATGTCATGTTGTGGAATTACTTTTTAGAAGTTATCTTATATGTAGATAGGTAGGTAATGAATAATGATTGAGCGCAGTTTTTATGACACAGTATCCATCATAAAATTCAAATGCTCGCAAAAGTTTACCCACTCATCTTCTGAGGTAACTTACTCGCCCAAGCAAATTATCTCAAGAGTATAGACACTGGACCTGCGTATAAGACAACCAACTCGCGGCCATCTTGGCAAAATAACCTGAGTAACGCCAATTTATCCCGCTGGGTGCTCTTGGCAGCGCTGTACTTCAATTTTGCAGGTAACAGGGAAAAGGGAGGGGTTGTGTAGTCTGTAAGGAACTCCTGGCTGCGCGCGCAGTCAAGAGTACCTTGCGGACTACACAACCCTCCCTTTTCCTTGTTGCCTGCAAAATTGAAGTACAGCGCTGCCAAGAGCACCCAGCGGGATAAATTGGCGTTACTCAACTTTTCTTTACCGTTTCCATTCCCCTCAGCCTGCAGTTGGTTGTCTTATTCCGCAGGTCCACTGTCTATACTCAGAAGGGATGTATGTGTCAGAAAATGAAAATTACCTATATCATACTTTTCAGAATTTCATTGAAAATTAGCATTGAATTGAATTGTGACATGGGTTTTCAAAATTTCGAAAAATGCTCTCTATACTTAACATAAAGATTTTTCCATCTATTTTAATCCCCCCACAAGCAATCGCCTTCAAACATTTGCAGTTTGAATAACTATCTGAAGTCGCATGCCTTGTTTTTCTTCAATAATTTCTTTTTTTACACAAACTTATTTTACTTTAGCTCATATTTTTTTCTATTTTCAAAAATGCTTCTTATTAATACATATAAATATCAGATGCCTCAGAAGGCTTGATTTTGATTTATACCGGTAACGCTATTCGGTGTCTCATAAATGGAAAAATAGACAATTCAAGGTTTATATTGCCATTTGTGACATGGATACTTTCTGAATGCGCGATTTCCAGCAAATTTCGAGTTCTAGACAGCAACCGACCTTAATCAGTTTAAAGCACTTCAAATCTTATCCGTCAGTAATTTTCCCATAGCAATGAAACCAACATCATCAAAATGACTTTATTTCAAAAGTCGTGAAAATTCAGGAGGGCTGAGGGGCTCTGGAAAGGGGTAGGTGAGTGTAGTAGAAAATCTGAGGTCATATTCGTGCTCAGCGGTATCGAATCATATGAAAACGATACCCTACTCATTGATAGTTATTTTTCTCAAAATTCCCATTTGACCCCCCCCCACCCCCCTACGATACATTATTCCAAGGTTTCATCACGGCGCACCAAAGCAAAAATTTCTAATATAGTATATGATGTTTGGGGACCAAAAATACATCCAAAAAACGTGTTTACAATTTACAAAATTGTACTTCGCAATCTTGATTGATAATATAGGCATAAAAAAATGAAAAAAACGCCATTTTGAGAGGTAAATATGAGGGGAGGGGGTTGAAAATTTCTGTGGGGGTACCTACTAAGGATATACATAACTTCCAGAAAAATTTTCAAAATCGGTTGAAATGGAGCTGAGAAAAGTGTTATTGAAATTTCAAAAAAGGGGAGGTGGTGTGGATCAAAAATTTTTCACGCGGAAGTTTCTCGATGGTACCCACCTTCCATGCTAGTATCAACCCGAACGCTCTCGGGGGCTGTTTCACCCCTCCTATGCACCGATAGTTTTTTTGAGTTTTTTAGAAAACCCCTCTCATTTGAATGGTTCCAGCTCCACCCGCCTTGGGGGGGGGTAGAAGGAAAGTTGATATATCACTAGATCGGAAATTTGACGTAGATTCTTTTAGCTCACCATATATTTTTCGCTAAAACGTAATGCGGGAGAGAAAATTGCAAAAAACTGATTTTGGGGGGCTTAGATCCACAATAGGGCAGAACGCTCACCAGGGACGAGCGGAGACGCATCAGATTCGTGTTCAGCACATAAAAATGGACCAGTATACTAAAATTCAGTTTTCTACCTCAGTTTTCTCAATGACCTTTTTTTTTGTCTAATTTTCCTGGACTACTAGGTATACGTATGTACTTATGTTACTTGTTAACCCTTTCGGCTACGAGATAAACTGACGGATAAAATTCGAAGTGCTTTGAACTGAGTAAGGCCGGTTGCTGCCTAAAACTCAAAATTTGCTGGAAATCGCACATTCAGAAAGTACATATTTATGTCACAAATGGCAATAAACCTTAAATTGATTATTTTTCGATTTATGACACCGAATAGCATTATAAATCAAAATCAAGCCTTCTGAGGCATCTGATATTTCAAGATGAAAGTATTGGTAACAAGCATTTTTGAAAATAGAAAAAAAGATGAACTAAAATAAAATAAGTTTGAGTAAAAAAAGGAAATTATTGAAGAAAAACAAGGCATGCGACTTCAGATAGTTATTCAAACTGCAGATGTTTGAAGGTGTTTGCTTGTGGGAGGATTAAAATTGATGGAAAAATCTTTGTGTTATAGAGAGCATTTTTTGAAATTTTGAAAACCCATGTCACAATTCAACGCTAATTTTCCATGAAATTCTGAAAAATATGTATCATTTTCATCTTCTGACACATACATCTCTCTTGAGATAATTTGCTTGGGTGAGTAAGTTGCCTCAGAAGATGAATGGGTAAACTTTTGCAAGCATTTGAATTTTATGATGGATACTGTGTCATAAAGACTGCGCTCAATAAATTCATTATCTGTAAGATGACTTCTAAAAAGTGATTCCAGTAATTCCACAACATGACGTATGTATTTTATTTTTATTATCTCCTTATGACAAACAGATTGAGGGCTGTATTATGACACAGTATCTATCAAAAAATTCAAATGCTCGCAAAAGTTCACCTAGTCATCTTCTGAGGTAGCTTACTCATCCAAGCAAATCACCTCAAGAGAGATGTATGTGTCAGAAAATGAAAATTATGTCATACTTTTCAGGTTGAATTGTGACACGAGTTTTCAAAATTTCAAAAAATGCTCTCTGTAGGTAACACGAAGATTTTTCCATCAATTTTAATCCTCCCACAAGCAATCACCTTCAAACATTTGCAGTTTGAATAACCATCTGAAGTCGCATGCCTTGTTTTTCTTCAAAAATTTATTTTTTTACACAAACTTATTTTATTTTAGCTCATCTTTTTTTCTATTTTCAAAAATGCTTGTTATCAATATTTTCATCTTGAAATATCAGATGCTTCAGAAGGCTTGATTTTGATTTATAATGCTATTCGGTGTCATAAATCGAAAAATAGTCAATTTAAGGTTTATTGCCATTTGTGACATGAATACTTTCTTAATGTGCGATTTCCAGCAAATTTTGAGTTCTAGGCAGCAACCGACCTCACTCAGTTTAAAGCACTTCAAATTTTATCCGTCAGTTAAAATCAGTACCTACCTATTCTCTTCATTTTCAAATATTTTGTTACAAATGTTGACTTACCTACCTTTCTATGCTAATTTAGGCTTACTTATAAATGATTTTTGGCGAAGCTTTGCAAATCCAAAATTGACCATTTTTGGGGATTCAGGGCTATGTTTTTTTTTTTTTTTTTTAATATACCTGTATAATAGGTACCTACCTAAATATTCTATGTGGTAAAAATGAAAAAGTAAAAGGCCCATAAAAATATCAAAATATAATCAAATTCTGGTAGTAAGCTTTTCTTTACGACTTACTTTCGACTTCTAGAGTTATTTTTAAATGTGCAGCAGATTTTTTGAGGTTTTGAGGTTCTAAAAAAGTCCTCCATGAAATTATTAATCAACCTCATCCACTCACTGTTGTCTACCCAGCAATTTTAATCCTTTTTACAAATCAGTACCTAGATCCAATTATTTTGAATACATACCACAGGTAAAGCGGTATATACTCTTGCATTACACATTACATTGAATATTGATGCAGGTATACAAAAGACCAGGATGGCAAAAAAGCAATGTTGCTAAGAGTCCTCTTCACCCTCCGACTGCACAAACTACAGAAATACCATCTCTGCGGGGATGGGAGAAGTGTCTACCCGGCATGCCACTGGTAGTGGTTTCTCATTTTGACGCCTGTCTCTGTATACTTTAGTATGTCTGTTGAGTGAGTTGTAGTAGCTGTTCTTCTTTGTATTCTTAAACTTGGTGAGTGTCTAAAGATTTTTACTCGTACCTGTATATTGATAATTTTATTATACGCACGTATTACGTATTTTAACATGCTTGAGTAAGTGCACGCACTCACTCATGAAGTGTCCCGCCAGTATTTTGGATAGAAAGTGGTCTCAGTTAAAATTTTAGCTGTCAGTTTTTGAGATTAGCTCACAAGGGATGTGCCCCACGTGACATTTACCGATTTCAACGATCCTAGCATCATTGGATAGAGGACATCAAGCATAGTCTAACCCCGAATTTTCAGCTGCTGAAGTTGATATTTCAGCTTTCCAGGACGATTTTTCAATTTTCACATTGCAATTTTGAAAAAAATCGAAAAATCGCCCTGGAATGCTGAAATATCAACTTCAGCAGCTAAAAATTTCACCGTGGGCTAGTCTTATCATATGTATTAAAATGCCCAAATAATATTGAAGGATTCGATATGTGACCTGCGCCGACTATTTTTGGCCAATTTTTCAAAATTGTCATGTGAAAATCAAAAAATCGCCCTGGACAGCTGAAATATCATCTTCAGCAGCTGAAAATTTCGTGGTAGACTGTGTTTGATGCCCTCTTTCCGATGGTGCAAGAATCATTGAAATCGGTGCATGTCACCTGTGACACCTCCCTTGTCAGTAAAATTTAAATTTTCAAATTTTCAAAAATCGCTACTCCGATGCTCAGATTTTTTTCAACGCATTGTAGTGGAGAAATTTTTGTTAAATTTTGGCAGACGATTTCCAGATCACCCTGAATGATCATCTGACGCGAAAACAATCGCGATCTGATGTTTTTGAAGCCATGGAGGAATTTCAAAATGCTTGAACATTCGAAGTACCTACCTACTTTTCCGTATCAACCGTTCCATTTCACAACGTTCATTCAGTCGTTACAATATTGCAGGTATATGGATTGAAATTGAACAAAATCAAGAATACGACATGGCTGGAGCGATATCTTATCAACTTGCTCCTGATCCTTCTCGTGAAGGCCCATTATCGCTGCAAGAACTTTCGGCGATCACTATTGGCGTAGATATGTGGCGCAGTGAAGCAAACAAAAGTACGAGTCGTAGTTCAAAAAGATTTCAACCATATTGCAAACCCAAATCAGTGAAACCTATGCTTCCAAAAACGCCACGTTTAATTAACGATATCATCAAACAATACAGCGAAAAATTTGAGAATTCGATGAAATTTTGGCTGAAAGACCTTTTTGGAAAAGCATTCAAGTTGCGTTACAATCATCAGAATGATATTTTGAACGACTTCAATGATTTCGTTATCGATCATACTGGTGCCATTCACGATATTGAAACAGCCAAACGTATGGTGCATTGTGATCGATTAAGTGATGATGTGAAATTCGTGATTGCTTGTTTATATGATTTCGAAAACGATATCAGACGAATTGGGAAATCTATGATCAGTGCTCCGATGGATTTCAGTAAGATTGATGCTGTTGTACAGCTCAAGGTGCAGTTATATATGAAGGTTAGGCCTATATACATCGTTAAACATATACAGGAAGCTATAAATGATTTATTCAATCAAATCAGCTAAATCTGGCCAAATGTATAAATATTTTAGCTATATGTTTGACCAATGAGTTATTTTTAAAAGGTTCTCTGTATTTTTGTGACTAATACCTACTTATACGAATTTAACTAATTTTTTGGGCGAGTTTAGCCTTTGGAGAGAGTGCGACGAGATTTCGTGAAAACTCGTCGAAACACCAGTAACTTCAATAAATTCGCTCCAAATTGAGAAAAAATATGTTAAAAGTCAAGTAATGTGATCAGGCAAAAATGCACGAAGGTGAAAGATTTGCTGAAATATGTTAAAGCGGTGTAGAAACTCTCAAAAAACTACCCCATAATCTGCGTTAATCGTCAATAAAATGATGAAACAGAAGCGATTACGAAAAGTGTTAGGGTATTGCAGAGGTTGCATATTGCTCGTATTATAACAATTTAGGGGGAAAACATTGACATTTCTGAAAATCACCATAAACTAATGAAATTCGGTACAACTTGGTGAAAGCTCTCGGCTTCGTCTCGCTCCTTAAACTTCGCACTCGTTAATCGCATACTTTCCCCTCCTGTCACGTAATACGATATACCTACTACATATTATAAATCTTGGGTTAGTTTAGGTCGTAATATTAATGCATTATTTTTACAATCAATATGTACTTATATTTGTTAATACAGTTTTTTTTTTTTTTTTTTGTTAGTACCTACGTTTTAACTTAATAAAATCAGTACCTACCTACTCTCTTCATTTTCAAATATTTTGTTATAAATGTTGACTTACCTACCTTGCTATGCTAATTTAGGTTTGCATATAAATTCTGAGATATGTTACAATGGGAATCTCTCGTGGTGTCCGCTTCCAATTTGAATAGAACCTCCATTTATCGAAAGAGTATGGTCTGAAACCCTTACAACCAAAATTTCACTTACCCTACCTTCATAGATTGATTTTTAGATTTTTGGCGAATTATTGCAAATCCAAAATTTATTAACAATTTTTGGGAATTCAGGGCTATGTTTTTTTTTTCAAAAAAATATATAATAGGTATACCTACCTAAATATTCTACGTGGTAAAAATAAAAAACTAAAAGGCTCATAAAAATATCAAAATTTAATCCAATTCTGGTAGGAAGCTTTTCTTATTACCCTACGAATTACTTTCGACCTCTCGAGTGATTTTTAAATGCACAGCAAATTTTTTGGGATTTTGAAGTTCTAAAAAAGTCCCCCATGAAATTATTAATCAACCTCATCCGCTCACTGTTATCTACCCAGAAATTTTAATTCTTTTTACAAATCATTATGATATTAACTCCAATTATTTTGAATACAGGGTACCAGGTAAGGACTAACGAGGCAAACTCATGCATTACACATTGTATTGAATATTGATGTACGTAAGTATACAAAAGACCATGTTGGCAAAAAGGCAATGTTGCTGAAAGTCCTCTTCACCCCCCTCCCATTGCACAAACTACAGAAATACCAACGCTGCGGGGTGGGAGAAGTACCTCCCCGGCATACCACCAGTTTCTCATTTTGACTTTGACGTATGTCTTTGTTTACTTTATAGCTAGTTTAGTATGTCTGTCTGTTGGATTGTAGTAAGTTAATGTAGGTAGTAGATGGTCTTCTTTGTATTTTTAAAATCGGTGAGTGGCTAAAGATTTTTACTCGTATATTGATAATTTTATTACATATAATTATGCAAATAAGTATTATTTCAACCTGTTTGAGTGTCTCCCAGGTATATTTGAATGAAAAATAGTCTCAGTGGTAGCCCTATCGGCCTATGTACCACACCATTAAAATTTGAGCTACCAGTTTTTGAGTTTGGCTCCCACAGTAAAATTTAAAATTTAAAAATTTTCAAAAACCGCTAACCCGAAGCTCACGGCGTTGTCGTGGGGAAATTTTTGTTAAATTTTGGCAGACGATTCCCAGATCACCCTGTATGATCATATGACGCGTAAACAATCGCAATTTGATGTTTTTGAAGCCACGGAGGACTTTCAAAATACTTGAACATTCGATTTTTCACTTTTTCTAGAATTCACAAATTGGTCAATAATTCATTTTTGAATTCACATTCCCGGAATTTCATTTACATTGACTCAATGTGCTCAAAAAAAACTCGTATTACATGAAAAAGTTTTAAAACCACCTAAAAACATATTTTTAAACCAAAAATTTGTCAAAAATTCAAAATCAAATTTGAGCTTCCTGAAATTACATGCCTCTTTCGATCTAGCTCGAGTCGTGCAATTCAGGGAGTGTGAGTTCAAAAGGTTCAATTGAGAGAATTCAACACTAACACTATTCATCATAAGCTCAAATAGAATATTATTAATCTTCTCTGTCAAGTGCATGCTGATTTTTACCATCATATCTATAGTCCGGCATATGACAATAGGAGTAATTGCACCCCCACACCCCCCCCCCCCCGCCGATCCTCCAGGACAACTTTTTTCTCAAAGGGGACATCCTAAGGAACATTTTAAAGCAAACTTGCCCAAAAAAAAGTTGGCCTCACTTACAAAATGGCGGCCATTTTGATTGACAGGTCAGCCGAAATCGCAGATTTTGCGTTTCAACATAGGACTTGCACGAAATTTTTCAAACCTTACGAAGGTAGATCGAAAGATCATGCAAAAAATTATCACCTGTCAAAATTTCAAGAGCTAAAGTGCGTTTTTCGATTTTTGGTGAATTTTTGAAACTCCCATTTTGACCAAAAATGAGGGAAAAAATCAAAATTTTACCAAATTGACTAAGAAAGCTGAAATTTAGGATATACCCTATTTTCGACATACCAAATCGATTGGAAACGGTTTCAACCCGTTTTGAGTAGTTCTGGAGCCTCCAGCAGATTTTTGAATTTCGAAATTCCTACAAAATTCTATCAAATGGGAGTTATACAGCTAAAATTTATTCTAAAAACTAATTTCAATACGCTACGAAGTACTGCAGGTGAATTTCAAGTCGTTTTGGAGCCTCCAGCGAATTTTGAAAATTCCTGAAGCCTCTAGCAGATTTTTGAAACCTTTTCACAAAATCACATCAAATGGAGATGGAAAGCTGATTTACTCTACACTCCAATTTTAACACCCTCTGAAGACGACTTCAGATGGGTTCAAGTCATTTTAGAGCCTTCGGCGACTTTTTTGAAAATTACTGGAGCCTCCAGTAGATTTTTGAAACTTGATATTTCCCCAAAATTGCATCACACTGAGATGGAGAGTCGAAATTCATTTTGCAAACTAATTTCAATACGCTACAAAGTTGACTGCCGATGGATTTCAAGTCGTTTTGGAGCATCCAGCGACTTTTTGAAAGGTTGTATGGCGTTTTTTTTGGAAAATTTAAATTTCGTAAAAGTAGCTGGAAGCTTCAAAACCATTTGAAACCACCATGTGGTCTGCGAAGTAAATTTCAACTTTCCAGCTCCATTTGATAAATTAATGTTGCGGGAATTTCAAGTTTCAAAAATCTGCTGCAGGCTCCAGAACTTCGACACTCCATCTCAGTTTGATGAAATTTTGGGGAAATTTAAAGCTTCAAAAATCTACTTGGTGGCTCCAGTAATTTTCAAAAAAGTCGCTGGAGGCTCTAAAATGACTTGAACCCACCTGAAGTCGTCCTCAGAGGGTGTTAAAATTGGAGTGTAGAGTAAATTTTAGCTTTTCATCTCCATTTGATGAAGTTTTGTAAAAATTTAAAGTTTCAAAAATCTGCTGGAGGCTTCAGGAATTTTCAAAATGCTGCTGGAGGCTCCAAAACTACTTGAAATTTACCTGCAGTACTTCGTAGCGTATTGAAATTAGTTTTTAGAATAAATTTCAGTTTTACAACTCCAATTTGATGGAATTTTGTGGGAATTTCGAATTTCAAAAATCTGCTGGAGGCTCCAGAACTGCTCAAAACGGGTTTAAACCGTTTCCAATCGATTTGGCATGTCGAAAATAAAGTGTGTCCAAGATTTCAGCTTTCTTGGTCAATTTGGTAAAATTTTGATTTTTTCGCTCACTTTTGGCTTAAGTTGGATTTTAAAAAATTCACCAAAAATTGAAAAACGCACTTTAGCACTTGAAATTTTGACTGGTGATGAATTTTTGCATGATCTTTAGATCTACCTTTGTTAAGTTTGAAAAATGTCGTGCAAGTCCTATGTTGAAAAGCAAAATCTGCGATTTCGGCTGACCTGTCAATCAAAATGGCCGCCATTTTGTAAGTAAGGCCAACTTTTTTTGGGCAAGTTTGCTTTAAAATGTTCCTTAGGATGTCCCCTTTAAGAAAAAAGTTGTCCCGGAAGGTCGGCGGGGGGCAGGGGTGCAATTACTCCTATTGTCATATGCCGGACTACTAGGTACCTACTTTTTTGTGTCAACTGTTCCATTTCACAAGGTTCATTCAGTCGTTACAATTGCAGGTTCGGATTGAATATTGAACAAAATCAAGAATACGACATGGCTGGAGCGGTATCTTATGAACTTGCTCCTGATCCTTCTCGTGAAGGCCCATTATCGCTGCAAGAACTTTCGGCGATCGCTATTGGTGTACATATGTGGCGTTGTAAAGCAAACACAAGTACGAGTTGTAATTCAAAAAAATTTCAACCATATAGTAAACCCAAATCAGTAAATCCTATGCTTGCAAAAACGCCACGAGTAATTAACGATATAATCAAACAATACAGCGAAGAATTTGAGTATTCGATGGAATTTTGGCTAGAAGACCTTTTTGAAAAAGTATTCAAGTTGCGTTACCGTCGTCAGAATGATATTTTGAATGACTTCAGTGATTTCGTGATCGATCATACGGGTGCCATTCATGATATTGAAACAGCCAAACGAATAGTGCGTTGTGATCGTTTGAGTGAAGATGTGAAATTCGTGATTGCTTGTTTATATAATTTCGCAGACGATATCGGACGAATTGGGCTATCTGTACGGTATAACGCTATCACTGATGAAATGGAGAACAGTGAGATAGACGGTTTGTTACTGGTGAAGGTGCAGGTGAAGCTTTTATTCGTCTTGGTTGAAAGCGGACGGCTAGATCTAATGAACTAAATAAGATTTTTTAAAAAGGTTCTCTGTATTTACTGTGACTGATACGAGCTTATTTGATTTTGTTTATGTACTATAATTGAAAAATTGTTTTGTATTCCATACTTATATGTAGTAATATACCCATTAACTCTTACCAAGTTTTTCGCCAAATCATTTTAAAACTTTTATAAATTATATGTACCTAACCGTTCTGTGCAGTTTTGGAGCATTTTTTAACCAAAGACCAGAAGTTGTTTTGAAAAAATAAAAAATCCTGAAGAAACAGAAAATTGTGCTGGAGATTGCAGAATGTCTGGAAATGATGAAATTCTGTACGAGAGAGTTGGCATTACATATTTTCAAAATTAATTTTCAATCACCGAATGAAAAATTTGCATTTTTAACAATTTTCCATCGAGCTTGAATAAAATTGACTTCCGAGGGGTAATTTTTCAGAATTTTTGAGCATGACCATGAATGCAATAGAGCAGATCATAAAATGGTATTTAAAAAAAAATTATTTAAATTTTTGAAAATCGCCAGAAAACATGATGAAATTTAAACAAAAAAGGCCAGTTATCGACTCGACCACTCTTAAAATGTTGTAATAAATGTCCCAAATACGAATCCGTGGTTAGTTAACCCAAAATTACCATTTTTGGGGTTCCAGGGGTTCCCAAAGTTGTGAATAAAAAATAATTTTTGGAACCACTGAGTATTATTTTCAAAAACTTTTTAGGGTAAAATATCTGTTTGAACTCGATAAACGTTATGCGAAGTGGTTTTCCTATTTTTGACTCTCAGGGACAGAAATCGAGAGGGTTTTGATTTTTATGCTTTATTTGATCAAATCAGCAAAAGTTAAGTAGAGTAATCAGGCAAAGATGCACGAAGGTGAAAGATTTCCCCGAAATATGTTAAAGCGGTGTAAAATCTTTCAAAAAACTACCCCATAATCTGCGTTAATCGTCAATAAAATGATGAAACAGAAGCGATTACGAAAAGTGCTAGGGTATTGCAGAGGTTGCATATTACTCGTATTAGATATACTTAACAATTTAGGAGGAAAATATTGAAATTTCTGAAAATTACCATAAATTAATGAAATTTGGTACAACTACTTGGTAAAAGCTCCATTAAACATCTTCAAAATGACTAAGAAAAAAACGCCATTGAAAAAAAAACAAAAAAAAAAAAATAATTAACATTTTTGAAAATCGCCAAAAAACATAATGAAATTTAAACAAATTTGATAATGAAAAACACATCCGTTGAAACTGAAGGCGCGAACACAATTTGAAAATTCAAAATTTTCAATATCTATCTAGATCATGAAAAATTTGGAAATTTGGGTTCAAGTTATCAGACCTTCAATTTTGAAGATAGGCAATTTGTCAAAGCAATATTTTTTGTTCGTACACTCGAGTACTATGGGTTAAAGTGGCGTAAGTTCGGGGGGGATGGTTGGGATACCCCCCCCCCCCCGAAACCATGAAAAAATGAATTTACTATATCCTCAAAAGTATCAATTTTTTAAAAAGCATTTTTCTATTTCTCAAACTGACCTTTCACATCAAAATTACTACTTTTTTGCTTCTTGAAACTACAAATTTTTTTGCCCTCGCTTCGCTCAGGCCAGTTTGGTTTTCATCATTCCCACTTCAAATTTCAAGAAACGACTAATGAATTTTTTAAAAAGTTGAGATTGGAAAAATCGAATTCTTAAATCAGAATTGATGTTTTACTTCTTGAATTATAAATTTTCAAAGACTTTTGCCCTCGCTCCGCTCGGGCCACTGTTGAAGTCGCCAATTCACAAAATCCATGATTGAATTTTGAAAATGTTGGGATCAATAAAACCGAATTCCTTCATTAAAATTAATGTGAATTCAAAAATTTTGAGGAAAATACTGAAATAGGTACTCGTAGTTCCCAAACCATTTGAAAAGTGCTTTATTTTATCTGAACAGAACCACTAACTGTTCAAAACCATGCAAAAATAGTTATTTTTTTCGTTTTTTTAAACCAATTTTTTCAAAAAAATTTCGCTCGAGCAGTAATTTTGCCTTCTTTTTAATAAATTATGTAATCATTCTTTTTGAAGAGTTTTCAAAAAATTGAAAATTTCGATTTTATTTATGTCCACAAATCTCCACTGGTATTCCACAAAAATCAGTACCTACCTATTCTCTTCATTTTCAAATACATGGTTTGTTAAAATGTTGACTTACCTACCTTTCTATGCTAATTTAGGTTTACACATAAATTCTGAGATATGTTACATGGAAATCTCTCGTGGTGTCTGCTTCCAATATGAATGGAACCTCCATTTATCGAAAGAGTATGGTCTGAAACATTTACAACCAAAATTTCAGTTACCCTACCTACAAAGATTGATTTTTAGATTTTTGGCGAATTTTCGCAAATCCAAAATTGATCATTTTTGGGAATTCAGGGCTGTGCTTTTTTCCAAAAAAAAATTTATTTACGATGTAGGTAAATATTCTATGTGGTAAAAATGAAAAACTAAAAGGCCCATAAAAATATCAAAATGAATTCTGGTAGGAAGCTATTCTTACGACTTACTTTCGACCCCTCGAGTGATTTTTAAATGCGCAGCAAATTTTTTGGGATTTTGAAGTTCTAAAAAAGTCTCCCATGAAATTATTAATCAACCTCATCCGCTCACTGTTATCTACCCAGAAATTTTAATCCTTTTTACAAATTATTAGATATTGTACTCCAATCATTTTGAATACAGGGTACCAGACGACTAACGAGGTAAACTCTTGCATTACACATTGCATTGCATATTGATGTAAGTATACAAAGGAACAGGATGGCAAAAGGGTCGTGCTAGATTCACCGACTCCCAGTCCAAAAGAGTCGATTCATGATTCTCATTCTTTTCATGACTCTTCAATCCCGCTCACTCTCTCAACGTCTTTCGCTTGATTAAGTTGATTGATAAATGATGATTGATTAATTAATTATACTTTACCAGCACTAATATCAATTTTATTGGGTGTTACTAGTGTTTTTACTTTTTATTGAATGAATTTGTATCATTATTTCTATTCAAAATTCCTTCATTGGTCGATTTTGAAAAAACTATAACTGTTATAAACACTAAACAGGGCTCGGATTTTTTCCCCGCAAAATTAGTGGGACTGGCATAATTTTTTCGTCCCATATTGATTTTCTTTGTAAAACAATACCCATATCGTTGGAGAATAAATATTTTTACGTTTTAGGGCATATTTTGGCATTTTTTAGGGAATATTTCAGCGTCTATTTAGGGTTTTTTAGGGAAAAAATATTTGAGCTCTGATTATAAAATAGTTGTTCTTGTTCCTGGAAATAATTTCCAGAAGTTCCAACAATTACCTAATTCAACGAAATGGTAAATGGGTTTCAGTTTTCAACTCCAAACTCGTAATTCATGATTGTAGGAAAGATTATTGATTATTCAGCTATAGATTAAATTTTAAAATTTTCAGTTTTGTACCAAGACGTAAGTCGAATTTGTTGGAGCTCGAAATTGATTCCATTTTTTGGGAATCCGTTCAAAGTTTTGAAGTTGGATTGGTTTTTCTTTCAAAATTAAAAATAAAATTTCTCTTTAAATTGATCATAATTTTCTTTTCAAAAACAATTAAATTAAAATTGAATTAATTATACAGTGGTGTAGGAAGTTGGTATGGGACACAATGACAGAACTTGGAAAATTTTTCATTCAAAAATTCAAAATATAAATATGAAACCGAATGAGTGAAAACTGACTGAAGTGAAAAGTGATGATTTGATGAACGACTGACTGATTCATTTCAAGTTTGGACTGGGAGTCGGTGAATCCAGCACGACCCATGGCAAAAAGGCAATGTTGCTAAGAGTCTTCTTCACCCTCCCCGACTGCACAGAAATACTAACTCTGCGGGGTGGGGAAGTACCTCCCACACATACTACCGGTTTCTCATATTGACCGTTGACGTCTGTCTCTGTATACTTTAGTTGTATGTTGAGTTGTAGTAGTGTGGTAGCTGGTCTTCATCGTATTTTTAAAATTGGTAAGTGGCTGAAGATTTTTACTCGTAGGTATATTGATAATTTTATTACATATAATTATGCAAATATTATTGTAACCTAATTGCGTGTCTCCCAGGTACATTTGAATGGAAAGTGGTCTCACTGGTAGCTCTAGGCCCATGTACCACACCATTAAAATTTTAGCTGCCAATTTTTTAGTTTAGCTCGACCAGTAAGTAAAATTTAAAAATTTTCAAAAACCGCTACCCCGAAGCTCACGGAATTGTCGTTGGGAAATTTTTGTTAAATTTTGGCAGACGATTCCCTGATTGATTACCCTGTGGTCTGTATGATCCTCTGAGGCGAAAACAATCGGCGATTTGATGGTTTTGAAGCCACGAAGGAATTTCAAAATGCTTGAACATTCGATTTTTCGCTATTTCTAGAATTCACAAATTGGTCAATAATTCATTTTTGAATTCACACTCTTGGAATTTCGTTCACATTGGTTCAATTTGCTCAAACTCATTTTGCGTGAAAAAGTTTCAAAACCATCTGAAAACATATTTTTAAAATTTTCAAAAATTTTCAAAAATTCAAAAACAAACTTGAGGCTTTGAAATTACATGCTTTTTTGACCTAGCTCGACTACTCGAGTGGTGCAATTCGGAGAGTGTGAGTTCAAAAGGTTTCCTTGTAAGCATTCAACCATAATTCATCATTTAAATTCGAATAGAAATCTTCTCTGTCATGTGCATGCGGATTTTTACCATCATATCTAAGTACCTACCTACTTTTCCGTGTCAAGTGCTCCATTTCACTACGTTCATTCAGTCGTTTCAATTTCAGGTTCGGATTGAAATTGAGCAGTATCAAGAATTAGACATGGCTGGAGCGATATCTTATGAACTTGTCCATGATCCTTCTCGTGAAGGCCCATTATCGCTGCAAGAACTTTCGGCGATCGCTATCGGTGTAGATACGTGGCGCAATAAACAAACCAAACTTACGAGTCGTAAATCAAAAAGATACCAACCATATCGTAAACGCAAATCAGTGAAACGTTCGCTTTCGAAAAATCCACGTGTAATCGACGATATAATCAAACAATACAGCAAAGTATTCGAGGAATCGATGAAGCTTTGGGTAAGAAACCATTTTAAAAAGGCATTCAAGTTAGGTTACCATCGTCAGAATGATATTTTGAACGACTTCAGTGATTTCGTAATCGATCATACGGGTGCTATTCGTGATATTGAAACAGCCAAACGTGTAGTGCATTGTGATCCTTTGAGTGCGAAGGTGAAATTCTTGATTGCTTGTTTATATGATTTCGAAGACGATATCGGACGTATTTGGCCATCTGTACGGTCTGACGATATCTGTGATGAAATGAAGATCAGTAAGATTGACACTCATTTACACCTGAAGGTGCTGAATAAGCTTATTCAGCTACTTTGGAGTCAACGAACATGTGTTGCACTCTGACGGTGAAATGCATGAAACACATGTTATCATGCTGAAAGGGGGACATTTCCATACTCACGCACACTTACACACGCGCACACATGACTTGTCGAGATGCGAATGAATGCGATTCTCTGCAAAAAGTCCCCCTTTCAGCAAGTCGATGGTGGCGCCGCCATGAGATGTTAACGCCGAATACCTGTGAATGCTTTAAGTAATCAACTCATCTAAATCTGACCCGGTCTGCAACTATTTTAGCTATGTTGAACCCAAGGAGGTATCGAAGTGGTTTTGCTGGGGGGGGGGCACAGATCCTAAGTTTCCCAACTAATTTTACTGAAAATTCCCAACTTATTCGACTGGAAATTCCCAAGTTGGATGAAAAAAGAGTGTATTTAAGTTACAAGTAGTGAGGGGATTGTATCACGACATTTTGTAGCCAAAAAATTGTAACTTTGCCGACTATAATCAGAATTTTAACATGCTGAACACTCTGGTATTGAAAATTGAAAAATTTGCATTTTTTATAAGCTTTGAATATTATGAGTATTTCTGGAATTTTTCTGTTTAGTTTTCATATTCTTAAAATTTTTTAAAGGAGCATTTTGAATGGCCCGAGCCAAGCGAGGGCAAAAGTTTTGGAAAATTTATGATTTGAAAAGTAAAATAACATCAATTTTAATGAAAGAATTCGGTTTTTCTAATCTCAACATTTTTCAAATTCAATCATGGATTTTTTAAAATATTGTAACTTCGTAGATGAAAATCAGCTTTATATAGTTTGTAGTTCGCAAAGTAGAACAACATCAATTTTAATGCAAGAATTTGATTTTTCTGATCTCAACTTTCTTTTAATTTTATCAATGGTTTTGTGAAATTCTTAGTGTGAAAAAAAGAACTAAATTGGCCCGAGTGAAGCAATGGCAAAAGTTTTGGAAAATATGTGACTTGAAATGGAAAAGTAGAACATCAATCTTAATAAAATACGATACTTAATCTAGTTTTTCTGATCTCAATATTTTTCAAATTCAATCATACGTTTCTTGAAATTGTAACTTAGTAGAAGAGAATCAAATTGGCCCGAGCGAATCGAGGCTAAAAGCTTTGGAAAAATTGTAATTCAAAAAGTAGAGCTATATCAAATTTAATGCGAAAATTCGGTTTTTCTGCTCTCAACTTTTTGAGAAATTAATTAATAGTTTCTTGAAAATTTAAAGTGTGAAAAAAAAAAACAAATTGGCCTAAGCGAAGCGAGGGTAAAAGATTTTCAAAATTTGTAATTTCAAGAAGCAAAACAGTTGTAATGTTGATGTGAAAAGGCACAATAATTGTTCCCTCGCTTTGCTCGGGAAAAATTTTTGAAAAAAATGTGCATTTTAGACTTTAGTTGGGAAGATCGTAGATTTAGAATCTGGTTCGGCTTCAAAAGTTGGAAAGTTTTAGATTTTGATGATTGTAAAAAATTTTAATACATATTTGAAAACTCCAGAACTAAAATATTTATTTTCGGAATTTTTGTATTTTCCCAACTTTCTTGTATTTCTCACAATTTCCCAACTTTTCCCAACTTTCGCGGAACACTGGGAGGGCAGGCTGCCCCGTAGCCCCCCCCCTTCGCTTCGTCTCTGGTTGAACCAATAAGTTATTTTTAAAAGGTTACTCTCTGTATTTATGTGGCTAATACGAGCTTATTTGATTTTGTTTATGTACTACATTTACGAAGTTGTGTTGTATTCCATTTATGTATAGTAAAATATATACCCATTAACTCTTACCAAGTTTTTCGCGGAATCATGTTGAAACGTTTATAAATTATAATCATTCCGTGCAGTTTTGGAGCATTTTAACCAAAGACTAGGTTGTTTTGAATAAAATAAAAAATCCTGAAGAAAGAGAAAATTGTGATGCAGATTCCAGATCCACTGATCCAGAATGTCTGGAAATGATGAAATTCTGTTCGAGAGATTTGGCATTACATATTTTCAAAATATTAATTTTCAATCACCGAAAGAAAAATTTGGATTTTCAAAAATTTTCCATCGAGCTTGAATAAAATTGACTTCCGAGGGGTAATTTTTTTAGAATTTTTGAGCATGAATGCAATAGAGCAGATCATCGTCGTCGAAGTCGCGCTCCTTTACAGGAGATAGCGTATATGTCCATCTATATTAGCCGGTATCTAGCGTATCTGATCGTTTCATTCAGGGTCTTGCAGGGAGAGTTGGCTGGTGAGTTTGTTGTTCACAGCTCCGATCGTTTCCTCACTCTCGTCAATCTTCCTTGGATTTTCCCCTGTACCGCTAGCATGAAAATACCGTTTTCTCGTATTTTATGAGCTATATACTTTAGCTTTCTGGTTTTGATATCTTCAACTACGACTTCCCGCTCCTCTCCTATTCTTGTTTCCTCCGTTACATTGGTCACTGACCCCGGATATACAAAGTACGAGACTCCTTTACTAGCAGATGGTATATCCATGTACCACGAATTGTCATTCTCAATAGGAGTAATTGCACCTCCCCCCCCCACCCGATCCTCCGGGACAACTTTTTTCTTAAAGGGGACATTCTAAGGAACATTTTAAAGCAAAGTTGCCAAAAAAAAAGTTGGCCTTACTTACAAAATGGCGGCCATTTTGATTGACAGGTCAGCCGAAATCGCAGATTTTGCGTTTTAACATAGGACTTGCACGAACTTTTTCAAACTTTACAAAGGTAGATCGAAAGATCATGCAACCATTTATCACCGGTCAAAATTTCAAGTACTAAAGTGCGTTTTTCGATTTTTGGTGAATTTTTGAAAATCGAATTTGGGCCAAAAATGAGGGGAAAAAATCAAAATTTTACCAAATTGACTTAGAAAGCTAAAATTTGGGATATACCCTATTTTCGACATGCTAAATCGATTGGAAACGGTTTCAACCCGTTTTGAGCAGTTCTGGAGCCTCCAGCAGATTTTTGAAACTCGAAATTCCCACAAAATTCCATCAAATTGGAGTTGTAAAGCTGAAATTTATTCTAAAAACTAATTTCAATACGCTACGAAGTACTGCAGGTGAATTTCAGTTCGTTTTGGATCCTCCAGCGACTTTTTGAAAATTCCTGAAGCCTCCAGCAGATTTTTGAAACTTTAAATTTTCACAAAATTTTATTAAATGGAGATGGAAAGCTGAAATTTACTCTACACTCCAATTTTAACACACTCTAAAAACGACTTCTGGTGGATTTCAAGTCATTTTAGAGCCTCCAACAACTTTTTTGAAAATTACTGGAGCCTCCATTAGATTTTTGAAACTTGAAATTTCCCAAAATTTTATCAAACCAAGATGGAAAGTCGAAATTCACTCTGCAAACTAATTTCAATACGCTACGTTAGTTGACTGCTGGTGAATTTCAAGTCGTTATGGAGCCTCCAGCAACTTTTTGAAAGGTTGTATGACGTTTTTTTGGAAAATTGAAATTTCCTAAAAGTAGCTGGAAGCTTCAAAACCATTTGAAGCCACCATGTAGTCTGCGAAGTAAATTTTAGCTTGCCAACTCCATTTGATAAATTAATGTTGCGGGAAATTTCAAGTTTAAAAAATCTACTGGAGGCTCCAGTAATTTTCAAAAAAGTCGCTGGAGGCCCTAAAATGACGTGAACCCACCTGTAGTCGTCTTCAGAGGGTGTTAAAATTGGAGTGTACAGTAAATTTCAGCTTACCATCTCCATTTGATCAAATTTTGTGAAAATTTAAAGTTTCAAAAATCTGCTGGAGGCTCCAGGAATTTTCAAAAAAAGTCGATGGAGGCCCTAAAATGACTTGAACCCACTTGAAGTCGTCTTCAGAGGGTGTTAATGGAGTGTACAGTAAATTTCAGCTTTCCATCTCCATTTGATGAAATTTTGTGAAAATCTGCTGGAGGTTTCAGGAATTTTCGAAAAGTCGCTGGAGGCTCCAAAACGACTTGAAATTCATCTGCAGTACTTCGTAGCGTATTGATATTAGTTTTTAGAATTAATTTTAGATTTACAACTCCAATTTTATGGAATTTTGTGATAATTTCGAGTCTCAAAAATCTGCTGGAGGCTCCAGAACTGCTCAAAACGGGTCGAAACCGTTTCCAATCGATTTGGCATGTCGAAAATATGTAATATCCCAAATTTTAGCTTTCTAAGTCAATTTGGTAAAATTTTGATTTTTTCCCTCATTTTTGGCCTAAATTCGATTTTCAAAAATTCACCAAAAATCGAAAAACGCACTTTAGCACTTGAAATTTTGACAGGTGATAAATGTTTGCATGATCTTTCGATCTACGTTTGTAAAGTTTGAAAAAGTTGGTGCAAGTCGTATGTTAAAACGCAAAATCTGCGATTTCGGCTGATCTGTCAATCAAAATGGCCGCCATTTTGTAAGTAAGGCCAACTTTTTTTTTGGCAAGTTTGCTTTAAAATGTTCCTTGGGATGTCCCCTTCAAGAAAAAAGTTGTCCCGGAGGATCGGCGGGGGGGGGGTGCAATTACTCCTATTGTCATATGCCGGACTATAATACTTCCTTGTTGGTAATGAAGTCCTTCCATGAGATCCGTATAGTAGCCTTCGATAGCACCACATCTCGAAAGCGGATACTTTATTCTCGCATTCTGCACTCATGGTCCATGTTTCGCAGGAATACTTCAGAACGGTCCTTACGTAGCATCGCATAATTCTCTTCCTCAGGTCTATACTCATCGTTCGATTTCCCACTCAGCACATTGGCAAGGTTGTTTGAGAGCAGATCATAAAATGGTATTTTAAAAAAAAATTATTTAAATTTTTGAAAATCGCCATGAAAACATGATGATATCTATAATTTAAACAAAATTTGATGAAAATACAAAAAAGAAACACATTCTTCAAAACTGCAGAAGGTGCAAACACAATTTGAAGATTCAAAATTTTCAATACGAAGGGCACGACAAATTTGGTAATTTTGATTCAATTTTGCCCTTTCAATTTTGAAGAAAGGCAATTTGTCTAAGCTAGTCAAAGCAATATATTTTATTTTTTTGTTAGTCCAGTAGAGTACTACGGGTTATGGGCATCATCATGAATGATTCAAAAAATATTCCCTTATTTTAGACGATTTTTTCAAAATCTATGAATTTCGAGGTTTTGCGAAGCACGTAGCTCCTTCAATTCACAAGATGGGCAACCAGTTATACTCGTAATAACATTTATTTTTTTTGTTCGTCTCCTCTCCTCGTATACAGTTGAATTTTGGTGTGGCAGACGTGAGACGATTCCCGGAACTTCCTGTAAGTACCAGTACCAGACCAGTAAGTACTCTTATTTATTATTCTGAATAGCAGGCGCCAGGTTACCAGGTAATTAAACTCGTGCATTACACCTTACATTGAAATTGAATTGACGTATAGAAAAGACGAAGATGACAAAAAGGCAACGTTGCTGAGAATCCTCGTCACCCTTCGACTGCAGGAACTCCAGAAATACCACCACTGCGGGGTGGGAGAAGTACCTGGCTCCTGGCACAATACCAGTTTGTTTCTTACATTCTTACTCGACGTCTAGCTAGTTACCGTTTTGTTGTTGGTAGTGAAAACCGTTGAATGATGATGAAGAAGCATTGTGCACGTGTATAGTAGTTTACTAGTTTAGTACATCTGTTTTGTTGTGGTAGCTGGTCTTTGTGTGTTGCTGTTCTTCGGATCATTCAAATTATTGGTGAGTGTTTTATTAGATTTTTTAATTTTTACTCGTAAGGATTGATAATGTTGTTATATGCACGTATTATTCTATCCTCTATGAGTGAGTGCACCACTTCACTCAGCCTGTGAAATGAAATGCGAATATTTTTATACGTTTTCAACAGTCCATATTCTTTAACTTGGGTACTAATTTACCATCAAACACTCGTGTTCATGCTAGGAATTTTCTTTCGTAAACATTGCCTGTAGCTCAAACGTAACAGCTTAACAACTTAATAATCGAGAAACTCGAAGATACTCAAGTACGAGTATAATTTTTAGCTTACAAGGGAAGCTTTCGAAATTTGAACTCGTGTTCTCCGATTTAAACTGAAACGAGGTAGATCGAAAAAGCATGTTACGAGCACGACTAATCCGACTATAAAACTCCTGTATCCGAGATTTTACGTTTTTATTTGAAAAAATTCTAAAATGCTGTTTTAAGGTGGATTTTTAAACTTTTACGTGATTTTTTCGTCATCAAGAAAGTGAACCAATGTTGATACATAATTCCTTTGGTACAGCTAGCTACTAGTTTTGGGTCATTCTGATTCAGGATCGAGCTTCTAGAAATTTTTAAATTTTTTCTTCAAAAATGTCAAATCATTCTGGATCTGAAAAGGCCAAAAATGAACTTTAGTATCGATAACTGGTGTGTGCTTATTGGGCACCCATCGCAAAACTTTAGATCAAAACTGAATTTTTGACCTATTTGTAAAATGTACCTAGGTGAAATCCAGTGAAACATGAAAAAGTCGTTGTCAAATTTTCAAGAAAGGTGCATAACGAGACTTTGTTTCAAAATATATCTTCTGGTGTGTCTAACTGTCTATAGGTACACGTTTGACTCGAAAATAATCACAATTTGACTTTTTTGTCCCTTGGCTCAGATTTTGAAAATATTCGCAAGGTATCTCTGAGAAACCGAAAAAAAATTTAGAGCCGAAAAAAGTTCACCCAGTCCTCCCTCCCCCCTTTTCCTTATGCAAAAAAATCATGTTTTTCGTGCAAAATGTTAATCAAAAATTTTGAAATCTCTGTGGTATAAATGTCGACTTCAAACCGTAGTATTTTAGTGTTTTTTTTTTAATTTTTTGAAGTGGTGGCAAGAGTCAAAAATCGAAAAAAATCAACCTTTTGAGGATTTTCGTTTCGTTTTCAAGTGCATTTAATGTAGGAAATATCTAACAGTATCACAACGAATTTTTAAAAAATCATTAAAAAACCAAGTAATTTTATGCAGTAAGTAGGGGAGATTGTTGTACCCCGGACCTGTTGTACCAGGGACCTTTCCCTCACTAACGCCACTTGCGGAATTCGGACCCCACTACGTTTTAAAGCATCACTAGGGTATGCCACAAAATGAACTATAGGCGATAAGGTTTTTATTTGAAAATTGTGCGCACGATTATCACGTTTTAAAACGAAAAATTACATTTTGCCATGTTTTGTGAATTCATTTTGACCTGTTGTTTATTTGAAATTTGTCAAAGCAATTAGTGCAGCGTGTAGCTACACCATCTAAGTGTAAGTACACATATTCACTTTTTGGAAAAATATTGTGTGAAATTTTGTAGAAATTTTTTTCTAAATTTTGGGAGGTCTTGTACCTGGGACCAAATTTCATCGTGTACCACGGACCGCAATTTTTTCATCTAATTTTCACGAATTTTGATGCTTTTTCAGATGCCAGGATGCCCTTTACACAGTTTTTACATTGTAGCATCTGAAAACGTTTCAAAATTTATTTGAAATTGGTGGAAATTTGAGGAAAAATCTATGGTCCGTGGTACAACATGACAAACTTATGAAATTTAAAAAAAAAAATTCTGCAAAATTTTATATGATCTTATTGTAAAAAGTAAATATGTATAATGGATGTTTATGATCCATACGTGAACTTTATGCCTTCACGGCCAACTTTTAGGCATTTTCCAGGGTAAATTTCCTTTTGGTCCTTGGTACACGACCCGTTGTACCATAGACCAAAAAAAAGTGACTTTTTCAAAAAATTCTGGAGGGGAGGGGAATGAGTTTTGAACAAATGTGAATATCTCGTTTTTTTTGTAAAAGACCATTCTTTGATGCACCCTATTCACATTTTCAAAAATAATTAATGGGCGGAGTCCATTCCCAAAAAACGAAAAATCGGTCCCTGGTACAACAATCTCCCCTACCTATTTTAGAAAAAAAAAAAATTGGTGGATTGTAACTTGACGTGTATTTTATCACGAAAATTTATGAAACACAAATTTTCGTGATAAAATACATTTATAATAAAGTCACAATCTACTAATTTTTCTTTTTTTCTTCTAAAATACTGAAAAAATAATGTAAGAAATATCTTCTAATAGCTGATTTCGGTTTTTTTTGGGGTTACTTTGAAGTCAAAATGAAGGGCTCCATTGAGCCGGAGGGCCAGAGGGGGTGGAGAACTAAGCAAAAAACGTCTGAAAATAGTAGTGACCTCTCAATAACGATTAATTATTACATTAATGATACTTTTGGATTCATTCCCTGTTTTTTTTTGTCGCGAGAGTTAGAGAAGATGTCCAAACAAATTTTTTGAAATTATTTTCAAGACCTTTATTCTTCGTTTTTCTTTTTTTTTTTACCAATTGTGGTAGATTTAATTCTGAACTATCATTTTAACTAAAATTAATTTGAAATTCAAAACGTAAAAACAAGTAAATTTTTTCAAAAAAATCAGTTTTTTGATTTTATGTACCTACCTAGGTCTTTTATTGTTACGAAAATTCTGATGAATTTCATTTGAAATTATAAGATATTTTTAACCAAAATTAACTTGAAATTTAAAACGTAGAAAAAATAATTTTTTGAAATCATATTTTCAGGATTTCATTAAAAATTGACTCGATGGTATTTTTTTCTCAATTTTAATTCTGTAAAAAAAATAAAAACGCAGAGATTTCCTTATTTTTTCTTCGAACGTGTTTTTCTTGAAATAAACTTTTTTGATACTGAAAGTTCAAATGCCTGTAAGTTCGCGAATTTTGAAGGTAGGTGAGTGGGTTAGTCTCATTCAAGGAGGGCAGTCTGTAGTGTTCGAAAACGCATTTTCAAAATTCCGGCTTGTGGTACCTTTTCGCTTGAGAGGTCACTGTTGAATATTTCCTAAATTGTATGCAATCGAAAACGTAGGAAACCCCCTTCAAAAAGTTGGTTTTTTGGATTTATTTTTTGACCCTTGCTATCCACTTTGAAAATTTTTTTGAAAATACCAAAAATACTATCGCTTGAGGTTGACATTTTGGCAAAAAAAATTGCCTGTAGCGCTTTTAGTTTCGGTGTAACAGCAGTTTGAATTTTTTTTTAGCTTTTTTTCAAAATTGTTGGTCAACATGGTGATGAATAGGAATTTTTGTGTGAAAACGTGATTTTTCCGCATATAAAGAGAAGGGAGGAGAGTTGGCTGAAATTTTTTCTGCTCTAAGATTCTTTTTTGGTGCTTCAAAGATAGCCTGAGAATATTTTCAAAATCTGCGCCAAAAACCGATTCACCTACTTTAACCGAAGATGCACTTTTCAATGAAAGTAGATACTTTTGTACCGAGCAGTTGATTTACTTTTGACTCCACACTCCTGGATTCCTGGAATTTCGTGATACCCACCTACTCCTACTCGTTGGTCGAAATGGTATCCAATAAGCAAGTTCATGATTTAAAATTTGTGGAGGAAATTGAAAATTTTTTGGAAGCTCCAGAATGGTCTAAAAAGTATGTAGTTGTTGATGTGTTGGAGTTAAATTGAAGAAATCTTTCTCATTTCTGTTCAAAATTGTGCAGCGTACGAGGTTATTTTAAAAGAAAAAAATCTCCCTCGACCTACCCCCCTCCCTTCCAACCTCACAATAATATCACGTTCTTTGCACAGAGTCCAACAATGACATTTTTTAAAAAATGAAAATTTGCAGTCTGTAGGAACTTAACAATGTTTTGAAAATTTTCCAACTACCTATGCTCAGAATCATGAAAACTACATTCCCCCTTAATGAAAAATTTTTCAAAACATTTTGTTTAAAACATCAATTTTTTATTTTTTTCAGCTCTGAATAGCTCCATAACAGTAAAATGATTTTTTTTCGAGGCGAGGGAGGTTTTTTCTCGAAAAGGACATTATTTAGAAGAATTATGACATGACAAGAATTAAGAAATTTTCTCCAACTTTGATTTCTTCCATTTTAAAAAAATTTTTCCACCTTAAAAAAATTCTAACCCAGAGATGGTAAATTTTTGGATAACTTGTATTTTTTTATGTTTTCAAACAGGGGGGGAGTTGGCTTCTGGCACAATTTTTTTTTTTTGACTTGAGGGAGAATCAGAAAATAGGGAATCATTAAAAATTTTCAAAAATTGGCAAAAATCCAAAAACAAACTTTTAATACATGGTCTTTTGATCCAGCTTAGTTTCGTTCAATTCGGAGAGTGTGAATGTGAAATCAAAAGGTTCCCTTGCTAGGCATTCAACATTACTCATCATTAACTCAATATATGTGCGTGGATATCTTCTGTGTCATGTGCATGCGGATTTTTATCATCATACCTACGTTCCACTTCACAACGTTCATTCAGTCGTTACAATTCCAGGTTCGAATTGAAATTGATCAAAATCAAGGATTACAGCCATGGTTCGAACGATCTCTTATGAATTTGCCCATGATCCTTCTCATGCGAGCCCACCATCGATGCAAGAACTTTCGGCGATCGCTATTGGTATAGATACGTGGCGCAGCAAACAAACCAAACTTACCGGTCGTAAATCAAAAAGATATCAACCATATCGTAAACGCAAATCAGTGAAACGTTCGCTTTCGAAAAATCCACGTGTAATCGACGATATAATCAAACAATACAGCAAAGTATTCGAGGAATCGATGAAATCGTGGCTAAGAAACCATTTCAAAAAAGTATTCAAGTTACGTTACCATCGTCAGAATGATATTTTGAACGACTTCAGTGATTTCGTTATCGATCATACGGGTGCTATTCATGATAGTGAAACAGCCAAACGTATGGTGCATTGTGATCGATTAAGTGCAGATGTGAGATTCGTGATCGCTTGTTTGTATTCTTTCGAAGATGATATTAAACGAATTCGGCCATCTATCAGTGGGGAGAGGGACTTCAGTAAGATTGATAATTATGTTCAGCTGCTGGTGAAAGTCTGGATTATGCGTCTTAGTGTTAATGATCTTGAGGACACTATGACTCGTATCAATGATCATATCAGAACCGTTCGACAGACTATCGATACCACCACCTCAAATCTTTTAGATATGTTGAACCATTAACCAATGAGTTATTTTTAAATCGTTCTTTGTACTTTTGTGACTGATACGAGCTTATACATTATGTACTTATGTGATTTTGTTTATTTAGTATGATTACGAAGTTGTGTTGTATTCCATAAATTATGTAGCTTAATTCCTATTTACTCTTATCAAGTTTTGTTATGTCAATGGTACCTGCAGTGCCTAATAAGTAAATGATTTCAATTCATCGTGATGTATCTTTTGCTTCGATAAACTGTAAATATTTTGGGTATTCTTTGAAGAATGATAGTTATCTATCGCACGAATTTGACCAAAAGACAGGAAATTAATTATCGTTTCGTTGTTTTTCTAATCAATTCATCTTAATGTTGAAAAAATCAACTTGAGGATTTCCATTTTATGTAAGATGAAATTTTGAAAATAAGTTTTAAGATAAATTTGAACCTACCCGTGTAGAAAAAACGAGATATTTACTACAAGTTTACCACAAAGTAGGTGGTATATCACTGATTTACTCTTGATATACCATCAAATTGTGGTATACCACTAGTAAATGTAAAAAGTAAAATTTACTAACTGGTATATAATTTCCTGAAAATGTAAATGCAAAAGTTTACTACTGGTTTACCATTTAGTAAATTTAACTACATGGTAAACCAATGGTAAATGAAAGATGTAAAATTTACCACATGTTTACTATCTTTTAAAAAAGTTTTACCATCTAAAAAATAAAATCATGTTGTATACCTACCACTGGTAAATGTGAAGAGGTAAATTTTACTATTGTTCATACCAAGCAAATCATTGTTTGCTTTGCTAAAGGATGGAGTTATTCATGTCTAAACTTTCAGTCGTCTAGCAAAGGGGGTGAAGGGGCTCATGCCCCCCTTGCGAGTGAAAATTTGAATGAAAACATGCAAAAATGGATGTTTTTTTGTTATTCTGTCCCATTTTTTCTATAAATTTTCGCTTTTCGTTCGCTCCAGCAGTAATTTTGCCTTCATTGTCATATAATCACGTCAAGTTTCCTGAAAATTACCCCTCATTTCGATTTTTCATGCCTAAAAATCTGGGTTTTTGCCCCCTCCTTGAGAAAATCTTACGCAAATCAGCGAACTTTATAGGTTATTCACAATTTTTCTGAGCTTTTTTCATCAACTTTCAAGTTCTTTAAGCACATAACCTTCTAAATTTCAGTTCTAGATCAATAATGTCATCCATTCAGAAAAAAACATATTTCTTTGGGACTGCTTAGGTATAAAATCAAATATCTTTCATGAACAAATTTTTTATCAAGGTTTCCAGGTGTTTTTCAGATTTTTAGATGGTATTTTTTCAACATTTCAAGGATACACACTAGATTTATGTCTTCCTACCCCATAAACTACCCATTTTCAGTGAAAAAATGTGCACCTCATCACCTATATCCTCATAGAAAAATATACTAAACAAAGTGTACAATCTGGTATCATCTGTAAAATATCACCCCATAAAATAGTTTTGCAAAAAATGAAAGAAAATAAATAAAAACAAAATCATCATATCTCCAAATTTTGACTAAGTCCAAATTTCATAAACTAATAAACCCAAATAACACCGATACCATCACCGAACGCAGTAGCCCAGTTGTCAGAGCAGAGCGGAAATGAGTGGTGAAGTAGAGGTAGTAGGTTCGATCCCCACCCAGGGCACAAATTTTTTTATTTTGAAAAATTTTTTAGGTAGCATTTTAACATCAACCCTTGCTATTCTGTACACACAATGTGCATTTCAAGCCTTTTAAAACAATACAAAGGGCTAGACTTGCATTTCTGAACCAGTTGTAATTTGCATGGTATACCAGTGGTTTACGTGTTTCAATTGATGACTTGTATACGACATGGTATTCAACATAGTATATCCACCTAGTTAACTGTGTGGTATATGTCTGGTTTTTTCTACAAGGGTACAAATAAATTGCAGTCATTTTCGAACCCTTCTGGGAGCTTCAATCGAAAATTGGCCCCCTGTAGCATTTTCAAATGACTGCAGAAAGAGATGTGATTTTCTTCGACAGCCCAAAATTTAATCCATCATAAATTCCACATTCTGAATCGATTGAATTAAATCGAATAAAATTAAAAATTTTTGAAATGAAATACCTAAGTATAAAAATTTTGAAGACATCGAAATACGTATAATCGATCATATGAAATCAAAAATCGATTTCTGAAGTTCGATTAATCAATTTCCGATACGATAATGATCGATTTTTAATTGAGAAATTCATTTCAGAACCCAAAACTGATTTTCCATTTCGAACATAATCCATCGTTACTTATTATAAGATCGAAAGTTGAAAATGAATCGATTTTTGGTCGAGAGGCCGAATTTCAAAGCTAAATTTTGTTTTGTTTTTTAAACGTAATCGATCATACGAGATGAAAAAAATCAAAATGATCGATTTTTAATTGAAAAATTTATTTCTGAACCTAAAACTGATTTTTCATTTCATACATGATCGATCATACACGATATCGAAAATGAGTTGATTTTTAGAGTGACCGGTGGGGGGGGGGGAGTACGATGAATCCATTTTAGATAGATCAATTTTTGATCAGAAAAATTGTTTCTGAGACTGAAATTGATTTTTCATTTCGAACGCGATCGATCGTGTATCGATTTTTGATCATGATTGATTGATTGATTTTTGATTGGGTGGTCTAATTCGAGTCAACATGTCTTCTAATTCTCAACAAAAACTATAAAATATAAACAAAAATTCAAACCCCTGAAAAAAAAACAAATACAAAGTGGTAAGTAAATAAAAAATTTTGTTCGAATAAAAAATATGAAAAAAACATTTTACAGCTTTTTTGCAATTTTAGCAAAAAAAAAAAGGACTTTCTGAAAAATTTTGATTGAAAAGCAGGACTTTCAACATGAAATGTTTTAATAGGTATTTTAGTTTGGAAGGCGAATAGAGAAGAGGGAGGAGAGATGTGAACTCAACGTTTATTCGAGTCAACATTTTTCCATTCCAGCCTAAAAAACAACCTGAATAAATGACAAAAATTCAAAATTCTGAAAAGAAAATCAGCAATGACATTTATTTTGAAAAAGCATTAAGACTTTTTGCGAGGTCGGTAGATTGTAGGTCTTCGTATCACGACTTATGAAAAAATTTAGTTTTATTTGTACAATTTTTAGAATCCTCAAACGTGGAATTTTTTATTTCGTAAAAGAGATACAAACTTTAACTAGCCCGAGCATAGGTATTTTTTTTTTTCCTATTTTTCAAGAAGGGTCATTCCACGTCAATTGGACCAAGAAGGGGGTTCGGCGATTTTTTTGAAATTTTTCCTGTGGGAAGACCTTCCGAAGGGATGACCAATGGCGCAAATCGCAGCCCTCTAGCCCATCTTTAAAGGTAGCCAGGGGGTGTCAAAGTTTTCAGTGAACCTAAAACATCATCCATTTCAGCAGTGGATTACTCGTTAACCGCGATACCTACCAAAATGGAACATTTTCCCACAGTTAGGAGTTTTGAAAGGCTTCTTGGTGATATCATTAAAATCAGTGTTACCTCTTTTTTTCGTACAAAAAATTAGCTCAAAAAGCTTCGAAACGTTGTTTTCATATCGTTCCGACTCTCAAAAATTCTGAAAAAAATATATTATGAACAACGTTTCATGCTGAACTAAAAATTGGGATGGTAACGTTGCAAAGTCAATTTAAAAAATTTAAAGTTTGCAAAAAAATGTGATTTTTTGATTTAAAAGATGAAAAAAAGTTTTGATAGTTGAAGTTGACCCATTTGACCCATAATTTTACGTATCTGCTGAAAAAGTTGAAAAAAATCAAAATTCGAAAAGATTCAAAAAATGAACGATTTTTTTTTTTTTGTTGTTCTGAGTGTAATTTGTATTGACTATTTCATGAAATACGTCAGAAAGAGGTCAAAATAAGACAACTGAATAAATTTAAACTTTTTTTGATGTTTGAAATTGAAAATTGAATTTTTTCGAATTTTGATTTTATTGTGATGAGTTCATTTCATTGAGTGACAGGATTTTTTCAACTTTTTCAACAGATACGTAAAAATAGGGGTCAAATGGGTCAACTTCACCTATCAAAACTTTTTTCATGTTTTAAATCAAAAAATCGCATTTTTTCGCAAACTTTCAATTTTTTAAAATCAACTTTGCAACATGTTACCATCCCAATTTTTTAATATGTTGTTCAGCATGAAAAGTTGTCCATAATATATTTTTTCAGAATTTTTGAGAGTCGGAACGATATGAAAACTACGTTTCGAAACTTTTTGAGCTAATTTTTTGTACGAAAAAAAGTGGCAACACTGATTTTTATGATATCACCAAAAAGCCTTTCAAAACCCAGAACTATGGGAAAATGTTCCATTTTGGTAGGTATCGTGGTTATCGAGTAATCCACTGCTGGAATGGATGATATTTTTGATTCACTGAAAACTTTGACACCCTCTGGCTACCTTTAAAGATGGGCTAGAGGGCTGCGATTTGCGCCATTGGTCATCCCTTCAGAAGGTCTTTTCACAGGAAAAATTTCAAAAAAAATCGCTGAACCCTCCTACCACTTCTTGGTTCTATTGACGCGGAATGACCCAGAAGTTGATTTCTCCACATTTGGCATTTTTGAAAGTCAAGTAGGTAAGAACCTAGAACAGGTATTTTCTATACGTGCAGAAATTCAGAAACAGAAAAACTACATTCGTATTTTGTTCAAGCGAAACGAGGGCAAAAGCTTTTTCATCCCTGAGAGTTGATGTTACGAAACTCAAAAATTGGAAGTTCCCTAAACATGGAAAAATGAGCATGGATGGTCTTAAGACTGAAAGTTTATTGTTTATTCCTTTTGATTGATACCTACAAGATTTGCATTTTGATTTTTCAAATCGAAATATTCGCAGAAGAGTTACCCACCAGTCGTTCTCCGTAAATTACTAATCATTTTTAGTTGATCAATAATTTTTTTTTTTTTGTATTTACTTCCCAGTAATTTTTGTTGGTTACCTAGATAAAAATACAGGTAATTTATGGTCGTTTATTGGAAACTTTTTTGTAATCTGCTTGGAAATTTGTTTGGTAAGCAATTTTTTTTGGTAAATTTTTTGAAATTTGTTGGTAATTTACTATGGTACTGCTATTGTTTGGGAAAATTACTGGTATTTTTGGTAAATTATGGAGGTTATAAGCGATAACGTATCGAATATGTCATATGGGGTTGTACTCGGGTACCTGTGGAGTGTGGACTGTGGTAGACACCGTGTATTAGCGCTCCCTGGTGGGAAAAAATTGAGGGTTATTTTTAAACAGTTCTGTAAGACGAGGATGACAAAAAACTAAAGCAACGATTCTGCGAATTCTATTCACCCTCCGACTGCAGAAACTGCAGAAATACCACCTCTGCGGGGTGGGAGAAGTACCTGGCACATCACTAACAACTACCGGCCGAATCTCACATCGTTGTCTAGTAAAGTATAGTTAGTTACCGATTTGTTGTGGTAATCGTCAAGTTATACTGTGGTGCATGTGTTGTGTTGTGGTTTGTGGTAGCTGGTAGCTGGTCTTTGTAGTTTGTACCTATCTTTAAAATTGGTGAGTGTCGTCATGTCGTCTAAATATTTTTTACTCCTACTTATATTGATAATTTTGTTACATGCACGTATTATTATAACATGTATGCGGCATATGGCAATAGGAGTAATTGCACCCTCCCTCCCCGCCGATCCTCCGGGACAACTTTTTTCTTAAAGGGGACATCCTAAGGAACATTTTAAAGCAAACTTGCCCAAAAAAAAGTTGGCCTTGCTTACAAAATGGCGGCCATTTTGATTGACAGGTCAGCCGAAATCGCAGATTTTGCGTTTCAACATAAGACATGCATGAAATTTTTCAAACCTTACAAAGGTAGATCGAAAGATCATGCAAAAATTCATCTCCTGTCAAAATTTCAAGTGCTAAAGTACGTTTTTCAATTTTTGGTGAATTTTTGAAAATCCAATTTAGGCCAAAAATGAGGGAAAAAATCGAAATTTTACCAAATTGACCAAGAAAGCTGAAATTTGGTATACATGTACCCTATTTTCGACATGCCAAATTGATTGGAAACGGTTTCAACACGTTTTGAGCAGTTCTGGAGCCTCCAGCAGATTTTTGAAACTCGAAATTCTCTCAAAATTTCATCAAATTGGAGTTGTAAAGCTAAAATGTATTCTAAAAACTAATTTCAATACGCTACGAAGTACTGCAGGTGAATTTCAAGTCGTTTTGGAGCCTCCAGCGCCTTTTTGAAAATTCCTGAAGCCTCCAGCAGATTTTTGAAACTTTAAATTTCCACAAAATTTCGTCAAATGAAGGTGGAAAGCTGAAATTTACTGTACACTCCAATTTTAACACCCTCTGAAGACGACTTCAGGTGGGTTCAAGTCATTTTAGAGCCCTCGGCGACTTTTTTGAAAATTACTGGAGCCTCCAGTACATTTTTGAAACTTGAAATTTCCCCAAAATTTCATCAAACTGAGATACAGAGTCGAAATTCATTCTGCAAACTAATTTCAATACGCTACGAAGTTGACTGCTGGTGGATTTCAAGTCGTTTTGGAGCCTCCAGCGACCTTTTGAAAGGTTAGTATGACGTTTTTTTTGGAAAATTGAAATTTCCTAAAAGTAGCTGGAAGCTTGAAAACCATTTGAAACCATCATGTAGTCTGCGAAGTAAATTTCAGCTTTACAACTCCAATTTGATGGAATTTTGTGGGAATTTCGAGTTTCAAAAATCTGCTGGAGGCTCCAGAACTGCTTAAAACGTATAGAAACCGTTTCCAATTGATTTGGCATGTCGAAAATAGGGTATATTCCAAATTTCAGCTTTCTTGGTCAATTTGTTAAAATTTCGATTTTTTCCCTCATTTTTGGCCTAAATTGGATTTTCAAAAATTCACCAAAAATCGAAAAACGCACTTTAACACTTGAAATTTTGACAGGTGATAAATTTTTGCATGATCTTTCGATCTACCTTTGTAAGGTTTGAAAAATTTCATGCGAGTCTTATGTTGAAACGCAAAATCTGAGATTTCGGCTGACCTGTCAATCAAAATGGCCGCCATTTTGTAAGCAAGGCCAACTTTTTTTGGGCAAGTTTGCTTTAAAATGTTCCTTAGGATGTCCCCTTTAAGATAATAATTGTCCCGGAGGATCGGCGGCGGGGGGGTTGCAATTACTCCTATTCTCATATGCCGGACTATAAGTGAGTGCACTTCACTTGGTCTGTGAAAACAAATGGGAATGACATCATGTTGCAGAAATTTTCTGTTCCAAAATTTGACGTAAAAAATCACATCACGTTGTGAAAAAAATTCAAAATTTAATCTATTTTTCTACATCAATTTAGTATGAGACAAAGTAGATCGAAAAAGCACGTCTTAAAACTCCCGTATCCAAGATTTCAGATGCTGGAGTTCATTTTTGGATTTTTAATGAATTTTTTATTTGAAAAAATGCAACGTGAATTTTTGACCAATTTTTAAAATATAAGTCAATTCCAGAGAGATGGTGTAAAAAATAGGAAATATCAAGCAGCAGATTTCAGATTTTTTCTGGGTAACTTTTAAAGTCAAAATGAAGGGCTCCATTGAACCGTGGGGGGAGGGGGGTGTGAAGAACCAACAGAACAAGACTGAAAACAGCTGTTAAATATTTCCTATATTTTATGGGCTCAAAAATGGGAGAAACCAGTCTCAAAAAGTTGTTTTTCTGGTTTTACTTTTTGACCCTGGCTCACCACAAAAATATTATGGCTTGAGGTCGATATTTTGACGTGAAAATGTAGCCTGCATCGCTTCCAGTTTCGGAGTAATAGGAGTTTGAAATTTTCATTTGAGCTTTTTGGCTAGAAAACAGTGCAAAAAATGCCATGAATTACCAGTTCCTCTAGATACATCACAGAGGTTTCAAAATTTTTTGTCAACAACAAAATGGGAATTTTTGCGTGAAAACGCGATTTTTGCAAAGAAGAGAGGGGAGGAGGGTTGAGTGAAATTTTTTCGGCTCAGAAATTCTTTTATGGTCCTTCAAAAACACACTGCGAATAAGTATTATCAAAATCTGAGCCAACATACTTACCCACTCTTCCGTGTCAACTGTTGCATTTCACAACGTTCATTCAGTCGTTTCAATTTCAGGTTCGGATTGAAATTGAGCAGAATCAAGAATTAGACATGACTGGAGCGATATCTTATAAACTTGTCCATGATGCTTCTCGTGAAGGCCCATTATCGCTGCAAGAACTTCCAGCCATCACTATTGGGGTAGATATGTGGCGTTGTAATGCAAACAAACGTACGAGTCGTAATTCGAAAAGATATCAACCATATTGTAAACCCAAATCAAAGAATCCTATGCTTGCAAAAACGCCACGCATAATTAACGATATAATCAAACAATACAGCGAAAAATTTAAGAATTCGATGGAGCATTGGCTAAAAGACCATTTTGAAAAAGCATTCAAGTTGCGTTACAATCATCATAATGATATTTTGAATGACTTCAATGATTTTGTTATCGATCATACAGGTGCCATTCGTGATATTGAAACAGCCAAACGTATAGTGCATTGTGATCGTTTGAGTGTGGATGTGAAATTCGTGATTGCTTGTTTATATGATTTCGAAGACGATATCAGACGAATTCGGCCATCTATCAGTAATGAGATAGATTTCAGTGAGCTTGACTTTTCGGAACGGCTGAGCGTGAAATTCAAAATTATGCTTGTTGATAGTAACCTTATTGAGAATATTACAACTGTTATATGTAATCATATCCACACACACTGGCCATATCTAGCTACAGAATATGATTTAGATATGATATTTTGAATCAATGAGTTATTTTTAAAAGGTTCTCTCTATTTTTATAACTAATATATATATATATATATATATATATAGGTACAAGCTTTTATTATTTAGTGTATCTTTATATGTATCCCTGTGGGCACGTTTGACACTTTAGTGCCAGTATTTGACATTGCGTCAAATTGAGACTGGGACGCAATGCCAATTTTTAGTGCCAGTGTCATAGTGTCAGAGTGCCAGTGTCAGTGCCACTGGCACTGAGAACTGATACATTGCGTCAATATGAGACTGAGACGCAATGCAAATTTTCAGTGCCAGTGCCAGTGCCAGTATCGGCAAGGAAAAATTATGAGGAAGTTTTTTATTGCCGATTCTAGTAATTTTTCGCAGCAGTGTTGCCTGGGTAGAGGTGTTGTTGATGTAGATATCTCCATTTTCTTGTTTTACCGCCTTTTTTCTACGAAATTTTTCGGCTCCGGCTGGACTCGAACCTGGGTTCCTTGCGTGACAGTCCGATGCTTTACCAACTACGCCACCGCGTGAGATATAATTTATTTGCGATGAAGCGGGTATTAGTTGATTGCTCATTCATTTTGACTTTTGAGTATGCATCACTGAACTTTTTAGACACTAGTAATTATTTTTTCAAGATTTTTTTTTCTCTGAAATTATTACCTATCCCACTGGAGAAATTTTTTAATTTATTCGATTCCAATTTTCAATTTTTTCCTTATAAAAAACACTATTTTTTACAATTGAATCGGTGGGTGCAGAAAGGGAACAAGTCCATTTTCGCACTTTTCAGGAATAACAAAAAACTGATTTATTTGAAAATCAAAAATTTTTGGTAAACATGCTTAAGGTCATTGAAAGAGGACCCCAAGACACAATTTTTAGCACTGTTTAGAAAAAAAAATATTCACGTGCGCCGGCGCTGTTGCTGCCTAAACAAATGGGACTTAGACCCTTTCTGCACCCAATCGACAAAATTTTTTTTGAAATTGCTCGGGCACGAATGGGGCTTGATTCTACATCTAAGTACATCATTTAGACTGCTATCTCGTTTAAATTCACCAAAAACCCCTCGAGTTCTAAGACTTTTTGCCGAAGTTGTTAATTTTTTCATCATTTTTCAGTTCAGAGATTAACTTCAATTTCAAAAAATGGTCTTCTCAAAAATGTTAGTTATTTTTCAAGGAATTTAAAAAAATTTACAAAAAAGTCATAAATGCGGATCCGCCCTTTTTCTGCGCCCAAATACCACTTTCCCGGCAGTTTTGCGGAAATCTGACATCACCAGTCGATCCGCCGTACTTTGAAACCCCTATATCCGTGAAAAAAAAATTTCCAAAAATGTGACTTATTCCCTTTCTGCACCCACCGATTCAATTATTGTTTTTAAGAAGAGGGATTCCAATTTTTTGTTTTTTTTTTCTCAATGAAAATTTTCAAGAGTATAAACTTCAAAATTTAAAACATTTTTCAAAAAAAAAAAATTTATTAGTTGAAAAAATTTACTGGAGCTTAGGAGAAAGTTGCAATAAGGTTTCAAAGAAAATTTTTCTCGTAGGTACTCAAAAAAAAAAAAAATGAAAATTTCAAGTATTGATAATGCTGATCCTAAAAACTTTTCAGGAACATATATTTTTGTTTAAATAGAGGAGTAGGTAAGCATGAAAATTTTAAAGTTTGAATTTTTTTCTCAAAAAAAAATTTCAAAGGTAGGGCTTAAAAATTTTGAATAAAGCTATTTTTAAAAAAAACGAATTTAGATTTGTTGGAAAAGCGCCTGTTCTTTTTTTGAAAAGAAAATAATTACAAAATGAAGAAATTTTAAAACTTGTATTTTTCTTATGTACTTGTATGCTCTTTTTAATGGATCGCGAAAAAAAAGTTGGACGATTTCGAGAAAATTCAGCGGGAACCTCCATTTTAAGTTGAAATTCACTCAGAAAAACTTTCGGTTTTGGAGGTTCCCCTGAAGGATGGATATTGGTCCGCAAAGAGGGGGAATATTCAAAAAATCTTGGGTTTTTTCGTTTTTTTTTTGCTCTGGTCCTCACCCAACCTGTTTTGGAAAAAATTGTCCAGTTCCAAAAGATAGAATTTGAGATTCTGAGTCGATCTTTTGGCACACCAGCACCACTCTCAGTCATTATTAAACACCCCTCGTATATCCGCAGAAACTTGATTTCAAACTTTTGATGCATAAAAATTTTTTAAACAAAATTTTAAATTGAAATATAATTCTTAAAAAATCTGAAATTTTGCGAATTCTTTTATGTTTAATGTTCAAGCAAAGTTTTAGTTGCTTAAAACTAAAAAGTTGAGACTTGTATTATTGGAAAATGTTTTCAGTGCCAACATTTTACACTGGAGTGCCAATGCCTGATGCCCGAGTGTCATCACCTGACACTCCAGTGTCAAGATCTGACCCTGAGTGCCAGTGCCTGACACTCCAGTGCCGACACATGACACTCCAGTGTCAAAATTTGACACCGAGTGCCAATGCCTGACACTCCAGTGTCAAAATCTGACACTGAGTGCCAAAATGTGACACTTAGTGTCAGATTTTGGCACTTTTTCGCTGGCATTGCGTCCTGAGTGCCAAACGTGCCCATAGGGATTATACTATGGATAATGATTACGATAACTATGTAAGTATGTATTTACTCTTACCAAGTTTTTTTATTTTAAGGTACCTCTGCAGTGAATAGTAAATAATTTCAAGTCATCGTGATGTTTCTTTACTTCGATAAACTGTAATTTTAGAGTGCCAACATAATATCTATGCGTTCAAAAAAATGACAGTTTTGTGAAGGATTTTCTGATTAGGGTATCTAGCTAGGTACCTATACTGGAATTTCTCAAAACATGGAGGACGTCAAGATTGACTCGAAAGTTGAATTTTATTAGAATGAAAACATTGATAAACCTATTTAACAATGATCTCCGAACTCAACTCGCCCATGGTCCCAAACCAATTATTTACCTATTTCAAACTTTGGTTTCCTTCACCATTTTGTCTGCGGCGGGAACCTATAACTTAATTTCCTGATTTTTGAAAAATTTTTGAAATTAAAAGCCAAAAATTGAAAAAAAAGCAAAATTTCACTCTATTGACCCCAAACGCTAAAATTAAATTGATGTTTCTCAAGTTCGTTAGAAACGGTTTCCAACCGCCTTCTCAGCACGTGGAATCTCCAGCAAATTTTTAAACATCATTGAAACTGTTCTATCTAAACACAGGAAAAGACGTTATAATTAATCTAAATCAACAAAAAAAATGATGAAATGTTTGTACAATTTGCCAAAAGTGCATGAAAAAATGATGAAAACATGAATAATGGCGAGTAACTATCAAAAAAGCACCTACCAACTTTCGAGAATCACCATAAAATAGTGTTTCAGAAACAATCGCCAAAAATGCGTGAAAAAGCTGAAAAAGGTTTTTTTAGGAGAGGGGATGTTCTCCTAAAATTTTAATCTTCCTCCTGGGATTGAAATTTTTCCAATCAGATTTCATGGCACTTGGCAATTGTTGACCTCTCGGATTGTTTTCAAAATGCTTAAAAATTCAATTTTTCACTTTTTTAGAATTCACAAATTGGTCAAAAATTCATACACTTCTGGAATTTTGTAAAGACATATTTTTAAAAGTGCTCACATGATTCAACTTGTACCCTACAAAAGCGTTGCATCTAGACCTAGTACTACGTACGTAGACAGATAGGTACTGGCGATCTACCACCTCGATACCTACTCTTTGGAATATAAAGGAAATATATTTACCTATGCATACACGTAGATAGAAATAAATATAGAAACTTGGACGACTATTTGTGATATAAGCTTTATTATTCATTAAACAACAATATGCACAGAGTAGTCTGATTATTTATTGATTATTACGTAAATAAATTACATTCATAAATAGGAATTGAATACATGGTATTCGCAATATATTGTGTAAAATACACCACCCAGGGAGGAAGAAAGGGCATATGTGCCGGATAGGGCAGGTCCGTTATGTACGACTCGAATAGAGATTTAATGATGACTGTACAGCTCATCTGAGTAACCACAGCTTCCCATTCTCATTGCGTAATAGAATAGTCCATATTCAAATTACTAATAGGTGGAAAGCGTATGATCTGTACATCAAATAAGCTGATAGGGATCCATACTTCTACCTATCTTGAATGGAATGAAACCAAGGAACCAAGCTTACGCTTGGTGAGTCCGTGGTAGGCTAGCTAACTGATCGGATAACGAGAAACACTTCACTGACGCGAACTAATCCGCCAGATAGCGTGGTTATGTAAGAGAGCTGTACTGGAATCGAAAGAAGATAAAAAGAGAACAATTTTCTATCACCTAAGCGACAGAAAATGGCGCAATTCCTCCCTTTACAATTTCGTTCACATTGATTCAATTTGCTCACAAAAAACTTCTATTACATGAAAAAGTTTCAAAACCACCTTAAACGTATTTTAAAATTTTTTTAAATTTTCAAAAAATTTGTCAAAAATCCAAAAATAAACTCGAGTGCCTAAAATTTTGGTTACAGGGATTTTAGAACATGCTCTTGCGATCTAGTTTGGTTTCGTTTAATTTGGAGAATGTGTGTTCAAAAAGTTCCCTAGAAAACATTTAACGTTATTCATCATAAACTCAAGTAGAAATCTTCTCTGGGTCATTCCATTTGTCAATTCGACCTTGAAATTCATGTCTTTCAATTTCGTTCAATTTTTTCTTTTACAATGTCGACCCTCCCAATAAGTGAGAAACACGCAATTAGTTAGGTCCCAACCTCCTCAGGGGCGGATGGGGGGGGGCTTCAATTATTTTTACAATGTCTCGATGTACTCAACTCCCAGCAGCGCATATCTCCAAAGCTATGATATTTTGATCAAAACTGAGTTCACAGTTCGAAAGGGCATTGCATTTGGAACATTTCAAGCACGTAATTTGAAATTATCAAAAGTTGAAAGTTGAACTTTCAAATTTCTAAATGGCGCTGTAAGTGGGAGCTACCATTTAAAATTCTGAAAAAATTTCCATAAATGTACCTATTGATGCTTTTTTGAAATATTCAATTTTCGAGATGGGATCTTTCAATGGAGAGGAGCCCCCCTCCCTCCCCCAAACTTGGTCGAAACTTTTTTTTAAAAATCTGGGGCCGTGTGATATATCGAATTGTATGTTTTTGGTGACGCTGAACACGAATATGACGTCAGATTTTTGATTGGACCCCATCTACGGCCCTCCACACAAATGAAACAAATTTTTTGGTCTTTTGCCCATTGTGGGAGGTTCTGGGGGCCATAGGTGAGGCCAATTTGAAAAACTGAGGTCATATTCATGTTCAGCGATATCGAAAACGTAGTGTTTCATGTGTCACACTAATTTAACCATTTTTTTGACTTTTACCTCCTTTGAGGAGGTGCTGGGGGCCGTGGATGGGGTCCAATTACAAATCTGACGTCATATTCGTGTTTAGCGTCACCAAAAACCTACAATTCGATATATCACATGCCCCAGATTTTTTTTCAAAAGTTTTGTCCAGATTTGAGGGAGGGGGTGTACCTCTCCATTAAAAGATCCCATCTTGAAACTATGGAAATTTTTTCAGAATTCTAAATGGTAGCTCCCACTTACAGCACCATTTTGAAAATGTCAACTTTTGAAAATTTCAAAATTGTACTTCAAAAGTTCAAAATGCAATACCCTTTCGAACTGTGAAATTAGTTTTGATCAAAGTATCATAGCTTTGGAGGTATGCGCTACTGAAGTTGAGTACCTCGGGACAATGTGAACTGATTGCGGGTTTCTTACTTAATGAATGGGTAGACATTGTTGAATTTTGAGCGAAATCCAAAGACATGACTCAAAAACGTTGGTCGAATTGACGTGGAATGACCCCGCTGTCGTGTGCATGCAAATTTTTACCATAATTTACTTTTCTGTGACAATTGCTCCATTTCACAACGTTCATTCAGTCGTTTCGATTCCAGGTTCGGATTGAAATTGAGCAGAATCAAGAATTAGACATGGCTCGAGCGATATCTTATGAACTTGCCCATGATCCCTCTCAAGAAGGCCCATTATCGCTGCAAGAACTTTCGGCGATCGCTATTAGTGTAGATATGTGGCGCAGAAAAGTAACCAATCGTACGAGTCGTGCTTCAAAAAGATTTCAACCGTATTGTAAACCCAAATCAGTGAAAGCTATGCTTCCAAAAACGCCCCGTGTAATTAACGATATAATCGAACAATACAGAGAGAAATTTGAAACTTCAATGGAGCGTTGGCTAAGAAACCACTTTAAAAAAGCATTCAAGTTGCGTTACCGTCGTCAGAATGATATTTTGAATGACTTCAGTGATTTCGTGATCGATCATACGGGTGCCATTGACGATATTGATACAGCCAAACGAATGGTGCATTGTGATCGTTTGAGTGAAGATGTGAGATTCGTGATTGCTTGTTTATATGATTTCGAAGACGATATCAGACGAATTCGGCCATCTATCAGCGATGAAATGAATTTCAGCGAGCTTGACGCTATGATATGGATGACGGTGAACTTCAAAATTATGCGTGTTGATATGAGGCAAGTTGAGGATATGGCTATTGCTACGATGGGAAGTAATAATCAAATCGGTTCATAATAATCTGGCCAGGTGTATAAATAGGTATTTTAGCTACAAATATGTTGAATCAATGAGTTATTTTTAAAAAGTTCTCTGTATTTTTATGACTGATACGACCTTATTTGAGTTTGTTTATGTACCTACTATAATATGTTCATATTACGATGTAATGTTGTACATATTCCATACGTATGTATTGTATAGTGATATTATATGTATACCCATTAACTCTTACCAAGTTTTGTTGTGATACGGTTATGCTATATTTGTAGTGCCTAATAAATGAGTTCAATTTATCGTGATGTGTCTTTACTCCGATAAACATGTAATTTTGGAGTGCCAATAAAATACGGTATCAAAAAAATAAAAGTTTTGAGAAAGATTTTCTGATTAGGGTAGGTATCTAGATCTACCTACCTACTGGAATTTCTCTAAACATGAAAAACATCAAGATTGAATTGAAAGTTGAACTTTATTGAAATGAAAACGTTAATAAATGAAACAAAAATCACCGAACTCAACTGAAAGATGACAGACGAGCTTGCCCCATGGTCCCAACATGATTATTTCCTTCTTTGGTTTCCTCCACTATTTCGACTCCCGTGGGAACCTTTAATTTTTTTCTTTTTGGCAAATTTTTGAAATTAAAAGCCAAACATTGAAAAAAGCAAAACTTTACCAAATTGAACCCGAAAGCTGATATTTGATGTGTTTCCAAGTGTAAATTCAAATGTTTTCGCGATTGTTTTGTACAGAAAATTGAGTACAATGAGACAATTTTTAGTACCTAGGTAGGTATGTATGTAGGTATATTTAGTACTTACTGATTTTACACATCGCTCGTTCTTAAACCAAGATCGCAACAGGACTAAATTCTCTTCTCCCTATCGACCGGGATCCGAGCTACGAATTGTCCTTTATTGCTTTAAAAATAAAAACACCCCACCACACCAGCCATGTGGGATCATCCGCACACATAGGAGTATATTTACGTGCGACGATTAGTCACACATAGCTAGGGTGATTTTTTCTAAATACTTTAAAATGTAATTAATAACTCGTCTCGCAGCACACCATCAGCTACACCATCACACCGTTCTGTTTCTCTCACACGCCGTTCTTCTTCTCTCTCTTTTTTTAACAGACATATACCTATGTACCTATGTTTTAAACCAAATACCTAAGTAATTCATTAGAAGCCGTTTCGAACCGTTTTGAGCAGTTCTGGAAGTTCCAGTAGATTTTTGATAGTTGGACATTTTCGCAAAATTTTACCCTATGAAGTTATTTTTCAAATTTCAAATATCTACAGCCTAACTATAAATTTCATTGCCTCTGTGTTATTAGTCGGTAACCTAAGCATTTCAGAATATTAAATTAATTCGGACATTACGATTCTAGGTTAAAATCAAAGTTGAGCCGAGCCAAGATACATGGAATAATGGATTACTTCCCGACTATAAAAACGCTCCAAGAACTATCCGCAATTACCCTCAGCGTGGAGATATGGCGCCATGAAATAAATAAACATCGTACAAACGGTACATTGAAAAAAGTCAATCGATGCATGTACATCCCATTTAAGTCGATGTTCCCCAACATACTGATACCTCGAGTGATCTATGGAATGATTGAAAAATGCGTCGAAAGATTTGGAGGTCAAGTAGAAGAATGGTGCAAGACTCAAGGATACACTTATTTGAATCTCGATCATCATAACGATATATTAAAAGGCTTCGATGATTTCGCTATCGCTTACAACGGTACTATTGATCGCATTAGAACAGCTCAACGAATGATTTGTTGGGACAATGGATTGAGTACGGATATTAAATTCATGATTGCTTGCATTTATGGTTTCGAAGAAGATATAAAACGAATCTGGCCATCTGTTTCGGAACGGTTGGTGAAGTTAGACGTTTATGATTCCTGCAATGATGATATATTGGTAGATTCTCACGTGATCTGGTGGATACTACGACTTAAGAGCGTGGATGCACAAAATTCCACAAATGATCAAAACGATCAAACACCAAAGAGTCCAGAATTGTGCGTGAATCAAGCACCGTATTATTATTTATCGTGGAAATTTTTGTTAATATTATTTTTTATTATAGCGGGTATTTTTCTCAAAGCTCTATTTGATATGCTTTAGTACCTGTAAGATGTTTTGAAATTATTTTAAGTATAGGTATACTTAAGTGTTGGATTGTTAAATAGAGAGTCCTTTTGAAACATGTCATATTAAAAGGGATTCACTCTGTAAAATCATGTCCGATTTTTTTTCCAAGTGAGAGGACCGTTAGAGTAGTCCATCACAACATGTATAGATGCCCAACCGAAAAGCTGCAAGTCCCACCGTAGTCCAGAGGTGTCAAAATTTCGATTTTTGATTAATTCGGCCAAAAAAATTTTACTGTGCCTAAAACAGTTGCCTAAAAGTCCAAAAATGATCAATAAATGTGACTGGGCAGCTACGACTTTGACGATCATCTTTTCTAGTCACACCACGCAAGTTTTGTTTCTTGTGGTTTTGGCGCAATTTCGAGTCTGGATATCCGGAAGGATATTTTTTGTGCTCCAAAGTGCGATTTTGAGTCGCTACAGCTTTGAAAATTGTCTTTTCTAGTCTTAATTTTGAATTTTGGGCGATTTTTCGAAAATTTTCGGTCAAAAAATACTCTTTTCAGATGTGCAAACTCAGAATCGTACCCAAACTTCAGAAACTAAGGTTTGTGATTAGAAAAAACGCGATTTCCGAAATTGTAACTGCCCAATCACATTTTTTGGTCATTTTTGGAAAAATGTTTTGAAAATTTTGGGCCTCAAAAAAATACCTTTTTCAGATGTGCAGATTCAGAATCGTGCCCAAACTTCAGGAAATGAGACGATTAATCCAAAATTGTAGCTGCTCAATCACATTTTTGGAAAAATTTTTGAAAATTTTGGGCTCAAAAAATACCATTTTGGGTACGCTGACTGGATTCATTTGGGCTAATGGGTGAGCCTCTGTCTGTTTAATTTACCTTGATTATTTTTATCACCTCATGGGTATAATTTCATTTTAGGTATACCTTACCTAAATTTGATTCCTAATATGTAAATAATAAATTAGGTTCAAATTACATATGATTGTGTTATATTTTCTCAGAACATTCAACAATACTTATTTACATAAAATATTGACAGAATTTTTCAAGTTGTTATAAATTCAACTAAACTAACCTAATATCTACAGACAGACTATGGTTAAAATTACTTCAAAATTTAAGTTATAGCATCTGAAACATTGTTGAAAATTTTAAACCTCTTATAAACACAAGAACTGGTGAAATTTTAGAGTTTGGCAAAAAAATTCACAAGTAGGTACCTATAGGTACATTTATTAGACGAAATATGATTTTTTTCAATCGTATAAATTAATGTAGTTAGGTAGGTAGGTACAAATTATCAAAATGCAATGTATACGAGTAAGTAACTTGATGTAGATATAAACAACACGTACCGAAGATCTAGGTTGAAGTTCAATTTATAGTCGATAATTCAGTGTCCACAACCCGATATTTTAATCGGCATTCCTTGTAATAGCTCAGCGCGATGATGAATTTGACGTAAAAGATGCCTGCAAAAATATTGGATGTCTAATTAAGTAGGTAGGTACATATCTATGTAAATAAGTAGGTAAGCTACTCTTAAGTAATCTAAGCAATTAAATTCACCAAAGACCTGAAAATACACATGCACCGTTCACGACATGTTATATTTTTCCGAGAAAAACACTAATGCCAGAGAGTGTTTTTTCGGAGCGAGGGGGGAGGAGAGGGAACACGAAATTTGAATTTCAACGTGGTTTTTTCGCTCCCTTGACTATCTAACCTGTTTCCGGAAAAATGTAGCATTTGAGATTCTGAATTGACCTAGGCCATTATACCATCAAAACCCAGGACTACCTACTGAAGGATTCAACTGAACATTTGAAAATTTGCACATCGCTTATTTTTGAGTAAATTCGTGTTTTGAACATTTTTTCTTCCCAAATACATACCTACTTATTTCGCACTAGTTGATCCAAAATATCTAAAGATACCAATACCATACATGAAACTAGAGAGATATTTTGGAAGAGGTGGTGCCAATTTTTTTATCATTGGTAACTCCGATAAAAAATAGCCAAAAACTCAACAAATATTTGTATCAACGATTTTGTATTTTTTTTTTAAATTTGAGATTTCTCAACTCGTCGCCAAAATATTGACACTCTATGGTAATTTTGATAAAAAAACGAGAATTTTTTGACAATTTTAGCAAACACAGGATTTTGTTGAGCAATCTTGTCAAGAACAGGACGATTGTTTGACAATTTTACCCGAAATGGATACTTTTTGAACATTTTGACAAAAATGGACACTTTTTAACAATTGTGCCAAAAATGGGCATTTCTTGACTATATGTACCTATATTGACAGAAATTTGTGCTTTTTGACAGTTTTCCCCAAAAATGTATACTTTTTGATAACTTTTCCTAGGAAAATTTGAAAAAAAAAACAAAACAGAACCGTATACGTATACTAGGGTGCTGCGCCCCCTGGCCGCTTCGCGGCCCAACCTCCCCCCCCCCCTTCGTTCTCCCTTTTCTCTCTTAGAACTCGCCTTTTCAAAGTTGCCCTCAAGTCCTTTTCCATACAATTACATATTACTAAGCAGAGTGAATAATTAAACAGAGATATATTATACTCGGCTGCGAAGCATAAGTTGGATTTTTTGTTTACCATTTTGATGACAAATAAAATGCCTAGCAAATGGGAAATATTCTGCTGAAACATGAAAGCTCAAAGTTAAAATTGTTCAAAATAATTCAATTTTGATTTTTAATTTTTCATGCTTAAACTAAAAAATTTTCAATTCAAAATGTTTTATAACATATCTACGCATTGTAAGGAAGATTTTGAAAAAAAAATTGCAAAATTGGTTCAGTTTTCATAAATTTAGAGGAGGAGGCCCAAAAATTGGTTTTTGGGCCATATCTCCCCTTGTATGGGACCAAATCGGTTCAAATTTTGGAATTCGGCTCAAAATGCAATTTGGAAGATAACATTTTTCCAAAATTTTTTTATGTTGATTTTAGCCCTCTTTTCCCTAAATTTGGGGCCCTTAAATTCAAAATTTGAGCTTCGCTATATTTTTCGCATCAAGTACTCGTCAAGAGCTTTCTATTAAAAAAAAATTAGCTTCGTAGGTATAATTGGGGCCAAATGAGAGCCTGCTGAACTTTTACCGACTTTGTCGTGAAACGGAAAAGTAAGGTATTGTATTTGTCATGATGGTTAAGGATTTGGGTGGGGGTGGGTTTTCTTGACGTTTTGGAGTGTGCTGATCACGATAAGACGTATGGCGCAAAACGAGATAAGTTTACATATATATACATATGGAACTTGTTTACTATCCGAGACCCGGTACATCGTACTGACGATCCGAGGCCCGCGTCTTTGACACTTGGAAAAATTTTAAAGAGTGCCTGGTAAATTCGTTCGCGCATGCGCCTTGCTAGCGGCTATCAAGCCTGGTCTAGAGCCGTTGGTGCGATCTCCAAGGAGTGATTTATACAGGAATGACGCGAGTATGAAGTTTCTGTGTGGGGTGAAGTAAGGTAAGCTGTATATACTGTAGGTATGATACCTACTTTGTGAGTCCCAGACAAAAATTTGTCTATAGCATCCCTGAAGTGTGTACATCATGAAAATATAGTTTTTAATAGGAAAACGTTCCGAGACCCGCTAACGGGCCTCGGAACGTCGCGTCGGGTCTCGGATAGTCGATGTCACTTCCAGAAACGGGCCTGTATAAGCTGTAGCAAGCCTGTATTTATATATTTATATATAGATATGCAAACGGTACCTCTACGTCACCTTTTATATACTCACGCGTTCTCTTCGTCACCGAAATCGGTGACGGAGGCGTTTTGCCGGTGACGAAGACGTTTCCCTGTGTATACCAAGTCCAAACGGTTTGTTTTCCCCTGAAACGTAAAAGGGGAAAAGTTTGTCCGGTGACGAAAAGGTCATGTATACACCTACTGTATACAGATTTTAAAAATTTTGTTCCATCAACACTGACATACCCTCGACGTCACCGCATATAAACAGTACCTTTTGGTCACTGCCTTTTTAAATGCTCCCAGTTGTGTTATATTTTCGTATTCGTAGCCAGCGTGGTTGTAATCTATTAGGCAAGGCAGCAGGTGACAATTTGGTATAGTCAATATCTTTTTAAATACACAAGGTCACGGAAGAGATCAGTTTATAATCGGAGGCAAATTGGTACCATTCTCGTAAATTTTTTTTGTATAAACTTAAAGCATGTAAATCAAGTGGGGAAAAGAGTATAAGCACTATTATAACTGTGCTGGTTACGAATATGAAGTAAATACACCTCCGGAGGCATTTAAAAGCCTGGTGACCAAAAGGTACTGTTTATGTACGGTGACGTCGAGGATACTTAGGTCCATACATTTGTTAAGGGCCCAAGTGGCATCTTTTTTTGTTGTTGAATGGTAAACTGGCATCTTTTTTACAAAGTGGCATCATTTTGCGGATGCCACGTTAACATTGATGTTATTTGATATCCTACAGGTCTGTACATTCTAAAAATAGGGTTAGTTTGGTGATGCCACTTTACCGGATATACAACCGCCCACACCCCTCAGGTTCAATATGTATATGTGGTAAAGTGGCATCTAGCATGTTTCACAACGTAGCGCGCAGAGCGCGCTGTGTTGTAGTGCTCTCCTCACGCTACCCACGTATACGCAAAGCGCTTTTGTGCTCCTACATCATAAGCACGTGCGGAGTAGTGCAGCTATATTATTACATGCTGAAAAATATTTTTGAATGTGAAGATGCCAGTCTCCTGTATATACTCTGGATGCCAGAATACCGTCGAACGACTATATATAGGTATTAGTAACCAGACTTGTCAACTAATGAATGGGTTAATTGTACTATACAAGTGGACTGACCAACTTGTCAACTATAGTTGACAAGTCATGGGTTAATTTTACTATACAAGTCAACTATGAGTTTTCAGAAACTTCCAGCAGAGCGCGCATGGCTTAGAAATCAAGGCGCGAGGACGAACGCAGGGTCTACAGTCGATTTGTAGTGAGTAGAATGTGATGCGCTGGTGGAGATGTATGTAAATACATCGAACCTGAGTGTACACGACAACAAATTTGACCTGAAATTTTTCAGTATTTTATTGGCCCATGGAAAAATTAAAAACATCAAAAATTTTTATGCTGTTCAAGCTTTCTTGTGGTGTCTTAACTTTCTTAAAATTCAAATTACTTCCACTCCATTTTTGAAATTTTTCTTCAAAATTTAGCCTAAAAATCTGATAATTTTTTCCAACACATGGATTTTTTTTATATTAAATTGAATCTGCAAATAAGATTTTGATAGGTGATTTAGAACAGAAATTATGCCAATTTTAAAATTTTGTTCACTTTTCACCATATATGCCAAGCATAGTTGACATGTCTGGTCGCAAGCAAATATATATATATAGCCGCATACAGGTAAACTCATAACGTTTTGTATAAAATACAAACTCACGTCCCACCTGTAACTTCGTTGCTGTGCATGCGCTCGACGCGTCACCCCATAGGCCTGATAGTACTCGATGTTAGGCCGCGTTATATTCGTTAACTTGATTTTTGGGTGACCTGTGGAGAGGTATCTCATTGCCGAAACATCAATTTTTCAGAAAAGCTTTTTTTTTAAAGTCCCATACGTCTCTGTTTTTCGCAAATAGCTTTTTAACAAAGCATCCTACAAAAAAATAACCAGCTCTGAGCAGAAAGGAAATTTTATGCTCTACAATTTCCTTCATTGCATTTTTTTCTTAGGATGCATACTTTCCTCGTAAAATCAATGTCAATGTTGAAAAACACGAAAATTCGGACCTGTATAATCAGCTCTAAATTAAAATTGAGCAGTCAAAAATTCATTTTAGGCGATTTTTGACCACGCGACGTGAAAGAGGAGACCTTCAACCACCAGAATCACCAAACAGAACTCAAAAAATGATTATTGGCATTCTTGGCAATAAACACCTTTTCCTCATGTCCTAGTACATAATAATTAGGCTATGCACTCATTTGAAAATTGAGTCAAAAGAGAAAGTGTATAAACAGCAATCTCACGTCCTTGCTCAAACTTGGCCAGTAGACTCCCCACACCTTCTAGATTCATATGGCACCTCATCGAAAAGTCACGTCCTAAAAAGGTTACGAGTTTGCCAAAACGTTATGAGTTTGCTGGTTAATCTATAAAAAAGTTACGAGTTTACCCCCTAGAATATTTATATATATATATATATCAATTTATGTATAAATTTGTGTCACGCTGAACTCAAAAGCTCCGAACTTTAAGTCGAAACTGATGATGGCAAAATATTGCTTTGATACTGAACTAGAGAAATTTTTAATTTGGTCGAAATCGATTCAGCCGTTTACGAGATATGAACGTTTAAGTGTGTTTCAACGTTATGGATAAGCAGAAATTTGTGTAAACCCTTATATCTCGCAAACGGCTCACCCCCAACAAACAGATGGGGTGGTTAGGGTGTGTAGTTGCAGATTGGTGCGCCGGAGGTCGGGTGTTCGAATCCCGCGCGAGTCAAGAGGAGAAAATTTTTTGTTGATTTTTTTGTTAATTTTATCCGTCCAAAATTTTTTTGCCATAAAAAATCAAAATTTTTCAAAAATTTCTAGTGTAATTTTTGTTTCAACAAAAAACATCTAAGTTTTTGGTAAATAGCCAGTAAATTTTGATAATCTTTTTTTTTTTGGTGAATTAATAGTAATTTTTAGTAAATAAAATGATTAGTTATTTTTGGTGAATTACTCGTAATTAAAGTTGGTCGAAAATTTTGGTAAATTGCTTGAGTAATTTTTGTTTTGGTAAATTAATGGCGTAATTTTTATTGGTAAATTGGTATTCCAATTATTAAATTTTCGTAAATTGCTGGGGTTATTTTTGGTAAATTGGTAAAAAAAAACCTTTGGCAGTAAATTACTGGGGTAACTAAAAAAAAGTCGGTAAAAATTCGGTAAAAAATAGGTAAATTAGTGGGGAAATGTCTGGTAAATTACTGAGGTGAATGTTGGTAAATTGCTGGAGTAATTTTTGGTAAATTGGAAAATTGGTAAATTAGTGGGTAATGTCTGGTAAATGTTAGTAAATTGATAGAATGGTAGGGTAATTTTTGGTAAATTCATAAAAAAATGTTGGTAAATTGGTAAATTTTGGTAAATAGGTAAATTTTGGTAAATTGGTAAATTTCGGTAAATCGGTAAATTTAGGTAAATTGGTAAATTTTGGTTAATTGGTAAATTTCAGTAAATAGGTAAATTTCGGTAAATAGGTAAATTTCAGTAAATAGGTAAATTTTGGTAAATTGGTAAATTTTGGTAAATCGGGAAATTTTGGTAAATTGGTAAATTTCGGTTAATCGGTAAATTTCGGTAAATTGGTAAATTTTGGTAAATAGGTAAATTTCAGTAAATAGGTAAATTTCGGTAAATAGGTAAATTTTGGTAAATAGGTAAATTTTGGTAAATTGGTAAATTTTGGTAAATTGGTAAATTTTGGTAAATTGGTAAATTTTGGTAAATTGGTAGATTTTGGTAAATGGGTAAATTTTGGTAAATTGGTAAATTTTGGTAATAATTTTGTTTTTTGTCAACAATTTTCCTGATATATTATTCCACTTGTAATATGACGGTTACGTCTTCATAAGTACGCTAATTTTTATTTGAAAATCAATTTCATAAAAGTGTAATATGATGGCTATTTATGATTGACTATTTTATTTTGTCGATGTTTTCGACTTTTCGTATTCATTAAATCGGTAAATTTGGGTACTTCCGCGCATTTTGATAAATTGGTAAATTTTTAAGTAATGTCTGGTAAATTACTGAGATAAATGTTGGTAAATTACTGGGGTATATTTAGAGCAAAGTCGGTTGATCTTGCGAACTGCGCAAGATGTTTTTTTTTGCTTGTAGCTTTATACTATAGAAGATGTACCTACCTAAGCAAATTTGACCAAAAAAAAAAAAAAGGATTTTTGTTAGGAAATTTTGAAACAAAAAGAGCAGTTTTAAAAAGCGAAAATCAATTGTTTTAATGTTTGGAGTGAGGATGAGTAACAAAAAATTAGGGACTTACCATTTTCGAGAATTAGCGCCCCCTTTAAAAAAATAACCAAAAAGGGCCTGCTTATCTCATAGAAAAATTTGTAGTGCCAACGACTTCTTTTACACAATGAAAAATATCGCGCTAACACCTTTTTCTATCTTTTAAAACTGCAGTGCTTACCACCTAAATTGTCCTTCTCAAACCACTTTTTATCGTTCAATTTTACGTATTATTTCCGGAAATGAAACATATCTTATCACATCTCTAGTACAAAAAATTGATGATCGCTTCATTAGTGATGCAAAAGAGAGAAAAGAATTTTTGATTAGCTCGATACCTTACAGAAATGAGTAATTTTTTCACGAATGCTTTTCTGTTCGATAAAAAATTACTCTTTTCTGTATTTTGTGGAATAACGGATATCATTTTTCTAACCAATTGTCTACCACGATACCACGAATGTGCTTATCTTATTTTTATACTTATTTGAACTAATCACAGCGCTTTTTTCACTTTTGCATTACTAATGATATTTGTCGAATTTTAGGATATTCATGTACTTACTCGTCGTTTACTCAATATCTTGATATTGGCAATAATGACCGAAAATTCGACATTCATACTGCGTCCCAAAATATTTTCCCAGTTTCAGAAATGATACTTATCCTTTCATTAATGTATTTAAGAAGAAAAAAAATGTACAAAACACGAATTTACCCAAAAAATAAGCGATTTTCATCGGCTCAAAGGGACCGGTCGACACAAAATCTTAAACAGTATGTTTTGGAACTGGGTTTCATTTCCCGAAACGGGGTAGGTTTAGGGATGGGGCAAAAAAAACTAGATTCGATTGTTTCGAAAATGCCACCTCTTTGAGAACCCTTATATGTAGGTACCTATCTCATCTCAAGGGGTACTTCCGTAGCCAAATTTTTTGAGTAACTTTCCTGCGACCTTTTTTATTGAGATCTGCCCGAATAAACAAAGCAAAAATATTCCGCTTACTGTAGTTTTACGTTTTATGTTAATCTGTAATGAACATACCAAGAAGGATGATGACTATAATTTCAATCAGTACCATGAAGTAGATATACCAAAATCCAAGTGCATTGTACAAGACAATAATTGGTATCACAAAAAATGCAATTATAGAAAATACCAAATCAAGCAACTTCACCACTACGTAAGGTATCTGCAATGCGGGTTTCTCCTAAAAACAAAATGTAATAATGTATTTGTACTCGTAGGAGAAGAAATGAAATATTTATTTACCTACTTGATAAGAGGTAGTTGGATATTTCTATTTAAACGATTATGATTTTAATGAGTTACCTTCATTACACCATAAAGACCAACGACTGTGACACTCCACTCAACACCGAATAGATATAGTTGCAGAAAAATCTCCAGGAATAGGTCTACCGGAGTGACTGATTGATCAAATGCTATCATTGATAAAAATCGTAACCATGCGAGTATTGAACAACTTATAAAAACCAGCTTCACGGCTACGTAAGGTATCAGCAATAGGGGTTGATTCTTAATAAATAAAAATGCATTAGTACCTACCTACTCGTAAGAAAACGAACGCGGTTTTAATTAAATTACGCAGGAGCTTCGCATATATTTTTATTTAAAAATATCAGAAATACCTTTATTGCACCACAGAGAGCAGCGATTAAAGAACTCCACCCAGCAATTAATAAGACGACATTCTTGAAATTTGAATCATTCTTCAGGTATAGAAGATATTCAAAAAGAACCTGGTACGAACATTTTCAATTTTAAAATTTAACGCAGTTCAAGGAGGTACCTACTTATTTGCTTTTACTCCTAAATGAGGCAAAACATCGAAAAATATACGAGCATAGAAAATCATGTTTACCTAGATAAAATACGTCACCTTCCTAAAAAAAATCTAGAAAATTGTAAAATATATCTATCATTATATCTGTGTACGTTTAATATTAAGTTGATGAAATACGTAAAACTGCATTTTGTAATCTTTATTCGTGAACCAACCAGAGGGGAAAATACCCCCGTAAAATACTTACGAATAAAGAAAATTGTCAACTTCATCAAAATTTTTACTTTAGTTTACCATCGGTCTATTACCTATACCTACCTACTTGAAACAATGAAATTTTTCTACCTCAAGTTCAAAAAAATAAGAAATTTAAAAAAATAAATAAATAAACAATAAAGACTTCACGAGACTTACCAAATCGATAGTCAATACGATCAACGTTCCAGTTCTCGAGGAACAATCGAAGCAGCAACATTTTAATTTCTGAATCCTCGACATCTTAAACTGGTATAAGTATCACGATAGGAGATACGAAATTATTCAGACAGAAATAAAGCTCGCACAAGTAAAGGTGGCATAACGAGGTGCACGCTTCGAGATTTCATACAAGTAGGTAATAATGATCTGCTACCTACAATTTGCAATAGCGTTTATCTGCACTTATTATGCAGAAACTATTATAGAGTGAACTTTTTTCCAAGTATGTGATCAGTAATCACATACCTACGTATTTCCCCATGCTTTTACTATTTCGCGATCGATGTGGTTTTTCTGAGAAATCTATTAGCCTTGAATGACCAATGGCGGACTGGCCTATGATGCTGACTGGCGATCGCCAAGGGTCCCGTGTTAAGACCAAAAATGTACTATTGTAAGTCTCTTTTAACATGAATTTTTGCAAACTTTTGCCTTCGCTTTCGCTTCCCTCCGGCCTCTCAACTTTTCTTTTATTTCGTAACTGAAATTTTTAATTATTCAATATTCAAATTTTAAAATTGTAAAGTCAAAAAATAGGTAGACTCATCAATTGAAAAAACATTATTTTTTTATCTCTCAAAATACGAATTTTTGAAAGATTTTGCCGTCGCTCCGTTTGAATTCCTGTGTGTATTTTTTATCAAATTGAGTTCTAAAAAAATATATCATAAGTAGATATTCAAATTTTTTAAGAAATGTTGAGTCAAAAACGCTTTTTTTTACCTGAAAAAAACTTCACTTCTCGAAACAAGATTTTGCTCTCTCTCAGAACTCGTACTTGAGTCACTAAAGTTACTTCGTCAAAATTTCCAAACAGCCTCGTTTCTTACCAAAAATTTCCACTTTTTCGCAAAAAAATTCAAGAAGTATAGGCCTACCTATCCATCCTCCTTCCTAAAAATGGCCTAAAAATCCGGCTTTTTAAAAAAAATATTAATGACCAAAAAATATCTACCATTTTTAACGAAGATTGCAAGAAAGTATCATTTTCTTTGCTAATAATTGCCAAAAATTTGTGCTTTTCCCCAAAGATAGTGAGTCTTGCTTTTGGTTAAAAATTGTCAAAATTCTCAAAAATTTCTGATTTTTACTAAAATTATCAGATTTTTGCTTTCAATTTTTTCTTTTCAAAATTATTAAAGAACTCGGCTTAGGTATACTAAAAATTTCCATAAGTAGGTACCTAACTTATAGGTACCTCTATTTGTCAAATTCTCACAAAGTTCTTTTTGCTGAAATTGTCAAAATTCTGCTGTTTGCCAAGAATTGTAAAAAATTCCTCGCTTATTCCAGCGATGTCTCGCTTTTCTGCCAGAAACTGTCAGAAAACCATTCCTTTTGTTAAAATTGTCAGCCTCGTTTTATTTTTTCAAGAATTGCGATTTTCGTCAGAAACTGCCAAAAAATTGATATAAAGCCTCGATTTTTCATCAAAAAGTTTGGAGATAATTTTTTGAAAATTAAATACATTTCAATTCGTCATACTTATTCTGTTTTTTTTAATGAATTTTTTCTGTATTAAAATGTTCGCAGTTTGTCATTTCTTTGGTTACTTTTCAATCACTTTTTGGTTACTTACTTCTTCGAGCTTTTTCAGTTACAAAATTACTTTGGAAGGGGGAATTGAGTACGAGCCCTGCCCTCGCTTCACTCGGGTCTGTTTACTTTTCATTTTCAAGATTAAAATTTTTAAAAACTCATCATTCAAATTCTAAAATTTTGAATCAAAAGAAATAAACAAATTTTTTCAAACATTATTTTTACCTCTCGAAACCCGAATTTTTAAACGGCTTTGTCCTTGCTTTGCTGAGACAAACTTTTATCTGTAATCTTTAGAAGAATCCCAGTTTGAAACAACCATAAAATATTCTAAAATGAAAATAACAATTTTTTAATGAACTCAACTTAATGTAAAGTATTTTATATCAAATGATAAAATTGTCATTTCATCTTTTATTTGTATTTCATCTTAAAAACTCGTCACTTTATTTGGCAAAATTGGTATTTTTTTCTCATTGGTACCAGTCGGTAAACTTTCAGTCAACACCCTGCCCCCTTCCCCACTTCACTCCGCCCTCCTCTCTCCCCCCCAAAAAAAATCCAGTTTTTTCTTGTCTGGTCGACGTATATTTTCACAAAAGTGAGTAAAAAAAACAATTGTACAACTCGCATATCTTTAAAAAAAATGTAAGTACTGAAGATCTAGGATGGATTTCAATATTTTGAAATCGTGAATTCTGTGTCCAGAATCCGATATTCCGATCGGTATTCCTTGTAATAGCTCAGCACGATATTGAATTTGACGTAAAAGATGCCTGTGAAAATATCGAATGTTTAATTAATTATTTATGTATCTACGTAAATAGTAAGTAGGGTAAGCTACACTCTTATGGTAATCTAATCAATTTCAATTTACCAAAGGCTTGAAAATACTCTGCAGTTTACGACACGTTATATTATTTTTCTGAGAAAAACACTAATGTCAAAAAGTATTTTTTTTGGGAGGGAGGGGGACAGGAAATTTGAATTTCAACTTGGTTTCTTGTTTTGACCCTTCCAGGACCAGAGAAGATACGGATGTTCAATTGTTTAAAGAGGAGACATTTTAGAAAAAAATCGTAATTTTTTCGCTCCTGTGGCTACCCAGCCTGTGTTTGGAAAAATGCTTAGAACATATAGTGTTGTATTGTATGTGTTCTAAGGAAAAATGATGCAATTCCAAAGGGTAGCATTTGAGATTCTGCCAAGGTAAGTGCCTAAAGATTTATGTTTAATATTTTTTTGTGGGACCGTTGACAGTTTTTCTCACATAATTATTTTTAGAGAACATCAACGATTAAACTTTTAAAAAAAGTGGGAATGGAAACGTGAATTGTTTTTTTTTTAAGAATGATTTTCATTTCCGCATTTGTTGAATACTGGGGTTTCGAATTTTTAATTTCAAGTGCTTTATATTCTACAAAATATTGAACGATTTTCCTTAATTGGACTTTACGTGATTGAGTCGCTGCATTTTCTTGTGTGTAAATAGACAATGTTTTTGGAAAAGTCGTAAAAATGTAACAGCTCTTATCACATCTTTAGTAAGTATAAAGAATTGATGATCACGTCATTAGTGATGCAAAAATGATCATTCATGGTAGATAACTGATTAAAAAAATTATACATTTATTATTTTTTAATAAAAAAATTTTAAAGCAAACTTGCTCAAAAAAAAGTTGGCCTTACTTACAAAATGGCGGCCATTTTGATTGACAGGTCAGCCGAAATCGCAGATTTTGCGTTTCAACATAGGACTTGCACGAAATTTTTCAAACTTTACAAAGATAGATCGAAAGATCATGCAAAAATTCATCATCTGTCAAAATTTCAAGTGCTAAAGTGCGTTTTTCGATTTTTGGTGAATTTTTGAAAATCCAATTTAGGCCAAAAATGAGGGGAAAAATTGAAATTTTACCAAATTGACCAAAAAAGCTGAAATTTGGGATATACCCTATTTTCGACATGCCAAATCGATTGGAAACGGTTTTAACCTGTTTTGAGCAGTTCTGGAGCCTCCAGCAGATTTTCTGAACCCGAAATTCCCACAAAATATCATTAAAATAGAGTTGGAAAGCTGAAATTTATTCTGCAAACTAATTTCAATGCGCTACGAAGCACTGCAGGTGAATTTCAAGTCGTTTTGGAGCCTCCAGCGACTTTTTGAAAATTCCGGAAGCCTCCAACAGATTTTTGAAACTTTAAATTTTCACAAAATTTCATCAAATGGAGATGGAAAGCTGAAATTTACTCTACACTACAATTTTAACACCCTCTGAAGCCGACTTTAGGTAAGTTCAAGTCATTTTAGAGCCTCCAGCGACTTTTTTGAAAATTACTAGAGCCTCCAGTAGATTTTTGAAACTCGAAATTCCCGCAAAATTCCATCAAACTGAGATGAAGAGTCGAAATTCATTCTGCACACTAATTTCAATACGCTACGAAGTTGCCTGCTGGTGGATTTCATGTCGTTTTGGAGTCTCCAGCGACTTTTTGATAGGTTGTATGGCGTTTTTTTGGAAAATTGAAATTTCCTAAAAGTAGCTGGAAGCTTCAAACCATTTGAACCCACCATGTAGTGTGCGAAGTAAATTTCAGCTTGCCAACTCCATTTGATAAATTAATGTTGGGGAAATTTCAAGTTTCAAAAATCTACTGGAGACTCCAGTAATTTTCAAAAAAGTCGATGGAGGCTCTAAGATGACTTGAACCCACCTGAAGTCATCTTCAGAGGATGTTAAAATTGGAGTGTAGAGTAACTTTTAGCTTTCCATCTCCATTTGATGAAATTTTGTGAAAATTTAAAGTTTCAAAAATCTGCTGGAGGCTCCAGTAATTTTCAAAATGCCGCTGGAGACTCCAAAACGACTTGAAATTCACCTGCAGTACTTCGTAGTGCATTGAAATTAGTTTTTAGAATAAATTTCAGCTTTACAACTCCAATTTGATGAAATTTTGTGAAAATTTAAAGTTTCAAAAATCTACTGGAGGCTCCAGTAATTTTCAAAAAAGTTGCTGGAGGCCCTAAAATGACTTGAACCTTGAAGTCATCTTCAGAGGATGTTAAAATTGGAGTGTAGAGTAAATTTCTGCTTTCCATCTCCATTTGATGAAATTCTGTGGGAATTTCGACTTTCAAAAATCTGCTGGAGGCTTCAGGAATTTTCAAAATGCCGCTGGAGACTCCAAAACGACTTGAAATTCACCTGCAGTACTTCGTAGCGCATTGAAATTAGTTTTTAGAATAAATTTCAGCTTTACAACTCCAATTTGATGAAATTTTGTGAAAATTTAAAGTTTCAAAAATCTACTGGAGGCTCCAGTAATTTTTAAAAAAGTCGATGGAGGCTCTAAAATGACTTGAACCCACCAGAAGTCATCTTCAGAGGATGTTGAAATTGGAGTGTAGAGTAAATTTTAGCTTTCCATCTCCATTTGATGAAATTTTGTGAAAATTTAAAGTTTTAAAAATCTGCTGGAGGCTCCAGTAATTTTCAAAAAAGTCGCTGGAGGCCCTAAAATGACTTGAACACACCTGAAGTCGTCTGCAGAAGATGTTAAAGTTGGAGTGTAGAGTAAATTTCAGGTTTACAACTCCAATTTGATGGAATTTTATGAGAATTTTGAGTTTTAAAAATCTGCTGGAGGCTCCAGAACTGCTGAAAACGGGTTAAACCCGTTTCCAATCGATTTGGCATGTCGAAAATAGGGTATACCCCAAATTTTAGCTTTCTTAGTCAATTTTGTAAACTTCCGATTATTTTTTCCCTCATTTTTGGCCTAAATTCGATTTTCAAAAATTCACCAAAAATCAAAAAACGCACTTCAGCACTTGAAATTTTGACAGATGATGAATTTTTGCATGATCTTTCGATCTAACTTTGTAAAGTTTGAAAAATTTCGTGCAAGTCCTATGTTGAAACGCAAAATCTGCTATTTCGGCTGACCTGTCAATCAAAATGGCCGCCATTTTCTAAGTAAGGCCATTTTTTTGGGCAAGTTTGCTTTAAAATGTTCCTTAGGATGTCCCCTTCAAGAAATAGGTACGCTTTTTACAGCGCGAACATTTATTCACGAAAAATATTAAAAAAATTGATAATAGTCGCTGCGATGACCGAAACGCGTCTCACAGTATGAATTTTAATTTTTTAATACTTTTCGTGAATAAAGTGTTCGTGCTGTGAAATGTTTATCTACCCACATAACTGATTAAAAATGTGCGATAAAGGTGAAAAACGCTACATCCGGAGAACTTTTTCACGAATGCTTATCTACGCGATAATAATTTCATTGCAAAAATTTATAGCATCGAGGTCTGAAGTACTCCGGTAATTAAAATATGTAAGAGCTAATTGCTTCGTACCTATTCCGAAACATTATTGTTTATTTTTCTGGTAAATTCGTGTTTTGAAAAAAAAAATCCACCCAAGTATTTCTAATTAAGTAATCGAGCCAAAACATCGAATGATATTATTTCTGAAAACTGGGGAAATTTTTTAAAACGCATAGTGTTATACCGACATTTTTTAATCATTACGTGTTCCAAAATTGGCGACAGTGGCTATATGGTCGACACTAAATCTCGAACCAAAACAGGTTGAGTAAGGGAAGTGCTAAAAAAAAAAATAAGTAGGTACAATTTTTTCGACAATGCCTTCTCTTTGAGAACCCTTATCTACTCTGGAGAGGCACTTCCGAAGTCAAATTGTTTTGAGTGACTTTCCTGTCATTTTTTTATGAGATCCGCCCTAATAAAACGAACGATAATATTCTGCTTAGGTACATACTATAGTTTTACATTTTATGCTGTAATAAGTAGACGGAAAAGTAAGTAGGTAAATAATCACGTAGATATAGATTGGTAATATGTTTTGAACATACCGAAGAGAATGCCGTTTACAATATCATTCTCTATCAAGACGGGACCTGAGATGCGCTCATGTAATTGGAGAAGTAGTATAAAATCTTCACTTGTATACAGGACAATTGGTATAACAAAAATTGCGAGTATACAAAATATCGAATTCAGCATCTCCACCACTAAGTAAGGTATCTGCAATGCGGGTTTCTTCTAAAAAAAAAAAAAAAAAAAAAAAATTAAAATGCATTGGTATCTACTCGTAAAAGAAGAAATGAATGGTAGATGCATATTTATTTACTTAATAATAAGTAGTACTTAGGTACCTATTTGTATTAAAATGATTACGAATTACCTACCTTCGTTATACCATAAAGACCAAGGACTGTAACACTCCACTCAATGAATGAAAAAGCCTGAATAAACAGGAATAGGTTCGCACAAGAGACTGATTCATCTAATATTTTTGAATATGTCGGTAGCATTAGGATTTTCCAACATACTTCATAATACAGCTTCACGACTACGTAAGGTATCAGCAATAAGGATTGATTCTTAATAAATAAAAAGAAATTTGTACTCGTTAGAAAACGAATGAGAATTTCATTAAATTACGTAGGTAAGTGCTTACCTATGTACGCTTATACATATATTTTTATTTAAAAATTCAGAATTACCTTCAGTGCACCGCAGAAAGCAGCGATTAAAGAGCATCCAGCAATTAAGAAGACGATTCCAGAAATTGAACTATACGAGTTTTGATGATATTCATAACGATGTTGAAACTGGTTTTTAAGATATTCAAGATAATCACGACGTTCTCTGAAAACCTGGCGCGAAATACATTTTCAATTTTAAAATTTCGTGTTTAGATACGTATAGATGCATCGCCTTCCTAAAAATAGAGAAAATTAAAAACAAAGTTGACGAAATGTGTAAAACAGCAACTTTGTATCTTTATTTGTGAACCAGTCAGGGTCGAAAAATATGTACCTCCGACACCTCCGTAAAATACGAGTACGAATAAAAAAATTTTGCCAATTTCATCGAAATTTTACGTACTCGTAGGTAGGTATATTTTTACACCATTTAATAGTTTATCATTGGCCACGATTCAATTTTTCTACGTTAAGTTAATAAAACACGAACTTTAAAAAAAATAAAAAATAAAGACCACACGAGCACGAGACTTACCAAATCAATAGTCAAAACGATCAACGTGCCAGTTCTCAAAGAACACTCGAAACCGCAAAATTTTACTTTCTGAATCCTCAACATCTTCAATTAAAAATAATTCGGAAAGAAATTGAACTCGAATACAAAATAAAGTAACGTAAAACACGGTGCACGTTTCGATATCATTTCATAATAATAATGATCTGCTATCTTACAATTTGCAATAGCTGTTATACATAATAACTACTTAATGTGCAGATGCTGTTAGGTACTTATAGAGTGAAATTTGCTCCAAGTAATCACATTGTATCGTACGACGTAATTCCCCCACTCTAAACAATGATTATGGTCGCGTTTATACGAGTGTTTCAAATTGTCAATTTTTTCTACGCCTTGGTCCTCGCTTCGCTCGCACAGATGTGGATTCTACTGCGAATTTTTTAAAAACATTTCACAGATGTAAAAAACAACTCGATAAATTCCCATAACATACAATCAATGAAAAAAATTCAAATAAGTTTTTTATTCGATATTTGTGTTTCTGACTTCACTTTTTAAAAAGTGGTTCAAACCACTTCCTACCAATCCACAAAATTAAAATTGTCAAATTGATTTCCGTTCTTCTGATCTAATTAAGAGAGTAGAAAAATTGGCTCCACACATCGTAAATAATATGATACTTTACTTCTCAGTAAATATGAATTATCAAAAGCTTCTGCCTCGCATCCCTCGGGCTTTTACACACAACTGGAAGCATTAAAATCACCGTAGATGGTAACTCACCAAAAACTAGTGTAATTTTATACTGAAGTTTGGCAAAAAAAAAAAAAAAAGGTGAAAATAAGTACAAAAATGTTACATATTTTTTAAAAAGCATTGAAATTTAATGAAATTTTAGTGAAATCTGGAAAAAAATGAAAAAATAAATGCATGAAACATTGTTAACATTGTCAAGGCGTGAGTTCTCAAGCCGCAACAACTTTCCACCTTTGGAATTTTTAACATCTTCGATGTTTATTACATACAACAGTATAAAAAATAAATTATCTATGCACTTCAAATTAATTTTTTCACATTATTGTACTTTACACAAAATCTAAAAATAAATATTTTTGTACAGTCGTATAAGTACATTTCTTTGACGAAATCTTATTTTTTTCAATTGTAGGTATGTATAAATGGATGTAGGTACTATAATCAAAATGCAAATAATTCAATACAAGTAACTTGAAGAAGGTATTAAAACATATTGAAGATCTAGGATGGAGTTCAAGTCGAAGTCGTGAATTCATCTTCCAAAATCCGATAGGTATTTTAATTTGCATTCCTTGAAATACTTCAGCGTGACAATGAACTTGAAGTAACCGATGCCTGTAAAAATATCGAATGTTTAATTAAGTAGGTACCTATCTTCGTAAATAAGTAGGTAAGCTACTCTTGAGTAATCTAAGAGATGCATATACAAATATTTTTCAGAGAAAAACACTTACGCCAAAAATAATTTTTTGAAGGAAGAAAGAGTGGGACACGACATTTGAATTTCAACTTGATTTTTTTTGTTTTGGCCCTTCCAAACCCCCCCCCCCCTCCCACTACAGGAGATGTAGGCTGTTTCCAACATTTTGCAACATCGAAAAGAATTTTCGGTAGCTGCTTTAGTTCTGAGTTAGGTGACTTGCTGTTTCAGTGAGCCTAATTTCAGCTCGATCGGAATGAACGAGCTATAAAGGTTGCCTTGTACTTGAATTTTGATTTTCTTGAAATGGGTTTTGAGCAATTGATTAGCTGGTATTTGCTTCCTTCAAGGGTGCGGTAATTCGCTTATAGGTCTTCGAGGAGTGCTCCCAAAATTGGCGACAATCACAATCTCCGATATCTCCCCTGCGGTTTGAAAATAATTCTATAAAATCAATGAAACTTGAGCATGTTTTTTCCCGATATGTAGGCACCTACATGGGCGATTTCTTGAGATAAAAAAATTCCCACACCAAGATTTTTCCAACTATATACTTGGCAGGATAAAGTTCTAAATTCGAACCATTTTTTAAAAAGGAAAGTTGGAAACAAGAATGTCGAATAAAAAGTTTAAGTATTAAAATTTTTTCATTGAGTTGCAGTAGAATTTAAATTTATCCGAGCGAAACGAGGGCGTAAGCTGTGAAAAACTGACAATTTAAAATATGAATCAACGTCACATTTTATGCATCAAGTTAATTGTCATAATGGATTCAAAATTTTCAAATAAAAAGTTTTCAGAAAATTACATAGGGTGAACGGGCGACCAAAGCGATGGCAATAAAAGCTTTTGAAAATTCACAATTCTTTAAAAGTAAAACTACATTTTTTTTTTTTTATAGAAGAAGTTGATTTTTCTACACTCTTAATTTGGTCAGAAGAACGGAAATAGATCTAACCTTATAGGGGGGGGGGAATCACCTGCATCCTCTGCCGATCCTCCGGGCCAACTTTTTTCTTAAAGGGGAAGTCCTGAGGAACATTTCTAGCCGTTGTACTCAAAAAAAAGTGGCCCTACTTACAAAATGGTGGCCATTTTGATTGACAGGTCAGCCGAAATGGCAGATTTTGCGTTCCAACATAGGACTTGCACCAAATTTTTTAAACCGTACAAACGTAGATCGAAAGATCAGGCAAAAATTTATCACCTGTCAAAATTTCAAGTGCTAAACTGCCTTTTTCGATTTTTGGTGAATTTTTGAAAATCAAATGCAGCCAAAAATGAGGGAAAAATCAAAATTTTACCAAATTAACCAAGAAAGCTGAAATTTGGGATATACCCTATTTTCGACATGCCAAATCGGTCGGAAACTGTTTCAACTCATTTTGCGCAGTTCTGGAGCCTCCAGCAGATTTTTGAAACTCGAAATTCCCACAAAATTTCATCAAACAGAGATGGAAAGCCTAAATTTACTCTACAAACTGATTTCAATACGCTACGAAGTCAACAGTAGGTGGATTTGAAATCGTTTTGGAGCCTCCAGCAACTTTTTGAAAATCGCTGGAGCCTCCAGTAGATTTTTGAAACTTGAAATTTCTCCAAAATTTCATCAAATGGAGATGGAAAGCCGAAATTTTCTCCGCACTCCAAGTTTGACACCCTCGGAAGACGACTTGTGGTGAGTTTAAGTCATTTCGGAGCCTCCAGCGACTTTTTGAAAATTACGGGAGTCTCCACCAGATTTTTGAAACTTGAAGTTCTCGCAACATTTTATGAAATGGAGTTGGAAAGCCGAAATTTAATCTGCAAACTAATTTCAGTACGCTACGAAGCCAACCGCAGGTGGATTTCAAGTGGTTTTGGAGCCTTCAGCAACTTTTTGAAAGGTTATATTGAGTTTTTTGGAAAATTTAAATTTAAAAAGTAGCTAGAAGCTTCAAAACTAGTCGACTTCATGTCGTATTGAAATTAGTTTGCGAAGATGAATTTTGCTTTCCATATCATTCTGTTTGATGAAATTTTGTGGGAATTTCAATATTCAAAAATCTACTGGAGGCTCCAGAGCTGCTCAAAACGGGTTGAGAAACAGTTTCCAATATATTTGGCATGTCGAAAATAGAGTATGTCCCAAATTTCAGCTTTCTTGGTTAATTTGGTAAAATTTTAATTTTTCCCCTCATTTTTGGCGTAAATTTGATTTTCAAAAATTCACCAAAAATCGAAAAAGGCACTTTAGCATTTGAAATTTTGACAGGTGATGAATTTTTGCCTGATCTTTCGATCTACGTTTGTACGGTTTAAAAAATGCAAGTCCTATGTTGGAACGCAAAATCTGCCATTTCGGCTGACCTGTCAATCAAAATGGCCGCTATTTTGTAAGTAGGGCCACGAGGACAAGGGCTAGAAATGTTCCTCAGGACTCCCCCTTTTAGAAAAAAGTTGCCCCGGAGGATCGGCAGGGGGTGCAGGTGATCCTTATGTGCCTCCCCCCCCCCTCCGACTATGAGCGAAGTGAAGGCGAAAAGGTTTTAAAAAGTTATAATAAGAAGTAAAAATCAATGGTCTTGGTAATTTTTTGATTTTCCCAACTCACGCTACCTACTCAACTTCCCAACTTTTCCCAAATTTCCCAACTCACCCAAATTACCCAAAAATTCCCAACGTTTTCAGGCGGGGAGGGGGGTATCCGGTTCAGCACTCCTCTGAATACAAAAAATTGATGATCACGTCATCATTAATGATGCAAAAGTGAAAAAAGCGTTGTGATTAATTCGAATATAAAAATACTTATTGTTAGGTACATCCATGGTAGATAACTGATTAAAAAAATCATGTAGAGACCTATATTATTCAAAGAAATGAGCAGGCAATTTTTTCACAACGGTTTATCTGCGCGATAAAAATTTCTACCATCGAGGTCTAAAGTACTCCGTCATTAAAATAAGATCTAATTGCTTCGTATTAATGATTATACTCGGTTATGGTAATGGTCAAACACTTCCCTACACGTTATAAAAAGAAAAAGAACATCATTTGACCTAAAATTTGAGATATGACTTTATACTACTTTGATGCATCATCGTTTATTTTTTGATATGTTCGTGTTTCGAGAAAAAAAATCCCTGTAAATATGTATTTCGCATTACGTAAATCGAGCCGAAACATCGAATGAGTTATTAAAGTAGGTATACAAATAGATCGGTAATGTAGGTAGGTCTATAGGTACGTAATATGTAATGAACGTACCGGCGGCAAAAACGAGCATCACGACTAATGCGACTGTTAATACAATGCGGTTTAATAGTACTATGTTAACATCATCGTTTAAAATTTGCATCATAGTACTGAGTATAGTAACTACCAAACTCGGCACTCCCACCACTAAGTAAGGTATCTGCAATGCGAGTTTCTCCTTTTAAAAAAATAAATAAAAGTAAAAATGCATTAGTACTCGTAGGGGAAAAAACAAATATTTATTCATTTAATAATAGGTAGGTAGGTAGGTAGGTAGGTACGTAGGTACGTAGGTAGGTATTTCTATTAAAATAATAATGAATCACCTACCTTCATTGCGCCATAAAGACCAACGACTGTAGCACTCGCCTTAATGAATGGAAATGCCGAATTAACCAGGAATGGGCCCACCCAAAAGACTGATTGATCTGACTGATTTGATAATACTGGTAACATTTTTATTGTAGAACCCACTATATAAAGCAGGTTCACTGCTACGCAAGGTTTCAGCATGTGGGGTTGATTCTTAATATGCAAATAGAAATGCAGTGGTAACCGTATATAAGAAAATGAATGAGATTTTTATTAAATTACATAGGTGTTTATAAAAATTCAGAACTACCTTCTTTATACCATAGAGAGCAGCTATTAAAAAACTCCATCCAGCAATTAGGAACATGCCTTCATGCACGCTTTGATTATATCTACGATATTCGAGATATTCAAAGTATCCACCAAACATCTGGAACGAAACACATTTTCAATTTTAAAAACCCGCTTCAAGTAGGTACGTATCTGCTTTTAAATGAGGCAAATGTTCAGATAGAAATTGTGGCCCGCTCTGACAAAATCGACCATTTCGACTAAATTTCAAAAAATGTTTTTTTCTCAAAAATGTGATCTCTCAACCCATAAAACTCATTTTAAACGTCATTATTTTGGACACTTTTTTTCGTGGAAATGGTCGATTTTGTCAGAGCGGGTCACAGATAGGTATACAATACATTACATCACCTTCCTAAAAATCCAGAAAATTAAAAAAAAAAAACAATGCAATTTTGTAATATTTAATCGTGAACCCAAAAAATACCGCCGTAAAATACGAGTAGAAAGAACTATAGATTTGATGAAATTTTTTTTTATACTCGTATAGGTACATTTTTACAATATTTAGGTATTTTTAGTTTATTATTGGGCTATTAACAATAATTAAAACAATTGAATTTTTCTAATTGTAAGTCAGTTTCATAAAATACGAAATTTTAAAAAATGAATAAATAAAAAATGAAGACCCCAGGAGACTTACTATATCGGCAACCATAAGGACGCTAGGTCTCATGGACAAGTCGAGATCACGAATTTTAACTTCCTCAACCCTGAACATCTTCAACTGGTCGGTCTCTAGTTATCACGACAAGAATTACGAAATTATTCGGACAGAAATAAAGCTCGCGCAAATGAAGTTAACGTAACGCGGTGCACGTTTCGAGATTCCATTAATGATCTTCTACAATTTGCAAAAGCTCTTATACGACGCGACGTATTGTGCTGATGCTGTAATCAGTAATCACATTTACGTAATTCCCCTACTCTAAACGAATGACTAAAGCCGCAGTTGATAAGATGACTGTTTTGTTATTTTTGGCAAACCTAACATTAAGTAAAAGTTTTTTTTTTTTTTTTTTGAGAATTTGTATTATCATTTACTTTTGAATGCTGGGAAATTTTCATTAATCGCTGCTCGGTTCAACGGAACGGAATACCTATAATGGGAAACGAAAAAAAAAAAAAAATACATATTATAGAGCGGGCAAATAGCGGTTTTAAAAGGAAAAAAATTGACGCATACATTTTTTGGGAGAATTTGTTCAGATGGTCGAAAATACCAATCGTCATGAGTGGTACCCAAAAAAATAGAAAGACCATTGGTATTTTTTCGCGTGGGATATGAGCTAATGAGTGAGCCTCTGTCTGTTTATCCTTATACATGTACAACTTGATGATACTTAAAAGTGATTTACCTGCAAGGATTATTTTTATCATTTTATGAGTATAAGTTTATATTTAGTTTGGTACCTTACTTAAATCGATTCTTGCAGATGAATAATAAGTTAGGATCAAGTAATGATTGTGTTGTATTTTTTCAAAACGTTCAATAATTGATTTGAAATATTGACAGAATTTTTCAACTGACACTAAGAAATAATTTAATCTTAGCATGAATATTTTTGTACAGTTGTTACTGGAGATATAGGTTGGATTTCAATTAGAAGTCGCGTATTCAGTGTCCATTATCCGATATTTTGATTGTCATTCCTTGTAATAGTAGCTCAGCACGACAATGAATTTGATGTAAAAGACGCCTGTAAAAATATTAAATGTTTACTTACCTAAGTACATACCTACAATAATATCTACCGAGAAAAACACGTAACTTCTGCCAAAAAGTATTTTTTCAGAGGGAGGAGACACGAAATTTGAATTTTAACTTGATTTCTTGTTTTAACATTCCCCACCTAGTAGGGGTACCATGTCGGTGTATCGTTTCAAAATCGCAAAAGAGTGGCATCGGAAAGATATAAAATTTTTGCGATATTCCTTCGAAAGGGGACCATTTCCCGACCCCGAAACCACCATTACATTTTTGAGATCGAATTGCAAAACCGATCCAGGGGTTCCCAAAGTTGTGAAAATTGAGCACCTCCGTTGTCATCTGGTTTGGCCAATTAATCCTAACCAAAAGGGGGTAGAGGGGGGCTTGTGGTCTCAAATAACTCGTATTGGATCACTCTTGAAATAGCTACCTATGACAGTTCTCATTTAGTGATACCCAACATTTCAGTGGTTCCCAAAATTGAATTTTTGTATTCCAAGTTTTTGAAGTCACGCATTCAAACGAATATTGTTAGTAAATGAATTTTGCAATCAAAAAATAATTTGCAAAATTTTATGACGATTTCAAAAATGTGTCATTTTTTTCCTTAGCATTGATAGGGGCTGAGGTGAGGGGGTTGGAACGTCAAAAAACGTGATCTCACAAAGTTGCATCCAAACCTGAATTTGAATTTCTCAAGAGGTTTTACCGTTGAACTGTTCTCTTCAGTTGCACTTAAGATTATTGTTCTCGATACACGCCACCACAATCCACTCCCCCGCGCCTCACCCCCCTCGCTAGAGCTTCAATAACTACTAAAAGTGCATTTCCTGAGATAGCTTCACTTATGAGGTTATGTTGCTGAAGTGTTGACTCCAAATGAACTTAAGATACCTCTCGATGCACTTGGCTATGATATCTCCCCCTCCTTCTGTTACTGCTCCATTATCAATAAAAGTACATTTTTGAACTTGAAAGTTGTAATATTTTTACAACAAAATTATTCTATGAAATAAAATTAAAAAAGAAAAACGATAATTATAGGATAGGATTAGGGGTTGAAAACTGAAAAAAAATATACATGTGACGCGGCATACGAAAAGGTTACCCCGACCAAAAAATGGATTTTTTTTCATTTGCTATTTTCATGTAAAATTGACAGTAGAACACTTAAAACGCATTTTTATCGAAAACTACTTTTTTGATTTTTTTGCTTGGGGTAACCTTTTTGTATGCCGCGTCACACATGTATAGTGACAAGACAATCAGGCATTTTTTGTATTTCCTTCTTTAGGGGACGCTAAATCGTAAATTGAAGTTGCAATTCCCCAATTTTCATAACCCCGCCTGGTGGCTGGCACTGTTTTGAGAAAAAAATCAAGTACCCAAAAAATATTTTTGGAAGTACATCCATATAAGCTTTTTGAAATGAAAAATTTTGGTCACCTTTTTTTTGCTCTTCCGGTAATAATATTCCATAATTCAAAATTCTCAGTGTGGCAAACTTTATAGATTTTGTATTTGGATAATTTTGACCTAAAATAAATTCAAAATTTTTTTAAGTTACTAGAATTTATTTTTTTTAATTCTTTCATTTTTTTAGTTTTGTATAGCAATTTTTCGATATTTTCGAACTTTCCTTTTGGGAAAACTGCTACACTGCGTCCCTCCAACGCACTCCTTCACAAAATAAGCTCCAGTGGAACTGGTGACAATTTATTCCACTCACTTTACCTCAAAAATAAAAGATGGATGAGATGTCTTTAAAAATAGAATTTTTAATCAATTTCAATTTTTTTTTCAAACTGGATTCTGCAACTCCAAAACTGAAAATTGAAATTCACGTTTACAAAAAACAATCACACTGGACATCAATTTTCACAACTTTGGGAACCCCTGGATCAGTTTTGCAAATTCGATCTCAAAAATGTGATGGTGGTTTCGGGGTCAAGAAATGGTCCCCTTTCGAGAAATATCGCGAAAATGTTATATCTTTTAAATCACTATAGTAGCCATTGGTATATATTTTCTATCAATTTCTGGCGTGAAATGCAATCTTGGGGTCAAAAGTGGACTTCGAGTGATTATGGAGGCTTAAGTGGGGGTGTGAGGGTTGATTGTGGATACGTGCATCGGAAAATATGTAAATTTCATTAATTAGAGTCAACACTTTAGCTACATAAACCTCATAAGTGAAGCTATTTCAGGTTCAGAGGGCACTTTTAGTAGTTATTGAAGCTCTAGCGAGGGGGGTGAGGCGCGGGGGAGTGGATTGTGGTGGCGTGTATAGAGAACAATAATCTTAAGTGCAACTGAAGAGAACTGTTCAACGGTAAAACCTCTTGAGAAATTCAAATTCAGGTTTGGATGCAACTACGTGAGATCACGTTTTTTGACGTTCCAACCCCCTCGCCTCGGTCCTTATCAATGCTAAGGAAAAAAATGACACATTTTTGAAATCGTCATAAAATTTTGCAAATTTTTTATCTGAAACATTTTTTGATTGCAAAATTCATTTACTGACAATATTCGTTTGAATGCGTGACTTCAAAAACTTGGAATACAAAAATTCAATTTTGGGAACCACTGAAATGTTGGGTATCACTAAATGAGAACGGTCATAGGTAGCTATTTCAAGAGTGATCCAATACGAGTTATTTGAGACCACAAGCGCCCCTCTACCCCCTTTTGGTTAGGATTAATTGGCCAAAACAGATGACAACGGAGGTGCTCAATTTTCACAACTTTGGGAACCCCTGGATCGGTTTTGCAATTCGATCTCAAAAATGTAATGGTGGTTTCGGGGTCGCGAAATGGTCCCCTTTCGAAGGAATATCGCAAAAATTTTATATCTTTCCGATTCCATTGTTTTGATAATTTTCACTTTGGTACCCCTACTATAACCGGGTCATTCCATGTCAATTCAACCAAAAAATGCGATTTTGAAAGTCATGTCTTTCGATTTCGCTCAATTTTTTTTACACTATCTACCCAGTACCCACTCAATAAGTAAGAAACCCGCAATCAGTTTGGTCCCAGTCCCCTCAGGGGGCGGGTGGGGACTTCCATTATTTTAACATTGTCTCGAGGTACTCAACCTCAGCAGCGCATTCCTCCAAGCTACGATACTTTGATCAAAACTGATTTCATAGTTTGAAAGGGCATTGCATTCTGACAAGGGAACCTCATGAGGTGTCACACTCCGATTTGAACGGGACCGCGATTTTTGGAAAGAGCATAGTCTAAAACCCCCAACACCAAATTTTTAGCTGCCCAAGTTCACTTTTCGATTTTTGCCGAATTTTTGAAAATTCAACATTGACTGTTTTTGGCGATTTATGCTTTTTTTTTAAAAGTACGTACTTGATCAATAAAAATGGTTAAACTAAGTTCCAAAACTAATATTAATTACCCAAATCCAAATTTCACCATTTCCAGCCATTCTGGAGCGGCGGGAGCCTCCAGCGCGATTTTTCAATTTCTCCAGAATTTTGAATTTGCTCCAGAAGGCGTGAATATGAAGTTGGGCAGCTAAAAATCGAGTTGTATATTACACTCGACCTGTTTAACGAGTTTATTCACATTTGAGCCAATTTTGAGAGTGACATCTCAAAAGTGGTTTTTGGACCAGCTTTTTTCAAAATTAAAAAATCAAAAAAATCAAAAGTTTCACGTTTGTGTGGAAATTTTTGAAATTCACGCGAATCGCTGTATTTTGTCCAAAACTAACCCACCGAATCGAAATTTCACAATTTCCAGCCATTCTGGGGCCTCCAGCGCGATTTTTAAATTTTTCCAGAATTTTGAATTTGCTCCAGAAGGCGTGAATATGAAGTTAGGCAGCTAAAAATCGAGTTGTATATTACACTCGACCTGTTTAACGAGTTTATCCACACATTTGAGCCGATTTTGGGAGTGACACCTTAAGAGTGGTTTTTTGAGGTGTCACTCTCGCTCCAAAACGGCTGGAAATGGTAGAATTTGCGCTCCGGGGGTTAATTCTTGAAGAAATACAGCGATTCGCGCAAATTTCAAAAATTTCCTCACAAACGGTTATTTTTTGATTTTATAATTTTGAAAAAAGCTGATCAAAAACCACTCTTGAGGTGTCACTCCCAAAATCGGCTTAGATGTGGATAAACTCGTTAAACAGGTCGAGTATAATGCACAACTCGATTTTTAGCTACCCAACTACATATTCACGCCTTTTGGAGCAAATTCAAAATTCTGGAGAAATTGAAAAATCGCGCTGGAGGCTCCAGAATGGCTGGAAATGGTGAAATTAGGATTTGAGTAATTAACATTATAGTTTTAGAACTTATTTTGACCATTTTTATTGATCAAGTACGTACTTTTAAAAAAATGCATAAATCGCCAAAAACAGTCAATTTTGAATTTTCAAAACTTCGCCAAAAATCGAAAAGTGAACTTGGGCAGCTGAAAATTTGGTTTTGGGGGTTTTAGACTATGCTCTTTCCAAAAATCGCGGTCCCGTTCAAATCGGAGTGTGACACTTCAAGAGGTTCCCTTGTGAGCTTTTTAAGCATTCTGAAATTTTCAAACGTTGAAAGTTGAACTTTCAAGTTGAAATTAGTTCAAACTTTAAAATGGAGCTGTGAGTGGGAGGGGAGCTACACCATTTAAAATTCTGAGAAATATTCCGCAGATGTACTTTTTGATGTTTTTTCGAAATATTTAATTCTCGAGATGAGATCTTTTAATGATGGGGAGCACCCCCTCCCCCAAATTTGGATGAACCTTCAAAAAGAAATCTGGAACATGTGATACATCGAATTGTATGTTTTTGGTGGCGCTGAACACGAATACGACGTCAGATTTTTGATTGGACCCCATAAAAATCGTCGTTTTTTTATCCTCGCTGTGGCTACTCAATCTGTTTTCAGAAAAATAAAAATAATGCAATTCCAAAAAGTAGAATTTGAGATTGTGCATTGACCTATAGGCCATTATCACCAAAATCCAGGACTACCGAAGGGTTCTACTGTGCAGTTGAAAATTTAAATATCGCTTATTTTTGAGTAAATTCGTTGTTTTGAAAATTTTTTCTTCTCAAATAAGTATAGGTATATACCTACCTACCCACTTATTTCGCGCTAGTTGAGCCAAAATATTTAAAGATACCATTTATGAAGTTGGTGCCAATTTTCAGCCATTATTACCAACTCCGAAAAAAATAGGTAGCCAAAAACTTATCAAATACATATTACTTAACAATTTTGGATTTTTTTTTTAATTTGAGATTTGTCGACATGTAAAAATCCACTTTTCAACTCGTCGCCTCAGATTTATGATTCACCTGCTCTAATCAGACCAGAATGCCAAATTTAATTATGATGGGATTAAATTTTTAGCTACCCACTTAAGTTGATTGCAACGTTTTCCCCTGCAATTTGAAATAACTGAAAAAAATCAGCTTCTACTGGAGGCTTCAGACGGGCTGGAAAATAGCGGAAATCGATTAGAGAAATCGACTTTAGTATGTCCTTAATAGGAGATTCATATTTTCCAGAAACAGCAGGACATTTTTATAGAATATTATTGGAAAAGTCGTAAAAATAAAACAGCTCTTATCATTTCTTTAGCGCAGAAAATTGGTGATCACATCATTAGTGCTGCCAAAGTGAAAAAAACTCTGTGATTAATTCGAATATAAAAGTAGATAGCTATATGTACGTACATTCGTGGTGGTTAATTAATTTAAAAAATTACGTCTATGTATTTGTATAAAGTTCACTGGTATACGAAAATGAGTAATTTTTTCACGAATGCCTATCCTGTTAGCGCTGCAGATAAGCATTATTCGGGAAAAAATTATTCATTTTAGTATTTTATCGAATAACAGATGTATTTTTTTAAAATCGATTATCTATGTACCACGAATGTACCTACGTTATTACTACGTACCTACCTACTTTTATATTCGAATTAATCACAGCGCTTTTTTCACTTTTGCATCACTAATGATACGTCGAATTTTTATATAGGTTAGTTTACTCCACTACCTTTTAGAACTGCTTCTTATAAATGTACATATTTCTCAAAACAAGTTGGGAAGGATATGCCAGAAAAAACTAGCTACCTACGATTTTTTCGGAAATGTCTCCTCTTTGAGAATCCTTAACTCATCTCGTGGGGTACTTCCGGAGGCTCCGGAGCCAACTTTTTTTGAGCGACTTTCCAGCGATTTTTTTCTAGTCAACGGGTCATTCCACGTCAATTGGACCAAGAAGTGGTAGGTAGGTTCGGCGATTTTTTTGAAATTTTTCCTGTGGAAAGACCTTTTAAAGGGATGGCCAATGGCGCAAATCGCAGCCCTCTAGCCCATTTTTAACGGCAGCCAGGGGGTGTCAAAGTTTTCAGTGAACCTAAAATATCATCCATTTCAGCAGTGGATTGCTCGATAACCGCGATACCTACCAAAATGGAACTTTTTCCCATAGTTAGAGGTTTTGAAAGGCTTTCTGGTGATATCATAAAAATCAGTGTTGCCACTTTTTTTTGTACAAAAAATTAGCTCAAAAAGTTTCAAAACGTAGGTTTCATATCGTTCCGACTCTCAAAAATTCTATTTTTTGATTTAAAACATGAAAAAAAGTTTTGATTGGTAAAGTTGACTTATTTGACCCCTATTTTTACGTATCTGTTGAAAAAGTTGCAAAAACCCCTTCACTCGGTGAAATTAACTCATCACAAAAAAATCAAAATTCGAAAAAATTCAAAAAGAAGTAAATTGTATTTTTTTTTGCTGTGAGTGAGATTTTCATCAACTTTTTCATGAAATACGTCAGAAAGTGGTCAAAATAAGACAACTGAATAAATTTAAACTTTTTTTAATGTTTGAAATTGAAAATTGAATTTTTTCGAATTTCGATTTTTTTGTGATGACTTCATTTTATTGAGTGAAAGGGGGTTTTTCAACTTTTTCAACAGATACGTAAAAATAGGGGTCAAATAGGTCAACTTTACCAATCAAAACTTTTTTTCATGTTTTAAATCAAAAAATCGCATTTTTTCGCAAAGTTTAAATTTTTTTAAATCGACTTTCTTACAAGTTACCATCCCAATTTTTTAATATGTTGTTCAGCATGAACAGTTGTCCATATTGTATTTTTTTCAGAATTTTTGAGAGTAGGAACGATATGAAACCTACGTTTTGAAACTTTTTGAGCTAATTTTTTGTACAAAAAAAAGTGGCAACCCCCGATTTTTATGATATCACCAAAAAGCCTTTCAAAACCTCTAACTATGGGAAAAAGTTCCATTTTGGTAGGTATCGCGGTTATCGAGCAATCTACTGCTGAAATGGATGATATTTTAGGTTCACTGAAAACTTTGACACCCCCTGGCTGCCGTTAAAAATGGGCTAGAGGGCTGCGATTTGCGCCATTGGTCATCCCTTCGGAAGGTCTTTCCACAGGAAAAATTTCAAAAAAATCGCCGAACCCACCTACCACTTTTTAGTCCAATTGACGTGGAATGACCCCAACGTCACTTAGGTAAGTAAGTAATCAACGTATAGAATAGGTGGTAATGTAATGAACATACCAACAAGGATGCCGAGTATACTTTCAATCAGTATTAGGACAAGACCGAAGGCATTGCCCAATGTTCGGCGAACTCCCATCAAGTCGTCAACTGTATAGAAGAGAATTGGCATCACAAAAAAAGCGACTATAAGATATAGCAAGTACAGCATCTGCACCACAACGTAAGGTTTCTGCAATGCGGGTTTCTCCTAAAAGGAAAATAATAAAAATGCTTTAGTTTGTGCTGAATGTATTTATTTACAAATGAGTAAGAATTACCAACCTTCATTACACCATAAAGACCAACGATTGAAATACTCTCAGCAATGATTGCAAATGCACCAAGGAACAGTACTAGCCCTGTCACAGCGACTGATTGAGCTGATATTATTGTTAATAATAGGAACACCATAATATAAAACAGCTTCACGGCTACGTAAGGTATGAGCAATAGGGATTGATTCTTAATAAATGAAAATGCATTAGTACTCGTAAGAAAATTAATGAGATACTAATTAAATTATAATATGTATAAAGAGTTTAGGCATATAGATATTTTCATTTAATAACTCAGAATTACCTTCATTGCGCCACAGAGAGCAGCGACTAAAGAACTCCACCCAGCAATTAAGAACACGACATTAAAAATTGAATTTTTCGAGCTTTGAAGATATTCACAAACAACCTGGTGCAAAATATATTTCAATTTTAAAATTCAACGCCTTCAAGTAGGTACCTACTTACATGCTTTTGAATGAGGCAAAACAACGAAAAGTAAACGAGCGTAGAAAATCAATGTAGAATGTAGGTAGATATACCGCCCAACTAAAAAATCCAGAAAATTAAAAATATATAAGTACAAATATATAATGTACTTAATAATAATAATTATTAAGTTGACGAAATGCGCCAGGGCCTATTCTAAGGTTTTTTTGGAGCTACACAATACTGACTGAAATTTTTTGAGATTCGTTTTAAAGGATATCTCCCCCCCCCCCCTATCCAAAAAAGAGAGAAAAAATTCAAAGAAATTTTTCATATTTTTTTGAAAAAGAAAACTTTTTACTTGAAAAAATACGTGATGTTGTTTTATTTTGAAAAATTATTAAATTTTCTAATGCTTTTGCCCTAGCTTAGCTCCGGCCTTTAGGCCCTTGTTTCTATTTTTGAAATTACATACTATAATTTCCTGAAAACTATTGTTAGAATTTTTAAATGTTGAAGCTATGAAAATCAACTTTTTGCATCAGCCATTTTACTTTTTGAATTTGTCAATTTTTTAAATTATTCTATTGTACAATTTTTAAAAAAATTTCAACAATGAAACATTAACTTCAGAAATTTAATAGACATAACCCAATCAATACAGGGTTGGTATGGGTGCGAAATAACGAAACAGCAAAAAATTATTCTATGTAACTTAGAATAGCGAAAAAAAGTGCGAGGATTCATTCGAAAATACCAAAAAGCTTGAAATTTAACGTTGAAACTTTTATATTGAAAATCATTATTTGAAATTGTGAGTTTTCTTAGTATATCTTTTACCCTCAGTTGGCTCGGGAAAAATTGAAAATTTTCCAAAAATTATGTTCTGACCTCTTTTTAAATTTTGTTTTCACAGACCAAATGCCGAAGAAAATCCACAAAAAATACGTAATAAGAAAAGAGGTACGAATTTTTGACTTTTGATCTTACTAAGTATACCAACCTTGCAATGGAACAATTCAAATTTGTTGTGATTGTAGGTAGCATCGTATTTGAAAAATTTAAATTAGGTATTCAACATTTTTGCTTCCAACTCCTGGCTAAATATCTTGAAAAATCCGTGAAAGGGGGGTATACCTGGGGTAAAAAGTTGCAAAAATCTGGCGGAAAAAGTTGACCATATTTCAGTCTTACCCCCTCCCCCTGGAGCCCTGTAACTAAAATCAACTCCCATGTACTAACTTAAATTGTAATTTCTAGCCATTTAGTCATTCTGGAACTTCCAGCGCGATTTTTGTTCCCCCCAGAAATATAATTTCAAAATTGCTCTTACGAAATAAGTAAGTATGTGGAAATCAATTTGGGCAGCTAAAAATTATGGTCCATTTTTGGATCTATTCAACAAGTTGGTCCACATTTAATTTGATTTTCAGGCAAGCACATCAAGGACGTTTTTATCAACCAGTATTTTCCACTAATCAATCATTTAAAAAAAGGTTGGTTAAAAAAAACGTACTGTGTGTGACTGTCTGAAAATCAGCTTAAAGGATAAACTACTTTAATTTGTAGATCAAAAATAAGCTGGTTTTTAGCTCTTCAGCTCTTCAAATTTTTTAAAAATGTTTTTAAAATAATGATGGATCGACATTTTGTAAAACTTGAGATAGGTAATAGGCATACGTTTCCCCAAGATTTCTTCAAAAGAGCCTCAAAAGTTTTTTTTTCTCCACAGAAATAGGTCAGTAGGAAGAGCGTTACAAAATTGTCTTCGGATTTGGTTTTTTATCATTAGAAGTGAACAGAACTGACCCATAAAAAAATGTCACATAACTCATGGCAATCATTAGGGGTTTTCTGAAAAAAATGTGGGTCCTCCTGAAAAATTTTTGGAACCCTCAAAGACTCTGCAATAGCACATTTCCATCCATTGGGTGCCACTGCTACTTGGTAATTTTTTCTACTACATTTACGTATCTACCTTCTACCTGATTATTTGTTTGATAGCATTGTGCGGTTTTTATAGTGTACCTTTAGTATATTTTTTTTTTCAATTTGGATTCTGAATAATTTTGTTCCAACTGCACAATTTTTTTTCCAACTGCACATCAATTTTTTGGAGCTACACAATATTGTTGGAACTACACGTTAGAATAGGCACTGAAATGCGCGAAACTGCAATTTTGTAATCTTTATTCGTTAACCAAGCAGTATCAAAAAATACTCCCATAAATAACGAACATTAAAATATTGATAAAATTGTCGATATCATCAAAATTTTCACTAATTTTATTTAGTTTACCAGTGGCCTATCACCTATACGTACCTACTTGAAACAATTAAAATTTTCTACGTCAAGTTCATAAAATACGAAAGGGTTACCCCCCCCCCAATTAAGATAGGCAAAATGCCCTCAACCTCGGATTTTGATAAAACTCACAGGGTATTTTTAGTACCCCTAAAAAAAGGAACCATAGCCCGCCACCTCACCTCACCCCCCCCCCTAGCCAGCGGGGCCAAAAAAAATTTTTTTTCAGAGGAAAAATTGTGCATCATGCAGCGCGTGTTTGAGATTATTTTTTTCTGTGAACGAATATAGTCAGAGGATAGATGGGAATACCTTTCTGAATTTTTTCAGCATTTTTCATCGTATGGGATACCCTGCGAGTTCTATCAAAATCCGAGGTTGAGGGCATTTTGCCTATCTTAATGGGGGGTACCCTTTTGAAAAAATAAATAAATGAGAAATAAAGACCACACGAGACTTACCAAATCGGTAGTCAAAACGATCATCGCGCCAGTTCTCAAGGAACATTCGAACCCACAAAATTTTCCTTTCTGGATCTTGAAGATCTTCAACATGGTAGGTAGAGGTACTCGTATCACCATCGCGACAAAAGGGTACGAAGTAATTCGGGCAGAAATAAAGCTCACACAAATAAAGTTAAATGCGGCGCACGCTTCGAGATTCCGTATAATGATCTGCTACCTACAATTTACACAAAGCTCCAATACTTATCGTGCAGAAGTTGGTTATAGAGTGAAATATTTTGTTCCAAGTAATTATACATAGGTACGTAATACGTATTTCTCCCACTCTAAACGAATGATTCAGTTCGCAATTGGCACGATGAGCAGATTCATTTATCTTTGGATGCTGCGCTGGGGAATTTTCACTGTTTGATAATTGAAAACTGAACAGAATGATGGAAAATGGAAGTAGGATGTGATACAGCGGTTTATTCAAATCGAAAGAATGGAAATGTAAATTGCCAGTCAAGTTGGAACAATGTGCCAAACTGTTTGGAGTGCGAATAAGGGCAGGTTTGCTTACACGATGCACTATATCAAGTTGAATGTTCTGGACTTCATTAAGTACATATAGAGGTAATTGAATGATGCTCGGGAGAAATTTGAGTGTGATTTATTACTAGAGTAGGTATGCTACATAAATTAATTGATGCCAGAGGCGTGCTGAACGACGGTAAGTGGGTGTCTCACTAGTCACCACCCCAGCCTCAGACAAAAAAACGTTGGGAAAATAGGTGAGAATTTTTGGGAAAATTGGATTAGTAGGAAAATTTGGAAAAAGTTGGAAGTAAGTTGCTTGAGTTGGGAAAATCAAGAAATTACCAATTTCAATACGCTACGAAGTACTGCAGGTGAATTTAAAGTCGTTTTGGATCCTCCAGTGACTTTTTAAAAATTCCTAAAGCCTCCAGCAGATTTTTGAAACTTTTTTCACAAAATTTCATCAAACGGAGATGGAAAACTGAAATTTACTCTACGCTCCAATATTAACACCCTCTGAAGTCGAATTCAGGTGGGTTCAAGTCATTTTAGAGCCTCCAACTACTTTTTTTGAAAATTATTGGAGCCTCCAGCAGATTTTTGAAGCTTTAAATTTTCACAAAATTTCATCAAATGGAGATGTAAAGCTGAAATTTACTCACACTCCAATTTTAACAACCTCTGAAGATTACTTCAGGTGGTTTCAATTCATTTTAGAGCCTCCAGCGACTTTTTTGAAAATTACTGGAGCCTCCAGTAGATTTTTGAAACTTGAAATTTCCCTAACATTAATTTATCAAATGGAGTTGGCAAGCTGAAATTTACTTCGCAGACCACATGGTGGTTTCAAATGGTTTTGAAGCTTCCAGCTACTTTTAGGACATTTCAATTTTCCAAAAAACCATCATACAACCTTTCAAAAAGTTGCTGGAGGCTCCAAAACGACTTGAAATTCACCAGCAGTGAACTTCGTAGCGTATTGAAATTAGTTTGCAGAATGAATTTCTACTTTCCATCTTAGTTTGATGAAATTTTGGGGAAATTTCAAGTTTCAAAAATTTACTGGAGGCTCCAGTAGTTTTCAAAAAAGTCGTTGGGGGTTCTAAAATGACTTGAAATCTACCTGAAGTCGTTTTCAGAAGGTGTTAAAATTGGAGTGTAAAGTAAATTTCTGCTTTCCATCTCCATTTGATGAAATTTTGTGAAAATTTAAGTTTCAAAAATCTGCTGGAGGCTTCAGGAATTTTCAAAAAGTCGCTGGAGGCTTCAAAACGACTGGAAATTCACCTGCAGTACTTCGTAGCGTTTTGAAATTAGTTTTTAGAATACATTTTAGTTTTATAACTCCAATTTGATGGAATTTTGTGGGAATTTCGAATTTCAAAAATCGGCTGGAGGCTCCAGAACTGCTCAAAACGGGTTGAAACCGTTTCCAATCGATTTGGCATGTCGAAAATAAGGTATACCCCAAATGTCAGCTTTCTCGGTCAATTGGGTAAAATTTTGATTTTTTCCCTCATTTTTGGCGTAAATTCGATTTTTAAAAATTCACCAAAAATCGAAAAACGCTCTCTAGCACTTGAAATTTTGACAGGTGATAAATTTTTGCATGATCTTTCGATCTACCTTTGTAAAGTTTGAAAAAGTTCGTGCAAGTCCTATGTTAAAACGCAAAATCTGCGATTTCGGCTGACCTGTCAAATGGCCGCCATTTTGTGAGTAAGAGCAACTTTTTTTTGGGAAGTTTGCTCTAAAATGTTCCTTAGGATGTCCCCTTTAAGAAAAAAGTTGTCCCGGAGGATCGGCGGGGGGTGCAATTACTCCTATTGTTATATGCCGGGCTATTGAGCATTCGGTTAAACTGCTTGAAAATAATTTTTGACCCGATTTTACAGGTAGCTTTTTATGAGAATTTAGCCCAAAAACGTGAAATTTGCCAATTTTGCACCCTCTTGACCCAGTCTGACGGGGCTTTGGCGGCACATATGGGTCGGCGGGCCTATATATTCGGATTCAGCGCGAAAAATGCTATATTTAGGCACCAATTTTAGCCATCAGTTTTCTCAGCTGAAAGTTCAGAAAAATTGTGAACTTTCGAGCTTTCACTGAGCTTTGTGGATCGGCAGACTGAGTGTTTTCAAAATAGGGGTGTGTATACTAACTTTTGAGATCATCCCAGAGGCGTAGCCTGGGGGGTTTGGGGGTCTCGACCCCCCCCTTGAGCTCAGGGTCGCCGTTAAAATTTGACGATTAAAATTTCTCCACTGCATTTATGCATTCAAAAACGCTCATTTTTTAGACCCCTTGACGGGTTCATTAGTCAATTTGAGCTTAAAATTTTGAAATGAAAATCCAGAAACTTGAATTGATGCATCCCCGAACCAAAATAATGTTTCCAATTCCCAAAACTGGAATAAAAATTTATAAGAACAAAACTAAAACGAATCCAATCCCGAAATGAATAAATTTTGATCTCAAAACCAAAACCCAATCCCAAAATCGTTTCGGACCCACAGCTCTGGTAAAAATTTAACGTTATTGATGAATTTTGAAAATTTTCGGTATAAAAAGAGACCTATATGCCAACTTTTTTGAAAATTAATAGCACATTTTTGAAATATTTGGCCCTCGTTTTGCTCAAGCTAAGTACAGTTTCTCTATTTCTAAATTTCTGCACCCGTTCAAGGTAAAGGTACCTACCTAACTCTTAAAAATGTCGAATGGAATTACGAAATTGACTTCTTATAAAAAAAATTATAATTTACTGGGTAACTAGGTAAGTACATGGATTATAATTAATTTTCAAAAACCTCGGTCCTTGCTTCGCTCTGGCCTGTTGATTTTTCTTTTTCAAAATCAAACTTTCTGAAAATCTATTATTCAAACTCAAAAAAAAGTGCATGTAAATCCAAAAATAGACACCTCAAATCGAAAAAAAAATGTTTCCTTATTTCTGAAGACACGAAATTTCGAGAGTTTTTGCCCTCACACTTGAAGCCAAAACGATCAACTTCCTCTCATATAAAAAAAAAAAAAAAAAAAAAAAAAACATTGTCCTTTCACATATTAAAATGAGAATTTTCAAAAGCTTTTGCCCTAGCTACGCTCGAGCTAATTTCTTTTCTCTTCCTCGAATAATAAGATGGACCTTTCTCACAAAACCAACCCCCCCCCCCTCCAGATATGCTCCGGCTACGCCACTGGATCATCCCCAGCTTTGAGTTATTTCGGCCCAATCACAGTATAAGTATAGCTCTTGCCTCTTGGATAATAATTTATTGGTGAAGAGTGATTATTTTTGATTTAATTCGATCATTTAATAAAGTAAGTACCTACATCTTTCTTTTTTTCCAAAGACAATCGCGTACTCCCGTACAAAATTTCTAAATGAATGATGAGAACGAAATCTTATTTTTTTTTCAATCGTATGAATGAATGTAGGTACAATAATCAAAATTCAATGTATGTACTCGTAAATTGTAAGTAACAAACATGTACCGAAGATCTAGAATGTAGTTCAATTCAAAGGCGATAATTCAGTGTCCAGAACTGGAGGTTTTGATCGGCATTCCTTGTAATAGCTCAGCACGACATTGAATTTGACGAAAGAGACACCTGTAAAAATATTGAATGTTCAATTAAAGTAGATAGGTACCTATGTAAATAAATAAGTAAGCTACCTATGCTCTTAAATTCATGAAATGCTTGAAAATACGCGGTGTACGACATACCTATGTCTACACACTTCTGCCAAAAAGTATTTTTTCGAAGAAAAGGGACACGAAATTTGAATTTCAACTAGATTTCTTGTTTTGATTCTTCCAACCCCCTCCCCCCCTCACCGCCACCGGAGATATGAGTGTTCAAAGAGGGGGAAATTTTGAAAAAATCGTGATTTTTCTTTAACTTAGTCTAAAAATATTTCAAAAAAAAAAAAAAAACGAAGCCTCATCGTGGGAAAAAATTATTCATTCTTTAAAATAGGTAGGTAGGTAGCAGGTACCTAAAGATGGAAGCTGAAAATTTTTTTCTGAAACCTTTGATAGTTTTCCAAAGGAATAATTTTTCGACAATTTCGCGCGGTTTTCACTTCTAAGAATTCTCTACCTACTTTTAAAGAACATCAACGGATCAATATTGCATAAAAAAAAAACAAAAAAAAAAAGGGAAATGGAAATGGAAAAGTGAATTTTTCTTTTCAGAAGGTTTGATACAAAGCAAGTCAACATCAAGAAGGTAAGTTATCACGTATGGATACATTATATATAATGAACATACTAAAGAAGATGCCTAATATAAATTCGATCCATATTGTGTAGACATAGACAACGCCAAAGCCAGATAACAGCCCGTTATCGTTATAGAGAATAATTGGCACTACAAAAATTAAGAGTGTAAAAAATACCCAATTCAGCGACTCCACCACCAAGTAAATTATCTGCAAGACGGGTTTCTCCTGAAAAAAAAAAAAAATAAGTAAATAAATAAAAATGCATTGGTACTCGTAGGAGGATAAATGAAATATTTATTTACTTGATAAAAGGTATAGTGGTAGGTATTTCTATTGAAACGATTATGAATTACCTACCCTCATTACACCATAAAGACCAACGATTGAAAAACTCCAAACGATGTATGAATCAGCCACAATAAATGGGCGTATGTCTACTGCAACAACTGATTGATGCGATTCTACTGCGAACGTTTGGATTATCGAAAACACCATATCAAGCAGCTTCACGACTACGTAAGGTATCAGCAATAGGGGTTGATTCTTAATGAATAAAAATGCATTGGTACTCGTATGAAAATGAACGAGGCTTTTATTAAAATACATGTATCTAAGCTTATATAGGTAGAGCGGGAAAATAACGTGAAAAAGGGAGGGCGAAAAGGAAAAAATTAGCACATCAATTTTTTCTTCGGGGGTGAGTTCAGATGGACCCCCAGAACTACCAGAAAAAAACCGACCCTCCTAACCCTGCAGCTAATTTTTTTATGGGGCTAAAACCGGTTCCGATTCACGTTTTTTGCGATTTACTCCGAAAATATTAGGTTTACGAGAAAAACTACCATGACTAAAAATGTTTCCCTTCAAATTCTCGACAATTTGATACTACGCTCGATACCCATCCCTCAAGAGGTATGTCTAAAAATTCATGGGGTCCAACTGAAAACATTCTTGAAGAAAAAATGATGTGCCAATTTTTTCCTTGTTAAAACCGCTATTTGCTCGCTCTATTATACCTATGTACATAATTATATTTATATTTATAAATTCATAGTTACCTTTATTGCACCACAGAGAGCACCGATTACAGAACTTGACCACGCAATGAACACGACTTCGGGAATTGAATCATACAACCTTTGATAATATTCAGGATATTTACGATAGCCATGAGATACAAGATAATCTGGAAGTTCACTAACAACCTGATACAAAAAATATTTTCAATTTTTAAATTTGACGCCTCCAAATACTTAGGCTGTAAGCATCTCTTTATCTACATGTACTTTAACCGATACAAAATAATGAAAAATAGAAGAGCGATGACCACGATTCGGCGCAAAAATGGGAATGGCGTATTTTTAAATGCGTTTTCCACCCCTAAAAAACATGTTTTTTTCAACAAAAGAAATTGAAGTGGGCCGTGGTCAAAAATTGGAAAAACTTTCAGATGGGGGGGGGAGTAAAAAATGGATTCTGGTGGATCATTCCACGTCAATTAGACCAAGAAGTGGTGGTTTTTTTTTTTTTAATTTTTCCTGTGGGAAGACCTTCCAAAGGGATGACCAATGGCGCAAATCGCAGCCCTCTAGCTCATTTTTAAAGGCAGCCAGGGGGCAGGGGGTGTCAAAGTTTTAAGTGAACCTAAAACATCATCCATTTCAGCAGTGGATTACTCAATAACCATTGATACCTACCAAAATGGAACATTTTCCCAAAGTTAGAGGTTTGAATGACCTTTTGGTGATATCATAAAAATCAGTGTTTCCACTTTTTTTCGTACAAAAAATCAACTCAAAAAGTTTTGAAACGTAGTTTTCATATCGTTCCCGGCTCTCAAAAATTCTGAAAAAAATATATTATGGACAACTTTTCATGCTGAACAACATATTAAAAAATTGTGATGGTAACATGTTGCAAAGTTGATTTTAAAAAATTCAAAGTTTGCGACAAAATGCGATTTCCTAATTTAAAACATAAAAAAAAGTTTTGATAGGTGAAGTTGACCCATTTGACCCCTATGTTTACGTATCTGTTGAAAAAGTTGAAAACCCCGGTTCACTCAATGAAATGAACTCCTCACAAAGAAAGAGGTCAAAATAAGACAACTGAATAAATTTAAACTTTTTTTTGATGTTTGAAATTGAAAATTCAATTTTTTTGAATTTTGATTTTTTGTGAGGAGTTCATTTTATCGAGTAAAAGGGGTTTTTCAACTTTTTCGACAGATACGTAAAAATAGGGGTCAAATGGGTCAACTTCGCCTATCAGAACTTTTTTTCATGTTTTAAATCAAAAAATCAAATTTTTTTGCAAACTTTGAATTTTTTAAAATCAACTTTGCAACATGTTACGATCCAAATTTTTTATTATGTTGTTCAGCATGAAAAGTTGTCCATAATATACATATTTTTTTTCAGAATTTTTGAGAGCCGGAACGATATGAAAACTACGTTTCGAAACTTTTTGAGCTAATTTTTTCTACGAAAAAAAGTGGCAACACTGATTTTTATTATATCACCAAAAAGCTATTCAAAACCCCTAACTATGGGAAAATGTTCCATTTTGGTAGGTATGGCGGTTATCGAGTAATCCACTGCTGAAATGGATGATATTTTAGGTTCATTGAAAACTTTGACACCCCCTGGCTGCCTTTAAAAATGGGCTAGAGGGCTGCGATTTGCGCCATTGGTCACCCCTTCAAAAGGTCTATCCACAGGAAAAATTTTAAAAAAATCGCCGGACCCCTCTACCACTTCTTGGTCCAATTGACGTGGAAAGACCCTGGTGTAAAATTATTGTTTTTGCTAAACGAGGTATCGCTCCCATATGAATCGAACCCTCCGAACACGACCAATTTTATGCTACTCTCATCCATCTCATTCCAGACCATAACCCCCCACCACAATTTTTAATCCATATTTTAGATGTAGAACTATTTTCATAATGTTGCCTGTTGGTATCGTTTTGGCACGAATAGAGATCTCGAAACTTGATTAAAATGATGTCCAATTTGGTGCTACTCTGACCCATCCCCCTTTTACATTCTCAGCCCTTTCAAGGTTAAACTTGTCAACAGTCATTTTTTTACTTCTTTTCAGCGATGTTTGTATGATATGTCGTTGAGTTTTGGACTTCCGTTAAACGTGCTTTTAAAAATAATATTAGTAATAATACCTAATACAAGTAATTATTGTTAGAAGATTGATCGGAGATGGTAAAATATATTTTTTGGTTGAGCATACCTTAAACGAAATTTTTCGACATCGACATCAAGTTCATAAAATACCATTTAGAAAAATAAATAAATAAATAAATAAATACCACACAATACTTACCAAACTGATAATAAAAGTGGCCAAGGTGTCAGTTCTTAAGGAACATTCGAAACAACCAAAATTTTCTTTCGAAATTCTCGACATTTTCAACTGGTGGGTATCACGAACAGAAAGTACAAAATTATTCAGACAGAATTAAAGCTTGCACAAATAAAGTTAACGCAACGCGGTGCACGTTCCGAGATTCCATACAGGTAATGATCTACAATTTGCAACAGCTCTTGCCTACACCTATTATGCATTATGCCATTATAAAATGACATTTTTTCTAAATAATCACGTAGTACGTATTCGGTATTTCCTCGCTCTAAACTAATTGGAATAATGTCGCCGTTGATAAGTCTTACTTAGGTAATTTAATTGCATTAGTGTTGATGAACATTGAACAATATGATACCTAATTGTCGTCGAGGCGTCAACAAATATGCTGACGAAGAATTATTCGTCCACGTATTTATTATGTTTAGCACGCTTTTTATTTCACCTGGTGTAAGTGCATTTTCCATAGTTTTCCCGAAGAGTTTTTACATATGTAATATTATATTTTATTTGAATCGGTACCTATATGAGTAACACATTCTCGTAATATTTACAACTATGAACTAACACCGCATCCTTTGATCAAAGACTACAGCTACATACTTTTCTGTATCTCTTCATCTCCACCAAAGTCTACGTTGAATCCTTCACTTTGCTAAAATATTTTCATTTCATATAGCTTGGTATCTAAAAGACTGAATGGGGAGGAATGGTTATCTTCGTTGAATACCTCAAAAATACTCTGAATGTGGCCAAAACGGTTCCTCAAATCATTTATCTACGTAGTTGGGTAAAAATATGGGAATTCCTTTTTACAAGCATCCATAACCATGCTTTAGAGTGTTTTTTACAACTGATGTGTTTGTATGGAAAATCTTCAAAACGGCGTTCCTCTTTGATTTTTTTGAGGAACTCTCCATCTTTCTCTCGGCAAATACAAATTTATTCCGGGAAAGGACCATAAAAAGATAGCTTCTGGCATCTAGGACATAATTATTTTTGCTTCAAAGGGCATTTTTTCTGGCTATACGTTCTTTTTTGTGGATTTCCTCTTTCTTGGACTAGCTTTGCATTATGAATCTGAAAAATAAGACCAAATAATATGAATACTTCCCAGAAATCCTCTCCTATTTTTCCTTTTGAGAAAAATAAAACTGACATGCTTTTTCAATCTGTCCTTATTTCAGTCAGGTACAAATTTCAGTACAACCTAGATGCATATTCGCATGAACTATGAGCTGTAGGCTGCGTATAAGTAATTATAGTATGGTCCTACCTGTCTCGCGAGAAAATGAAATAAATGTGCGACACTTAACACTTACTATTCTATAGCTGTTAATTTAACAAATCAATCGACTGTAGATCTTGGGGTAGCAGTAAGTAATAGTCTACTGAGCAGTTGCAGCCCTTCATTTTTCAAAATTAATAAAGTTGCGTAGGTACATGTGGAATAATCTGAAATGGGATGAATAAACAAGCACTTTTTAAAATCTGATCATAAGTATAATATTAAAGTAGGTACCGCTTGAGAACAATTTAAAAATGAAATCTAAAGGTATACCTATAATGTTAAATGTATAGGTACACTTACTTATACCTACTTTATAACTCCGGTTTGGCACTGGAATGCTCAAAAATGTGCAGTTCCAGAGGGAGAGCACAAGATAAATACATGGTACTGTAGGTACTATGCTCATGTTCATGATGAGACTATAAGAAAACGAATAAACGTATGTAATTTGAATTCTTTCATGTTAATATAAAAATTTTCATTTATCTTTTTCGATAATTCTGTCAGTGTAATTGAATTTTCTTTGAAAAGTATATCTAATATGGCTATGATGTTCATACCATGCAAAAAATAACTTTGGTAGGTTAAATTTATTAGGGTCAAAAATGATGTAGGAAGCCTAATTGATTAATAAGAAATTATTTCCTTCAATAAAAATTATCTTCACGTCTGAGAATCCAGATAAAAGAATACCCCAAAAATTACCTTTTTGAATGCACAGACAGACTCGAATTTCTGACTAGAAAAAATACAATTTTCGAAGTTGTAGCGACCAAATTACATTTTTCAATCACTTTTGGGCAATTTTTCAAAAACATTGTGCAATTTTTCAAAAACATTGTGCAATTTTTCAAAAAATTTGGGTGCAAAAAACACTTTTTTCAGATGTGCAGAGCTGAAGACTCAGATTTTGTGGAGATAGAATTTCGCACATTTCGATATACTTTTACAAGCACATCTCCATGTATAGGTCATCACATGCGCTAGCTACCTACTAGAGACCTAGCAGTACCTAGCTTCTGAGAGCTTCATAGGTACCTGGCGACTTACCGCCTCGTTACCTACTTTTCGGACACTGAGTGTATTTACGTATTACCACACAGACATTTACCTTAAGGATATTTATCTTACGAAATAAGAAACATCTTCAGTTGTTATATGTATCATTTATTTATCAAGTACATAGTAACAACTTACTCAAGCTTATTATCATACTGGCCTGTACAGTATTATGAAAGGAGAGATAGCATTTCATGCTTCAGAAAGTGCAAACCACATCACCACATCCTGGACCCGAGTGCATCTGCACGACTCTATCAGTATAACTGGAACACAGATCATATTACAAAATAGATCACTTGATCGCAAGCTTCACCAGTTCATAATTCGAATTCGATATATAACTGGACTTGTGCTACTAATTTGACTATTAGATTTACCCAAATGTATGATATAGGTACAAGCCTATACCATCTCCAGAACACTGATAACCGATGTTATATCGCACCTCGGGAGTTATAAGGTCACATCTCAAAAACGTGAAATTTTACAGGAGAGTGATTTTCTTTTTTTTTTAAACTTGATTCATTATTTTCATCAACTTATAAGCAATTGTGAGGAATGAATAGCATGTCATTTTGAAGATTGGGTATCCTACCTTCTTTTAGCATAAGAATATTTTGAAAAATAAACTCTTAAAGAGGAAATATTTCAATGTTTGGAAAACATTTTGAGTTATAACCTTTCATAAAAAGTGATCTGGAGGCGAAAAAAAACGTCCAAAAAAAATTTCATGAAACCAAAATTGTAGAGAATTAAATTTCCAATCGACATAATGTCGTTAGTTTTTTTCTAGAGTGCTTAGTTTTTGAGTTTTTCTCAAAAAACTAAAATTTCAATATATATGCAAATTAATTTTCCTGAAAAATGTCCTATTTTAAAAATTTTTTGTTTTGGAACAAACCTACAAAAAATACACTCCTTGTGATTATTTTACATGTTAAAAACGTTAAAAACTATCGAAACTGTTTTCTGACACTTTGTATGTGCGAATTTTACTCAAAGAAAGAGGAGTTTTTTGAGATGTGACCTTATAACTCCAAACAACTTGAAATGTTGTAGAAATTTTGAGTTAGGCCCTTTGCATTTTTTACATGATCTAAGCAGCATACCCGACTCAAAGTGTTATTTTTGGTTGCAGGGGGTCATGCAAACCCCAAAAATGCAAAAACATCAAAATCAATTTTTTTTGAGATGTGACCTTGTTACTCCCGAGGTGCGATATCATCGGGAGTCACCAAATGACTGGTTTCTCTAGCGTATTTCTCACGATACGAAGTTGTGAGAGAATTAATCCGCTAGATGTCGTATTACGGAACTATTTCTAATGTTGACTAGAGGCAGAATGAATTTCTCTCGCTTACGCGACTGAAAATACATCACAATCTGTCTCTACAATTTGTGCCCAAACTTCAGGAAATAAGGCTCGTGATTAGAAAATATGATTTCCAAAATTGTAGCTGCCCAATCACATTTTTGAAAAAAAATTTGAAAATTTTGGGCCCACAAAATTTCATTTTGGATAAATTTTGACTGGATATCACTACCATAGTAGGTAAAAGCGATATTTTTGAGTGATTTAGACGTGGGTAACGTGTCATGGTGAAGAAAAACGATTTTCATTTGGGCTAATGAGTGAGCCTCTGTCTGTTTATTGTTAGCTACTTATATGTAAGTACATAAATAATAAATTAAATTCAAGTTATGATTGTGTTATATTTTCTCAGAACGTTGAATAATATTTACTTAAAATATTGACAGAATTTTTCGAATTGTTAGAAATTCGACCAAACTTACACTTAAGTACCTTTATATGTACAAACTGTCGTTAAAATTACTTCAAAGTAAGTTACCTATAGTATGTGAATCATTTTTGAATGTTATTTAAACTTCTTGTAAACACAAGAACTGGTGAAATTTTAGAGAAATTTGGCAAAAAAAAAAAAAATGTGTAAAAAAAGTATAAACATATTGTAATAAATCTGAGTAAAACATGTACCAAAGATATGGGATGGAGTTCAATTTGAAGTCGTTAATTCAGTGTCCAGAACCTGGCATTTTAATCGGTTTTTATTGTAATTAGCTCAGCACGACCATGAATTTGATGTAGAAGATGCCTGTAAAAATATTGAATGTTTATTGTTTAATTAAGTGCCTATCTACGTAAATAAGTAGGTAAGGTACTCTTGAGTAGATAATCTAAGCAATTAACAAAACACGTATGCCAAAAAGTATTCTTTCGGATCGCGGGGGAGGGGAGAGGTAGTGGGGAACACGAAATTTAAATTTCAACTTGATTTCTTGTTTTGACCTTTCCAACCCTCTACCTCAGAAAATAATTATGCGTGTTCTAAGAGGAGTCATTTTCGAAAAAATCGTAATTTTGTTCACTCTCGTGACTACCTAACTTTTCGAAAAAATGGCACCGTTCCAAAAAGTTGCATTTTGAGAATCTGCTATTTTTCAACTTGTGAAAAAATCCACTTTTCAACTCGTCACCCAAAAAATAGACACTCTCTAATCATCTTAGCTATAAAATCAAATGCCAGAAATCTTCATTCACATTAATTTCCTTTTGAGAAAATTTACGAACTGATAAGTTTTTATTCAATCTGTCCTATTTTCAGTGGATATGGTACACTTTTGCTTAATAGACTATGAGCTGTATAGGTGGGTAGCTAGCTAATGTACCTCGTGAGAAAATAAAATAAATGTGCAACACTTACTGCTTTACTGTAGGTGCTAATCTATCAGATTCGTAAGACCAAATGGTGTAAAACCCGGGGGAGGAGTAATACCGAGCCGTTTCAGCGCTTCATATTTAAATTGAAGCATGTTGGTCACCTCTTCCTCACCAGCAGTATTCTAAAATGGGATGAATAAACATCAACCACTTTTTAAACTTTAATCATAGCCTGATTTAATTAAAGTACCGCTTGAGAACAATTTAAAGATGAAATTTAAAGGTATATCTAGGTAAGTACTTACTTCATTACTCTTAATTAGCCCTTGAGTGCTCAAAAATATGCAGTTCCAGAAGGAGAGTAGTAAGAAAAAAACGTGATACGTGTTGATGTGCATGGTGATGAGGCTGTATAATAAATGAATACTTAAACGTATGTAATTTGAATTTTTACATGTTAGTGTAGTAGATCGCTATACTGTACCTAATTGGAAAGTTTTCATTTATCTTTTTTGATAATTCTGTCAGTGTAGAGTTCATACCATGCAAAAAGTAATTTTGATAGGTAAATAAATACGGTCGAAAATTGATGTGCCTAATTGATTAATACGAGATTATTTTCATTAATAAAAATAAAATTATCTATCTTCACGTTGGATTGGAATTTAGATCCTACCAGGTGGTAGAAATTTCGTAAATAATAGACTCATTGGTTAATAGGTATAATTAGGTATCTAGGTATACCTATAGCCGTAAAATAAGTTGAAAAAATAAGCTAAGGTTTCTCCTCAATTCATGAATGTGGATGATTCACAAATTATTCAAAAATCAATTAATCAAAATCAAATTTTAAATTATGTAAATATTCTTCACCTACGAATCATGATAAAAGAATACGTCATGGAAAAGGGGCCTTAGTCGACTTTTTTTTTTTTTGATTCTTACAATTCTAAATATATGTAAAATTGTTATTACCTATTTTTTAAAATAAATTCCACCATATTCGGTGAATATTGAAGTGTTCTTCCATGAAAAAAAAAGAATTGGAAAATGTTTGCTCATAGAAAAAAATTTCAAGTTTACTTAGGTATTTGAAGTTGTAAAAATCAGTGAAAAAAATTGACTAAGGCCCTTTTTCCATGACGCCCCTCACTCGTCGAAAATTCCACAGTCCATTCGCGAATGATTCACTGAATCAAGCAAACGGCTGTGGTAATTTTAATTTATCGACTTACTCGTCGTATGTTAATTCTGCAGATTTACACCCAAAATAAAATTGCCTAACCACAATCTTCCTATTTATCTTTTTACTCTCGCGAACCTAATCTAAACACTTCACTACAGTAAACCTACCCTTCACCCTTCATCCCTTAAACTGGTTTTCCGGGCCTTCCCCTACCCTCCCTGTACTTGTCCCATTCATTTCAATTTCTCAACTGAGAACGTGCCTTTCTTTCAACTGGTTTTCATTCTTTTTAGACCCATATCCGCGAGTTGCAAGTCCACGTGTTTTTTGGCTGATGGCCTATTAAGAATTTAGTAATTTTGTTGCAATATTAGTGAGTACTTAATCTTGTAAATTGATTCGTAAGTTATTTTCTTCATTTTATTGAATCACGTTTTGGCAAATTTTAGCATAGATAGGGAAATTCTGTTTGGATTAGTCTCGAGCCTTGATTATGTATTACACATAATCAAGGGTCTCGAGTTAGGCTAATAGGTACCTCAGGCATATTTGCTCTGAACAGAGTGAGCATGACGATGGCGATGAGAAACAATTGCATTTTCTCAGAATTTTTTTTGCATGTGTTTTGTTTGTGTGGGTAAATGTATTTCAGGTACATAGGGTAATAGTTTTGTTGTTGTTGTTGTTGTCTTCTGTGTTGTGCTAGGGATGAATATATGTTACCTTGGTTACATTGATCATAACCCTCTATGAACTGATTATTATGGTCAATGGTCAGAAGCTGCCACGACAGCCACTTCTGCTGCATGCATTCTCCAGCAACATGTTGCCCGTTGTGTTTACACACTGGGTGGATTTTTATTCAACCACCTTACTGTGAAACAGAACTGGGGGGAGGGGGATAGACCATTGTTCATTAATGATGTCTTGCTTGCCGGTGCTCCGTAAATATGTTGTTGCAAAAATGCATTGAATTGTTTTTCTCTCTCTCTCACTTTCTCTTATGCATTAAACATTTATTTCACAAAATTTGAACCTTTTGCTCAGTGGTGGACTGATCAACAAGTCTACCTTTCGGCCAAAAATAGCTAAAAATCTCACTTTCTGTCAAAATTTCTAAATAGCCTCGTTTCTTGCCAAAAATTGTCACTTTTTGCTAAAAAAAATTCAAGAAGTATTCATTGCCCTTTCTAAAAATTACCAAAAAATCCCGATTTTTGGCCTTAAAGAAATAAGTACCAATTAGGCATTGACCAAAAAATTTCTTTCACTTTTCAACACAGATTGCGAAAAAGTACTATTTTTTTGGCCAATTATTGCCAAAAATTCGTGCCTTACCCTAAAAATAGTCAGTCTTGTTCTTTGCTAAAAATTGTAAAAAAAAATTTCCCAAAAATTGTCCAAAACTTCAAAAGCCTTTTTTACATAAAATTGCCACAAGTTGCAAAGTGAAAAATCTCACTTTTCGAAAAAAAAATGCAAAAAAATGTACACACCTAATTAGGTAATTTCTTATTTTCAAAAATTGCTGATTTTTACTAAAATTATCACATTTTTGCTTTAAAATTTTTTTCCTTTAAAAGCCAGAAATTGCCAAAGTAGGTATTTCTTTTTTCCAATAATTCTCACAAATGTTCTTCTTTTTCCCAGAATTGTTGAAACCATGCTTTTTGACAAAACTTGTAAAAAAATCCTCACTTTTTAACACCATTTCTAAAAATAGTCTTTTCAACAAAATTTTGAGTTTTTATTTTATTATTATTTTTTAAACATTGTCCAAATGTATTGCTTTTTTGCTAGAACCTGTCAGAAAACCATTCTTTTATTAAAATTGTCAGTCTCGTTTTCTGACTTTGCTATACCAAAAAATTGTAAAAAATCTCGATTTTTCATCAAAAGTTTCGAAACAGTTCAACTTTTCAAAATTGAATATATTTCAATTTTTTGTATTTTTTTTTTATTTGTATTAAAATGTTTTGTTCACATTTTGTCATTTTTTTGGCTATGGTACCTACTTTTTAATTACTTTCCAATTACTTTTTGGTTACTTTTTCGAGCATTTTCGATTAGAAAATTGAGGAAAAATCGAGTACGAGCCCTACCCTAGCTTCACTCAACTCTGTTGACTTTTCATTTTCAAAATTAAAATTTTTAAAAACTCATCATTCTAATTTTAAAATTTTGGATCAAAGAAAATAAACAAATTGTTTTCAAATATTGTTTTTACCTCCTTAAACTGAATTTTTGAAAGCTTTTGCTTTTGCTGTGGGCCAATTCTCATCTTTCAACCGAAAAAATCCCAATTTGAAGCTTCCAAAAATTCAAAAATGACATAATAACAATTTTCTAATGAACCCATCTTGGTGTAAGTTGACTTATTTTTGCAAAAGTGAATAAAAAAATTTAAAAAACAATTGTCTTACAACTCGCTTATAAGCATCCAAACCTAAGAAAAAAACGGTAGGAGAAAGATTCGTTGGGGGGCGGGGGGCTAAAATTTTGCGAGCCCCATTCGGTGCATCCGCCAGGGGCCTCCAACTGAACCCGCGAATTAATTTTGACATTTCCATAGGTACCTTCGACTGTGAAGTAGCACCCTCAAAAGTGTTTGAAAATTTTGCGTTTTTTTGAAAGAAACTGACTTGGAAAATTTTTGGAATCACGAAAGTTTTTTGATTCACGAAAATAAGTTGAAACCTTGATTGACTTCGGTGTGACGTCATACAAAGAGTTTTTTTTCACTTTTGAAAGATGAATGATTGATGATGAGATGAGATGAGAGAGGTTGATGAGATTTTGTTGAATGAGACCATTTTGAAACCACTTCTGTAAAATTGTCTATTTTCTCAAAAATAAACAGTGGTCCCCCTTCAGGGTTGGTTCTCTACATGTAGACTATCTTTGTCTACATAGTCTACGTTTGTCGCGTAATCTATGTAAACTTCATTTAAAGTAGACTTCTCATAGACTACGTGTAAGGTATGTCAACTTCGAAGTTGTGTATTCCCAAATGATCTCCCTTCATGCCAAAAATTGTCGTTTTTTTGCGAAAAATCACCCTCACTTTTTAACTGAAAAGTTGAAGAAAAAAATCTTGTATTTTCGAGAAAGATTGTGAAAAAATATAATTTTCTTACAAATAATTGACGATATCTAGTTCTGCTGAAATTGTCAGGTTTGCTTTTTTCAAGTTTTTTCCTTTCCAAAAGTTGTCAAAAATAAAGTACTCGCATTTTTTTTCAAAAATTGATGAAAATTCTTGTATTTTCAGCCAAATTATTGCCAAAAACTTTGAAAAGCCTCACTTTTTTCTAAAAATTGTTCTAAAGTTTCATTTTTTCACCCAAGAAATGCAAAAAAATCTCGTTTTTTGGGAAAACTTGGGAAAATATTGCTAAAGATTTTCACTTTTTTTCAAGAATTACCTATCCAAAAGTCGTTTTTCCTCCAAAAATTGCCAAAAACTGAAAAGTATTGCTTTTTGTCAAGTAGGTAAGTATCTATGTTTTTTCACACATATTCTCAAAAATCTAGTTTTTGGATGTTTTTTGAATCTCGTTCTTGAACACTTTTTGGATTTTAAACACAAATTTTTAAAATCTTCCGGCCAAAATCCATGTAAAAAAGGCTTCATTCTAAAACAGAAAACAGTTTTACTTTGTCGTTTACATAGTTTACATAGTCTACAATGTCTACAGTAACGTTGTTTACACGTAGACAAAGCATGTAAAGTAGACTATATAGTCTTCTTGGCAACCCTGTCCCCCTTAATTAAACTCTGAAAATCCAAACAAAGTTCAGACTACAGAAAATGAAAAATTCATCATTATTCATTATTTTCGTGCATTTTCATTTAGTTGATTCAAAAAATTTTTCAAATAAAAAACGAACGAATTTATGAGAAAAAATCCCGGTAAAAAAATACCAATGGTTTCAAAATACCATAGGGGATTTTATTCATCTCAAATTTCATAGAAGCAATGGCAATAAAAACCATCAACTTCTCTATGACTTGAAAGAATTTACAATTGACCCTAATAATTTTGATATAAGACTCCAGCACTACACTAATGAAACTTGGAATTGTAAACTATTTTTAAAAAATAAAAAAATTAAGTATTAAAAACCCTAATTCACCGAAATTTTTTTAATAGTCCGGCATATGACAATAGGAGTAATTGCACCCCCCCCCCGCCGATCCACCGGGACAACTTTTTTCTTAAAGGGGACATCCTAAGGAACATTTTAAAGCAAAGTTGCCAAAAAAAAAGTTGGCCTTACTTACAAAATGGCGGCCATTTCGATTGACAGGTCAGCCGAAATCGCTGATTTTGCGTTTTAACATAAGACTTGCACGAACTTTTTCAAACTTTACAAAGGTAGATCGAAAGATCATGCAAAAATTTATCACCTGTCAAAATTTCAAGTGCTAAAGTGCGTTTTTCGATTTTTGGTGAATTTTTGAAAATCGAATTTAGGCCAAAAATGAGGGGAAAAATCAAAATTTTACCAAATTGACTAAGAAAGCTGAAATTTGGGATATAGCCTATTTACGACACGCCAAATCGATTGGAAACGGTTCCAACCCGTTTTGAGCAATTCTAGAGCATCCAGCAAATTTTTGAAACTCGAAATTCCCATAAAATTCCATCAAATTGGAGTTGTAAAGCTAAAGTTTATTCTAAAAACTAATTTCAATACGCTACGAAGTATTGCAGGCGAATTTCAAGTCGTTTTGGAGCCTCCAGCGACTTTATGAAAATTCCTGAAACCTCCAGCAGATTTTTGAAACTTTGAATTTTCACAAAATGTCATCAAATGGAGATGGAAAGCTGAAATTTACCCTACACTCCATTTTTAACACCCTCTGAAGACGACTTCAAGTAGGTTCAAGTAATTTTAGGGCCTCCAGCAGATTTTTTTCACTTGAAATTTCCCCAACATTAATTTATCAAATGGAGTTGGCAAGCTGAAATTTACTTCGCGGACTACATGGTGGTTTCAAATGGTTTTGAAGCTTCCAGCTACTTTTAGGAAATTTCAATTTTCCAAAAAAACGTCATACAACCTTTCAAAAAGTTGCTGCAGGCTCCAAAACGACTTGAAATTCACCAGCAGTCAACTTCGTAGCGTAAAAAGTTGCTGGAGGCCCTAAAATTACTTGAACCTACCTGAAGTCGTCTTCAGAGGGTGTTAAAAATGGAGTGTAGGGTAAATTTCAGCTTTCCATCACCATTTGATGACATTTTGTGAAAATTCAAAGTTTCAAAAATCTGCTGGAGGTTTCAGGAATTTTCAAAATGCCGCAGGAGGCTCCAAAACGACTTGAAATTCACCAGCAGTACTTCGTAACGTATTGAAATTAGTTTCTAGAATAAATTTCAGCTTTACAACTTCAATTTGATGGAATTTTGCGGGAATTTCTTGCTTAAAAAATCTGCCGGCGGCTCCAGAACTGCTCAAAATGAGTGGAAACCGTTTCCAATCGATTTGGCATGTCGACAATAGGGTAGGTATATTCCAAATTTAAGCGTTCTTAGTCAATTTGGTAAAATTTTGATTTTTTCCCTCATTTTTGGCCAAAATGGGATTTTCAAAAATTCACCAAAAATCGAAAAACGCACTTTAGCACTTGAAATTTTGACAGGTGATAAATTTTTGCATGATCTTTCGATCTACCTTTGTAAAGTTTGAAAAAATTCGTGCAAGTCCTATGTTAAAACGCAAAATCAGTGATTTTGGCTGACCTGTCAATCAAAATGGCCGCCATTTTGTAAGTAAGGCCAACTTTTTTTTTGGCAACTTTGCTTTAAAATGTTCCTTAGGATGTCCCCTTTAAGAAAAAAGTTGTCCCGGAGGATCGGCGGGGGGGGGGGTGCAATTACTTCTATTGCCATATGCCGGACTATAAGGGTACCAGTAAAGGGCTGGAGAAATACAAATTTCAAATTTGGGTTCCGGTTAGGGGTTCCAGTTCCAATTTTTTTTTAAATTTTGGTTCATGGTTATTGGATGAAAATTCCGATTTGCATCCCTGGTAAAATTTCCTTTATTATAGTAAGATAAAAAAAATTATGAGGTTCTCGAGATGGATTTTGAGTAAATATCAAAATTCTGAAATTATCCACTTGGAAATTTTTTATCCATTCTCCTGCGTATGGCCAAATGCAAGAGTGGGTATTTTTATTCAAGTAAATTATTGAAATTAACTTCATTCCTTACGTATGATTTCAGATTCAAAGTAAAGCTGAACCGATGGTCAGAAAGTTAGAAATGGATGAAATAATATTCGGCGTGTATGATGTTATTAATCCGACTCCAGCATCGCTACAAGAACTGTCAGCTATTTCTGTTAGCTTGGAAATATGGCGCAATGAATTGCGTATTAATCGCAAGATTCGAAGAAGTTTTTCTCCAAGATACCATCCTATCTCCATAAAAACAGTGCTCCCAGATTTACCGTCCCTAATTTATATAATAATTAATCAATATATCGCGAGATTTGGAGCTTCGTTGGATGACTGGTCGATGCAGCATCATCACAAAATATTCAATCTTCTGTACACTGACATGTTTGACAACGTTTTGAATTACTTCGATGATTTTGTATGCGATTTCAACGGCGAAATTAATTATACCAGAACTGCCGAACGTATGATGCATTGTAATGAACTTAGCGAGACCGATAAATTCATCATAGCTTGTACATACTTTTTTGAAAACGATATTAGACGAATTTGGCCGTCTGTACACGAAAAAATAAACTCAACTTTTATAATTTTTGACAGAAGCCCGCAATTTTCTTACTGGGTTCACTGTTTGGAGACAGAATGGAATATGAGAATTCATCGTGTGTGTCAATGGCAAATGATGATGATCACACCTATTGGCGACACTATTGGTGAAACTGTGTTTCTACATTGCATGCCTTATAATAGACCATCAGCTGAATACATTTGGAATCGTATACCCTCGCCAAGGCGAATACGATTTGCGATAAGACTATTTAGGCACAATGTAGACTCATTTATTAGGTTCATCTTACCAAAACTGGACGAGAAACAGCTCGCTGCATTTATCAACGAGACAGGCAGTGAGTTGACAGATGCCTTGTTGAAATATCATTCAGCACATTCCCATGTTGAAGAGGTAGAAAGAAGAAGGAAATTAATGGAAATGGATATGAAAATTGATGCTAAGGAGTGTCAAGCAAAATCACCCGTTATTGAGAAATCAATGGGAATGGATAAGAAAATTGATGCTAAGAAATGTCAAGCAAAATCACCCGTTATTAAGAAATCAATGGGAATGAATGAATTTCATAATATGCTCGCAGCAGGCATAGTCATTTGCACTATACTAATATCAGACATTATATCGTGCTTCAAGGCTAAATAGAGATGCGCCTAAATTAGTTAATTTTAACTAAAAAGTATTATACGATACTAAAAATTTCAGCTCCAGAAGTTTGTTTCAATCCATGCTTCAAGCCTTTCTTTGTTTTATTACGATTAACATATCAGAGCGCAACATACTCGTAAGAACATTTGTACCTACCTATGTTTTAAGTGTACCTATTTGTCTATTTTTAAAGAAGAATATTTTGAATAATTTAAACTCTTATTTTTTCGGTTTTCCAACTGCATTTGATAATAGTTTTATGGGAATTTCAAGTTTCAAAAATCTGCTGAAGGCATCAAAACTGCTCAAAACGGTTTGAAACAGTTTTCAATCGATTTGGCAGGTCGAGAAAATTTCAGGCGAAAAGTTGAAAATTTTCGGGAAAAAATTGAGTGAGTTGGAAAAAGTTGGGAAATTTGGGGAAGTTGGGAAGAAATTGTGTAAGCAAGGAAAATCAAAGAATTGCCAAAAACCATGGGTTTTTACTTCTCGAATCACCTACAAAAATTTACAAGTTTTCGCGGTTCACTCGGACTAGATCAAAGTTGGAGAGCAGAAAAATTGACTTCTCTCATCAGAAATAAACTTGTTCAACTTGTAATCCCCCCCCCATCTCTCCAAGGTATTCTAGTCATAATAGCCAGAAAGTGCCAACTTCTGATGAAAAAAGTGCGAAATTTCATTAAAAAATACCAAAAAAAACAAAATGTTGATGTTAAAACTTTTGTATACTTATTGAAAATGATTTTTTTGTGTATTTTCTGAACAAACATTTTTTGTTCTATTTTTGAATGAAAAAAATTACAAATTTTGGATTTTGGATTTCAGTTACAACCTCGCAATAGAACAATTCAAATTTTTTGTCAAGTGAAAAATCACCGTTTTTGAACATTTAAAACTATTCAAAAATTGTTGTTTCCAATTCGCCCTTCCAAGATTTGTGTGGGAACTTCTTGAGGTGTCCGCCTCCGATTTGAACGGGACCGCGATTTTTGTAAAGAGCATGTTTTAAAACCCCCAAATCCAAATTTTCAGCTGCCCAAGTTCATTTTTTGATTTTTGGCGCGCGAATTTTTGAAAATCCAAAATTGATTATTTTGGTGATTTACGCTTTTTTTTAAAAAAGTACGTACTTGATAAGTAAAAATGTTCAAAATAAGTCCTAAAACTTATATTAACCCCCCAAATCCAAATTTCGCCATTTCCAGCCATTCTGGAGGCTCCAGCGCGATTTTTCAATTTCTCCAGAATTTTCAATTTGCTCCAGAAGGCGTGAATATGAAGTTAGGCAGCTAAAAATCGAGTTGTATGTTATACTCGACCTGTTTAACGAATTTATCCACATTTGAGCCGATTCTGTAGCGGACACCTCAAGAGTGGTTTTTTGACCAGCTTTTTTTCAAAATAAAAATATCCAAAAACCAAAAATTCCTCGTTTGTGAGAAAATTTTTGAAATTTGCGCGAATCGCTGTATTTTGTCATTAGTTAACCACACGAGAGCGAATTTCGCCATTTCCAGCATTTCTTGGATCTCCCTTTAATTTTTGGATATTTTTATTATGAAAAAAGCTGGTCAAAAACCCACTCTTGAGGTGTCCCCTCCAGAATCGGCTCAAATGTGGATAAATTCGCTAAACAGTTCGAGTATAACACACAACTCGATTTTTAGCTGCCCAACTTCATATTCACGCCTTCTGGAGCAAATTGAAAATTCTGGAGAAATTGAAAAATCGCACTGGAGGCTCCAGAATGGCTGGAAATGGCGGAACTCGGCCTCAGGGGGTTTGTTGTGTTGGAAATACAGCGATTCGCGCAAATTTCGAAAATTTCCTCGCAAACGGTGAAATTTTGATTTTTTTTTGGATTTCTTATTATGAAAAAAGTTGGTCAAAAAACCACTCTTGAGGTGTCCCTCCCAAAATCGACTCAAATGTGGATAAACTCGTTAAACAGATCGAGTATAACGCACAACTCGATTTTTAGCTGCCCAACTTCATATTTACGCCTTCTGGAGCAAATTCATAATTCTGGAGAAATTGAAAAATAGCGCTGGAGGCTCCAGAATGGCTGGAAATGGCAAAATTTGGATTGGGGGGGGGGGGTTAATATCAGTTTTAGGACTTATCTCGAACATTTTTACTGATCAAGTACGTACTTTTGAAAAAAAGCATAGATCCCCAAAAACAGTCAATTTTGAATTTTCAAAAATTCGCCAAAAATCGAAAAATGAACTTGGGCAGCTGAAAATTTGGATTTTGGGGGTTTTAGAACATGCTCTTTCTAAAAATCGCGGTCCCATTCAAATCTGAGGTGAACACCTCAAAAAGTTCCCTTGTGAGAGGGGGGGGGGGGTCTGGGCCCTTTTATCAAGAAATTGAGGTTCGAAGAAACTGCCCCCTTTATCTTACCCTCTGCTGGAGCTTTTCTGATACTAAAAATATATTTCATTAAGTCATTCCATCAGTCATCAGAGAAAGATGCTGCTTTCAAAAATGTTATTTTTCTGGGCATCTGTAGAAAAATACTCGAATCAATGATGCATGAGGGGAAAATGGAAAATGTGTATTACGACCAAATTGTAATACACTTTACGATGACGGCAGAAAAATGAAACCTACTCGACAGGTAAGTATCTGGTATATTTTTCGTTTCTCGTTTATAAAATAATTGTAAGCACCCTTTGAAAAGAGCTTGAAAAAAAAAAGCAAGGAGCCCAAAGTAAAACAATAAAGCGACCACATAGAAACGCGTGTAGGTATATTTAGGTCATTAATTTGGAGTCTTTTTAAAAATGGAATTTTCAAAATACACCATTTCTGCGTCCAATAAACCTCAGTAAAATCGTCTGCTGATGCTGCTATAAAAAAACAAAAGCAAAAAAAAATCTTGGAAGATGAAATAAACTAAAAAGAAGTAAGTATACGCCATCCATGTACAAAAATATCATCATATTATAAAAGATTACCTACGAAAGAAAGAAAGAAAGAAAAAACACATTTAGGCAAGAGGGGAAAAGATTTAAAAAACGTTGAATATAAGCTACGACGACGTTTCGCAAAATAATGAGAGCTTTTAGGTTGACATTTGCGAGCGAATGGTACAATATCCTCTGTCATCTTACCCGTAAATCTCTTTCGATTCTCGCTTCAATGAGTAATTAATTTAGAATGAAAGAGAAAACGTGGAAAAAAATCAAGCAAGGTGAATATACAAGATTGCTCTTTTTTAAAAACAAAAAGTAAAACATGAAGTGCATCCTTTTAGATAAGAAGTGAAGATGCTGCTTCTATACGAATATGAAGTACCTATGAATCGTCAGTGGGTCACATCGAAGGGATTATTCCATGTTTGGTACTTGGAATGTTGACCTCAAAAGGGCTCTTATTGGTGGACGGTAATTTGGGTGGAGATTTACTTATCGTGTGCCAGATTTTTTGTTGGATTTATTGTTAGTAGTCTACATGTCTACTGGATGCACTATCACAATTATCATCAACTTGTGGCCAACTTATCTTTATTCATTGTTAGTCTTTTTTTTTTTTTGGAATATTTCAACGTGCTTTTTAGTTTTTTTGAAAGTTTAACATGTTCTACCGAGTATGACTATCGACTTCGCCTGGTAAGTTTACGATCTAATAATCTGATTGTGACTTCTTATGCAAACCGATCATCAATGCTGGGTTCGTTTTTGTTCAAAATTACTGGAAGAATTCAGTGCTTACATTTTTTTTACAAGTTAATTGCCTCGTTCAAGTGTTTCATATCATGCACATGTGAATTTGATAAGATATCTTCTTCTGGGTTAGTTTGGTTGCCTATTCAGAGTTTGAGTACCTACATTAATTTGTGAACTACCTATTTCTGCAGGTGTTTGGTGGGGAACTCATTGGTCGTTTGAGATAGAATAATAATTAGGTATAGTGATTTTCGAGAAACTTACACGAGTATAAAACATAAGTTTCACCTCCCCCTCGACCTGTTTGAGTAAATTAAATGAGAAAAACACCCAAAAATAAATCTTGGGTGTAATTTTGAGACACTGGATTTTCATTTTTTGATTTTTGGGAATTGTTAACAAATTCAAATCTGCCTCAATTTGTATGAAAAAAATTAAGATAGAAAGATACAAAATTTCACGAGTAGGTACCTATGCATTATTTTTCCCCACCCCAATCAATGGGTGGTGGTTTCAATTCGTTCTGGAACCTTCAGCAAATTTTTGGAATTCTTAGTTTGGGGAAAAATTGCCATTAAAAAGACCAAAATGAAATTCAGATCGTGTAAAATCAGATATATTATTGTTTTTGTTGAATCGATTTATGCAAAAAGTTCCACAACCAGATTTAGTCTGCTCAAATCTAAATTTTTTCCAGCAATTTTTTGAAGCGAAAAATAAAAAATTCATTATTCACAAATCCTGTAGTATCAGCTCTTGTGAGAATGATGGGTCGCAATCCCCCCCCCCTCCGTAGGAATAAGTAGTTTTGAGATGTACGTAATATTTCAAAGTTTCAGTTTGATGATCTTGAGTGGTTTTCAAGAAGATTAAGCCAAATTTTGAATTTTAAAATATGCCAAAAAAAAATAAAAATTAAGTTTAGCCGCTGAGATTTTTGGATGGGCTTTCGAGTACGCTAATGCATTATTTTAGACTGTTAAAAAAAACCAGCCATGCCTTCTACTGAAGTTTACATTTTTATTATTTTTTGGCAAATTTTCAATGAATCATTTTCAAGTGACGATGTTTTGAGCAATTCCTCCCCCCTCGTTCTGCCGAAACTTTTTCAATTTATGCTTATTTTTATGTTTTTTTTTCTTGTATTTTTACGTCATTTCATCATGTTTTTAATACTTCAATGAAATTTCATATTTTTTTGTTGATTTTTAGTAATTTTTAATACTAATTTCAACGATGTTTACTCAATTTTTGCTACAATTGCATGTGGCTTTTTTCATGTTTTTGAAAGTATTGCGTGTTTTTGAAAGTAACTTTCATAATTTTTGTCAAATTTGCAGAAATATTGCCAGCTTTTAATGATTTACCTTGTTTTTAGTACTTTTTTTTGCCTATTTTTACGTAATTTTACTACGTTTTCAAGTTTTATTTCATTCTGATGGTTTTTTATTAATTTTATAATGTTTTTTTTTTTCGTGTTTTTCAATATTTTCACCACTTTCCAGATACTCGTAAAATTGTTGATCATTTTTACATCGCTTTTATTGCTTATTTGGACAATTTTTATGTAATTTCAACGTGTTTTCAATGCTTTTTTTACACAATTTTATTCAAAGTTTACCCGAAGTTTTATCAGTTTAGACGTTTAGAGTGAATTTACTGGTTTATTCATATTTTTCAATCTTTCTTACTGCATTTTGTCATTTGTCCAATTCGTATGAAATGAGATTCCATAACACCTACTTTGGTCATTTTCATTAATTTTAATGCATTTTGGTGTTTTTTTAAAAAATTTTTTAAAGAAGTTTTCAATAGTTTTACGCAATCTATATCAAGATTTGAAAATTTTACTAAAATTTCATCAGTTTTGTGTACCTAATTTCTAAATTTTGTACTAATTTTAATGTGGCTTTTTAGAATTTTTTCATCATTTTGTCCTTTTTTTTATTTTTTTTATTTATTTTTTTTTTAAGCCCATCAATTTTTGGCAAAGTTACGTTATTTTCAGTGGCTTTGTTTTTTAGGTTATTTTAACACAAATTTAACAGGCACTTCTGATGTCGTTCCTTAATATTCTTCAAATTTTTTACTGAAATTTAATTTATTTTTAGCAATATAAAGTACGTATTTATCTAGTTTTTGATGCTTTTTAAAATCATTTTAACAAGTTTTTTACACTTTTTTTCATTATTTTTGTCAAATTTTGCTAAAATTTTGTCAGTTTTTAATGATTTTGACAATTTTTATGCAATTTTTGCAACATTTAGTTCAACTCTTGATTTGTGAAATTTCACCATATTTCGGTGATTTTAATGCATTTGTTCATATTTTTGGGTCATTTCAACAATTTTTTGACCATTTTTTTGTGATTTTTCTCTCGATTAGAAAATTTTTTCAAAATTGTTTCATTTCTACATTTTTTCAAATTTCACCGAAATTTCATTAGGTACTTTTTTGTGATTTTTAGTCATTTTTATGCTTTTTTTGTGTTGAAGTTTTATGCAATTTTTACCTATTTTAGCTTTTTTCGTTTTTTTAAGAACAATTTTTTCAATTTTTTGTTTCTATTTATTCTTTTGATAATTTTCATTCAAATTTTAAAAAATATAAACTTGAGAAATTAAAAATTTCAAATTTGGTCGAATCTCCCCCCCCCCCTCCAATCACCCTCGTCACAATCAAATCATTCTAAGGCTGTTGGTTTTAATCGAGAGGAACTGATTGTTACGATTTTCTCAAGAAATTCTTCTTTACATCCGATCATTTCGTTTCGTTAAATTTTAAATTTAGAATTAGAACACCACGCTTATTCTCGTATCCATTCACGGAAACCTACAAATCGATTTGTTTTTCCTTCGATGACTCAAGAAGTCACACTTTTAAAAGTATTCATTGACGAAAACACGTCAAACCGCACCCACCTTACCACACCATACCTACGATTACACAAGCAGTTTGATATGCGAGGAATTTTACTTTCACGCTATCTGAACTTTTTTGAAGAAAAAAAAAACGAAAAAAAAGCGTTAGAAAGCTCGTTTGATAAGTCCCACCCGTAATAAACACGTTAAGAGAATTATTATCAGTGAAGAAATCCCTCAAAACATACATATAAAACGATAGTTAGAGTCTAGGTTCCCATTTTATTCGAGAAATTAGCGAAATATTTTCGAAAAAGTGACCACGTTCGCTTACGTCAGCAATATTTATCGCCACCGAACCAGGTACGCTAACGTAATGCATACCGAGCTTTGGCGTCAGTGTCTTGATTACCTCAATAGGTAAAAAAATATTAAACGTGTGTATTTTTTTTTTCAAACTACACAGTAATTTTTAGGGTGTTTTCGAAAATGATGAGTAATTGATTGGATGCATCAGTGGACGCTGCCGGAGCCTTCGCGTCTCGATTCAAGTGCATTGGAGCTGTCTCGTTATGGCTAAAAAAATCGAATGGTTTTTTATTACCATTCTGAATGCCGGCAAAATAATCCTGAAAGTGAGTAATTTTCTTTCTATCTACGTTCAACGTTATTTAAATAAATGCTCCATTAAAAAGTAAGAAAACTTGACGATGTTTTTTAATGATCTACAATGATGACTCATTTGATAAATTTTCATTCATTTTCGCAGAGACTAAAAATAACCAAACGAAAATGTGTTCCTGACAGCCTGAGTACAGATTCCGAAAGCATAGACATTTACTACCCGGAATTCATGAATGATAAATTACGAGAAGATAGGATCTCATCGTTGATAAGCCAACTATCATTCAGCACGGCGACTCTAAGCGAACTCGGTATCAGATACAGTTTGGACACCATTTATACATTCGTCGATGACCAAAGCTCGGTTCAAGCCACTTTAGAAAATTTATACAACGAAAGGATCGAAATAGAAAAAGAAAATTCTCATTTTAACGAAAGCATTGTTCGAGTAGATATAGATTCGCCTCATCTAGTTCAAATAGCAGCTGTTTGAACTATCCTTATCTGTATCGTTTACCCTGTAAATTGTTGTAAGTTAATAAAAAAAAAAACGCTATGTAAAATATCAACTGTTAAATTGTTGTTTTGAGGGAGGGTTGAATCACATGAAATGTTGCTTCACCTAAGCCCAGATATTAAAGAATCCAGAATCGTACTCCTAGTTCCTTTTTCAAAACCTCAAACGTCAATTTTTTTTAAATCTACAGTCACGAAAAAAACATCGAAATAAAACGAACCAATTTTTTTTGTCGAGATATATTTTATTTTTGAAAAATTTTCACAAAAAAATAATAATAAATTCAATACATTTCAGAAGAAGAAAAAAAAGAGAATAAATTCAAGAATATAGAGCAAAATACACATGTACCAAGGTATAAAAAGCCATACAAAAAAAAGTACACAGTATTGCTCCTTCGTTAAATAGGTATTAGGTATATATCTGTAAATTATTTAATTGTGAACCCGATTCAAGATTTTAAAAAATTCACGAGTTTTAGACAATAGAAAAAAAGAAACGGAAAAAGAGAAAAATAAATAAACAAACATGCGAAAGACCTCACAACTTCGAATCTGGAAATTGAATAAACCGTGAAAAAAAACCTGAATCGAAAAAGAATAAAATAAAGAAAATGAAGAACGAATGGAAAACTTTTTGATTCGGTTTCTTAAACTTTAGAATCTACCTAATTGGACAGGAAAAAGAGCAGAAGAATGAAATGAGGCTAACAAGGAAACCCTCCCCCACCTCTACAAATGTAATCTCCGATTTAGTGTACAGTCCAAGCGCGAAAAAGTGTCATTTGAGTTGACAGTTTTTGGGGACAAAAAAAAGAGTTGGCTTTTCGTTAGTATCTTATTAACATTCAAGAAAATGTACATTTCGGATTTTTTGGCCGGCACAATAGGGAGCTGGAGCCTCAAAACCCCCATTTTTCGAAGTTGGCCGGGGACAAAATTTTTTTTTTTAATTTGGTAGAGGACACTCTCCCGAGTATAGATATATATATATCCTTTTTTTGATTTGGATTCCGGCACAGTTGCGTTCCAGAGCTGCATAAAGGCAATTTTTTTGCCAAAAATTTTCATGAGACACTCAAAAAAAATTTACATTGAAATTTTCGGTTTCCTCTCAAAATTTTAACCATTTTGTATAGGTCACAATTCACATGTTACAACAGACTGGAAGTACCTAATTAAGAAATGATTCATACAATTTTTTAGCTCAAAATTTTCATGAGATGCCCAAAAAAAAATTTCATTGAGATTTTTGGTTTTCTCGCGAAATTTTAACCCATTTGCATAGGTCGCATGTTACAACAGACTGAAGGTATGTACTTGAAAAATGATTCATGCAATTTTTTTAGCTCAAAATTTTCACGAAACACTCAAAAAAAATTTTCATTGAGATTTTCGGCTTTCTCGCGAAATTTTAACCCACTTTGATAGGTCGCACGATCACGTTGTCAAAATGTCATACATCCATTTTTTTTAATGAAATGGTCCGGATGCGTAACTTTGAAAATTTACTGCGGGTCATTGTGCCGGCCATTTTTCACAAAGTTGGTCTCTATCAGCGTGGGATGAATGGATGCAATCATGTAGGTGCGTATTTTTTGTCCCTCGGGCCGTATTGCTTCCACAGAGTGGTTTTTATGTGAAAAAGTGCCAAACTTGGCAAAAAAATTGCCTTTATGCAGCTCTGGAACGCAACTGTGCCGGAATCCAACTCAAAAAAAGTATATATATATATCTATACTCGGGAGAGTGTCCTCTACCAAATGAAAAAAAAAAATTTGTCCCCGGCCAACTTCGCAAAATAGGGGTTTTGAGGCTCTAGCTCCCTATTGTGCCGGCCAAAAAATCCGAAATGTCCATTTTCTTGAATGTTAATAAGATACTAACGAAAAGCCAACTCTTTTTTTTGTCCCTCAAAAAATCAAACTGTTTTCAGTTTCTAGAGCACTTTTTGGTGTTTAGACTGTAGATTAATTTAATTGAAATATCAGCATTCTACCTATAATATTTTCTGGAGGCTCCAGAACTACATACAAAAAACTGTTCGAAATCGCGTTCAATAGGAGATGACACCGCCTTCTAGAACAGAGAAAAAAATCGCTCAATACCTAGATACTTAATATTTTGATGAGAATAAGTCTTATTTTGAATGAACTTTGAGCTTTTCTAATTGTTTAAACTCGATGATATACGTTGAAGTCATCAAGAGACCATTTACTAGTGAACTAAAAAACGGAAACACACTTGAAAAAAATTTACAATTCTTCAAATTTTGTGCTTTATGCCGGGAAAATTGAATACTTATTGACCATGAAAATTTGAAATTTTTCGTACGTATTGTTGATCAATGCCTTTTTGCTAGGCTGTATGAAATTTCAAAACAAAAACTGAGAAACCACCCACATGCCTAACCTACGTAATACTCACATCCCAATGAACAGGTAAAATAATACATACCTAGTTTTTATCTTTTGAAGTCCTGAACATATCAAATGATTTCAATTATTTATTTTTATTGTCACGTTTGCGATTTTTTAAAAATATTTATCCAAAATCCAATTACAAAGTAGGTACCTATTCCTAATCAATATGTACAATACATATATCCTTATTCTCCAATAGGTACTCCTACACGCGTAAAATACGAATGAACAATTTCATTTTATTTTTACACTTGACTAATTGTTATATGTTTTGTTTTTATATTTTCAAGTGTTGAATCTTTATTAGGTACCCATTCAGCCATACATGAAAGAGCACTAAGACTCTCCCCTCCCCCTCACCACCAAAAAATAAAAATCACTGTTTAATAATATTTTGATGTAAATTTTCCTACTTACCCAGGAAAAAAAGTTTTATAAACTTGTATAGAATTCTATAAAAATTGCATAAAATTTTATAGAATTTCATCAAAATTGAAATAGCTTTTTATAAAGGTGTATCAAATATGATACAATTGTATGCAGTTTTATACATTCCTATACATTTTCATGAAAAGAAAAATAATTGCTTTGATAAAATTGCATAAAATTTTATAGAATTTCATCAAAATTGAATTAGCTTTTCATATCAAATGCATATAATTGTATACAGTTTTATACATTCATATCGATTTTGATAAAAAGAAGAGCTAATTGCTTTGATAAAATTGTATAAAAATTTTTTCAGTAGAATGGATATTTTGCATTAATTGTATAAACGCTTATAAAATTGTTTAAAACTGTATACATTTGTATAGAATTTGATAAAATTGATCAAATATGGTGTTAGTTTTTAAATTTTTTTGAAATCAAAATTCATGTAGTTTTATCAAATAGACAATATTGTATACATTTTTATATAAGTTCATCAAAAATGATACAATTGTATCAAATGAAATGGTATAGTTAGTACTCTTAGATAGTACTGCATCATTCTCATATTGATTTTATTGGTCTCTTCTAATTAATCCACTCCAAGTGTCATGTGTATAGTGAAGTGCTGACCTGGGTGGTACGAGCGTGGGACTTGATTTTTGATAAAAAGTGGATGCTTTGGAAGCCCACAATCCACAAAATGTATTATTCATCAAATGATCTTGCATTATTTCATTAACATTTGTCTTCATAGCAACTAAGTACATATAAAATTTTATAAAAAATACCCAATTATTTTGTATACAAAATTTGTCTCTATCAAACTGTATACAACTGCATACAACTGCATAAAATTTTATACAGTTGTATACAGTTTGATAGAGACAAATTTTGTATAGAAAATAAGTGGGTGTTTTTTATAAAATTCTATAAAACTTTTTTTCCTGGGACTTACATTACAGCCATTAATTTTCGATCAACTACTCGTACTGCGTTTTAGCGCCAGGTTTCTACATAAGTAGATAAAGGCTCATGTTGATGACCACGATTTTTTTGCATGGTCCGAACTAAATCATTTCGAAAGTTCATGTATGTGTTTAGTCTAACGAGTAAAAGCGTAAAGAGCTGTTCAGCACGTTTGTTTTTCCAACATAGTCTTATATTGAAAGTTGCTTAAGGGTAAGACATCATTTCAGCATCATCTCTCAGCAATTTCGTTAGCAGAATCAAGGGATTTGTTTTTTATTTGAGTAAGTACCTGAAATTAATATCTACTAATCATGTTTTATAATCAACTCCCTCGGAGCTGAAAAGTAATAATCCCAAGAATGTAGGTAAGTACCTATACCTACTTCACATCAACGGTTTTTTTTTTGCTTTTAAATGCTTCGTTATAGCACTATTCTTGTCATGCAAATTCCTGAACATGGCGTAAATAGCACTACAATACAGCATTTTTGAAAAAAAAAATAAATAAAAATTCGCAAAAGTAGCGGATTTTACCATTTCAAACAAATTTGAAAATTTTTCCCGAAGGCGTGGAAATTAATTTCAGTTGTTAAAAATTTTCGTATTACTTATTCTCGGACTCTTTATTCAACAAACAAAATTTTTCATTTTTTTTCATTCCCCTCTCCCTGCTGCTTTGTACATTCATTGTTTAAGTACCTAATCAAGGGCTGCCATGCAATTGCGCCAAATATACCCTGAATTGCGCCGAGTAAAAAAATAAGCATACCAGCAATTGCGCCACATAAAGAAATGTGTTCATGGGGAATTGCGCCAATCAAAAGAACGAATCTTCCCGACCCTTTGCTCACAGTATGGACTGTCAGAATCGTAATTTTGGTGTAGTTGAAAAATTCGTTCTTAAAATTAGGTGTAGACGTAGGTACATATTAGGGGCATGAGGTACTGGTACTTATTGCCACTATATTTTCCACTTTTTATAAACATAAATTTTTGCAGTCTAAGGACATCGTTTTTTTTTACTTTTCGAAACAAGCTATGTTCTCCCTTCGTTCAGACCTGTTTGCTTTTCATTTTCAAAATTGTAACTTTCAAAAACTCAACATTTAAATTCTAATAAGTTTTCAACAATTACATTGTTTTTCACTTCTTTAAATACGAATTTTCGAACACTTTTAACCTCGTTTCGCTCAGACCAATTCCAATTCCTACCTCTTTCCCAAACTAAAAAATTTCATATTCAAAACTTCCATAAGTTCAAAAATTAAAATTGCAATTTTTTAATAAGCTTTAATGTGAGTGAGTATTATATATCAATTGGTAAAATTATCCTTTCATCTCCTACTTCATTTTAGAAATGCATCATTTTATTCGACGAAATTGGCATTTTTTCCTCATACCGATTGGAAAATTTTCAGTCACCCTCCCCCCCTCCCAAAAAACCTATAATTTTGTTCCTGTTTGTTGGACTTCCTTTTTCCGACATTAGGAGGTAACTAGAAGATTCTGGAGTGGATGAATAGATAACTTATGCGACTGAACGATTCATTCATATCTTGCTCGTTTCGCATTTTCTTAACTCGGCGCAATTGCCAGTATACTTTTTTGAATACCCGGCGCAATTTCGGGTACGCGATTTTGGTGATTTGGCGCAATTGCAGGGCTCCCCTAATCAAGTGTATCGATTAATTTTTTCATTTTTTAATTTCTACAGATTATCCATAACGTATTTCGAAGACTTTTATCAAGATGAGTTATACCCATGATTCGCAACAACAACAACAGTCTGAACCAAACAACATAATAGTCATCTTGTATGGATATAGGGTATTTAATCATTCCTGTAGTGGTAGGCGGTGGGTACATTTGGAGGTAAGGCTTGGAAAATTTCATGGCCGAATTTGGTACCTAACAAAATTTGTCATTCCGTTTTTAAAGTAGCCAGTAAACGTTTAGAAAGAAAAATTTTCGGTACCTAATGGTTCTAATGAGTAACGTAATTTTATTTTTTTAATAATTTAATGGAAAGAAATCGAAGTATAATGTTATTCATGTAAAATCATAATCATTTTTTTCGATTTAAGTAATTTTTAAACGACGGCGAGCATTGGCGAATGCAGTGCATTTAATTTTATAAATGATATTATATTTTTCTACTTGACTTATGTTTATATTTGACATGTGATATTAAATGTGATTAGTAGACACCCCTACATACACTACCAAGGACAGCGCCAATGCCAACAATGAAGCCAACCAGGAAGCAGTTCCAGTCTATTCCAGAGTTCCAGTTGCGACAAAAACCAATAATCCGGACCCAAACAGAACCAGCGACCGAAACCACTGACCAGAGAGGCAGAGACAGACACCACCGACAGCAACCAAATCACCGAATCGAGACAATTACATCACTAGCTACCACTTTTTACTCAAAATGCCCGATTGTTCTTGCGTTTGTTACTAATTTAGCATGTTATCGAAATTCAAGAAAGAAGATCAACAAATTATCATCGTGAATGAGGAAGAGATGCGTGCCATACGAGCAGCACATCAGCCGGCAGTTCCAGCTGTACAGCAGCCGATACCGAGACCAATTCCACCTCCAGTCAATAATAATCCGCCGAATCGTCCGTGTGATAATAACAATGCCGGTAATCGAGCATAAATTGTGTAAGTATTAATATAAATAATTATATTTCTCTGTTCTCTTGTGATTTATCGCGTTCCCTAATTTAACAACGTCGCGATAAAATAAAAGGCTACTAAAATTCACTCACCTTAGGTAGATTCCCTCGATGATTAAAAACACTGATTGAATGTCCTCTACGATGATATGTCTTTCGTAACTGTTTAAAATTACAAACAGTGATTATTAAATGGTCTAATTTAAGGCAGGTATCCTAAAACCATTGCTTAAAGTTAGACAATGGCTAAGCAATGCATGATGCTAGCTGATTGGCTAAGCAACCAACAATCCGGTGCTTAGTTGTTGCTTAAGCGATCATTTTCGTTTTAGGATACCTGCCTAAAAGGTAAAAGTGTAGAACTCGAGAACTTAGGTACCCTAGAGTTGAAATATTCCTCTGTCAATAACAAACTGGTTTGCATTTAAGAACATCATGGTATTCTAGTCAGGGAGCCCAACCTGAAAAAAATGTACGAGGGGGGTTGAAATTGGGGACCCGGCCCAAAAGTTACTATAAGTAGTCCTCTTTCTAGAAATGCCACTCTGGCAATTCGCAGGTGGGGCTTTTAAGCACAGCGAAAGCGCAAAGTTCACAATTTTTATGAACTTTCAACTTGGAAAGTTTTACGGCTGAAACGGGGGGATTCTTATAGAATTTTTCACGCTGAATCCAAATATGCCGATCTGACAACCCTAAGTGTCCCCAAAGGAGTACCAGACTGGGTTAAAGGTGTAAAAATCGCAACCCCTCCTTCGTAAGGGTGAACTCACCATTTTGGGAAAAGCTGGACTGGTCATGCTGTTAGGAAATTTAGCGTAGAACAATTTTTGTTCAAACATTTTTCCTCTCGGACTCTTCATTTCGGCGATATAACCAAAAAACCTGTATCGGCAAAGGTTAATGACCTCTTGCGGGGTTAGCCGACAAGTTGCAGGGTGCAACTTTTGATGGGTTGTTTTAGAGACCAATCTGAACAAATAATTTGAAATTCAGCTTTCCCCCAATTTTTTCGAGGTTCGACTAAAAATTTTGCTAAAATGACTGGACTGTGAATACTTCGTAAAAAAATAAACAAATTTTGTTAAGATCATTTTTTTTCTTACTCTAAAATTGATTATAACAAAATTTGTTCATTTTTTGACGTACCTAGTATTCATTTCCACATTCATTTTTTTTTCATTGCGATTTTCTGAAATTAAAAATCATTTGTAGCCCCTTCAATTTGCAAGTTGGTAATTTCGTTCATTTTTCAAAGTACTGCCCTCTCCCATGGTCAAAATTGGATTTTGGCTCTTGGATTTTAAAAACGTATTTTGCCCCTTCAATTCTCAAAATAGGTAACAAAATTGAACCAAAACTTCAAAACGGTTTTTGAAAAACGCAAAATTGTTGTACATTATGTCCTTTTTATTGAGATGGATTCTTTATTTTTCGTTTCGTGATTGATTCTGTAAATACCTACTCAGATAGGTATGTGTGGGTCGTTTTTCAATTTTTTATAAAGATTAGATTGAGTTTATAGCCAATAGACCTCAACAAGATGTAGGAAAAATTTCAAATTTAATTTAATTCCAACTCTCCTGGCAATGAGAGCTCAAAATTTGACAAATTTGAAAATTTTATCATTTATGTTTTAAAACAACTTTTTTCACTTTTTTGCACGGTTTAGATTGCTTTTTGATCTCCACTATGGGTACCTACTTCTTCATTTCAATTTCAATTAAGTACATCGTCTTAAGGAATTACCAGATAGATAATCAATCACAAAACTATCGTACCTACCTATTATTTTTATGGGAGTGAGACCTATTTTCGAACTCCTAATGTTGATAAAAACGAACTTCGAGGTTTGTTTAAACTTGATAATTTACATATAGGTACATAGGAGTAGGTAATGAAGTCATCGCATCGAGAGACCATTTACTAGTAGCCTAATTCAAAAAACCGAAACATTTGAAAAAAATGCACACAGCATCTTCAAGTTCATTCTCAATTTGAAAAAAAAATGTTTAAAAAAGAAAATCACTTTGAATAATTTAAATTTTGTACAAAAATTCATTATTTATTTTCAAAAGCAAAAAAAGCAAATTAAATTACTTAAAATTACTTATATTTTTTGCCAAAAATTAAATCAGAAAAAATGAAAATCATAAAAAAAAATTTCAGCCGGAGGTGGGACTCGATCGGATTCGATCGGATTCGATCTAGGTACACATCTTTCGCACCGCGACTCACTCCAGCAACCTACCTACTGGTGTTTTCGAACAGTACCTATACAGATTGCCAAACATCGACGTAAACTACCACCACCACCACCCCCCCCCCCCCGCCGTACGCTTACGTATACGCATTACGCCGAACGCGTATCCACAAAAGAAGTGCAGCGGACCAACGAGGCTGTTTGCAAAAAATGTTGAATAAATAGGTAGACACCTATTATTTTTGTCGAAAAATGGGGATATAATCATTGACTCTCGAGTAGCCAATCATCGCCTAAAAGTAAATTGGTCTCAAAAGATTGAAGATGGTTTTCTTTCGTGTTTGAAGTCATAAAGACGCATAAAAATACTTTTGCAGGAGAATTGATTTCCTGAAGTGAGCGACAGAGTCGGGATTTTACACGTAGAATATAATATATTCTATATTTTCGTGTAAAATATGTAGAATATTGTGTAAACTATGTAGATAACATATTTGATTGGCTAGTTTTCAAATATGGCGAATTTTTGAGATATTTTGTCTGTAAATAATGGTCATAACATAATTAGTATGTTGTGTGTTTGATAAAATAAAATGATAAGAGGATTGGTTCCGGAATCATAAATTGAAAACTCAATTTAATTTTTTATTACCTATCTTGAAATTTAATTTTTTTTAAATAGGTACCTAGACCTACTATGAAGCCAAGCTGAAAATTTTGTAAATAATTTTCAAGTTTGGTCCAAGTTGTAAGTTCCCATCTCTTTAGATCTGGAAAAAAATTGGCGAGGAGGATTGAATTTCTTTGCTTTTTTTACTTTCATACGTAAGATTGAGAATGAATGGATAAAACAACCAATCAGAAACGTTATCTACATATTCTAAGTACATATTCTACATATTCTACAATTATATTCTACTTTACATATTCTACATTATATTCTACATTATATTTTAAATTCTACATTCTACAATCTAACTCTGCTGAGCGAACATAGGTATAACGTATCATTCATGTAGTGAAGAATAGATTGAGATGATGCAGAATCTTGTTTCAACAAAACAAGATTCTTAGGGTTGGTACTCTTTATACCTACCTGGAACTCCGATCTTCGACTGGAAAATCATAAATATTTTATTTCATAAATAATTCAATACGTGTAGTAATTTTATTTTTTTATTTTTTTCAGATTTTCAAGGTGACTGATAACAACAGCAATGAGGGAAATTTACAAGGAGGCGAAACATCTTCCAGAATCGGTGGTTCAAATGAACCAGGTGAGTACTCCTAGGTATATTTTTTATAGAAAACTATTCTTTAGAATGCGCCTTTTTAGTGTGCGTAGCACACTATTACTTTCGTTCCGAAAGTTGAAAAATTCTTTGGCTCGAATGTTCTCTTAGAGGAATGGGCCGATTTTTTTGAATTTTTCATAGGTAGGTGAGGCTTAACTTGAGGGAGGGAATGTCGTAATTATAATTGCAATTACTCAATTAGCTTCTTGAGTAATTGCAATTAATTACGAAAATTTGTACCAAAAAAAGAATAAAAAAGGGAAAAGGGCCATATCAAAAGCGAAGCCGACAAAAGGAAAGCCGACGTCAGTTAAATTTCGAAATTTATGTAACACCACAGGGGTTCGGAAAAGATTTTATCAAAAGCGAAGCCGACACCCTTTGTGTTCACTTATCTGCCGGTGGAGCTAAACTTTGAACAATGAGAAAGGTATCAAAAGCGGCGCCGACAGTTGGTTAAATATCCAAATTTATGTAACACCGCATGGGGTTGTAAGAACATTTCCCATTGTTTAATTTCCGAAAAATCACCCCACCCCTGCTGTGTTACATAAATATAGAAATCGCAATGGGCGGTAAAAACCTTTCCCTTTGTGTTCGTTTTAGAATGTAACACCGCGGGGGTCCTAAATTTTCTTATCTACAGTGTTAACTTTCCCATTGTTCAGTTTCAACCCGATTTCAAATTTGGTTATTTAAACACCTGCAGGTGTTTCATTTGCACAAGTTCAGTACCTAGACAATGAAAGCAGGTGGTTACCCTTTTTGAATCAAATACCACCAGTCATTCGTGATTATGTGGTGCTCCCAAGAGGTTCTCTCAGTGCTTTTGGAGTCGCATTATGCTTTCGAGATATATCACCTTGTGCACTGGAGCTTTCAGAATAGCATAGTGTATTCGGAATTACGTTGTGCTTTTTTTTCAAAAACGTGTAAGGCTTTTTTTCAAAATCGTGTAGTGCATTCGCAGTGTGCATTTTTTTTAAAAATCGCGTTGCACTTTTTTTCAAATTTACATTGTGCTTTTTTTCAAATTCGTATTGTGCTTTTTTTAAAATAATGTTTTTATTTTTGAATTTTCGTTGTGCTCTTTTTTGGAAATTGCGTTTTCATTTTTGAAATTGCATTGTGCTTTTTTTTCAAAATCCTGTAGTGCTTTTTTTCAAAATCGTGTAGAATTCGCGTTGTGATTTTTTTTTCAAAATCGTGTTGTGCTTTTTTTCAAAATCGCGTTGTGCTTTTTTTTTGAAATCCCATTGGGCTTTTTTTTAAAACTCGCGTTGTGCTTTTTTTCGAAGTTCCAGTTGTGCTTTTTTTTCAAAATCCCGCTGTGCTTTTTTTGAAATCGCGTTGTTTTTTTCAAAGTTTGTGTTGTGCTTTTTTTTTGAAATCCTGTTGTGCTTTTTTTTAAAAACTTGTGTTGTGCTTTTTTTGAAGTTCCAGGTGTGCTTTTTTTTCAAAATCGCGCTGTGCTTTTTTTTTTCAAAATCTGTGCTTTTTTTTCATAATCGTGTTGTGCTTTTTTTCAAAATCGCGTTGTGCTTTTTTTTTCAAAATCTCGTTCAGATTTTTTTTCAAAAACGCGTTGTGCTTTTTTTTGAAATCCCATTGGGCTTTTTTTTAAAACTCGCGTTGTGCTTTTTTTCGAAGTTCCAGTTGTGCTTTTTTTTTTCAAAATCCCGCTGTGCTTTTTTTCCAAAATTCATGTTGTGTTTTTTTTTCAAAATCGTGTTGTGCTTTTTTTTCAAAATCGCGCTGTGCTTTTTTTGAAATCGCGTTGTTTTTTTTCGAAGTTTGTGTTGTGCTGTTTTTTTGAAATCCTGTTGTGCTTTTTTTTAAAAACTTGCGTTGTGCTTTTTTTGAAGTTTCAGATGGTTTTTTTTTTTCAAAATCGCGCTGTGCTTTTTTTTCAAAATCTGTGCTTTTTTTCATAATCGTGTTGTGCTTTTTTTCAAAATCGCGTTGTGCTTTTTTTTTCAAAATCTCGTTCAGTTTTTTTTTCAAAAACACGTTGTGCTTTTTTTGAAATCACATTGTTTTTTTTTCAAAGTTTGCGTTGTGTTTTTTTTTTGAAATTCTGTTGTGCTTTTTTTGAAGTTCCAGGTGTGCTTTTCTTTCAAAACCCTGCTGTGCTTTTTTTTCAAAATCGCGTTGTGCTTATTTTTAAAACTTGCGTTGTGCTTTTTTTCAAAGTTCCAGTTGTGCTTTTTTCCAAAATTTGTGTTGTGCTTTTTTTTCCAAAGTTTGTGTTGTGCTTTTTTCTCTAAAACTCGCGTTGTGCTTTTTTTCAAAGTTCCGGTTGTGCTTTTTTTTTCAAAATCTCAGTGCTTTTTTTCAGAATTGCGTTGTGCTTTTTTCGAAATCGCGTTGTTTTTTTTTCAAAGTTCGCGTTGTGCTTTTTTTTGAAATCTCGTGCTTTTTTTCAAAATTGTGCAGTGCTTTTTTTCCCAAATTGCTTTGTGCTTTTTTTCCAAAATTGCATTGTGCTTTTTTTTCAAAATCGTGTTGTGCTTTCTTTTTCATAATCACGTTGTGCTTTTTTTTTAAATCATGACTGTGTTCTGCTTTCAAAATCCCAATCACTTTTTTTCAAAATCAAGTTGTGCTTTTTTTTCAAAATCGCGCTGTGCTTTTTTTCCAAAATTCGTGTTGTACTTTTTTTTCAAAGTTTGTGTTGTGCTTTTTTTTCTAAAACTCACGTTCTGCTTTTTTTTCTAAAACTTGAGTTGTGTTTTTTTTTCGAAATTCCAGTTGTGTTTTTTTTTCAAAATCTCAGTGCTTTTTTTTTCAAAAATCGCGTTGTGTTTTTTTTTTTTGAAAATCGCGTTGTCCTTTTTTCTTGAAATCCCGTTGTGCTTTTTTTCTAAAAAATCGCGGTGTCCTTTTTTTTCAAAATCGCGCTGTGCTTTTTTTCCAAAATTCGCGTTGTGCTTTTTTTTCAAAGTTTGCGTTGTGATTTTTTTTCTAAAACTCGCGTTGTGCTTTTTTTCAAAATCACGTTGTGCTTTTTTCTGAAATCGCGTTGTGCTTTTTTTACCAAAATTGCGTTGGGCTTTTTTCAAAATCTCTGTGCTTTTTTTTCAAAATCACGTTGTGCTTTTTTCCGAAATCGAGTTGTGCTTCTTTTACCAAAATTGCGTTGTGCTTTTTTTCTCGAAATTGCGTTTTGCTTTTTTTTTTCCGAAATCGCATTGTGCTTTTTTTCAAAATCTCGTGTTTTTTTTTCGGAAATTGCGTTATGCCTTTTTTCAAAATCGCGTTGTTCTCTTTTTAAAATCATGATTGCGTTCCGCTTTCAAAGTTCCAATCGCTTTTTTTCATAGTTGCGTTGTGCATTTTTTTGAAAATCGCGATGTGCTTTTTTTTCAAAATTGTATTGCGATTTTTTTCGAAATCTCCTTCTATTTTTGAAATTTGCGTTGTGCTTTTTTTCAAAATTGTGAGGTGCTTTTTTTCAAAATCGCAATTGGGTTGTGCTTTACGAACTAAAGAGGCTACGCACACTGTTACAGCTGCGCTTGGCGCAGCTGTCTAGTTTTTCATTAAATTAAATATTTAGAAGTGTATTTTTAGAAAATTTCTATGAATCATTTTTTCAGATTTGTTTGGTTCGCCGATGTTCGTCTGCTACGTCAAGCACACGAATAAGCTCCAGCTGGCATTAGATGAATCCAAAGCCACCGCCGAAAGCACCCTCAACAAGATGAAGGAGATGGAAATATCTCACAGGCAAGAACTCGAAAGGCTCGATCAGCTTGAACAAGAAGTCCAACAAGTTAAAAGCGATTTAGAAGAAGAAAAACAGAATAATGAAAAACTGAGAGAAGATATGCAGAAGTATAGATATACTGGGTGGAAATCCTATGTATTTCCGGTTAGTCTTAGTCTTTTTGCCTTGTCTAGGTTTGGTTTTAACAATTTTTGACGCGAGTACAGAGAGAAAATTTTTGATTTTGTGTGGAATTTCGCTGAGAATCACATCGAAAAACGTTTTTTAAAATCGAGTAAAGATTAAAATTGGTAATTGACGTAATGTACTTCTTAATCATGTTTAAAAATTTTCAACTTCTCGTTTTTGTTTAATTTTGAACTCGGTACTTGTGATTTAATTTTTTATTATTATTAAATTTTATGATTAGGTACCTATATATTTGGCCTGCGTCTTTTCACAATTTCAAGGTTCGGTTAACATTTTAACAATTGGAATACTTAAATTTGAGTAAAGAATATTAATAATTGACGAAATTTAATCGATCATAATGTTTAAAATTATTTCAACTTTTCGCTTTACGCTTTTATTATAGGTACATGCCTAATTTAACGTTCATTATTTTTAGCTATTTTATTTTTCCTACGACGCTACGATGAACGATCGGTACAATTGTGATTTGTGCAATGCTGTGATTATTTATTTTTTTAAATAAAATTGTTGTGATTAATTTATTTATAAATATATGTTCGATGCATTGTGACTCTTTTTTTCTTTTTTTTTTTAAATTAAAAAAATCTTCACATGGAAAATGTTAGGATTTAGGTGGGCTTGAGATTATTTATTAGCCCATTTTTATACTTTCTGGAAATCTTCGGCGAACAACCTAGGTATTTAATGTATCAGACTCAAAATTTATTTTTTTAAAAATAAAAACCAAAGTGAAAATATTATATTTGTAACTAGACAATGAAAGCTGCTCAAAACGAGTCGGGTAGGTATACAATCGAAAACTCATTTTCAAAATATTCAACGTTACATTTTAGATGCAAAAATTTCGAAATCAACAACTTGTAATCTATTTTATCGCATTCTCGCGTCAGTTTTCTATACGTAAAGTTGCTTTTTTTTTAAATTCAATTTAATTTAAACGTCAAAATTTTTATTCGCACTCACTGTGAGATTATTATTTGAACTTTTTTCGTCAACAAAATCCTAAAAACCAGGTAGGTAGGTAGGTAGGTAGGTAGGTAGGTATTCAGGTATTCACTTACGGCTTACTTTCGGCATCTTTAATCAAAAAACAAAGAAAATATACTTAATGTTTAAAGTGTATTAATTAGTTTTTTAAATTTTCTCCAGATCGAGAACGCAGTTATGTCGAACATTACGAATAACTCTGCTATTTCCACGCAACAGGCGGACAGAAGCTTAGAAATCGACAACAATGGTAAGTAGTACCCACCTTCAATCACCTAAATACATTACGAGTATGTACCTATACTACGTAAATTTAAATGTAAAAGAAAACTGATTCTTTTCAAGTACACACTTATTTATTATACTTATTCGCAGAATACAATATACGTAGGTAAAAAATAACCAAAAAGCTGTCCTTTTGATTTTTAAAAAATATATCTCCCTTTGACAAATGATTTGAAACATAATTATCTTTAAAAAAGCTGTACCTCGATCCTTTCTTGTATTTTATTTCGAATGTCAATCAATTCAAATTTAATTATTTCAGATATTCTAGTGTCGAGGGTTATGAACACCTATATATGGCTAATATTAATACAATTTTGGAAGTTCTTAATTCTTCACGTCAAGAATTAACTCAAGCTCGCGTAGAAATCAACCATGCTAATGAGATGATCGCAGAGCTCGAACGAGTACACAGACCGAGACGACGACAAAGATAGCAGAGCTCGAACGAAGACTGAAAGAAAACACTAACGTAAACTACGTGAGATTGGGTACATTCATTTTTCCCGTGGTCCTTGGGGTCACATACATAGCGAAGTACGGCTCGGACGATTTCACTCAGGTATACGCGAGGAAGATTTTTAGATTCTGCTTTAAGCTCGTCGGCGACCGAATCGAAAAATGGTGGTTCGGTGGAGATGAAGAACCTCAAACTCAGTGAAAAAGAATTCCTAATTGTAAGATATAACAAGCGTTGGTGATAATCCGCTGTACGATTTTGATTTTTTTACCATTTTGTATCGACCTTTCACTATATTCAGGTTTAAAATCCTGCCCCTTTAATTTTTATCTTTAAATAATTATATTAATACCTGTTATCTCTTTGTGATAAAGTTGTGAAAACTGAACCAAATAAATAAAATTTATTGATTATTGATTGATTTTTCTTCTCCTTTATTGTACTTACATATTATATCAATTGACAATCTAATCTTATATAAGGAGGGGGTAAAATTTTCAATTTTATGAAAATTGTTTTAAAAAATGTAAATCGACAATTTAGTACGTGAACTCGATTCACGGTAGACTCGAAAATATTATGACCAAAGTTGCACACCGCAACTTGTCTGCCCCCCCCCGTGCAAGAGGTCATTAACCTTTGTTAATCTACTTTTTTCGGCTATATCGCCGAAATGAAGGGTCTGAGGAAAAAAGTTATTGGACTAAAATTATTCAACGACAAATTTCCTATAAGCATGACCAGTTCAGTTGAAATATATTTTTCGATTTTTTGTGAATTTTTGAAAATCAAATTTAGGCCAAAAATGAGAAAAAAAAATCAAAATTTTACCAAATTGAGATAAAAAGCTGAAATTTGGGACATACGCTATTTTCGACCTGCCAAATCGGTTGTAAACTATTTCAAGCAGTTTTGAGCAGTTCTGGAGCCTCCAGCATATTTTTGAAACTTGAAATTCCCACAAAATTTCATCAAAAGCAGTTGGAGAGCTAAAATTTATTCTGTAAACTGATTTCAATATACGCTAAGGAGTCGACTGCAAGTAGATTTCAAGTCGATTTGGAGCCCCCAGCGATCTTTTGGAAATTACTGGAGCCTCCAGCAGATATTTCAATGCTCGAAATTTCTATAAAAATTAACCAAACAGAGTTGGAAATCCAAAAATTCACAGTATAATATTCCAATTTCAATACGTTATCAAGTCGACTGCAGGTTTTGGTTCAAGTCATTTTGGCGTCTCTAGCGACATTTCGAAAATTCCTAGAGCCTCCAACAGGTTTTAGAACCTTGAAATTTCGTAAGAAGCAGTTGGAAAACTAAAATTCACTCTGTAAACTAATTTCAATACGCTATAAAGTCGACTACCGGTACCGGTATATTTCAAGTCGTTTTGTAGCCTCCAGCAACTTTTTGGTAACTAATTAGGTATCGAAGCCTCCAGCAGATTTTTCAATGCTCGAAATTTACATAAAATTTTACTCAACAGAGACACCCCATTTTTGACATTATTCTGAGGTGGGTCACAGGCAGTTTCAATCCGTTTTGAAGTCTCCAGGAGATTTTTAGAAACTTCCGTTTTTCAAAAAATTCCACAAAATCTATCCCAATTAACTTTCGGCTTTCAAAATCCATTTATTGAAATTTTGTAGAAATTGCAAGTTTCAAAAATCTACTGGAGGCTCCAAGAATTTTCAAACAGTTGCATGACTCAACCCCACCAGAAGTCGACTTAATAGCGTGTATAAATTGGATTGCAGCGTGAATTTCTGCTTTCCAACTTGATTTGATTAAATTTTGTAGGAATTTCAAGTTTCAAAAATCAGCTGGAGGCTCCAGAACTGCTCAAAACTGTTTGAAATAGTTTACAACCGATTTGGCAGGTCGAAAATAGGGTATGTCCCAAATTTCAGCTTTTTATCTCAATTTGGTAAAATTTTGATTTTTTTTCTCATTTTTGGCCTAAATTTGGTTTTCAAAAATTCACAAAAAATCGAAAAATATATTTCAACTGAACTGCATGGTCATGCTTATAGGAAATTTGCCGTTGAATAATTTTAGTCCAATAACTTTTTTCCTCCGACCCTTCATTTCGGCGATATAGCCGAAAAAAGTAGATTAACAAAGGTTAATGACCTCTTGCACGGGGGGGGGGGCAGACAAGTTGCGGTGTGCAACTTTGGTCATAATATTGGGAATCGAAGCGGATCTTTGTGTGTTGTAAAACGCAAGTATGTGTGCGTAAGTAAACAATCTCATTTGGTCCCAACCTGCGGAAGCGTTCCATAAGATTGCATGTAAATTTGCTACTTTTCAATTTCAATTTTCTCTGAAATGTTGTGTTAAAAAAAGCTAGTTTTATAATATGATATGTTAGAAAGTCTAAATTTTTGTTTTAAATAAGTTTTTTATCAACAAGTGTCTTATTCATTGAGAAATTTGAACGACAAATATGCCATTTTTACATGGTTTCTTATGGGACTACAGTTTTGTTTGGGACCAAATGAGAACGTGAAATCCCGTAAAAATGCGCTGTGACGTAATTGTGACGTCACACTTCGATTCCCAATTTTCGAGTCTACCGTGAATCGAGTTCACGTACTAAATTGTCGATTTACATTTTTTAAAACAATTTTCATAAAATTGACAATTTTACCCCCTCCTTAGTAAGGGTGAAATCGCCATTTTGGGAAATGCTGAACTGGCCATGCTGATAGGAAATTTAGTGTAGAACAATTTTTGATCGAACATTTTTCCTCTCGGGCCCTTCATTTTGGCGATACAGCCGAAAAACCAGCATCGGCAAAGGTTAATGACCTCTTGCGGGGGTAGCGGTCAAGTTACGGGGTGCAACTTTTGATGGGTTGTTTTAGAGACCAATCTGAACAAATAATGTGAAATTCAGCTTGCCCCCAATTTTTTCGAGGTTCGACTAAAAATTTTGCTAAAATGACTGTACTACATGGCATTCATGGGTATCAAAATCTGAAGTTTTAATGATGCATAACTAATTCATTTTCGAAGATCATTTGGCCACAAGGCTCAAATCAATATCGACGTCTTCAAAAACATGGGTATATTTTCATATCTACCATATTGTACTTTTAAAATCTTTGAAAATTTGCTACCCAATATTGTATTTTTTAAAATGTTTGACTTTGAATTTTGGAAATGTGAAAACCAATTTTCCAGTAAGGTTCTTTGAAGTCAAGAGCTTCAAAATCGTTCATTTTTATTCAGTTTTACAGTTTTTCAAGGGTACTTAATCAATTTATGGCATTTAAATGATTTTTTTTTAGGAAGCCACTCTGTAAAACTCAATTTCAGAAGAAAAGATTATATTTTTTCATTTCTGAGCCTTCAACTCATTATCATTTCAAGTGGATTTGCAGGTAGAAGGTTTATAATAGTATACCTACTAATGAACAGAAAAAATTTTATGAACAAATTTTTTTCGTATACATCTACCTACTTTTTATATAGCCCGCTTAATTGTGTTCTATTGCAAATGAATGTTCTTCTTAGATATGCCAATTTTCTTCAAAGAGAGGAAATTTTTCAAAATATGTACATAATTGTGATTTCTTCCTTTACCAACTTATTTATAGTAGTAATTTGAACATGGAAAACTTACTCATTCATTAATGCAGGTACCAGTGCATCTGAAAATAACTATTTAATATTAAAGTTTGAGCAATTTGGAAACAGGTTTCTTGATATCTAAATTTAAAAAATGCTTACCTACTTACTTACCTAATACCTATGCATGAATTTCCAATCTCATTTCAACGTATCTACTGATGAGGACCAAACCATGAGTTATAAAATGGCGAAAAACTATGACTTTAAAATATTTAAGCAGAGTATTCATGCCACCTTTGCAATTTTTCTCTTCTTCATGAAAAACAAGAGATAAAAATCATAACAGCAAATATCCAACAAATTTTTTTAGATAGATACCAACATTAAAAATTAATCGAAAAACGAAAACAGCAAGATATTTTCACGGAAACTTTGCTGACGTTAAACTATCGAAAATTACCGTTCAAAAATCTATTGAAGATTTTCGGCTATCGATACGTTAGGTATCGATATACCTAGTTATTTTCTTTTTCTACTGATTAGAAAAAAGCATTGTTGTAAATTTTTGAGCCAAAAATGAACAAATTTGAAGTACGAATTTTTTAACGCTTTTGCCCTCGTTTCGCTCGGACCAATTATTTCTTTCCTACATTTACAAAATTGCATATTTGAAAATTCCATGAATTCAAAACGAAAAATAACAATTTTTTAATAAGCTTTAGTGTTTTATCAATTGGTAATATTTATCATTTCATCTCCTATTTCATATTAGAAACTCGTCGTTTTATTTTGCGAAATTGATATTTTTTTTGAAATTGGATTAAAAAAAAGCAAAACCAAAAATAAATAAATTGCACAGCATGATCTCACCTGTATTTTCAATCGATAATTATAATCGATTAAACATTTGGTCGATATTTAACACCCCTAACCCGAATTTGCGATTGTAGAGAAATCTTAATTCCGAAGATACCTATTCCGAAGATTTACGGAAAATTTTGGTGAAAATGCCATTTTCAATGTTTTTCTAAGCCCATGGAAGAGTGAGAGCGAAAATTATCAAATTAAATAATAAAAAAAGTCAAAAAGGGGGGCTGGGGTGGGGTGGGGTGGGGGCAGCTGCTAGTTTTTTGTAATTTTGTCAATTTTTTCATGAAAATTACAAAAAATCAGTTTCTCACGAATTCTTTTTGAGGCACAGAAGGGTTTTGCGGGGTTGAACCCAGAAAATAAGTTCATATTCGAATTCAGCGACCTCAAAAATATACTATTCGATGTATCACACGTCTGAATTTTTGCAAAATTGCTAAAAATATCTTACTTTTTTCTCAAAGAAATGTGTAACCAAAAGTTGAGCTTTTTTGCCAAAAATTACAAAAATGTACCGGTTTTTATCAATAAATCGCAAAATATAGGTAGTTCAATCAGTGGCGGACTGGCCTATGATGTTACCTGGCGATCGCCAGGGGTCCCAAGACGCCAAGGGGCCCCTGGGGTCACGTTTAAACCAAAAAAAAAGGTGATATTTTCACCTTTCTCAGACAAGTTTTCTTATCTTTTGCCTATTTAAAAATCTAAATTTTCAACTTTAGTACATTCAAATTCTAAAATTGTAAGGTCGAAAAAATAAACTCACCAGCCACCACAAAATCATTGTTTTTTACCTCTCACATTTTTTTTTTGAAATTTTATGTCCTCGCTTCACTTGGGCCTGAGTGGTTTTCTCAAAATAGGACTATTTTGGAAAGCTATTGCTCTCGCTCGCTTCGCTAGGGACAATTCTGTTCTCGTTTCCAAAATTAGGCACCAAAACATGCCTGTAAATTTTTAGTGGGTGAATTTGGAAATTTTTGTAATAAGAGTTGCCATTTTCTGCGATTTTGCCCTTCCTCCTTCCTCCCTCCTAAGAAACCACTTCGGTTCGTCTCTGGATTCGACCTCACCAATACGCACAATCGCACATTAATGGTTTATTTTTTTTGATGTAATTGTAAGCCCCTCTAACGCACACCTTAGGCTTGGTCACCCAAATCTGATGAAAATTGAAAAAATCTTGTGACGTGCTATTTTGAGGTTTTTACTTTTTAGAGGAGCTAAAGCTGAATACGAATATCAATCAACTACAAGTTTAAAAAACTGTTTCCAATTAACAAGCCAATTTTTTTGTCGAGATATATTTTATTTTTGAAAAATTTTCACAAAAAAATAATAATAAATTCAATACATTTCAGAAGAAGAAAAAAAAGAGAATAAATTCAAGAATATAGAGCAAAATACACATGTACTAAGGTATAAAAAGCCATACAAAAAAAAGTACACAGTATTGCTCCTTCGTTAAATAGGTATTAGATATATCTGTAAATTATTTAATTGTAAACCCGATTTAAGATTTAAAAAAATTCACGGGTTTTAGACAATAAAAAAGAAAGAAACGGAAAAAGAAAAAAATAAATAAATAAACATAAAATAAGATACACGGATAATCGACCGAATATAATAATAAAGAAATTACACAGATAAACTGGCAAACGAAACAGAAAGAAAAAAAAATTAAAAGAGTGGTTTTGAAGATTGATATATTCTCGAACAATTTTTTTTTTTATTATTATTCGGCGGCCGTAATTTGAGCAGGTTTAATCGATGCAGCAGCCTGTTTGGCTTGATGCGCTTGTAATACAGCTACTGCTTCTTCCACCTGAGAAATAATTAGCAAATATTAATAATTTATAACAACGAGAAGTTTCACAGAAATTGGGAAAAAATGAACTGGACACATAGACCTAGTTGATGACTCGACAGTGGAAAATTTCCAAAATAACCGAGTGTTGTAAAAAAAAATTCTGAAACTCCTTGTATTGTTTTAAAACAAGATATTAGGCCTGAGGGAGGAGTTAAATAATATTCCAAGCTTCTTCAAACTTTCGTTTTCGAAACTTAACCCCAAAAAGTTGAACATCCGATGAATTTCTCCCAAAGCTGATTCATTGGGCCGGGGGGGAGGAGGAGAAGAAAATGTAAACCAGGGAGAATCAATTTTCAGAGTTGCAGAAAATAGGAGGAAGCCTAGCAAGAAAATATCAAAAACCGTATAGTCCGGCATATGACAATAGGAGTAATTGCACCCCCCCTTTTTTTCTCAAAGGGGACATCCTAAGGAACATTTTAAAGCAAACTTGCCCAAAAAAAAGTTGGCCTTACTTACAAAATGGCGGCCATTTTGATTGACAGGTCAGCAGAAAATGGCAGATTTTGCGTTTCAACATAGGACTTGCTCGAAATTTTTCAAACCTTACAAAGGTAGATCGAAAGATCATGCTAAAATTCATCACCTATCAAAATCTCAAGTGCCAAAGTGCGTTTTTCGATTTTTGGTGAATTTTTGAAAATCCAATTTGGGCTAAAATTGAGGAAAAAAATCAAAATTTTACCAAATTGACCAAGAAAGCTGAAATTTGGGATATACCCTGTTTTCGACATGCCAAATCGATTGGAAACGGTTTCAACCCGTTTTGAGCAGTTCTGGAGCCTCCAGCAGATTTTTGAAACTCGAAATTCCCACAAAATTCCATCAAATTGGAGTTAAAAAGCGGAAATTTATTCTAACAACTAATTTCAATACGTTACGAAGTACTGCAGGTGAATTTCAAGTCGTTTTGGAGCCTTCAGCGACTTTTTGAAAATTCCTGAAGCCTCCAGCAGATTTTTGAAACTTTAAATTTTCACAAAATTTCATCAAATGGAGATGGAAAGCCGAAATTTACTCTACACTCCAATTTTAACACCCTCCGAAGACGACTTCAGGTGGGTTCAAGTCATTGGGGAAATTTCTTCAAACTGAGATGGAGAGTCGAAATTCATTTTGCAAACTAATTTCAATACGCTATGAAGTTGACTGCTGGTGGATTTCACGTCGTTTTGGAGCCTCCAGCGACTTTTTGAAAGGTTAGGTATATGGCGTTTTTTTTTTGGATAATTGAAATTTCCTAAAAGTAGCTGGAAGCTTCAAAACCATTTGAAACCACCATGTAGTCTGCGAAATAAATTTCTGCTTGCCAACTCCATCTGATAAATTAATGTTGCTGGAATTTCAAGTTTCAAAAATCTACTGGAGGCTTCAGGAATTTTCAAAAAATCGCTGGAGGCTCCAAAACGACTTGAAATTCACCTGCAGTACTTCGTAACGTATCGAAATTAGTTTTTAGAATAAATTTCAGCTTTTTAACTCCAATTTGATGGAATTTTGTGGGAATTTCGAGTTTCAAAAATCTGCTGGAGGCTCCAGAACTGCTCAAATCGGGTTGAAACCGTTTCCAATCGATTTGGCATGTCGAAAACACGGTATATCCCAAATTTCAGCTTTCTTGGTGAATTTGGTAAAATTTTGATTTTTTCCCTCAATTTTTAGCCCAAATTGGATTTTCAAAAATTCACCAAAAATCGAAAAACGCACTTTAGAACTTGAGATTTTGACAGGTGTTGAAGTTTTGCATGACCTTTCGATCTACCTCTGTAAGGTTTGAAAAATTCCGTACAAAAAGTATTTTTCAGTTCATTTTTTATGAGGGGAGGAAACGGTAGTTGGCAAGAATTCAGTTTTCTTTGTTAAGTACGTGGTTTTTTGGGGGGGGGGGGTGAAAGGGAATAGAAAGCATTCTCTACTTTCTTTAGGGGCACATTCAAGAGAAAAATGCAGCTCCCTTGGTCTTCAAAGTATTTTGGAAAATTCCAAAGGGGTAGGATTCGAAAGAATTTTCTCAAAAAATGTACCTACTCGTATTCCTTGGAAATTTCAAAAAAAGAAAAAAAATGTAAAAAAGAGATTAAAGTAAAAATAAATTGGTTTTTTGAACATTATTCGGTGTATTTTATTTCGAAAAGTTGACAGGAAAAATGAAATTTGGAATCTCTGGGCTTCAATTGAAGGGGGGAGGGGAGTCTCTTGACATTGCAATGTCTTTTTGATAACATTTCACTATTTTCAGGTCAACCTATGATGATCTCTCTAGAAGTTCAAAGTTTTACAAAAATAATCCATTAAAAAATTTTGAAACATTTTTCAAAATAAAACTAAAGTCGAAATAATATTAGATACTGTCTTTTGAAAAAATATTTTTTGAGGTAAGTAGTTCAATTTTAAAGGGAGAGGGTGGAAAAATACGTTTCTTTTGATTTTCATGGGGGGGGGGATTGGAAATTTATTTAAAAAGTACTATTCCTTGCCATTTTAAGAACTCGAGAAAAATCAGTGAAAAGAAGATGTATACGAAGTGATAAGAAATCAATTTTTTCCAAATTTTCCAGAGCATTTTTGTTCAGAAAAAATATATGCTTTTAAAAATAACATTTGAAATCTCTGAATCTCAATTCTTTTATATATTTTTTTTGGGGTGGAGGGGAGGGGGGTAAGGGGAGGAGAAAATCTCAATATTATTGCGTCATTTTGATAAAATTTTACATTCAATTTTTAGAAAACAATCCCCAACATATTTTGAAAATTAGAGTAAGGTTCGATAGTCGATACATTCACATCAAAAAATTATTTTTTATGGTCACATTATCAATATGAGGGGGGGGTGAGGGGTGAGAAAGCAACGTGGGTCACAAAATTCTACCTTCCTCGGATTTTTTTCAATTAGCATACTTTTCCAGCAAACTGATTTTTGACGATTTTTTTCTACCCCTTCTCTTTCCTCACAAATATTAAGAGTTTGAAAAATACAATTATCGTTGTCGTGGGGTATTTTGAATAGTAGAGTAAAAGAGGAGGGGGGGAGGTGATTAGAAAAATCTTTTGAAGACTCGAAAAAAAAATTAAACGGGAGATGAAACTGAAAAGTAAGTAAAACAATTTTCGATACATTTTTTTCAAAATTTTGATAAAATTAGAATTTAGAATCTCTGGGCTTGAAAGAGAGAAGTAGAAATTTCATTGATTGCATTTTCTGCTAAACTGTTTCAAATTTAGACAGTTCCAAATCGACTCACCCTAATGGATGCCTCACAAACAATGGATAAATAAAACTTCAGCCATCATTTCGAGTATTATTAGATGAATTTTTTTCACTTTTTTGGATCTAAGATTAACCTTATGGTACGAGTATTAGCTGTAGCAGAAATCAAGACAGAAAAGCTGATTTTCAGACAGATAATTCCCTAACCGACTACCTTGGGAATTTAAAGTACTCTGACGTTTGAAGTCTAAAACGATTCACGCCTACCAAAATTAGAAAGGGAAGAGGAAAAGTGAGAAAATTTTCAAGCAGAAATTAATTTTAGTGAAAATGAATTGATTCGAAGGATAAAGCGAATTAAAGTCAGACTTCTAAAAAGGGATCCACTCTACTCTCAAACAATCTTTTTCGAATCAATATAAAAATCACGATAATGTTGAATAAACTCGAAATCTTATAGGTTGAGAACTCTACGATAAAATTTACCTTGGCTTTTAAACTTTCGTGGTGTTCCAACATGTGTAACAGATCGGAGTTATCGATTTCTAGCAACATTCCAGTAATTTTTCCAGCCAGATCGCTGTACATGCTCTGTAAAACAAAGACGAAAGAAAATAAAAATTAAATTTGTAAACATAGAAACCGGTTCAATACATCGAATTCAGAAGACTAACTTGAATAAGCGGGAATAAACGTTCTCCGAGCATTTGTTTCTGTTCGTTGATATCGGCCGAGGCCAACATGGTAGCTGTGAGTGGCTCTTGTCCTTGGACATGTACGGCCGGCTGTTGGACTGCTTGTTGAGATACAGCAGGTACGCCTTGGGGTGGATTACGAACAGACGATGTGTATTTGAACGGCTGCGGTCTATTGGATGCGGCAGCAGCGGCGTTGGCGGCTGAAGCTCCGGAGGCGGCCAATACAGCTTGGCCCATTGGTGGAATACGCGACGGTATCGGTTGCGTGTTGAGCGTTCTCGTGGTCACGGCTGTTCGCAAGGTTTGTTGAGCTACAGTTGTCGGTACTCTGGTCTGCGTTCGGAATTGTGCAGGCATGCTGTAACCTAGGGGGAAAGATAGATGGATGTTAGTCATAGTTCGAGTAATGCCTAAGGAGTGAAATTTCTACCGGAGCAGATCATTAAGTAGGCTACTTACTTGCTGCTTGAGCATTGGGTCTGACTTGAGGCTGCGCTGGCCATCTAGGTTGCGGTCTAATCTGCGCCATCTGTGTAGGTCCGAAGAATCGTTGCGGTTGAGGTTGCAGCGTCGGTAAGAAGTATCCGCTAGCGCTACCAGTCGGGAACATTTGACCCATTTGTTGCATGCGCACGTTGGCAATACGTTGCATGTGCTGCGACGTCAGATGAGCTTTACGATCTTCTTTGCGTTGAGCTAACGCAACGTACAATGGTTTAATACCGACAATACGGCCGTTCATTTCGGTCACAGCTTTGGTGGCTTCTTCCGGATTCGAGAAGCACACGAAACCGAAACCCTTGCTGCGGCCATCTTCCAACATAACCTAAGAAAAATCAGAAAAATTAGTATTCGAACTGGAATCACTTCACAGATAACATCATTTCGACGAATTGATACGTACCTTTGCACTAGTTATGGAACCGAAGGGTTGGAATTCTTTACGGAGACGTTCATCGTCGATGCTGTCGTCTAGATTTTTAACGTACAGGTTTACTCCTTGGTAGCGGTTAAGTCTTTCTATTTTCAGTTGCTCGAATTTACGACGTAGCTCTTGTTGTCTTTCAGCTTTCTTTTGAGCTCGTCCGACGTATAAAGGCTGGAAAAAAGTTAGAATTGGGTTAGTTCAAGGTGAACGGTAGTTCATGCGGAGATGGGCAAAGAATATCGTACTTTGCCATCGCTGATTTCTTTTTCATTCAATTCTTGGACCGCTTTTTCAGCCGCTTCTGGATCTTCGAATGCAACGAAACCGAATCCCTTTGATTTGCCATCGTTGCTGAACATTATCTGTGAAACAAAAATGTACTACGTAAGATTAAAACATTCATTATCCTCGGTATTGGTCTTCATCATTAAAATCGTGACTCAAATGATAAGAAATTTCCACTATCAATACTGAAAATCACTCGGTTATCGATAAATATTCTATTTTCGTAAGATTTATCAAAGCAGCAGTATTCTTTATCTAAATTATTCCATCGTTGAAAAATCTAGTCGAATTTAAAAATGCATCTGGTGATCGTTACATGTTTACTAAACGACATCGGTATTTATTTACCAAGCACCGAGTCATTGTACAAAATTAACGAAATATCGCTGAACTGAATACGATACAATGTCACGTGGGTAAAACATTTTATCCCAACTGACGTAACTGAAATGTTATGAAAACACATACGAAGTCAGAATATTACTACAGTACGTACTTTGTGACTCGTTATGTGGCCATATGGTTCGAAGAGTTCGTATAATTTATCATCGCTGTAGTCTTCTGGGAGGTTTTTAACGTACACATTTGTAAATAATTTGGCTTTTTCGCCGAGCTCCTTCTCACGTTCTCCACGAGTTCTGAATCTGCCAACGAATACCTAATGATAAAATGATACGTAGATTAGTAAATCGAATTGATATTAGTTTAGGCTAGTAACGATCATCGTGTGTTACTTTTTTGCCGTTTAGTAACATTCCATTGACACGTTCGATAGCCTTGTTAGCAGCTTCTTCGGTTTCGAAGTGGACGAATCCGTATCCCTTTGAGGCACCATTTTCATCTTGACCAACCTAAGAATGAAAAGAAATCGATAGAGTTGGACTTGATGATGAAATAGGCTAGTTACGAAATGTAATATTACGTACTTTGCAACTGAGAATATTTCCAAACGCTGAAAACGTGTCGTACATGGCTTTGTTATCGATACTTTTATCCAGGTTTTTGATGAATACGTTTCCGACGCCGGATTTTCTCAAAGATGGATCACGTTGAGACCACATTATCCTGATAGGTTTTTGCTTCAACGTATCGAAGTTCATAGTATCTAAAGCTCTTTCAGCTGCGAAGAAGAAAACAACGAGTACCACAGATTAGCGACTGAAGTGATAGGCTAACGATTACTTTAGAATCTGATGTATTCTTACCATCGGCTGGTTGTTGGAAATTAACGTAGGCATAACCGAGAGATCGACGTGTGATCATATCACGACACACGCGAATGGAGAGTACAGGTCCAGCTGTGGAGAATTTCTCGAATAGCATAGATTCGGTGACGTCTGGATGTAGATCGCCGACATATAACGAAGCCATTGGGTAATTCGGTCCGCCGGGTCCGGTATTCATTTTGCTTGTTTTGTACGATTAACTACTCTTAAACGCAAAAAAAGGTATAAAATTAGGCGTATATTACCCGAGAGAGAGAAACGTTGCACGATGACCAAGCTTCCGAACTAGTTAACACACAATTCACTGACGTTAACGCACTACTCGTAATTTTTTTTTGTTTTAGGATATTAATTTTACAATTTTTTTGGTATTTTTTTATTTTTTTTATATTTTTTTATATTTTAAAGTGTATTATAACATAATTAATGCACAGAGCGCAGACGTTGTGCAACCTACGTGAAGAAAAAATGTGAAACGCTGGAATTCATTACGGAAGCAAGACTGCTTAAACGGCGGCGTGAAAATTCTCTAAGCGGTGACTTTTGACAAATAGGTACGTTAAGTAGGTAAACTGAAATTCACTTTTTTTACTTTTTTTTCTTAATTTCGCGAAATTAGCGGTGTGTTTTTGTAATTTATGATTAATTTGAATATTTAAATTTGTAAAATTGTTATGTTTAACGCTCGATTGACAATAAAAATGCATTTTTCTTTTTCAATAAATAAAATTTAGACATTACTTTTTACGTTTGTATTACCTGCATCATTGAAAGTGAAAGATAACAATAAAACTTGAAAATAAGGGGTCATCAAAATTTGGTCTGAGGCAAGGCAAGGGACAATTTTTCCATGAAAATGAGGGGAAAATGGAAAATCCTCTCTGCTTAGTGCTTACGAGTCATATAAATAATGATTATTAATTATTTATTATTAATTTTTTTTTTTGCTGAGAAATGAGAATTCAATCTTTTTCCTTGAAAATTGTCGACGCTCGGCGAGTAGGCCTACAGTGATGACCTGATGACTATGATGACAAATTAAAATAAATTAGGTAGGCATTGTTTCACTTCAGGTTCTCTTTTCGTTGCATTTAAAACAATTCCACGAAATAATCTGATTCAGTTATTCACTTGTTCTCTGTATTACTGCATTACACCTTCATCGACCTAGTTATAGTCGTTGTTTTTTAATTCGTGCAAAATTCATGAGACCAATCTGCGTTGTAAATCTGAATGGATCCTCAAATCTACTAAAAATTGAAAAAAATCATGTGACATGGTTTTTGGGAACGTTGAATGCAAATAGGTATCAACTTATTTCATTAATTCGACCATGGACGAAATCGTTGCCCTTCTGTGCTTCTGAAAAGTTGAAAAAGTTCAAAAGTTGACATTTTATCAACTTTTGGATTGCATGTAAAAACCAAGTAGGCTTAGATAAATTAACACAATAAAATCATTAAAAGTTTGTAAGAATTTTCAACTGTTTAGAACAGCTTGAAAATGCCAACGGATGGCTTGAATAAAATTTTTCAAAAAATTAAAAAAATTAACAAATTAACCACAAACATAATGTTTGTGGTTAATTTTTAAAATTGACGAATTTCATAATTTTTACAAATTATTTACCTACTTAAAATTTTCTATAAAAATTGAGAAATTTTATATGATTTTGAAAAAGTTATGAAAATTATTGTCAGGGTGGCAACTTGAATTTTTTTCGTGTGTAGCACAAAAATTTCGGCACAAAATTACTGTGATACATATAAACCCCCCCTCCCGCCAGCGATTTCGCCATGGGGTCAAATTGGGTTGGAAAGTTGAAACATGCAAAAGGCACTTCGGGTACACCCTCCCATTGTACTGTAAAAATTTGGACACTCTAGGTCAGGTTAAGTTAATTTGGGGGGGGGGGCTACAGGCTGTCTAAAAAACTGGAAACCGCGTAAAATAGCAAAAAAATCCACTCTTTTGACCCTGGAGAGAGGTCAAATATGGTTGGAAGGTTGAAACCAGCAAAAGGCACTTGGGATACATCCAGTGTTCCTCCAGTGATCCTCCTTCCAATGTACTGTGAAAATTCGGACCCTCTAGATCAATTTGGAGGGGCTACAGCCACAGGCCAGGCTGTCTGAAAAATTGAAAAACATATTGTAAAACAGCAAAAAAAATCGGAAATCCACTTTTTTGACCCTGAAGAGAGATCAAATAAGGTTGGAAGGTTGAAACCTGCAATAAATACTCATGGGTCACCCTCCCATTGTATGCTGAAAATTTGGACCTTTTAGATCAATTTTGGGGGTGAGGGGGTCAAAAACTGGGGTCAAATGTGGTTTTTCCCACCTTAATTGGGGTGGGGGTGACCTAGGAAGCTGAAATTTGGATATGTTGATCACAATGAGGATGCTGATCAGTGGTATGATTTTGGATTTTTTTCATTCATTTGGGGTCATATTATGCCCCTTTAAAAAAATGACCTTTCTGTAAAAATGGGGTTGGAAGGTTGAATGAAACATGCAAAAGACACTTTAGGTACATCCTCCCATTGTACTGTGAGAATTTGGACCCTCTAGGTGGGGCTGTAGGCTGTCTGAAAAATTGAAAAACACATAAAATAAAATAGACCAAAAATCCACCTTTTGACCCTGGAGAGAGGTCAAATAGAGTTGGAAGGTTGAAACCGGCAATAATCACTCATGGGGCACCCTCCCATTGTATGCTGAAAATTTGGACCTTCTAGATCAATTTTAGGGGTGAGGGGGTCAAAAATTGGGGTCAAATGTAGTTTTTCCCATCTTAAACGGGGTGGAGATGACCTAGGAAGCTGAAATTTGGATATGTTGATCACAATGGAAGTACTGACCAATGGTATGATTTTGGACCTTTTTCATCTATTTGGAGTCATAGTATGCCCCTCCAAAAAAATGATCTTTCTGTAGTTTTCAACTTTAACCCTTCAAACTGCGGCGGTCAATTTGAAGTCCTAAAAGAACCCTATTCCCTAAGTTTGAGTTGATTTGATCAATTAGAGCAGGTTCCAGGTCATAAAATGTACAAAAAAATCTCAATCCTGCTGAAAATGAAATCCGAATTTTTAACTGGTCAATTTATTTGGTGAAATCTGAAATTAAATTTTGTTTTCTTCAATTTCGTCTTATTTTTGGCCCAAAGATTTTCATTTTTCATTTTTTCAAATTCAATATTCAAACTATTCAAACAAAAAGGGTTAGGTTAGCTGCATTCGGTACTTTCCGTAATTCTCGAAATAACGCGAGAATTACACCAATCGCATCGAAAGTCGAAAGATTCATTTCCACGAAACCGAACCGAATCATTCGTTCAACGAAGAAAATTATCGATAATTTTGAGTTGTTATTGCCCTCCCCAGCCCCTCCGGTCCTCAAAGGAAGTTCAGTTTTTCCTTTGGTTTTTCTCCGGGAAAATCGTCGGTGAAGTGAGGAGCATTGAGCTCTATTGAGCTGTTATTTTGATGATTTAATTCGTAGTGACAAATTGTTCGCTTTGCAAACTTGCAAAGTTCTCAGAACTGCCGAAAAATTTGGAGAAATTCTACGAAAAAAATCTGATTCAGTCGTATTTAGTTAATTGACCATTGTTCTAACAAATTCTCATAATATTCATTATGGTCAGCTCAATTTACGTTTCAAAGTGTATTCAGATTTCAAGCAAAATTGGCTCAGCTCCCTTCTGCGTTCAATTTTTTCTATCGCAATGAATGTTGTGGGTATGGTTGCATTTTATTTAAATTATTTGCTAAAATATGTAGTATCCTTTGTAGTATTAAAAATTTTGCTATTTTATATCCTTTTTCGATTCTTATAGTTATATTTGATTCTAAAGGGCTTCTATTTTTACAGCTATACAGAATGGACACTGAACTATCACCGAGATCATTCTCCAGTTTCTCTATGGATGAGAATTAGACTCAAAAGAATCTCATATTTCGTAACCAAGAATACTCAAATTTGAACCATGGAGGAAAATTCTCATAAAGCGGAGTTACTCATACACGCCGGATTAATTTGCACTCGAATTTTGTTCGCTGTTGCTCCTCAAACTGGATACATCCATCCTGACGAATATTTCCAATCTTTGGAAGTTGTGCTGGGTATTCTCTCCACCCATTTATTTTTGTATTAAATCCATCATTTTCTTTATTTTAATCTATTCTTTCAATTTCAGGAGACGTTTATAAAATCAAGAGATCCAAAATTTGGGAATTCGATGACGAGTATCCGATCAGAAACTCCTTTATTCCATATTTACTGTACGGAGTGCCATGCTACATAATGAAAGTTTTTCTACAAATTTTCCAATTTCACGGACCAGTTTCACCTTATTTGCTAGTCATTCCTCCCAGAATCGTGATGTGTATTTTGTCTTTTTTGGTGGATTTTTCTTTAGCCAGGTATCCCATTATTAGTTATCTTAGTTTATGTCGAAAATATTGTCTCGAAGGACGTAGAAATTAATCGTTGAATTTGTTTCAGAATTTGTCGAATGTATAATACCGATGTGAGTGGACGACTGGTTTTGTTAGCATCGTCCTGTGTTATGCTGGTTTTCGCTACGAGGACGTTTTCAAACACCGTAGAAATGGTTTTGTTTTCCTTACTTTTATACGTGATTGTGAAAAATGTCATCGAATCGGAAAAAGTACGTATAAAAAGTAGAAACTTTAAGAAAAAACATCGCTTCGTTTCTCGTAGGGGAAAATTACACCAAACTTTACATCTAGTGTCTTTAATTACTCGTATCTGCAACGGATACGATGATAATCGTACGAATTGACGCCTTTGAATGACACGAAACTATGGTATAAATCAATTAACGAAAGTTTCTCCGTGGCTGAAAACTGATACCCTTTAGCGAAACGATGTTATAACTAATTATAAACTTTATCGATTATTTCCAAGTACCGTTTATTTTACAGGTATTCCCTGTCGAAGATAAATTAAAAGCTTCTTTGGAAAACGCCTCCACCAGTCCTCGAGATAAAGTGTTAATTTTACGTCAATTGAAACGTATCTCGCATCATAATCATAGTGGATTTTGGCAAATAAGCGTTTTGACCGTTTTTGGGATGTTTAACAGACCGACTTTTTTGGCGTTCGCAATCGCTCCGATACATTTCTGGCTTTATAGAGGATTTCCGTTGAGAAAAATCTCTTATTATACGGTGCAATTGAGGTTTGCTTGGTTGCTTTCGGTAGCTGTACCTTTGGCAGCTGCGTTAGTCGTTGGAGATACGATTTATTATAAAAGAGGTATTTATGATTCATGTTTTTTTCCTTCAAAATGTCGTTTCAAATGGTTTAAAAATTGAACTAATAAGAATGTCGATGATTTTGTAGATAAAGCATTGGATATGTTGACCAACGATGGATTAGGAATGTGTTTGACTAGATTCATCGAATGTTTGGAAATCACTCCTTTGAATTTTCTCAGATATAATTTCTATGCCGAGAACTTGGCTAAACATGGATTACATCCTAGATACTTACATCTTCTGGTCAATATTCCGTTACTCTTCAATGTCTTGGGAATCAGCGTTTTGTACATGATTGCATCTATTTTTTTCAAGTATGCGTTTTTTAAAACTGAATTTTGATTCTATTTTCAGTGTTCGATTTTGTGACTTGATACATTTTTAACGTATTTTTCAGCATTCTAATACATCGAAGAATTTCCAATTTACCGAAATTCGACCACGTTAGCGGATTAATGTTCGGCTCGATTATCATTCCTTTGGCTGTGCTTTCGTTAGCACCTCATCAAGAACCTCGGTTCCTCATTCCACTCATCTTACCTATGATTTTCCTCAAAGGTATGAAGATGAATAATAAAGCCGAAGACAAGGAGTACTCGTTTAAGAGTTTATTTGGCACGAAATTCTCCAAAGTGATGTTTTTCGTATGGTACGTGTAGATTTTTCGAGATAAAAAGTATCATTAATATGAGTGCAAAATGTGTATTATATGGTGTAATATTTATTTAGGTGTGTTTGCAACTTTGGGGTGGTATTCTTTTTTGGTTTCCTTCATCAAGCTGGAATTTTACCGTCGATAAATCACATTACGAGTATCAGACAGGATATCAAAGATGCAGCTCCTATTCATGTCATACCCAGCTATACTTATACTCTACCACAAACCTTACTCACAGCTACAATCTACGATGGACAGACCTGGAGGTAAAAAACAATCTCTAAAAGCACGTATATTATAGCAGGGCTCGTACTCGATTACAAAGTCTCGTTTCTCGTTTAAAAAATGCTAAAAGTTGTCGCTTTTCTGCAAAAAATTTCAATTTTTTACAATAATTAGGTATCTAGAAAAGGTCTCGACTTTTCACTGATGAATAGAAAAAAACCTCGCTTTTTCGACAAGTAATGCGAAAAAGTACCATTTTTTACAATTTATTAATTGTCAAGAGTTCTGCTGTTTACTAAATCTGTGTAAGTCTTTCTTTTTTCGAAAAATTGTCTAAAATTCTCTTTTTTTTAAGCAAAAATGCTGAAAAATTTCATATTTTTTCCAAAAATGTCTGAGTCTTGTTTTTTCACTACAATTGCAAAAATCTCGCCGTTTTGAAGCAAAAATTCCAACAAATTTGTATTTTTTCTAAAAAATGATCTTCAAGCACCGCTTTTTTGCCAGAAAATGCCAAAAAAGTCGTGACTTTTCATTATTAAATTTTAGTTCAATTTTTTCGACAAATATTGCGAAAAAGTCAGTACCATTTTTTGTCAATAATTGCCAAAAAATGCCACTTTTTAATAAAAATTGTAAGTCTTTCTTTTTTCCTAAATTTCACACCTTTTTAAAAAATATCCTGAATGTCTCGTTTTGTACCAAAGTAAAGGACTGCTTTTTGCTAAAACTGTCAAAGTGTTGTTTTTTTTTTCCAAAAACTGTCAAAAAAATTTTTGCTGTTTCAAAAATTAACAAAAATTGTCGCTTTTTAGCAAAATGGCTAAACTTTTTCATTCCTTCAAAAAATCTCACTTTTTTCTTAAAATTGATCAAAAATCTCGGGTTTTTCTCCAAAATACAAATATAGAAAAAAATCTCACTTTTTACTGGAGATTGCCACAAAAGTCCTGTTTTTTGCTAAAACTGTCAAAGTCTTGCTTTTTGACAAAAAAATTTCAAAGTCCTCGCTTTTTAGCAAAAATTATCCAAAAGTTTCGCCTTTTTGCCTAAAATTGCCAAAAAAAGTATAATTTTTTTGTCAATTTCAAAAAAGGCGTTTTGCTAAATTTTTCAAAATTCTGCTTTTTTCAAAAATTGTCAAAAATTCTCGCTTTTTTCAAAAATGAACAACAATTGTTGCTTTTTAGCAAAATGGCTAAAATTTTTCATTCCTTCAAAAAATCTCACTGTTTTCTTAAAAATTGTCCAGAAGTTTCGCCTTTTCGCCCAAAATTGCCAAAAAAGTATAATTTTTTTGTCAATTTCAAAAAAGGCGTTTTGCTAAATTTTTCAAAATTCTGCTTTTTCCAAAAAGTGTCAAAAAATTCTCGCGTTTTCAAAAATGAACAAAAATTGTTGCTTTTTAGCAAAATGGCTAAAATTTTTCATTCCTTCAAAAAATATCACTTTTTTCTTAAAATTCATCAAAAATCTCGGCTTTTTCTCCAAAATTGAGATAAAATTTCACTTTTTACTGGGGATTGCCTGAATAGTCCTGTTTTTTGGTAAAACTGTCAAAGTCTTACTTTTTGACAAAAAATTTCAAAGTCCTCGCTTTTCAGAAAACATTTTTTTTTTCCTCAAAAAGTCTCGTTTTTATAATAAAAATTGTCCAGAAGTCTCGCTTTTTCGCCTAAAATTCCCGAAAATGTATAATTTTTTTGTCAATAATTCCAAAAAAGTCGTTTTGCTAAATTTTTCAAAATTCTGCTTTTTCCGAAAATTGTCAAAAATTCTCACTTTTTCAAAAAATAAACAAAAATTGTTGCTTTTTAGCAAAATGGCTAAAATTTTTCATTCCTTCAAGAAATCTCACTTTTTTCTTAAAATTGATCAAAAATCTCGGGTTTTTCTCCAAAATTGAGATAAAATCTCACTTTTTACTAAGGATTGCCAAAAAAGTCCTGTTTTTTGCAAAAACTGTCAAAGACTTGCTTTTTGACGAAAAATTTCAAAGTCCTCTCTTTTTAGCAAACATTTTTTTCCCCCAAAAAAGTTTCGTTTTTATAATAAAAATTATCCAGAAGTTTCGCCTTTTTGCCTAAAATTGCCAAAAACGTATAATTTTTTTGTCAATAATTCCAAAAAAAGTCATTTTGTTAAATTTTTCAAAATTCTGCTTTTTCCAAAAATTGTCAAAAACTCTCGCTTTCTCAAAAATGAACAAAAATTGTTGCTTATTAGCAGAATGGCTAAAAGTTTTCGTTCACCCAAAAAAGTCTCACCTTTTTCAAAAAAATTGGCTCAAAAATCTCGACTTTCTCACCAAAAATTACCAAATAAATGTCACGTTTTGCGAATTATTACTAAAAAATCCTTCTTTTTGCTAATTATCTTAAGTTTTGCTTTTTGGCAAAAATTCACAAAATATAGCAGAAGTGCTATAAAATTTCACCGTTTTCCAAAAATTGTTCAAAGGTCTCGTTTTTTGTTACAAATTTCCCAAAAAGCTATTCCTTTTGCTGCATTTCTAAAATTCCTTTTTCCCCCAAAAATTGACAAAACTTAGCAAAATTTCTAAAAAAATTTCACTTGTTTCAAAGAATTTTCAAAAAGACTTTCGTTTTGCAAAATAAAATTGTCAAAGTCTTTCTTTTTTTCCAAAAATTGTAAAAATCTTACTTTGTTGCTAAGAAGTGACAAAATGTCTCGTATACCAAAATTTTCCAGAAAGCCCTTCCTATTGCTAAAATTGTTAAATTCTTTCTTCCTTACCAAAAATTTACAAAATTTAGCAAAATTGCTGAAAAATTTCACTTTTTTTTAGATTTTTGAAAAATGTTCCTAGAGCCTCGCTTTTGCTTTTCTGTTCAAAAATTTCCAAAAATCCCTTCCTTTTGCTAGAATTTCTAAAATTGTTGCTTTTTGCCCAAAATTGTCAAAATTTAGCAAAATTTTCGAAAAATGTCACTTATTTCTAAAAATTTCAATTTTTGTCAGAAATTGTTAAAATTTCACTTTATTGTCGAAAGTTGCCAAAAACTCTCACTTTTTTACCAAAAAGTTGTAAAATAATCAACCTTTTTCAATTTGAAAACCAGAACATCTCAATTATTCCAAAATTTCTGTTTTTTTTTGGTCATTTTTTTCTACATTAAAATGCTTTGTTCACGTTATATGATTTTTTGAGCTTTTTTGACTACGAAGGATTCTTATTTTTAAACCAATTGAGTTCGAGCCTCGCTTGGAATTTTTTTCAACTTCAATCACTAATAATTTTTTCTTTACAGACCAGGTCGATCGAACGTTCTACTCTACCCTCCATCATCATCGAATTTCGACATGTCGATGAAATTACTCGAAGCAGTCGTTCAATCTGTGGAGCGTCACCCACCCCATGACGATTTCGTGTACTTTCTGTTTCCAACATCTCTCACTACTAATTTCACTAGTCATGCTGTTCTTAAAAGACTGAAAGTAAAATATGTAATCTCATATTACTACTTACTACATGTTTCCACCGAGGCATTCCCTCAGCTCGACGAGCTCGTGAACAAAATAGGTTTGAACGCGGTACTACTTAGATCTGTCAAGTTTATTCGTAATGATCAAAAGGATCCTTTTAGTGGATATTTTTCGCCTGAAGACAATCCCAGTTTTAGTGAATTATTCAGTAATTTCTAGTTTTCACTTTAGGCAACGTCTAGTCATTATAATTTTTGTAAGAGGCTTGAGTGAATTTGAGGACTAGGAGATGTATTTATTTGTAATCCTCGAACTGCGAGGGTTTATTTTTTTGTTGTTGGTATATATTGTATGTTTATTCTTTTTTTTCCCTTACGCTTTCGTCATTTTTATACGTCTTTGTATGGTCATCGAATTTTGCTTGTTTGAAAAAATATTGTAATATATTAAACGCAATAAATGTTTCCTTTTTGAATCTGCGATATTTTTTTCTCGATTATGGATAAACTGTGGAATGTTTTACGACGCAGAAAATCGTAATATTCGATGATTTTTTTCAAGTTCGACTAATCAAATGAACGTGATTAGTTATTGAACTGATTCATAATCTACGAACACTTCTAATATCAAACGTACGAGTGGTTTTCGAAATTAACAAAATAATTCGATCACAGAGAACAAAAAATGGTTTAATGATGTAAATTTCCAATAACGTTCAACAAAAAAAAAATTGTTCGATTTCAGGAAAATAATATAGGAGAAGAAATGACGAATTAGTTAGCAACGATCGTAATTATAAAGATAGATACATCGAATATGAAACAAAATAAAAATATTACGAGCACGAAAAAGAATGAACTGTGTTTGTATTTTCTAAAACATATTTGATAGATAATCTTTCCTAAGACGGGATACCGAATTTAGCTTGATGAACGACACTTTTAACTTGATGCAGAGCCTGTAAAATGATATCAAGTTAGAAATAGAAACACATTACAAACGCAGAATTGGCTACTCTGAATCAAAATCTTACATCGCTCTCTACGTAATCATCACAACTGTAACACCATACAGAAATATCACTGAAACTTAAGGCAATCGGATGGGACGCGGCTTGCGTATGTTCCACCATATGCTGATTCACATAACGACTACAATAAACCTGTAACAAAGAACCATCAACATGATGAAATTGGCAAAACAAGGGTCACAAATCATTATATCAAGTCGATCAACGAACCGCATAACACGTTAAACAAATCCAATTCTCTTGAGTGGATTCACACCGGGTACAAGGTGCTTTAATATTGATTTCAGCAACAGGTAAAGGTTGGATGACCGACATGTGAGGGCAATCAGCTACAGGAACAACTGCATAGGCATTATCTTCTAAGAAATACTGCAATAATTCATCGAGAAGATTAGATTCGATCTAGGTGTATGGTACAGATTAGTGATGATAAGATCCTGTATACCTGAATATCATCGTCGGAGATCAATTGTACTTTTTTCAAATCGCTAAACATTATGGAGGACGAAGATGGACCCGGTTGAGGAGATAACGAAACCGTACTCGAAGCCTCTGCACCGGAACTTGAAACACTGAGTTCGGCTCCGGCTTCGACTGCGTTTGATTGCTCGACTATTACACGACTTTTACTCGCTACGTCGTTATCCTTCGGCTTCGTATCGCTTTCTTTATCGCTCATGTTGGAAATACGTAATTCAAATAGAATACTGGGAGATAGAATCTGTAAAAATATAGAAACAATGACTCGAACGATCGAAATGAGGACAAGTTATGCTTTGCTCAAATTGGCAATTTTTCATTACTTACTCGAAGATCAGATACGATGACTTGTAGGTTCGGATTATCAATACTTCGACTTGATCATTTCACAAATTCACTGGGAAATTCGAAAAGAGCTGTAATTTATGACGAAAATCACTGTAACAGAAAATTTTGAAAATTCCAAATCCACATCCAGTGATTTTGGATTTTTTTTTATCATTAAATCAGTGCTGACACATAGCCAAAACCTAAATTTGAATTGATAAAAATTTTAAATTTCCTATCACCGTAATTACGTTGTAATTACCGGTAATTTTGAGAGAAATTTATGGTAAATCGTAATCTTGATTTTGCCTATTCAAAATTTTTGCCCATTTTTTGGAAAAATGACCCGGCAGGAGCCTGGGTCAGCTGGAAAAATGATCTTTTGGAGTTTTCCCGCCCTTATGGAATTATTTCTCCATGGAACTTTCTAGAAGTTTAGCGTCTCGCGCTCTTTTTGAGGCACATTGTGAGATACTTTGTCAGTCGGAGTTGGATCTTCGTAAGGTGTTTGATTTTCATTTAATTGTTCGTGATTTAGTTAATTAGTTCCTATTATCGGCTGGAATTGTAATAAATTCCAAGTTTCGAGTATCGCGATAATGAAAAGAGTGTGATTCTACCAGAAGAAAGTTCTGGTGGAAGGTTTTTCTTCGAGTGAGATCTGCTCCATTCGAGGTGTTTGATCTTCGTTTATTGTTTTTGTTCGCGATTTTTATTAATTAATTTACCTATCGTTATTGTTTCGATTCGTATTTCGGCTGGATTTCTGTCGAATTCCATAGTTTGCGAGTTCGCGATCGCGAAGTGAATAGTGATCGTTTCATCTGCAAGGAGAGATCTGAAATCTCATCCTCCCATCATTGTTCCATCGGATAATATTTCGGTGAGTTCTAATCTTATTACTCCACAATAGATCAAATGTATCGAATAAGTATGGATTCAGTTATATGCTCTAAAAGTTCAACATATTATCTACCTTCCTCCGGATCCGGAGTTAATTCCGGCTGAGTGATATAAATGGTGGTTCCGGCGATTCGATCCCATTCCAGCCTTACCTACTACGAAATTCAAAGTAAACTATCGAACACTATTACTAGGGTAGTCGCTATATCATTTGCTTGAAACTAAATCACTATAATTTCAGAACTTATTGTTAGGTTAATCATCAACTTGGGAATTCGTAGATCAATCACTCAATCAGTCGTTCGATGCTCAAGATACAAGATTACACTTTGGCGATAATACAAACACAAAAGATTCAATCATTGTACTCCTCTGTGCTCGAAGGTAATTTACTCAATTGCAGAATCAATGAGTCAATAATCATATTCAATTACAAAATAGAAACCAAATCATTTGAATTGGCAGAATGTAGGAATTTTCTAGCTTTCCAGTTCGATGGTGATGCATGTTTCCAGTCTGCAAATCCCTGTTTTGAAATAATGAGATGATTACATAGGTAATTGAAGGCTGATTTCTCAAATAAAATACTCAACACTTCAAAATTATGACGAACCAATTTTATTTTCAAGAGTAGGTATTATATTTTCAACGTAAACAGTATGATTACAATACAACGATGTTAATTGTAAACAAAAAAGTACAGCTAGGTAGATAATAGGTACAAAAGTTTACTGTGGAAATTTTACAAATTTATTTAAACATTTCCATTGCTCATCTATTCGATCATTTAATTCTTTAATAATTTCCAAACCTTCATAACGATCACCGAATTTTGTCAGCTTCGGTAATGATTCTCCTGCCAATGTTCTGCTCAGCTGTAGGAAAGCAGTTTTGGCAGATTCGCTCTCTGTTCCTCTACAAATCACCATCACTTTTCCAAGAGCGAAAGAACTCAGCCAGTGGATCAAAAAGCTGGCTAATTCAGGAGTAATTGAGTTCTCTGTAACATATGAAATGACGTAATCATTTGCCAGTTAAATTACTCGACCTTAGGAATAATACAATATTTTCAAATTGAAATAATCATTACTTGTCATATCATCAAAGTTGATGAAAACAGCCACCAAATGAGGACTGAACTGGTACGCTACTGGCAACACTGTTTTGAAAAATACATTCAAATAATCGCAGTTTTCCACTTTTATCTGAAATTTACACGAAAAGTAATTAATTTCCATCAAAAATTGATCGTATTTTTAGTATTTCATCGTCCCCCTCTTACCTTCTGCCAATTCAAGTCAATTTTATTTGTTTCCTTTTTGTAATCGAGTAGGTTATTGCTGATTCTAAAATTGAGTATGTTTCCTGCCACGTCATAATTTTGACCTTCGCAGTAATGTAAATCGATCACGAATACTCTGTAAAGTCGATGAATTAATTGAATTTAATGGATATTTCGATTAAGAAGTTTGACTGAAATATTCAGCTCACTTTTTAATGTTCGATTCATCGTAATATTTGCTCAGAATTTCAATGTAGGATGATAATTCCGAAGGATTTGTATTCTCGTTGTTACTTTCGATTAGAACAGAACCGGTTTGTTCGGTTTGGAGAAGATGAATTGCCTGAAAATAGAAATAGGAAATGAGATAAATAGGTATTTTCATCGTTACTTTCGATTAGAAATTCGAGAAGAACCGGTTTGTTTGGTTCAAAAGAGAGAGAATTGCCTGCCAAATGAAAAATCAACGATTAACATTGAGTAGGTAATTCTAAAAAAAGAATCCAAACCAAAATTCTCTTAAAGTTATCAAAATTTTCGATTCAATTTGAGTACTTAATTAGTTTTTGAATTAAAATTTATTTAATTTCGCGTTTGCTGAGTAGATAATGTTTCAAAATTTTCATCAATTCATTTTGACTTCATCTGAAGAATTTTATTCCATACCTACTTCGAAATTTCGTAGGTATTTATTTTCATTCACTTGGAATTTTTTGATTCGAAATTCCATATTTTGAACGTTTTTGAAATAGGTAGAAGATCGAGTTACAAAATTATGATATTTTTGCTTTTGAAAATCAATCTGTATCGTTTCTTTTATTCTACTTAATCAACGCTTTACTGTCTGAACAATTAAAAAAAAAAAAAAAAAGGAAAATGATGGCGTGTTCTTAACTTGAAACACTAAGCTGAAATTTTCGTTATTGTTTAACTTGTTACCTACGTAAAATTCTTTTTTATACCTAGTTGAAGATTATTTGATAGCTAAATTACTTTTAGAATTGATCGAGAAACAAAACAATTATTCTTCTGTTCTTGAACGTCAATTTTCGGCATTTCCTTAATTTCCCAATCAACATTCTTGGACTAAAAGAAAATAGAAACGTTATGTTGCTGAAAAATGAAACAAATGAAATAAATTTAAGCAATTTATTACTTTAATTGCATTGAAAAATAATTCGATATCACAGCTACCATCTTCTCGAACGAATTTTCCATTTTGAATCATATAATCGAGTCTTCAAAAAAAAAAAAAAAAAAATTAAAAATCAAACGAATTAATTATTATGGATTATGGTAACATTTGGGTTTATTTTTTCACCGTTAAAATGACTAGGTACATATGTAGTTTACTTACAAAACTGGGTATTCATTTCGATCAGAAATTAAAGCACATTTATGTTTTGGTGAACGTAAAATGGTACCTAGGATAGAATTTAATTAATCTTTACAAATAACAACTGAATGCAACTAATATTATTCATTTTACATTTGAAATCATACTTTCAATGAGATCATCGAGCCAGTCGTTGAAATATGTTTTTATATCTTCGGTTACAATAGGGTAACATTCCCTGGTAGGGAAAACTTCCAAAGGTTCTTCGTCGTATTCGAATTTTATGGTAGGATTATGGCAGTTCGAAGGTAGAGGAAGCTTGGAAGGTGAAAATGTATCGTATATTTGGAAACATTTCCAGTAAGGTCGATGACTATGGATCACGTTTCGAATCGTTTCTAAAAGGCTTTCAAAAAAAGGAAAAAATTATTTGATCGAATTAAAATGCTGTGGTAATAATGAGGTTTTGTAATGTGATAATTACTTGTCATCTGGTTTATTTGGTTCGCTTAAAGGATTTATATTTGGACATGGGTCTCCTAGAAGAGCTCTCAGGGTTAGAGCTGCTCCTTCAGCCAATGATTTCAAAAAATATCCTCCCTGTGAACAAATAAGAATTTTTGTTAGTTTCTTTATTTTCTTCGATGATTGATGAGGTGTATATTTTCGATATTATTATTGCTTCTTTAGTGTCAATTTCATTACTTTATGAAGAATACTTCCAAGTTTCAACGTAGATTCTTGAAGCTTTTATTACGAACTGTTTTGAGAATTGTCAGATTTTTTTTGAGTAAATTTTTTCTTCGCCCTAATGATGTCAGAAAATTGAATTTAAAAAAGAAAACATTTTTTTGAAAAAAAATAAAAATTGTATTTTTGAGTTTTCTGCTATGAATTGAACGAAGTTGAATTTTGAAAATGGAGATGTTTTTCTGACAAGTGACAATGAGTAATTCAGTGGTTTGATTTTGAGTCTGGATTTTGAAAAAGAAATCGAGAAATTGTATGTACGAGTGAGCTCTAGATTGAAATTTTGTAAATTAATATCGAAAATATTTGTAATTTCGAATTCATCGTTCGAACTAAATTTACTAACACCGGTAAATATTAACCATACATCAACTTTATTCTTTCTAGCCAGAAAACCATGAAACTATCTTTACCTCCAACACAACAGCAACTTTTCCATTAGCCAAAGCTTTCAAAGAATTCAACAAATAAGCGTAGCAAGCCGGTTCAACTTTCATCATTCCCTGAAATGGTTGCAAACAACATCGTACATTAAATTGAAATCGAACTTCGGTCCAGATCCACATCACAGACTATTCTAATACCTTCTCATCACCTAAGGCCGCATCGTAACCGCCAGATACCAACACAAGGTTCGGTTCGAACTACGAATAAATAAATACGAATTATTATACAAGTACCTCCGGACATCCGATGGCCGCGTCGTATCCGCTAGAGATGATTATTAAATCAGGATCGTACTGTAATTAATTTAAATTAGCTGGAACAGCCACAGAAAGCTATCTGTGTACTAGGTGGCTTCGTCAAGCACTTACTTCGATGGCTGCTGGTAACAGAAGCTCGTGGAATATAGCCAAGTATTCGGAATTACCGAAGCCCGTTTTGTTCAAAGGCACATTGAAGTTGTATCCGAGACCAGCTCCTTCGCCAACGTAGTCGTAATCACTTTCACGAAGATTTGGCCAGAACGTACCGTATTCGAAGCGGTGTATTGAGAAGTACAGGACCCTAGATTGGACAATTTACCAACAAAGAATCAATTCGAATCTGATGAAGTAGAAATACCTAATCGAACGAATGATGCACCTGTTATCATCGTAGAACATCTGCTGAGTAGCTTGACCATGATGCACGTCCCAATCAACGATCAAGATCTTCGATACGTTGCAATGCTTCAAAGCATAATCAGCAGCTAATGCTACATTATTATAAAAACAATATCCGCAGTAAGCCGATTTCATAGCATGATGTCCCGGAGGTCTGGAAAATATTTCAAAAATTATAAATCGTTCGAAGAGCATCTAGTTACCGAAGAGTTCATCGTTCGTGACCGAAGCTAGTTTACTAAACGATCGATTTGATTCTGTTCAGTTTACCTTACGATGGCCATTCCATTTCGTGCTTTTCCTTCGGATACCTCTTTGACCAAATCTATCACGCTACCAGCAGCCATCTTAGCTAATCTAAAAGTTTCCTAGATATGTTGAAAAAACGTACAAAAAATTACTCCAAAATGTTACGGTTTTGAGAGTACTCCGATGGCTAGAATTACTCATTTACTCCTGACTTATCGTTCACAGAACTGATCAAATGATCGTACCGGACAAATATAAACAGCGTCGAATTTCGAACTAATTTTCTCCAGTTCTTCGGCATCTTTACTCTGACATTCCTCCAGTAAAGTAATCGTTTCCGGCGAATGTTTGGTCAAGATCTCAGCGTTCGTAGCTTCTCTCGTAGGAATTCTTCGACATCGTGATACTAAACCGAGCTCTTGGCATCTACGAATATTCGTACGAATTAATGTTGAAAATCAATAGAATATTGTGTTTTGATAATGAAATATACTTGAGTACCTTTTCAAGACGTGGCTAAACCGTTCAGGACATTCTGGGTAGTTTGGATCCCATAAACAGTGATGTTTAGTCATTTCTTCGTTGAATGTTATGGCAGTTTCGGTGCTAGACATTTTGATTTTTGGTACAAATATCGTTCACTTACGAAGCAAAATACGAAGGAATAATGAAAATTATGAAATGATGACTGAATTTATGATGGATTATTCGGAATAAATGACGAAGAACTAGAGATAAAAACGTATACTTGTGAGGTTAGGTGTTGAGAGAGCTTATCAGTTGACTCGATTACATAATTCGAGCAATTTATTTAATCGAATTTAATTCGTTTTAAATCATATCAACATTGGTGCTTGGTGAATTATTTAAACGAGCGTGCATTTGAAATTATATTCTAATAACTGCTAAATTATTGAAGAAGTAAATTAATTTAAATTGAGGAAGGAAACGAAAAAAAAAAATTCAAAAACCAACGTTTCTTATCAATCAATGTTTTGAAGTGTTTGTGTCGTATGAGTTCGGGTATATTCGGGTTGCATGTGGATTTATTTACCATTGCATGGTATAGTTTACTTCTCTTAGATAAAGTGTGTTGATGGCTTGTATGTAAGCTATTGAGAAACAACCCAAAGCATACTTACCTGGCGTAAGGGTTAACCGTGATCATTAAGGCGGTTCCCTCAGAAGGAGACCTTACCATTGCACTGCGGTTTGGTTGAATTCTGCGAGTGTCCCTAATGCGGACACCTCGGACGCGTAATTTTTGATAGTCGGGGCTGCGTGCGCGCTGCCCTGGTTAATTATTAATCTTTCTGAACATTCTTGCATCGTTGGATCATGATAACATATTAAAAGTTAGTCAATTGCATTTGCAAGAAATTGTAGGTTTGCTTGCAATGAGTTTCACCTTTGCATTACTTCCTGCATGAGTATCAAATGTATCAATTGCAGTAATAATGATACAAGGGTTCAAGTAACCACATATGCAAGTGCATAATGAGCATCCCTTAATTTTAATGGCATAGATGCATTTTTATTGCATCGAACTTCGAAGAGGAAGAACAATATGTATAAGCTTACATCATACTCTCAACTAATCTCGTATTTGGAAATTCTTTATGCAATTTGAATTATAATTATATTATGCGTTGAGATATACATATTATCACTTCATCAATCAATCAAAAACATATTCTGTTTCATTTGTTTCAAAACGTGATGAAATGAGTGAGTTGGTTGTTATAATTTATGTTAATGCAAGAATTATATGAATTCGAGAATTTAGGCACAATCATGCAAGTATGAAGTATGTACAATAATTGTACATAATATTGAGCTAAAATTCATTCAAGTTGACTCTTGGACCACATTATCAAATTATGTCCCAGTGCAATTTAATTATAATTTCTCTGAGAGTAGTTCAATTATTTTGAATCCATCTCTTTGTTTTATAATTTTTTGGAGGGGGGGGGGTTAATGATTGAATTTCATCATTTTAAAACATAAATTCAGTCAATTGTCCAGTTGAATTTTTTCACTCGAATAATTCAAAATTCTACATTCATCACTTTCTAATCAAATTTTTCCATAGCTAAAAAAAAAGGAAAAAATATTTTTGCTCGATGATTTAAATTATTTTGATTTTACTTCAAAGTTTCAGAGTGCATAGTTTAATTTCATTCTTTATTTTTTTTTATTGAAATTTCCTCAAAAAGTTTGTAGCTTTCACGTTTCAGTTTTTGAATAAGGTACCTATTCCATTTGTTCACAAAATGTTTTCAATTTTATAATCGAGTATTTTCATATTTTTTTATATTATTCTGTCGTATTAAAATTACATTATAAAAATTCTAATCTCGTCTATTTCATATTTCATCCTCTGGTCTTTGATTTAGCTTCTTCATGGGCTACTCCTTGCTTGTTTAAGAAATAGCTACAGTCTATTTTTAAAATAAGATAACTTGACATTAAAATAAAAATTTGATACATTGTAGCTCTGAAAAGTGA